>NW_027361912.1:2720000-3920000 GCF_039654945.1 Dendrobates tinctorius
CCCACTGCCCAGGCGGGCGATCAATTTTGGCATCACGAACAGGATTTAGGAACCCCGGTGTCACCGGGTCCTGTGTGCCAGAGACTGAGTTGTGTGCCATAGGCCTATTGCGCCGTTGCCGCCATTACCCCGCCACTTGGCAAGCGCGGGAAGCCACAAAGGGGCGGGCCGCTGTGGGCGGAGCCTGCCAGAGAGCGCGAAAAGTGAAGTGCTACGTAGGAAGAGACCAGCGGGCAGGGAAGTGAGAAGAGGCCTCCAATCCTGGCATCCCCTGATCATCCGGCCTGCAGAGCGGCAACCGATAAGCCAGCGTGACCCAGGGCCTGGCCAACGTTAACTAGGGGGGGGAGGAGAATGTCTGAGGCAAGAGAAGATGCAGCGGTGAAAGCCACCGCACCCCCCACAGCGCCGCAAGATGCAGGGGCCAGCGCAGCTGCGGCCCCAATGGCACCGCAGAATCCAGCGGCCAGCGCTGCTTCCAGAGCACAGCAGGAACAAGCGCACATCACAGCAGTCCCCGTAATGCCGCTGTCCATGCCCTATATACGGGGGCAGCCTGGTTACCACAGTACTCAGGGGAGTCACATACCCTGAGTGAATTTAAAAAGAGACTGTGCAGTTTGTTTGAGGTGTATCCTCTGTCTGAAAGCCAGAAAGTGAACATCCTTATTAGGCAGCTAACTGGTGCAGCGCAAAGGGAAGTAAAAGCCTGGCAGGACACTGATAAAGAGACTGCTAAAAAGATTCTGGCTAAGCTAAGATGCACCTTTGACACTCGCTCTGCAGCTGAAATAAAAATGAGATTCTTTGGGTGTAAGCAGAGAGCGCAGGACAGTATACGGGACTATGCTCTTAACCTGCAGGAGGCGCTGCGAGCCATAAAGCAGATTGACCTAGACAGTGTGAAAGATGGAGAAAGACTGTTAGGCCTCTTTCACACATCAGGTTTTCGCCGTCAGGCGCGATCCGGCGCTTTTGACAGAAACCGGATCTGGCGAAATACAATGCCGGATCCGGTTTCCCCCCCAATTGACTTGCATTTGCGCCGGATGGCCATGCGTTTCATCCGGTTTTCGCCGGATCCGGCAATGTGTCGCGATCCGGCGTCTGGAAAAAATGGCTACTGTAACGTTTTTTGTCTCCGGCGAAAAAGCCGGACACGCCGGATCCAGCGCGTCCGGCTTTTTCACACAATGAAAGCCTATGAGCGCCGCAATGCGCCGGATCCGGTTTTTTGGTCTGAGCATGCTCAGTAGCTCTGCCCACAGGAGATATATAAAAGCAAGACAATGGGACCCTCAGCCACACCCAACATGCCACCCAAGGCAAGAACCAGGAGCAGGAGAAGGCAGCAGACATCTGCAGCAGCAGCACCATCAGCACCACCCCAAATGGAGCAGCAAATGGAACATGCTGAGGAGGGGAGTCCAGCAGCAGATGAGAGACGGTAATTATCAAATCCCCCATTCCTCCAAACTATGGCCATGGAATATCAAGATATTCATTGGCCCTTTGTTTCTCTTTATTCAACAGCCGCCAAAGAGATGCAGCAGCAGCAGCAGCAGAAATGGCATCACTGGCAGCAGCAACAGCAGCAGCAATACCCACAGCCATGGAGTCTGGCCATCAACAGGACAGCACATCTTCTTCTGGGAGCCCTCCCTCGCATCGTCAGCGTTTGACGGTAAGTTTTTATTTCCAAAATCCATCTTCTCTGTAATATATGTCTATTCATTGCCTTTTATTTCAAAACAGGAATCACAAGATGAAGAGGAGCTCCCAGAAGAAGAAGGAAGGGGTGGACAGACATCTGGAGTGGGCTCACAATTGGTAAGTTTTTGGCATCAAACGCAGAAACACAACATCACACTACACACAACACATAGAAAACAATGTTCTGCAGACCACACACAGCAAACAAATGCCTACATCCAAAGACATAACATTTTTTGTTTTCTTCTCTAGTCTTCCCAATCTGGTGCTCGGCCAAGAGGTCCTCGCAGTGCCTCCCAGGGTCGTCGGCGACAGCAACGCGGCGGTCACCAGCGTGTAAGTATAAATATTTTTGCTTTGTTTTTTTGCACTTTTTATTTCATTTCTTTTGTGGAGGCTAATTATGTTATTTTTGTCTTTTTCTTTAACACCCTTCACAGCGTGCTCCCGACTCTGACGGTGAGGATGGAGGGATTGATGTGGACCACCTCATCGATCTCGTCAGAGAAAGGGAGCCGCTCTGGAATATGGCTGACCGCTGCCACGCTGACCTTATCGTTACCTGACGACTCTGGGAGGAAATCTGTTCGCTCCTTGTGGGCCGCTGGGAGGACCTCGATGTTCGGGCCCAGATTAAAGAGCGTAAGTATATACAGTACCGGTTGCTTGATGTAAACCAGTGTTTCCCGAACTCCAGTCCTCGTGGTCCCCACGGATCATGTGTTCAGGATTTCTATTTACTATGGAAATCCTGAAAACATGACCCCTGGGGACCATGAGGACTGGAGTTTGTGAAACACTGATGTTGTATACTAACCACTCCTTTCTCGTTTCAGGGAACAGAATTGTGAATCGGTGGCGGTCTGTGAGGGATCGTTTCAAGAAGGAGTTCAATAAAGAGATGCGGGCCCCGAGTGGATCTGGAGGACGCAGGAGCAAGTACAAGTACGCACAAGCCCTGTCGTTCCTCCGGGAAACAATGCTCACCAGAAGGTAAATATTACACACCACATGTGAAAAAAATGTTAGATGTAACTTTTTTTTTTCAGCCAGGGCCATACCATGTCAGTATTTTAATTGTTTTTTTTTCTCTTTATTCCACAGCACGGTGAGCAGCACTCGGGAGCCTGCACGATTGGACCCTTTTGAGGCGATCCCTGAGGAGACCGGCACCGAGGGACACTTCGACCGCCCCGGTACATCTGCACCTTCCCAGCCTTCCCACACATTCGACCCATCTGTCCCATCCACCAGCACAGGAGCATCGTGGCCGCCTACATTACATGAAGCTGCTGGTGAGGAGATCGCTTTCCCTTTACCCCACCCTTCTGCCCCTGCCACCTCTAGTACACCTGCGGGTACTGGGCGGCAGCGGCAGAGGGGTCAGGAAAAGAGTTATGCGCAAGAGTTCTTGCATCTGAATGCATCTTTCCAGAACTGTCTAAAAGTCTTGTCAGAGCAAATCTCCGCAGGCTTTCAGCAGATCAACTCCAGCATTCTGGAGGTGAAGACACTTCTGCAAACCATGCATTCAGAAGCAAGATCTTCGCCAAACCACACCTTTTTCAGGTCTGTTGTGGAGCGCATGGCAACACTATCTCCTACCCAGCAGATGCATGTAATGCATTCGTGCCACGGTGCTCTACAGCAGGTTACCTCCCAACCTCCACCTCCCACCACTGTAGTTCCTCCACCTGCACCCCCTCCAGCCAATTTCCATCCTCCCCCTCCTATTACATATGCACCCCCTCCAGCCACTTTCCATCCTCCCCCTCCTATTACATCTGCACCCCCTCCAGCCACTTTCCATCCTCCCCCTCCTATTACATACCAGCAACCTCACCAGTACCAGCAACCTCCCCAGTACCAGACATCTCCCCACTTCCAGCAACCTGCCCCGTACCAAACTTCTTCCCCGTACCAAACTTCTTCCCCGTACCAAACTCCTTCCCCGTACCAAACTCCTTCCCCATACGACTTTCCATCAACATCATCTGCTCCTACAGTCCCTGCCCAACCCTCCACTCCACCGCCCACCACCTCTTCTGCTTCCCACATGTCCACCCATTCTGTAGCTTTTTCCACACCTTCACCTCTAACTGTTCCTTCCCCACCACGATCCCAGTCCTCTCTCCACACACCCAGTGTCGAAGTGTCCTGCAGCCCCTCCAGCAGTATTTCCACCCCACAGTACACAGATTTGTAATGTGTGTTTTTTGTAATAAAAATGCCCATTGGGTTTAAAACCTTTATTAAAAAAGTTTTTTGCACTTTAAAAACATTTTACAAAAAAAAAAAAATTTTAAATAAAAGTTAAATTATCTTTTCACAATGGTTGTCTGTCATTTCTTTCTGCGGCGAACTATGTTTAAAAAAAAGGTTAAATACAGGGTATTTCAAAGGTAAAAAGGTATTCAAAACCAGGTATATAACTGTGGGTAAATTTTAGCTTTTTGCCACAGTTGTGTTCCTGGTTGTGTTTGAAGCAAAGTATTTCACCTAAAAAGTTGTGTTTATTGTTGGTGATTTCCTACCAATGTACACAACTTTTGTTAAAAGGTGAAATACTTTGCATAAAACACAACCAGGTACACACCTGTGTCCTAAAGGTAAAAATAGTAAGACCATGACAAGATAGCCAACTTTGGTTGGCAAAGGTATATACTGTTGGTCCAGAAGGTACACAAGTTTGGTTAGGGCACAAATCTTTCACACTCTGTCATCCTGCCAGTGTACTCTGCCTTGAGGGTCAATTTTAAAAACCGGATCCGGCGTAATCCGTCGAAAAACGGATGAACCGGATGAGACGGATCCGGTTTTGTCTGTCAAGAACAAGACGGATCCGGCAGAAAACCGGATCCGGCACATCAGGTTTTACAAAACATTTGCCGGATCCGGCATTCCGGCACGACGCCGGATCGCGCCTGACGCCGAAAACCTGATGTGTGAAAGTAGCCTTAAAGGAGCAATTTATTGAGGGACTCCCATCCAGTACCCACAGAGCACAGCTGCGCATCATAGCCCTACAAAACCCTGACCTAGACACTGCAGACTTCAAAGCCAGGGCTATCTGGGTGCTGCATGAACCAAATATCAGCCGTCCAGTGCCGCCTAGGCGTCCAGCGATCACATACCACCAAGAAGCAGCATCTTTGCCTCAGAGCCCTGTGGAGGCTGATGCACAGACTCTGGATAATGATCCATCTACAGAACTGCGCCTTCAGGTCCAAGAGCTAACCAAAAATATGGCTGCACTTGCCAAAACTGTACAGTCCATGCAGGTGTCCTCAAAGGAGAAGATCCAGCTGGCCTCCAGTTCAGAGGATGTGCCGTGGCTACGGAAGAAAAGGAACCCGCCACTCCGAGGGCGAAACAACGATCGCTATGACCAGGACGGACGTCCCATCTGTCGTCACTGCCACAAGGCAGGCCACATAGCAAGGTTCTGTTATTTAAATGAGCAACCCCTGGGGCAGAGGGCCAACCCCCAGGAGTAGGACCACAAGGCCCAAAGAACTGGTGAGCCAAGTATGTTGGAGGGTGACCGGTCCTCCCAGTGGTGATTGACAGCATCCCCATGAACGCTTTGCTGGACACTGGCTCTCAGGTGAGAACTATGCCATATATCCTTTACAAGCGGTATTGGGCTGACTCTGAACTGACCCGTGGCCCATGTGATGAACTTACAGTAGTTGCCAGCAGTGGTCAGTCTTTACCGCAAGTGGGATGTAAAGAGATTACCATTAAAGTGGAGCGAGTAGAGCTAAAATGTAAAGGTCTGATAGTTGTAGACATTGATCGACGAGAATGTAACCCAATGATGACCTTAGGTACTAATGTGATTGAAAATTGTCTTGCCGAGGTTATTGTTTTGTTGCAACAGGTAGCTGAGACTGCGTGTTACAGTGAACAACGAGTCCTGCAGAAGGAGATCAAGGCCCTGATGCAAAGACAGCAGATAGAACTGTCTGGCGGAGAAATTGGCAGCGTCAGAATGAGTGATTCTTTCCCCATTGCGATACCCCCCCAGATGTGAAATGTTGATTTGGTGTCGTGCAGCCATAGGCCTCAGAGGAAAAGATTACCAAGCCTTGGTAGAGCCAGTGTACTCTGATAGCAGGCCCACTGTCCTGACAGCCAGAGGGGTAGTTGATGTTCGCAAAGGGAGAGTACCTGTACGCCTCTTGAATTGTAGGGAAGAGGAGGCCACAATACCTCGGTATGCCACAGTTGCTAACCTGTTTACTGTCAGTAACAATGCAATACAGGTAGCAGAGCCCTTGGTCTCATCCGACCAGGTGGAGGACAATGGCTCTGTAAATCAGCTGGAGGAGTGGTGTCAGCAGCTGCAGGTGGGAACTGACTCCACCCCTTCATACCAAAAGAGTGGGGTTTACCGAGTGACTCAAGAGTATGAGCGGGTATTCAGTAAACACCCTCTAGACTTTGGGAAGGCAAAAGGGGTTCAACACCATATCCCCACTGGAGATCATCCACCCATCAAAGAAAGGTAACGGCCTATACCCCCAACACAATATCAATGTGCCAAAGGTATGTTGCGGGAAATGAAGGAGGCTGGGGTGATCAGAGATAGTTGTAGCCCCTGGGCAGCTCCAATAGTCTTTGTGAAAAAGAAAGATGGTACCATGAGAATGTGTGTTGATTACAGAAAAATTAACAGCATTACACATAAGGATGCCAACCCATTACCCAGAATT
Source organism: Dendrobates tinctorius (assembly GCF_039654945.1). Classification (NCBI taxonomy): domain Eukaryota; kingdom Metazoa; phylum Chordata; class Amphibia; order Anura; family Dendrobatidae; genus Dendrobates; species Dendrobates tinctorius. The sequence continues at coordinate 2,726,432 of NW_027361912.1, forward strand.
GAGGAGTCATTAGCTGCACTTAAAACTGCTAACTATTTTTCCACCTTAGATTTCACTAGTGGGTATTGGCAGGTTCCCATGGCAAAGGCAGACAAGGAGAAAACAGCATTTACCACCCCAATGGGTCTCTGCGAGTTCAACTACATGCCATTCGGGCTCTGCACTGCCCCCAGGGACATTTTTTACGGCTAATGGAGTGCTGTCTTGGACACAAGAACTTCGAGACAGTCCTGTTGTACCGTGATGATGTCATTGTTTTCTCCAAGACTTATGAAGACCATCTGAAGCACCTGGCTGAGGTGTTTGAAGCCTTGTCCAACTTTGGCCTGAAAGCGAAGCCATCCAAATGCCACCTCCTGAAGCCCAAGGTAAAGTACCTCGGTCATGTAGTGAGTGCAGAAGGTGTGGCACCGGATCCTGACAAAGTCACTGTCATCCGGGACTGGCAGAAGCCCAGCAACCTCCATGAGGTACGTCAAGTCCTCGGGTTGGTAGGCTACTATCGAAGGTTCATCAAAGGCTTCACTGAGATATCCACACCTATGCAAAATCTTCTGGTGTGCCAGCCCAAGAAAGCCAGGAAGAAGAGTCCTACATTTGAATGTAATGAGGAACTGGAGAGGTCCTTCACTCGACTGAAAATGGCTCTCACAGGAGATGAAGTTCTGGCCTACCCAGATTATGACCAACCATTTGTTCTGTATACTGATGCCAGCAACATGGGACTGGGAGCAGTACTGCCACAGGTACAGAAAAGCAAAGAATGAGTGATCTCCTACACCAGCAGGAAGCGCCGTCCCACTGAAAGGAACCCTGACAACTACAGTTCCTTCAAACTGGAGTTCCTTGCCATAGACTGGGCTGTGACTGAACGATTCAAGCATTACCTAGCTTCAGCCAAGTTTAACATCTTAACGGACAACAACCCGCTGACTCACTTGGAAACTGTAAAACTAGGTGCCCTGGAGCAGCGATGGATGGCCCGGCTGTCTAACTATGAATTTACCATCAAGTACCGAGTGGGGCACAATAATGCCAATGCTGACGCGCTGTCCAGAATGTCCAATATGCCAGATGCAGGAGAAGACCCTGAGGCACGCGAAGAAATAGTTACCTGCCTTCCACCGGCCAATAGCGGCCCAACGTGCCCAAGGAGTGAGAAACAGATGATCTATCGTGAAAGAGGCCACCCTAAATCCATTGCCTCATCATGACTGGGCAGAAACGCAGGATAACGACCCCGCAGTCCGCCTGATAAAGGAGCTACTGTCACAAGCTGACTCATGCCCAAGTCCAGATGCTCCTGAAGAAACCCAGCAGTTGTGGAAGGAAAGAGGCAGGCTGTTCATCTATGAGGGAAAGCTGTGTCAGAGGAGTATCAATGCCCGCACTCATGAGTTGGTCTGGCAGGTAGTAGTCCCAAAGAGGGAGGCATCAATGGTCTTGGAAGCATACAACAATGGAGCAGGACACTTTGGATGGAAGAAGTTGGAGGCCTTGCTCCGAGAGAGATTCTACTGGGCTGGTATGAGGTAGGCCATTGAAAATTGGTGCCAGGAGTGTGGACAATGCAACCTTCGCAGAAAGGACCGTAACAGCCAGCGAGCTCCATTGCAGCCAATAATTAAACAGCCACTCGAGTTGGTAGCCCTGGACCATGTGAAGCTGGTTCCAAGCCGTTCAGGCTACGTTTATGCTCTTACCATCGTTGACCACTACTCGAGATTCCTGGTAGTTGTGCCTGTCAATGATCAAACAGCCAGGACAGCAGCCAGAGCATTCCAACAGCACTTTTGTCGACCACACGGATATCCCGAGCGAGTTCTTACAGATCAAGGTCCAGCCTTTGAGGCAGAAGTGTTCCAGGAATTCTGTAACTTGTACGGTTGCAAGAAGATCAGGACAACACCGTACCATCCACAGACCAATGGCATGTGTAAAAAGATGATGTACGGAAGGTGACCAGATGGACGGACAGACTTGTCAGAATAGAGAAAGGAAGGTTTGCACAGTTTAGACAGGTGTCAGTTATCACAATGGGGGAAACAGCTAAGAAAGTGTAGTGGACGTGCAATACCTTGGGCTGACCATTAGAGGGCAGGGAGGAGTGTGAGTGAAGGGCTTGACATGATCTTAGGGCTTAGGAAACCGTTGGTCATGGGGGCGGAGTTACAGGGAATCGGGAATGATATAAATTTGACAGGAGGGTTCCAGAAAGTTCCAGTCCCCAGGGGGAGCTCAATTGACAGGAAGACTACGACAGTTTGTACACTGTGAGGAAACCAAACCAGGGGGACTGAAGAGAGAGAAAGTCAGGGGGGTGGTCCTGACATAAAGTACCGCAGTATAGACGAGGATCCGGATGTAGGACACCGTATTTGTAAAGACGTTTGACCAGTAAAATTACTGTTGGTGCACAGGCCTACGGCGGCCACAGTGACGGAGCTGTCAGAAGCGTCGCAGAGTGTAAAGGGGGACGGTACATATATATACGTCCCCGGAGAAAGTACGGTGTTAAATGTGTTCTGTAACTAGAGAACTGTGAAGAGAATTGCAGTGTGCGGTGAGGCCGTTTGGCGGACAGCGAGAGAGAGAATAAACTTGGACCTGTTGCACCTGAAACTTGCCTCCAGCTTGTGTCTGTACGTCACTGCGCTGTATCCATAGGGACTACCCCCCAGCCCGGCCCACGACCCTACACTTGGCGTAGTCGGCAGGATCGCCGCAGCTAATACGTCATCTTCTGCAGCAGGCCTGCCCCAAGGGATGGAAAAAGTCTCGGACTGCTCTGCGTGGATTATAAGCACCTGTGGAATACAAATCACCCACCTGTGGATTACAAATTGGGAACGCTGTGGAGCACCCCCGTTGTTAACAGAGGATCCGGGGCGGTGCCAGGTACTGTGCAGGATGGCGGTGTTACTTCAACGCAGAGGAGAGGTCCGGGTGTTTATAGTTGTTCAGAATGGACTGGGACCCCCACCAACGTACCCCTGGGGACAGCGATATGTACCAGTAGGCCGCCGCTCCCACATACTGGACCCCGACAAGTGGGTGGAAAGGCCTGCCCGTTGCCCCTCCCAGCAGAGGGAGTGGCACAGAGGAAAAGTTTGGCTGTGGCTGTCTGGCGCCATTTGAGTGCTGCTCATCGGACGATATGCGACGCTGTGGATGTCGGGGCATAGGGCGTCTGGAGTGGTGGTGGCACCGGGAGGTCGAGTCACGCCAGAAAACATCTTCCTCAGAGTCCCAGGCAGGAAACTGGATGCCGGGCGGAGAAGTGGAGCCTTTGCGGGGCCAGCGGGAGCGGCCACTGAAGATACCAGCAGGGGACCTGCCCGCGGAGTTCCTGAGCCTGGAGGCTAGCCCCGCCGGACGGCGGGCTGAAGAGCGGAGACTGCGGAAGGAGCCGCATGATAACGTGACGGAGGCCACGGTGCCGGGGAAAGTGAGAGTTCCCCCGGTCCCATCAGTGGCTCTGCAAGTGGCCCCCACCATTCAGCCGCAGCCCGCTGCATCCTGTGTCCCTGAGAGCCTGATCAGGGAAGGCCCTACTGTTTACGTGGAGCTGAGCGGGCCCTCCGCTCCTAATCCCGAGTCACCCCGCCCTGTGGCGCCACGGCCGGTGTTGCCGATGCGGAACCTGTCGCCAGAAGATGCTGTTGCGTCCCCCCTGCCAGAAGCGACATCTTCCCTGAAGCCGGCCGTTACTTCTGCTATACCGGCTCCGGCTGAAACTCCGGATGCGGTCCACCTTGCGGCCGCGGCTATGCCGGCGTTGGAGCCGGCTGCGGCTTATGTGTCGGTTCCTGTGGCCCGTTCTGCGAAAAATACCGCTGTCCCTGCTTGCCACCCGGTCCCAGCGGCTGCTGGGGCACCGACATCATCGGTCGCCTCTGCCCTGCTCTCATCCCCGGCTAAGTCCCGGCCACCGGACTCCCGGGCTCATACCGGAATCTCCGTTTGGGTCGCGGAGGTTATAAAGAAAAAGAAAGCCAGGGAGCAGGAAGTGTGGAACTTACTTCATACAAAGGGAGAGGCTGGCATGGCAGCCACATGATCCCAGGGACGGCTTGTGTATACGAACATACCAAGAGGATACGGGTTCATACGAGATCTTGCGACAGGCCAGAAGGTTTATATCAACGTTGCCTCTGTCCGTCATGGCCGGGCCTTGCAGGAGGGGGACTTAGTATCCTATTATAAGGAGTATTGCCCCCGCGGCTACTATGCAGTAGCCGTGCTCGTGGAGCCTGAATAACACGAGCCCCCATAGGAAGGACTGTAGGACACTCTCTGTATCCCAGGAGCTCCACGGTTGTGGGGATTCCTTGCTACCAGGCACTTGAAAGTGAATTGGACTGTTCGTTGCACCGTAGTGCAGGTTATAAAGGACAGTTCGTGAAAGAAAAAAAATTGTATATCTGTTGAGTTTCTTTTATTATGTTCCTCTTATAGGATGGTTTACGTTTGCTTATTAACCTGACAGAGCAGGGATACGAAGAAGAGAGGGAGTGTCCATGTCGAAGGAAGGGGGAGAAAAGGAAAAAAAAAATCTGTTATGTTTTATTGTTTTTGTGTGTGATGGTTTTAAAGCATTAGTAAAAGAAAAAAAAATGTAAGAAAATGAGGTACTTGTGATATTATAGAGTTGTTCTGATGTATGATATGCACAAGAAAATGCAACAGGTCAGGGTAAGGGAAGGTCTGTGTGACCGGCGGGAACGTGAGACCGAAGGGGTCTATGAGTTGAGAAGGTCTGGGAGACAGAGACGCCGATCATGACATGTAACTGAAAGAAAGGTAAAAGAGATGGAAGACGTGAGAAAGACAGCTGTCCTAGGTCATGTCCCCAACACCACGGACACCCCTGAAGGAGGAAGGCGGACACCGGCAATGACCTGGTAAGTGTGAGGCCTCGATCATGGCGTACTGGATAGTGGAAGGTGACAGAAGGGGAGAGTAGGGGAAGGTACACGCTGGTAAGGGAATGCAGGTGTGCGCGCGCGCGAGCTGGCGAGTAGCAGTAGGCTGCTCGGAGCATGGTGCTCCCAGTTTGGTTCGGCCCCCGGAGGTATCGGGTTTGGCCCAACAGCTGGTCCGACAACAGAATGTAGGGTAAGCTTCAGAGCGACGAAGGCAGGGATTACAATTGTCGAGGATGACAATAGACAAAGGAAGGGGGAGTGTAGGGAAGGTGACCGGACGGACAGACTTGTCAGAATAGAGAAAGGAAGGTTTGCACAGTTTAGACAGGTGTCAGTTATCACAATGGGGGAAACAGCTAAGAAAGTGTAGTGGACGTGCAATACCTTGGGCTGACCATTAGAGGGCAGGGAGGAGTGTGAGTGAAGTGCTTGACATCAGCTTAGGGCTTAGGAAACCGATGGTCATGGGGGGCGGAGTTACAGGGAACCAGGAATTATATAAATTTGACAGGAGGGTTCCAGAAAGTTCCAGTCCCCAGGGGGAGCTCAATTGACAGGAAGACTACGACAGTTTGTGCACTGTGAGGAAACCAAACCAGGGGGACTGAAGAGAGAGAAAGTCGGGGGGGTTGTCCTGACATAAAGTACCGCAGTATAGACGAGGCTCCGGGTGTAGGACACTGTATTTGGAATGACGTTTGACCAGTAAAATTACTGTTGGTGCACAGGCCTACGGCGGCCACAGTGACGGAGCTGTCAGAAGCGTCGCAGAGTGTAAAGGGGGACGGTACATATATATACGTCCCCGGAGAAAGGACTGTGTTAAATGTGTTCTGTAACTGGAGAACTGTGAAGAGAAGTGCGGTGTGTGGTGAGGCCATCTGGCGGACGGCAAGAGAGAGAATAAACTTGGACCTGTTGCACCCGAAACTTGCCTCCAGCTTGTGTCTGTATGTCACTGCGCGTATCCAGAGGGACCACCCCTCAGCCCGGCCCACGATCCTACAATGAATCAGGTGGTGATTGATCTACTGAAAACCTTGCCTTTGGAAGAGAGGAATCTGTGGCCAGAGAAGTTGCCAGATCTGGTCGACCTCTACAATCACATTCCTGTGAATTCCACCAACTGCACTCCAGCCTACCTAATGAGAGCAAGGCCTGGCAAGCTGCCTATTGATTTGGATATGGGAGTCCTGACACCTGAGGTAACTTCACCAGATGCTGACTGGGATTTAGAGTGGCAGCAGCAATACCGAAGAGTACAAGAATGTGTAGAAAAGAGTCTAGCGCAGGCAAGACAAAAACAGCTGAAGAACTACAATCAACATGCACCTGCAGTTCCCTTGTCACCAGGAGAACAAGTGCTAAAGAGAAAAAGAAGGATGCATAAATTGGATGGCCAATGGGAAGCTGAACCCTACACCGTTCTACTATCAAACTTTGACAACACCAAGGTGTGCTTTATAAGTAAGGATGGAGGAGAAACCTCATCAGCAGTATCGAGGGATCATCTGAAACTGTGCCTTGACCAAATAAAGGACAGAATGGAAGAGCAAAACAACCTTCAGCCCATAGAGGAAGAAGAGAAAAAGGTCAGCACTGTACTCGGAGAATTCCCTGCAAATTTGACTAGAGCGAATCAAGCCATAGTGGTGCCAGTTTTGACCTTTCCCCAACTGGTAGTGCAAGAAGAAGTGACTCAAGATCACCCTGAAAACCAGCAAGTACAGGCAGCGGATGCCACACCAGCAGTGGTACAAGAGAATTCTCACCCTGCCAGTGGTGAATCTGTCATGCCCCCAGTGAGTAGAAGTGGTCCTAGGAAATCTAGTATCCCTGTGCTATGTAGAACCACCAGTAGTGTAGCTAGTACAACACACACTACACCAGTAGTTAACACAAGGCATCCAGTAAGGTCCCCAACAACACCAGTGCTATGTAGGTCTGTCCGTAGTACCCAAGGTATACCACCCCTAAGGTTTCAAATATAAATACTGTAAGTTATGTAAATGGTAAACTGTAAATATGCCACCTTTTCAAGCTTATGTGCCTACAGAGACTCTGTAAGAACCTTTTGGAAATATCAGTTAGTCTTGTGGCCCAATTGTCCATCAAAAACAATGTGTGGCCAAAACTATCTTGTACATAGTTAACAACTGCTCAGGAAATGGATCATGGTCATTGACGCATGGACTAATTGTCATCAGGACTATTTTTGAGCTTTCGTTTTTGTAATCTTTCATTTTTTAAATCTTGTTACATTTACAATTGTTCATTTGTTAATATGTTTTGCATGTTTTCTTCAGTCCGGGAATACTGAATTGCACTAGGGGGGAATGTGGCACGCCCAGGAGTATGGTCGCCACAGTGGCATTACCTTCCTCCTAGGGAGTGTGATGTCATGCTTGGAAGCAATAAAGGGTCTCTCTGTCAGGTAAATTCAACACACAGCACGGTTCCCACTCCAGGCTAGCAGAGGGAGCTCTGAACCAAAGCTGGGGGAGGAGCTGCTCTCTGGGGGCCAGGAAGGGGAGGTTGAGTTAATTCGTGTGAGGAGGGCGAAGTGTGTGGACGAGAGAAGAGCTGGAGGATTGAGCAGAGTTCAGGCTCACTTCTAGCGTAGTGCATGGTCCGGAGTCCGGTCTCCGAGGTTGTATGGATACTGATGTTCCTGCAGCAGAAACCAGAGGAATAGGAAGCTGTAAATGCTCTGTTCCCACATAAGACTTGGAGGCACAACAGTAACGTGTGAGCCAGAAGAAGGAGGCTACAGCTGTCTGCCATACGAGAGGATTCTAAAAGAGAGCAAGCAAGGGGAACTTCAGTGTAACTCAGTACTGCATGTACCTCAGATAAGCGCTAGGAAGGAGACTACACAACCCATCTGCATAGAGAGATTCCTAAGTTTGCTTCCAGGCTGGCCAACTCCTATTCCATCTATAATCTGGATCCTGGACTGCACTTGCAAAGTAAAGGAAACTGCACCCTGTTGTGTCATTGCCTTCTTCCTGCAACCCCTTCAGCACTGCTACATCTCTGTGCCTAACACCTCTTCCTCAACACCTATTAATACTGCCCTGGGACCACAGCTCTACCTGTGGGGAGCTATTACATCTTGCTGCCTTATACCATCTGTCCCAGAGGATCTGCCTGCAGCGTCGGCTTAACCCCTTCTTTGCCGACCACCACAGGTGGCGTCACGTATCATCCACTTATAAACTTTGATCAGCCACGCTTAACCCCTTTTACATGGAAGCCCAGGGCCACGGACCCGATCACCGCTACTGTGACACTTCCCTCTGAGATACCGGCCCAGTACCGAGTACCCCACTGCCCTGGTGGGTGATCCAAAAACAGTACAAATTCATATGTACTGTATTATAAGAAAGACAGGAAGTGAGGTCCTGGGTGATAGACATGTGTCGGCAAGGTGAATGGCCTTGGTAATGTAAAGTCTGTACTAGTAGCAAAAGGTTATTGGGAGGGTTAATTTGACTGGATTTTGGGTCCAGAATTTAAGAGCAGCCGAAAGAGTCTGGATTAGAGCAGCTGTTCCCATAATCCAGGCTGAGTTCTACAGGCCTAATAAACAGACATGAACTAGTTTAACAGTATGGATTATGTTGGGACTGGAGAAAGACAGACTAGTCTGCTCTGCAAATGGAGTTCTTTGGTGAATGTATTTAATATAGTGTGACCTGCCGCTGCTGGGAATCCCAAGATTGCTGAGGCTTCTACATTTACCTTTGTTCATTATGCTGAAGAAAGGACTGTTTTATGCAATTCATTTATACCGAAGGAAAGCGGTTTTCATTTTGGAGCTGTAAAGTTTATGATGGACAATTAATTTTATACTATTTTGATATAGAAACCCTGCACATGTGCGTATCCAAGCGGTTACCAGAGAGCGTGACCCCCTATACGATATATGGTACTGTATATGCATAGTAGGAGCAGCGCCTCTCTTGGCTGCAGTCCATTTCTTTGGTGGAAAATGGGACAATGAACAGGCATCTCCAGCAAAGCAAGACACTCCCTGTGGCCTTTGACAACCTCTCAGCGACCTCTTGGGATCTAGAACTCCCCACAGTGGTGGCTCTACTACTCCTCTTTTGGGACTCAGGTTCCCACTGGGTACACAATATGGGGATGTACCACCCCCTGGTTTCCTTAGGAATTTCTCGACCACCTGGAACCATTCCAATAGGCCCACCAAATCGTCTACATTTCAGGGATCTCCCTGGACAACCCGCTCGACCATCCTGGAGCGTAACAATATTGCATCTTACTATGTTGCTTGATCTGGGCTGGAGTGGAGGATTCTGGCTGCAGCCATTTTTGCACCAGATGCAGTAGGTCAAAAATTTGGGACGGAGGCTTTTTATACACAATATGCCCAGTAGTGAACCCTTTGTGCTCTCACTGACACTCCCACGCATACCAAAATTTCGATTTTTAACTGTGCATCCTGTAATGTCAGATTATAATAGGCCTTCTGGGACTCACCATTCAAATAAGGGGCCAGTACCTCTTCCCACTGCTCTAGTGGTAGCTTCTCATGCTCTGCCACCCGCTTGAATACAATCCGCATCATCACCCGGGGTCATTTTTTTGCATAGCTTGTCTTACCACCTTCCAGACGTACGTGTCGTCACCTGGACTTAGGAGCGGAGCTTCCGGTCTTCCACAAACCGCATCTGTAAGAAAATCAATCTGCTTCTGGTGTTGCTGGTACTGCTGCTGCATAAGCAACTCAATTGTCTCTTGCGGCACTCTCTGTTGCTGCTGGTGCTGTAGTTGCTGTTGCTACTATGCTTATAGCAGATATTTCAGCAGGTCCTCCATCTTGCCTGACGTACGCTGGCTTGTGGCCGCCCCACGTGTTCACTGAAGACGTTGCCCGCAGTCTCCACCACCTTTGGTAGATCTGCTCACTTGGCTGCACACGGAGGTAGGCACGGGTACACTGCGGCTTTATGAACTTCCTTTGTTATTGTAGGAAGCATAAACTAAGGTGTGGTAAAGAAAATACAGCCCTCTGGGCAAAACCGGAAAACAAAACAAAATTGTGGTAGAAGAGTCCTTCTGTGAGCGGAGTTCCTCACACTCACAGCTGGAAGAACACACACTATTCAAGTTCACAAGTCCATGCGACACTTTCCTGGAGTGCTCCTTCTGCAAGCACATACTGAAATCGTTCAGCCATTTAAGCCCAGACCATGTGATTCCTCCATCATATGACTGATCACATGATGTTGACATCACAAAGGTCCTGTCAGGACTCTGCATGTGGAGATACGGTGGACCCCCTCTCACCCGCTCTATGGAGGTCCACTAAAACCAGCCCATAACATAACTCTCATTTCATCCTCTGAACATGTAGTGTGCTGGAGGAACTACCCTGGTTTTACATCACTGACACCATCATGCACAGTGACACGTATCTCCCCTCTATCACTTCACCAGTGACTCTGTCGCAGTATGTAAATGAGCTGTTAAGATCTATGGGCCAGACTAGATCTGGACTGGCTATCTCGAAATTCTGGCAAATGCCAGAAGGGCCGGTCTGGTCGTGGGCCACCTTGTCTGCTACATTGCTATCAGAATCTGCATCCTTAAGACGCCCATACTGTTACCAGTTGTGATGGAGCACAAAGTCGATGGCTCTGTCACTTACCTCAGCTGGGTCCTGCTGGGGGCCAGCACCAACAGGGAACTGGGCCGGTGCAAGTGGTCATGATGGTCTGAACCGAATGTAAAGGGAAAATGAATGACAACAATCAGCGAGCATGTCACTGATGAGAACCTGCACAATTTACACATATATGGTCTGCAGATCACTGGTGTAGACCTGATATCACAATTACAGTATATGGTCACTGTATGGTGGTAGTATTGGTTGCAGTACAGTGTTTTTGGTAAAATAGCAGTTCAAGCTTTAAGTTAGTTTGCAATGACGGTATGTGGCTCTATGTGACTGTGGACTTTTGAATCCTCAAAGAGCTCACGCACTGTGAGGATTCTCTGATGCTGGCGCTGCAGTTGGTGATCATGTGCAGTGGTATAACTTGAACAGCATGGGCCCCAAAATAAAAGCTCTAATGGGTGCCCCAATAATTGCAAGTTTTTAATAGCATTGGTCTTTTTATATAGGCCAAAGGGACTTTTGGGGTTCTCTCCCCTCCAGTGCCTGGGTGTAAATTGCAAACCTCCCCCCTATTGTAGTTACGCCCTTGATCATGTTAGAGAGAGTATGTGATTTGCATACATGTGGTCACTGCTGACTAGATGTGTACGGCCTCATGCAATACAAGTGACATTAGCAAAGCCGAGTACAATTAGTCAGAATGTGGCCGGAGGTGTGAAAATCACATACTTGCGGTCACATGATGGCCGCTCCCAAGGCCGCCACCAGAGAATCCTCACAGTGTGCGCTATGAGGATTGAGAAGTCTGACGTCACATAGAATTTAACCTTATCCCCTTTAATTATCAGTATGATGGTAATATCAGTACTGTACATGCTGTAATATTTGGGTATGGTTTGTTGGGATTTGTCTCCAATATTGCAATATTATGTAATCTTATACAATATTATTGGTGTTATTAGAAATATTAGTCTTGCAGTAAATCTTGATTTCCTTCAGGCAGGGTAATATTGGTTATATATTCCCATCTGGGGCTGGGGGGCAAGGACAGCATGAGCCTGTGTGTTGTCAAATGCCAGGGCTGAATTTCAGTTCCAGTCCATCCCTGGGCTGGACATAAAGCTCTGGAGGCAGATTCTCGGGGAGATCTTTGTAAATGAAAGTGGTCGTTATCATGAAAACCAACAAAGAACTGAGGGATCTGATTATAAAAAATCCTCCCAAGAAAGATCAACAAATTATACTTAAATTAAGCAATAATATGATAATCCAGATACGAAATATAGGGTTATTTTTAGAAAAAATAATAAATTTTATTGCACAAATATTATACAAACAAGACAGGGTATTCATATAAAGTGATAAGTGACAGCTAAAGGAATAAATGCACTACAAGATGGATAATGCAGTACATAGAGAAATGCGTCCCACAGCAAGACTGCATGTCTAGTAAATGGCAAGTATACAAAAATATAAGATTAACAGACCTAAAAGCTGACAATATACAATACAGGGCCAGCGAATTAGTAAGCCAAAAGAATAAGTAAATGGTGGTCTGTATATAACCTTGAGACATGTTGGATGCCGCATGCAGGGGTGCTAGAGGGACGCGCAGGAGCCTCGACGTGCGTTTCGCCTCACTCGGCTTCGTCAGGAGTGAGAAACCTGTTACATGTAATGCTAGCCCCGGAATCCTGCGCCGTGCAAAAGCACCATTATTTGTACCCATTCCGCCCTTCTATGGGCATTGGCTTCAGTGTTCTTCTGTGCAGGCGTCGGCGAGTCGCTGCTTCTTCAGGCGCAGTGACTTCTGGCGTGCACAGCAATAAGGTGCTCTCCCCACTTCCTTACTTCGTGCATAGTTAGGAACCATACAGTGTATGATGCCTCTGTCAACCGTATATGCATGGTGGGGAGAGCACCTTATCGCCAGACACACTGCAGGTCACTGCAACAGAAGTAGTAGTGACACGCCTGCATAGAAGAACGCTGAAGCCAATGCCCATAGAAGGGCAGAAAAGGTTCTATATAACTGCGCTATTGCAGGGCACAGGCGCGGGATTCTGGCACCACCATTACACATAACAGGGCACTGTGATGCTGATGGGAGGGGGGTGGTATGATAATGAGGACAGGATGCCGAGATTTCTTGCAGGAAATAAAAATACGATTTCTCAACAACAAGACCCCTAATATGAGGCATACAGTTAGGACTAGTGTAACATTTCTACTCCCACATTAATAGGTCATATATGTCCCAGGGGGTGACTGATTCCCTATAATCCATGCGGCCGCCGCTGTCGCCTGGGAAAGGTGATAAATTCAGGGGTTAATGATTTTAATCTAATGGAAGCTGGTGGGGATGGAAACAGTGATTATTGGAAAACTCCTTTAACAAATGACACAGACATGAAAAAATAATTAGTGAAAAAAACAATTGAAAAACACAAATGCGAATATGCAGCTGACCATAACCGCAGGACCGTGTTCACCCGAGGATTATTTGTCACCTATTCTAACTTAACTGTAAACTCCAAATTTTTTTAAAGAATTTAATTTGCAAAAAAAATGTTTTTCATTTTTGCGCACACATTACACTTATCGGTAAGATAAAAACAAACAACACAGGCATGAAAAAATAATTAACTAGTGAAAAAAAACAAATGAAAAACAAACACAATTGCGAATATGCAGCTGACCATAACCGTAGGACCGTGTTCACCCGAGGATTTCTTTGGTAGCCCCAGAAATAAAGTTAGGGACATTACGCCGGCACGTGTGCAACTCTTGCTGCAAAGTGGTTATAATTTTTTTTTTTTTACGCACATTAACCCCTTGCACCATGTGTTTTTTTTGAAGCTCTAGTCTATCAATAGCTGATGTTTTACAGTTTTTTTGACGGTTTCCTCACAAGCCTCAGTGGCCGTGTTGTCGGATCACCTTGGTGACTATAGTCACACGCCGTAACCAACGACATAAATGAGCGGAAGCACGGACTGTAGACTCAGGGCTGAGGAAGTGACAGGTGCCCGGGGCCTGTGTGCCAGAGGGCCATACGATGACGCTGTGTACACTGAGGAGGGGTCTTATTCCGGGTGTGTTCATAGGAATGTAAGGATCTAAACGTCAGAGAAATCCACATTCTAGTGAAAAAGGTAAGGATCTGAAATCATTGCTTTACCATAGCACTGACCTATGCTATAGCGGCGTACAACATTCTCTTATGCCTTTTCTTATATTAATCAGCTAAGCTTTCTGTCTGTGAATGCAAACCTTTATCAATCCAAGGGCTCAAAATCCTGACCGAAGCTTCCACATCTCGCATCGAAGGTTTTGATATAATTGGCAATGTTCTGAGAGGACAAATCTGGATCTAGGACATAGAAATGTAGGTAAAATGTATCAGCCTGGAGAATGGGTGGGCCACAGGAGTGAAGGTGACTATTGTGGAGGCCGAACCAATAGGCTGAAATGAATTCTGCTCAAAATTAATATTAAGATTATTTTTTATTATTAATTATATAATTTATAATTATTCATTCATACACACAACACCCCTTTACACAGCATGAACCCACATGCAGCCTTCATATATATCATATAATCCCCACACAGCCTCACTATATACAGTATAAACACCACATCGCCGCTATACAGTATGAGCCCCCCATACCCTCCTTATATAGACAGTGAACCCCCATATACATTATGACACCACACACCTATAAAAAAAGAAACAACACACACTCCTTGGTCCCGTTCCCCCGGCGTTTTGCTCCGGTCTTTGCTGTATGCGCTGACTCTCGGCACAGCAGGCGTGATGTGGTGACATCATCACCTCTGCTGTCTCAGTCACAAATGCTGATTGGTGGAAGAAGGATCCGGCGGCTTCCTCCTTCTCCGTCTCAATCACTAATAGCTTCATCCTCGGAATGCTGAGTGGGGAATGGCGGCAGCACAGTGTCTTCAGCCCTTGGGCAGTGTTGGTCCGTGAGCCGGACTGGAATAGCCAGAGGACAGATGTGATCCGCGGGACGCACTTTGCCCAAGTCTGGCTTGTAGTATTGACTGCGCAGCTTACAAAGCATCGCCTGGACTGGATATATTGTAGCAAACCTGCAGCTGTGAGAAGTTCTAGTTCTGAGCAAGTTCTAAGACTTTAGTGTAATTACAGACAACAGAAGTCTCAAAAATATAGTCAAAGTTATACATCAGAAAACCAGGGTGAAAACGTTGAAAACAGAGGCGTAGCTAAGGGTTTAGCTTAAGGAGTGGGCCCCTAACAGGTGGACATATCATTGGTGCAACCTGCACGGCCGTACATGAGCGCAAGAGGTAAGGGGGCCCATTTCTACCTCCAAAAAAGGTGCAATTTTGTATTGTTAGGAGCTCTAGGGCTGCAAAGGGATCATATATTGATCTTGTACAGGGGCCCTTTCTGTGTCCACCTGTGGCCCCTAACCAGGTAATCATGATTTTAGCTATGGTGGTATAGGGGAACCTCAGGAGATGACCGCCCTGTTATTGAAAATAAAAGTCTATACAAAGACCAGCACTGATATTACCACCTTATGGTGACATATAGTGATAGATACCAGTCCTGCAGGACATATAGAGATTACTGCACAGTTATAGATGGTGACTTACAGAGGACGTTCTTTCTGGTGGAGTCATTCACTTATCCCATCTTTTCCATCTGGCCCAGACCAACATGGCGACTTCTCCAGCCAGGACTCGTCTGCAGAGATTAGAACAAAGACACATTTCTCTTCTCATATTTCCAGCACCGTTCACATGAAATTCATGAAATCCTAGGATGTTAGAGTTGGAAGGGACCTCCAGGGTCCTTGTGTCCAACCCCTTGCTCAATGCAGGATTCACTAAACCATCTCAGACAGATGTCCGTCCAGTCTCTGTGTGAACAATTCCATTGAAGGAGAACTCACCACCTCTCGTGGCAGTCTGTTCCACTCATTGATCACTCGAAGTGTCAAAAAGTTTTTTCTAATATCTAATCTGTATCTTCTCCCATTCAATTTCATCCCATTGCTTCTCGTGTTTCCATGTGTAAATGTATTCCCAAACTGCACAAACTCCTCATCCTGCCGATACCCCAATACTGAGCCGCTGCTGACGTATGTGTCCCTATTACTGTACCTGCTGTGGTACAAAAACAGAGCTCCTCTTACTGCCCCACATACTGTAGTAATGCCACCACTGTGCCCCTTACATCGTAATAATGCCTCCTTTGTGCTCTCTAGAAGGAAAAATTGCCCCCTTAAAAAATATTAATTTCACCGTATGATGATCCCACAGCTCTCCTATACACAGTATGGAGGGCCCACAGCTCCCCTGTCCACCGTATGATGATCCCACAGCTCTCCTATACACAGTATGGTGGGTCCACAGCTCCCCTGTCCACCGTATGATGATCCCACAGCTCTCCTATACACAGTATGGAGGGCCCACAGCTCCCCTGTCCACCGTATGATGATCCCACAGCTCTCCTATACACAGTATGGAGGGCCCACAGCTCCCCTGTCCACCGTATGATGATCCCACAGCTCTCCTATACACAGTATGGTGGGTCCACAGCTCCCCTGTCCACCGTATGATGATCCCACAGCTCTCCTATACACAGTATGGAGGGCCCACAGCTCCCCTGTCCACCGTATGATGATCCCACAGCTCTCCTATACACAGTATGGAGGGCCCACAGCTCCCCTGTCCACCGTATGATGATCCCACAGCTCTCCTATACACAGTATGGAGGGCCCACAGCTCCCCTGTCCACCGTATGATGATCCCACAGCTCTCCTATACACAGTATGGAGGGCCCACAGCTCCCCTGTCCACCGTATGATGATCCCACAGCTCTCCTATACACAGTATGGTGGGTCCACAGCTCCCCTGTCCACCGTATGATGATCCCACAGCTCTCCTATACACAGTATGGAGGGCCCACAGCTCCCCTGTCCACCGTATGATGATCCCACAGCTCTCCTATACACAGTATGGTGGGCCCACAGCTCCCCTGTCCACCGTATGATGATCCCACAGCTCTCCTATACACAGTATGGTAGGCCCACAGCTCCCCTGTCCACCGTATGATGATCCCACAGCTCTCCTATACACAGTATGGTAGGCCCACAGCTCCCCTGTCCACCGTATGATGATCCCACAGCTCTCCTATACACAGTATGGTAGGCCCACAGCTCCCCTGTCCACCGTATGATGATCCCACAGCTCTCCTATACACAGTATGGTAGGCCCACAGCTCCCCTGTCCACCGTATGATGATCCCACAGCTCTCCTATACACAGTATGGTGGGCCCACAGCTCCCCTGTCCACCGTATGATGATCCCACAGCTCTCCTATACACAGTATGGTAGGCCCACAGCTCCCCTGTCCACCGTATGATGATCCCACAGCTCTCCTATACACAGTATGGTAGGCCCACAGCTCCCCTGTCCACCGTATGATGATCCCACAGCTCTCCTATACACAGTATGGTGGGCCCACAGCTCCCCTGTCCACCGTATGATGATCCCACAGCTCTCCTATACACAGTATGGTAGGCCCACAGCTCCCCTGTCCACCGTATGATGATCCCACAGCTCTCCTATACACAGTATGGTAGGCCCACAGCTCCCCTGTCCACCGTATGATGATCCCACAGCTCTCCTATACACAGTATGGTAGGCCCACAGCTCCCCTGTCCACCGTATGATGATCCCACAGCTCTCCTATACACAGTATGGTAGGCCCACAGCTCCCCTGTCCACCGTATGATGATCCCACAGCTCTCCTATACACAGTATGGTGGGCCCACAGCTCCCCTGTCCACCGTATGATGATCCCACAGCTCTCCTATACACAGTATGGTAGGCCCACAGCTCCCCTGTCCACCGTATGATGATCCCACAGCTCTCCTATACACAGTATGGTAGGCCCACAGCTCCCCTGTCCACCGTATGATGATCCCACAGCTCTCCTATACACAGTATGGTAGGCCCACAGCTCCCCTGTCCACCGTATGATGATCCCACAGCTCTCCTATACACAGTATGGTGGGCCCACAGCTCCCCTGTCCACCGTATGATGATCCCACAGCTCTCCTATACACAGTATGGTAGGCCCACAGCTCCCCTGTCCACCGTATGATGATCCCACAGCTCTCCTATACACAGTATGGAGGGCCCACAGCTCCCCTGTCCACCGTATGATGATCCCACAGCTCTCCTATACACAGTATGGTAGGCCCACAGCTCCCTTATATATGATATGCCCGCAGCTCCCGTACATACAGTATGATGTCGCCCAGAGTTCCCCTATACATATAATGATGCCCCCAATGCTCCATAGAAATACATGCAACTGAGCGCTCCGGTCCCAAGTGCAAGCGGCAGTGCTGGATATTAAGATGCAAGACTTGTGCAAGTTTCTCGCAAGTCTGATCCCTGCCTAATAGTTAATAGCGTTCCGACACCTTGTGACGCCCACACTGACAGCTTCTCTGCAGGGAGGAAATTAACTTTATTCCTCCCGGCAGCCTTGCTCTCCCAGTCATAAGGTTTGTGCTGGTGTGTAGATCGCACTAACCCACATTTCAAGAGAAGCTCTCATCACAAAAGGATCTTTAAATCAGGGGTTTTTATTCGTGTTAAAAGTATTTTTTATATCATACAATGTGATTTTCTGATTTTTATTTTTAGATTTTGTCTCTCACAGTTGAAGTGTACCTGCGATAAAAATTACTGACCTCTCCATTCTTTGTAGGTGGGAAAACTGGAAAAATTGGCAATGTGTCAAACACTTATTTTCACCACTGTACATGTTAAATAAAACCTGTTCATAGAGAAGTCTGCTTCTTTTTTCTTTTATGAGCTACTTTTTTTTTTCTGCTTTCTGAAATCATCGATGACTTTGAAAAACTGCTTACCGTATTCCGTCTTGGTGAAAGCAAGATGGACTATAAGTAGCTCACTGAGGGATCAGGTTCCAGAACACACATTGAAGTCTATGGAAAAGGGAGGGAGGAATGAAAAGCACAGTGAAAAGTCAGGCAGGCACAGACAGATGATGTTGCAGCTTTTCATCAATTTAATGCTGGATTTAGCTCCATTCTGCAGTAAGATGTTCTCCATGCTGTTGCCGCTGCTTCTCTGAGCGCTACAGAGGGAGAAGAGCAGATATCTGTTTCTCTGTGTTGTAGCAAGGTGGCAAGGGGTGGTAGTCATGACCAAGTCTCTTAAAGCAACAGTCCATAAGCACCCCAGCCCCTTGTACATGAAAAAGACAGGTGTGGTCCCAATCCTACAGCACAGTCTGTTACCTTCTTTCCATGTTCACTGCAGCCATTGAGGGTGAGGATCCAGGAAAAACACAACAGGCACCGTTCTGCTCCAACAGGGAAAACTCTACTGTACATGAAATAATGCTTCCTGCTCTGTCCCTGCAACTTCATGAGCCGGTTCAGCATCTCCAGCTCCCAGAAGGGGTTAAGAGCCACAAAAGTCCTTCAGTTGTCACTCACACTGTCCCAGTGTGCTGTTCCGTTGCCCGGTAGTCCTTGGCAGCCTGTAATCCCAGCCGGGAGTCCTTTCTGTCCCAGACGGGGACATGTATTCCCCAGACGGAGTTCCCTTCTGTCCCCGACAGGGACACACATCCTGCCTCAGGCAATCCTGCCTGGGCTCTGACTAGAAGCAGGAACTTCCTGCTCCTCACCCACTGGCAGGACCGACCCCTTTTATTACCGTATCTCTTTCTATCCCTAAGGCCTGTTTCACACTTCCGTTTTTGACCATCAGTCAAAATCCGCCGGTTTTTGAAAAAAACGGATCTGCCATTTTTTTCCCCATTGAGATGTATTACCGGCGGATCTTGATGGACGGCCATCCGCTGGATCCGTTTTTTTGCAGATCCGCCCAATCTTTTGCGTCCGCCGACATGCCTGGACGGACCCTGCAACGCTTTTTTTGCTGCAGGATCCGCATTTTATAGTGCGCATGCCCAGAGAAAGGAAGTCAGCCGGGAATTTAACCCTGAAATCCTTTCTGGCGGACGAAAAAAACTCTCTCTCCCTCTCCCCCTCTCCCTCTCTCTCTTTTTCTCTTTCTCTTTCTCCCTCTCTCTCTCTCCTTCCCGGGCAGCGGTTCCTTTAAAATTCTTCATTCGGCAGATCCGTCAAAAAAACGGATCCTGTGGCATCCGTTCACATCAGTTAATAACGGATCCGCTTTCCGCCTTTTTGGCGGATTTTGACTGACACAAAAAACTGAAGTGTGAAACAGGCCTAACCTAACAATACAAGAGATAGCATATACAATACAGGTCATACCTTACGAGAACATAATACAGACACAGTAATCTCCATTGATAAAGAAGAGTAGTTATAGCAAAACATCTGGGCACTGCATGGGGGACATGTGCCCAACAAAGGAGAGAGGGACTGAGGGTCCCTGCCACCTCCTTACAACATTTTATGCTCAGAACCAAGTGAAAATTAGGTGAAAACTGCAGTGCACAGGCCATCTAATGCTCACAAATGGGGTTATTCCTTATGTGAACAACCCCTTCACTGGAATAAATGGATTGCCCAAGGCAGAAATACATTTTTGGCTTTAAAATAACAAACCGAGAAATACTTTCCCTCCGACACCATTCATTAGGAGTCCACCATAGAGGTCTACACTGGCTCTAGTAGGTATGTTTGCTCTGCTTTAAAGACACAGGACAATGGCAGCCTGTGATTGGCTGCAGCAGTCAGGTGATTAGAATTGTGAATGTTTCTCTAATTTCTCTTCTAGTCACCCGACTGCTGCAGACAATCACAGGCTGCTGCAGCCCTTTGACTCCCGATTGCAGCAGACGTCACTTACAGACCTGGACGGGTGCCAGACAAGCCCTTTAATCTTCATGTATAGAAGAATATAGCCCATTTAACATTCTCTATGGTGGTTTCTATCTGTAGTGAAATGTGTGCCTAAGACAATGTTAAAAATCCCTTTCTTTAATAGAAAAAAGACAAATTATGGCCTAGACTAGAATCAGAACGGTAGAGATGGATGAGACCTCCAGGGCCATCCGGTCCAACCCCCTGCTCAACGCAGGAGTCACTAAACTATCTCAGATAGATGTCTGTCAGCCTCTGCTTAAAGACTTCCATTGAGGGAGAACTCACCACCTCTCGTGGCAGCCTGTTCCACTCATTGATCACTCTGTCAAAAAGATTTTTCTAATATCTAATCTGTATCTTTTCCCATTCCATTTCAGACCATGATCTCCATGTTGACACTGCAATGTTGGGTGACCCTCATTAATTGCATTTAACAATGTCCCTGTTCCTACCAAAGCATTACTGCAGAAGAAAATCCAATACAATGCTATTCCTTCTTTTACATATTGTTTTGAATCTGCAGACACACATCTATATGTTTTCATGGTAACAGACAACAAACAAGACATGTAGTCTGATTCCGCTGTCCTATTGCTCCATCAATCATCTACAGTAGTTCTTGCTGATATACCAAATGTATGTTAGTAATAATTGCCTAAAGGTATTTTCCCCCTTTAGAGAGAGTTTTCCTTTTTTTTGCTTAAATACATATATCTGAGGTTAAATAACATTTTTGCAATTTGGTTTTGCACCTTTTGACTTTGGCAGGTTTTTTGCTTCTCTGCACTTTCGACTCTGAAGCGGTCTGCAATTATAAATCATCTGAGAAGAGCTCAGAAACAGACAGATAAAAGAGCTGCAAACTCTCCTGCCCAACCATCAGAATGGGTTCACTGATGGAATTTCAGATCGTTCATTCTACAGCCAGCCATAGACAGTGTAACACAGAGGCTAGAGAAGGAAACTGGTGCAAAATTTTTAATAAAATCCAATTGCAAAAATATATATATATATTTTTTTTGCCTGGGTTATATGCCGTTGCCCATTATTTTAACATTGATGTCCAGGCCTTAGGATAGGTCATCAATGTCTGATCAGTGGGGGAGAGCGACACTCCCCCCCCACCAATCAGCTGTTCTAGGAGCCCGAATTACGGAGGTGCTCTGTCTACTGATAGTGACTGTGACGAAGTACTGCACATCCGCCCAATATTCAAGTCAACAGGGTGCAGATATGAATTACCCATCGAAGGCCATTAGATGGAGCAGTTCCGTAACTGGGCAGTCGTAACTGATCAGTTCCGGCAGCCGGAAGTGCTCTGTTTACTGATAGTGGCCGTGTCCGGGTTTTGCACACCTGCTTCCTATAGGTGTCACACCTCCACCAATCAGACATTGATGACCTCTCCTAAGGATAAGCCATCGATGTTAAAATAGTCGACAACCAAGTTAAGTAAAAAAACAAAAAACAAACAAAAACACCCTAAAAGGTGGACGAGGACAACCCTTTAAGATTTTGTTTTGGTTAAGCAGAAGACCTGCTCCTTCAGTCCTCTCCAGTGAAGAAATGGTGAACTCAAGATGACAACTCTCTCCGTGTTTCTTGATGTTCCAAGGTCTATAAAGGATAAAGATAAGCAGCAGGAAGAGGATTATCTCCAAGACCGGAATAGAAGGAAAGTTTTCCTTGGGCACAAAGGTAACCTTATAAGAGAGATTACACCTTATTGTAGAAACTAATTTTATTCTGAATTAATTTCATTTTTGGGAAATGAATTCAAAGTCTCCGTTCTGAGGCTTGTAGTCACATTCTTCATCGACAAGTATGGAACGTTTTAAGGTTTGAGAAGAGCATGGTAAAGGGATAGGCTTGTGCTGCACTCTTGCCAAAAATGGCACTGAAAATTTGGTAAAAAAGCAATCAAGGAACACACCAGACTCCTATATCTATAAAGGGAATTCTCCACTCACCCGTGACTTATGGGCCATCACGTATAAGCTGTATCCGGTCTTCACCGTTTTATGTTAGCTGCTACCCGCCAAATTAGTTTTGGAACCATTTAGATGTTTTTTTTACAGATATTTCTACAGATCCTTTTTACAAGTTGTTTCCGCTTTACATGGAAATATACTGAGATATTCTGTGAGAGTCTGCAAGAAAAAAATAACCATATAATATACTGAGAAAAGAGTAAAAAATTCTAAATGAAGTGAATTGGAGAAAAACCAAAAAATAAAATCTAAATTCTGCTACTGTTTTTTGGGTTCCGTTTTTATAGCTTTCAGTGTGCAGTATAAATGACCTGGAAACGTGGCTCGTTAGGTCAGTATGATTCCAGCCGATATAAAACCTGTACAATTTATTTTATTACTTATGGTAATTGGCTTCAATAATTCTGAATTCTGACCTGAAAAATAACAACAGGCAAAAAGTAATGCCATTTTCCGTGACCCATAACTTTTTTATTTTTTGCATCAACGGAGCCGATTGAATGATTGGTGAGCTGTACATTTTACTGGTACAATTCTGGGGTAAATAAGATGTTTTGATCACTTTTTATTGTCTTTCTTTTTATTTTTTAGAAGATGAGCGGGAACCAAAAAACAGCTGCTTTGACAATGCAATTTTTTTTTTAACAGTGCTTGGCTTATGGATTAAAAAATTGTACATTTTAATAAAACTTTTATGCTTTTTTATTTTTTAAATATTTAGTATTTTTGGATGAGGATAAAAAAACCTGTTAACATTTCACTGTATTTTTTTGTCCGCAGAGGGCATATGAGCCTGTGGTCTTTTGATTGCATGTACTATATACTGCAGTGCTTCAGTATTTGGGCTGAGTCAGACTGCCATATAACTCGTACGAGAATTGCATCGCACTGCACGGACTGGCCCGGCACCTCTCCTGACCTAAGTAAGACAGCGTGATGGATTACTATGCAGCTGTCAAGCTCAGGTTAGGAGAGCTGAAAGGCAGCACGAGGTTTCCCATGCGATTCTCGCACGAGAAATACGGCAGTCTGTCTCTGCCCTTAATAAAATCATGGTCTCCTTTGAAGCCCACTGGCACGTGCATCTATCATGAGAAAAGTCTCTGGTGTTGGATAGGAGTTCCAAAAATTGTTGAGCAAACATGCTTGGCAAGTTTTGGAATCTACCTTACAAGTAACTGAAGACACCCTGCCGCAAAGGTGCGCCAGAAATGTCCAAAATGGGAATACCCTATTGACCTTGACAGGTAGTGGCATCATATAGTAATGCTGGTTGGACCTTTACAAAGAAAGTACATTTCTTCACATGTATTAAACAGCTGAGATACTTTTTTGGTGCAAGTATGGGGACGTGGCATCTTCCCATCTTTCATTAGTCTGCAGTTCAATCCTTAGGCCGGGGTCACACTAACCGACGCAAAATACGGTCCGTAGTCTACAGGCGTAATACGGATGAATGACCCCTAAACAGTGCTCCGTAGGCAATCCGTAAGCAAGGTGTGGTTGCGTATTTTGCGCATGTCTGCATCCGTGTGTAATCCGTATGGCATCCGTATGCAATCCGTATGGTGAGATTTTCTCGCCGCCTTGCAAAATGGACATATAATGGAGCCCTATGACAGGGTTTATAACAGAAACGAAATAATAGATATAGACACATAGAATGCATATATATATATATATACCCACAAGTCACTGAGATGAACATATATAAATATATATATTTATATTTCACAGAGTTCTTCATAGCAGAATAGCCGCTAATTAAATTGCCGACTACTATCAAATAATTCCCCAACCCGACATGAAATGACACATGGTTTACATTCAGTAAAGCATTTCATTTCATGTTTTTTAATATGTCCTTGACTAATAATTAGATGAGGGTTTGTGTGCAAAATTTGGGAGTTGTAGTTGTTATTTTAAGGGGTTAATTCGTTGTTAAACAATTCGTGGGCTTCCCATTGCCCTGTAGCGGTTGCGAATGGGTTAATCTAACAAAGGGTTAATGTCACCTTACAATCGAATGGTGACATTAACCCTTTGTTAGATTAACCCTCTCGCCACCAATATAGGGCAATCGGAAGCCCACGAATTGACCCCTTAAAATAACAACTACAACTCCAAAATTTTGCACACAAACCCTCATCTAATTATTAGTCAAGGACATATAAAAAAAACTTTAAATTAAAAGGTTTACTGAATGTAAACCATGTGTCATTTCATGTTGGGTTGGGGAATGATTTGAGAGAAGGCGGCAATTTAATTAGCAGCTATTCTGCTATGAAGAACTCTGTGAAATATATATATATATGTTTGTCACAATGACTTGTGTGTGTGTGTGTATATATATATATATATGTATTCTATGTGGCTAAATCTATTCTTTCTTTCTTTATTAAACCTGTCAGTGTGAGTTTACTGTATAGTGCACTGAATTGCCGGCTTTTCTAAAAGACACCTGGTGCGTATTTCTCACAAGTCACATGTGTGGTCCATGTGTAATCCGTATTTTTTGCGCACCCATAGACTTGCATTGGTGTATTACGGGCATAGTACGCTGACAATCGCAGCATGCTGTGATTGGCACGGACCGTAGAATACAGATGAGAAATATATGGTTGTTGGGAGCTGCCCCATAGAGAATCATTTGTCCGTGTCTAATGCGAGCTTTTAGCGCCTCTCACTCGTCCGTATTCCTCGCCAGTGTGACCCCGGCCTTATTCTTTGTAAAAACTTTAAATAAAAACAACTTCTAAAAGAAAAATCACCTAGTGTAAAACAGCACAGGGTGTAGAGGAAACTGAAAATCAGGAAAGAGGGAGATGCAGCTGCAGATTCACACTCAGTTCTCAGTTTCAGTAAAATGGCATTTTTTTTGTCTTACAATAGAATAACTTAGTTACTTTTACATTTTTCTGACCCTGTGGCCAAAATAGACAGCATAATGTGTTTCTGATACAACCTATAATGTTGATCTATATGTTATTGGGGCATGACCAACTTTTGCCCCATGCAGGTATCAATGGGCTCTGTTAAGCTGTATCCACAGAAAACTATGTTTATTTGGTCTATGAGAGCATTAAGCTCTATTAAAACGATATTCTCATGTTATTTTTTGAGCAGTTCAGAGATGTGCAGTCTCATTACTTTCTGGTTTCTGGGGGGATGGGGGCAGACACTACTTGAGTGATACTTATGGCGAGTAGCAGAGTTGTAGTATTAGTAATACTGCTAAGCTCAGCACAAGTTTTCTTGTAAGACATTCAGTTGTCACTGGTATGTTCTGGAGTGTACATTGTTATCATTATTTTACACATAGAGATACCAGGGCATATGAACAAGCACACAGCTGGGAAAAGTGAGAGCTGTAATTAAGAGAACTGCTCTTAAAGTCACAATGCATTGTGATTTTGCAAGATTAATAACATCAGCTTGTCAGGAGCTGAGAGCAAGAGCGGGCAAGGTAGGTGAACAGATAACTGCTGCATACAAATTAATAGACTGGAAAGAAGTGACTGGGATGTTAAGAGTTAGTCCATTTCTTGGAATGTAGATACTGTGCACTCTCACACTCTAGGGCCAGGCTTTGGTGGCTGAGCTCAATGAAAGCCAGCTGCAGGGCTGCCACAAGGAAATTCAGGGCCCTATATTAGCAAAATTTTCATGCCCCCTTGAGACGGCTCTCAGGCTCCACCCCAGCTCTGCCACCACCCTTCGAACCTTCCACAGTCTCACCTCCCACTCTTGGAAAAACTCCACTTCTGCCCCATGTCCTCATCAAACCCACACCAGCCATTCCATTCATTTCAGGGGATAGAGCTATGGGGCCCCGGTTCTCAGTATGAGTGGGAGTTCTACTTCTGGGACCCCTCACTGATCACCACAAAGGAGCCCCCCATAAATCTCATTCCCACCTTAAAAGAGCGGAGCAGATGATTGGGCATTGTAATGCTGCTGCAGTGCAATATAGCACAACCTCTACCAGGGGATGCTGGTGAGAGAAGAGAGGTTGCATACACAGCGTAACACCACTGAGCAGCAGCACAAGCACCACCAGGTGGTTAAACAGTGATCAGACGAGCCGAGTCAGAAACACTTAGGAAAAATATACAAGCTAGAAGTCAGAGCCACACAGGAGCAGAGATAACCAAGACGTGAGACAGTCAAACAGGTCAGAAGACCAGCCAGGTCACATTCAAATTCAGAGAAGCTTTATTGGCAGGACTAAATACACATTAGTTTTGCCAAAGCAAGTGTACAAAAGGGAATAGGGATAGGGACTGTAGGGATATTGGGAAGGGGCTGTAGGAAAGGTGGATGGGGGCAGATCTAGGATGGGGCTATAGAAGTCCATGTCATAGGGAAGGTGGATGGGGGGATGGGGGTAGATCCAGGGTGTGGGCTATAGCACAGGGAGCAAACACTAAGACAAGCGGGGTGGCAGGAAAGGGAAGTCACGGGAGCAGAGTAAACGGGCAGAGGACAAAATACGGTATCAAGGGGTCAGCTGCTCTAGTCTGGGAGCATTAACTGTCACTGACATTAGTCTGCAGGCCACAGCAGACTGAAATAGCCACCAGAACCCAAAACGAAGTAGCGAAGATTAACCCCCGCATGACCAGACCAGGGAGAGAATAACATGAAACAAACCCGGCCTTGCTCATAACAGGCATGTGTGCAACCGCTCGATTGTAAGAGCCAGCTAACATGGTAGATTTCCAAGCAGAATTTTGGTGCCGACAGGTTTTTTCTCGGCATGGCTACAGCTAAAACCTGCCATCCTGCATTCTCCATTGCTCTCTCTCATAGATATGAATGGAAGGCATGAAAGAAGCGATTACCGTGGATATTCAGCAGAATGTCTGCTTGGAGATCCGCCATGTGAATTGGCCCTAATAATTATGCCATATGTTGTGTATTAGGGATAAGTATTAGGTTACTAGAATATCTCCTTTAAGATAGGCAACTGTACCTTATTGCTGGCAGGCAGGCACACCTGAAGCAGTCAGTAGAGTTGAACTTAAAATTGCTTAATAGTTTGTAGACAGGCAGCGGACAGAGAGGGCCTTCAACTTTACACTGCATGAGCAGGGAGTGGGGCACAAGAAGAGTAGCAGGTGGCAAGGCGAATGAGAGGTCAGATGGGGGAATGACGGGTCGGACGGGTGAGTGGGTGCACGCGCACGAACTTCATCACTTTTGGGCCCTCAACTCCTGCATATAATGTGCTGCAAGGGCCTGGGCCATGCCAGCAGCTTCTGAACAAAGGGCGGACGAGCTGCATTTGGCATCACTAATGTCAGACGCCACCGGTCCCCTCTGCTGTGGCCATACAAGTTTAGCAGCTGTGGCTGTAAGTGGCTAGGACCCTGGGGTTTAATAAAGCAAACTAATGTAATTAACCCAGGCTCCAGCGTGCCACGCAGCCTACAGGCCATTTATACAGTGGCTTAGCTGTGCTGCCTCAGAGTAGGCTGAGCGGCGTGTCTCATCCATTCCGGCCATGGCTCTTTGCTTCTGCTTACTGGACCCCATGCACCAGTAATGTCCTGATGGCGGCCCTGACCAGCTGTATACTATTAAACGTAAAATCTCTCATTTCAGGAGAATAACAGCAGATAGAAAAATCAAGACCATTGCAAACGTACAGTATCTATTTCATGCTAACTAAGTTAAGTAATTTAATATCTTAAAATACCCCCTTTAAAGAAAAAATCAACTCTGTCATCATACTTCATGATTCAGCACACAAAATCTCAGACTTCACAGGACGTCTGTATGAATGGAATATTGCTGTAGACAATGCTAGATCAAGCAGAGGAAACCAACAATATAATATATATCGGATGGTATCCTTTTGTCGTTGGGCAGCCTATACAGTGGCATTTGTTGGAGACTTCTATCAGAGGTGGACACTGGGAAATTCTCCCCACAAGTATCTTCGATAGCAGCCAGGAATGAATTCCGACCAGAACCCAAGTCAATTTTACCACTAGACAAATCAGATAAATCACCATTATCTAGTCCTTATTAGGAAGTCTTCTAGCACTCACTCTTGGTGATCCTTAAGGGTGATGTATCACCTTTATCTTCTTTTGTTCTGTTCCTGAAAGTAAGATTAATCCTCTTTTTTAATAGTTCTCCTATTTGAAGATGGTCAGCCATGGGTCCCACTGCCAGTGAAAAAAGTTTATCTTCAGATAGTCAATGACCCAACAAGGAATTATGAGCATCTGCCAGTGTCCGGAGCACCAGAGTTTATTCGGGGAGCTACAGAGTTTGCTCTTGGGAAGGATAACAATGCTATCCTACAGAATAGGGTAAGTCCATTTTAATTAACCCCTTCCACACCAATATAATTCTCAGTTGTTGCGGCTGATTGTTTGTCAGACAGCTATCTCCCCCAAACATAGGTAGGCTTGGCCAAGTGTCCCTGTGTTCTTCACATACACCTGAGGAAGAAACCGGTACACCATCGAAACGTGTAGTGTTTTTATATTTTGTGCAATAAACCTATCCGTAACCACTTGTGGAGAGTTTAACTCCTTACTACCTTCCGACATCGGTTCCAGCAATAGTGCCTACCAGCGGATCCTTTGTGTTTTTTTATGCATTTTCCTTGGATCAGATCCCGGTTCTTTGCAGATCTGCTGGCAGCAGCTAGATTCACATATGCACTTCCGTTTTGTTGTACGCTCAGTGCAACACATTCATGTAGGCTATTTACTTACTCAGCTTTTCCAAGTCTATCCGCCCTATGTGTGCGGGGAGATTCTTTTTTCTTTTTTGCTCCTGTGTTCTCTGAGAAATCCGGTGCCAAACTTCTTTTAGCAGTGTCTCATCTTCCAGAGCTCCCAAAGATGGGTTTTTGGAAATCCTCCTCTTCCCCAACATTAGACTATTGGCCCCATTTACATTAGACTGTCCGCCTTTAATTTATCCTGCTTTGAGCAGGGGGTTGGACCAGATGGCCCAGGAGGTCCCTTCCAACTCTACGATTCTATGTTTCTATGCCTTTGATAAATTCCTTTGAAAATGGATTGGGGTACTAAGGGGGAGTAATATTTCATCTTTATATTTTTTCTAAAATTCACCATATACCACATTGCTTTAGGATTGCAAACCATGGCAAGAAAAAAGTTGTGTGAAGACCACTGATGTTTTTTTTCTCCTGATCAGGCATGTGGTGTGCAAACACCAGGAACCACCGGGGCTTTCAGAATAGGAGCAGAATTCCTCCATCGTTGGTATAATATCGGTCAGAAAACTTCAGTTTATATTGCTCTACTTGCTCATGGTATGTTCTTCTTCTATGTGTGAAAGATACAAGATCTGTAGGTCCACCAAGAACTTTCTTCAAACCTATCAAAGAATGAACTATCGCTTGCGTCTCTCTCTACCCTTCTTGAAACCTGTTTTGACCATTCGGTGGAAGGATGTTTGGGGATTAAATTTAGTATTATGCTACAAAAATGTTCATGTTATCCTTTGTCCCAAACACAATGGCCCCATGGAATTCATAAGTTTTGGGCCCAATGAGAGTGTAGAAGGTGGATATCATAAAGCTTATGCAACCATCCATTCAGGTTTCTACTATATCGAGTTCAGAGTGTATGAGGCCGAGTAAAACTTTTGGAGCTTTTACCACATTTTCCAGACTTGGTATGATGACATATCACCTTTAGGACTCGTGCACACAACTGATTATTTTGTATGAGTATTACTGGTAGTTTTCATGATATTACCTATGATATTCTATGGAGCTGTGCACATGTCCAATTTTTTCCTCAGACAGAGTAGTCAGCGGAAACAGTTGGAGAGGAGACATGTCCGTTTTTGATCCGAGTGTCCGGTCAAGAAAGGGAAGGCAAGTCTATGGGTCCATGAAACAGATCAGACTCCACTCTGATGACATCCAACTGTAGTCCAATTTTCATGGACTGACTGACAGAGTAGAGAAGATGGAAAATTTTTGTGTTTTTTTTTTTTTTTTCTCTCCACGTCCGAGAAAAACTGATACCGGTCTGATCACACTCTGATCAGAGTAATTGGATCGTTGTTCTTGGATGGAGAGAAAACAGTTGTGTGACCCTACTTTTTCAAAGATAATGTCAAGTCTGATAGATCTTAAATTGCATTCTACGGTAAGGCCATGTTCACACTATCAGTTTAGTCAGTATTTGGTGAGTTTTTTTACCTCAGTATTTTTAAGCCAAAACCAGGAGTGGGTGATAAATACAGAAGTGGTGATGTGTTTGCATTATACGTTTCCTCTGACAGTTCCTCTCCTGATTTTAGCTTATAAAAACGGAGGTAAAAAACTCACCAAATACTGAACGTGTGAATGTGGGCTACAACAAGAACACTTTTTGACCGGATAATTAGAAATATGAAGATAGAATCATTAGCATCTAGTAGCTGGATCTCTAAGCTTAGAAAGACAATTTTAAAGAGGGTTTCCAAGATTATTAAAACATGGCTGCTTTATTTTATTTTTTTTATTTTTTTTTTATTTTATTTTAAAATTGCACAAAACAATGCAAAAAAAATATTTTTCACTATATTTATGTCAAAAAATAAAACCACACTGTAGTTTGTATGAACACCAAAACAATGCCGGAAAATATTAGCATTTTTCTCCCGCAAATAAGAATTCAAACAATCTCACTGGGGAAAACAATAAAAAGTTACAGCTGCCTGAAATGCGGAGAGGCCAAAATGTAAGGAATTGGTCCGTCATTAAGGGATTAAAATATTTAAAAACCTAATTATAAAGGGATTATGTAGTGGAAAGCCCCTTTTAATTTTGAAGGGAAACCTTCACCAATGGTATCATCATATATGGGCTCTATTCATCATTTGTGGTTTATTAGTCACTTTTCTTTTTTCATCTTTAGGTCTTTGTTAACATTTTTTGGCATCAAATGCTTCAAAACAGCACACATGTTTGATGAATTTTGTGCAAATTAAAAATGCTTATGAACGCCTTCACGACATTGGGATTTTCCTTTTTTTTTGCTTTCCTTTCTTTGCTCCCCTTCCCAGAGCCATAACTTTATTATTATTATTATTTATTATTATAGCGCCATTTATTCCATGGCGCTTTACATGTGAGGTGGGGTATACATAATACATACAAGTACAGTAATCTTAAACAAGACAAGTCACGACTGGTACAGGATAAGGGTGGTTTCACATTAGCGCTTTTTAAGCGCACGCACGGCCGGGGGTAGCTCCGCCCCCGAGCCGGCTCTCTGCCCGGCGTGCCCGCCCCTTGCTTTTAGCGCCGCCTCCTAGCGCACAGCGGCGCCTGCGATCGGCGCACCCTATCTTTAGCATAGGGTGCGCAGATCGTGCGCAGGCCGTGCGCTAGTTGCGCTTTGACCTGCGCTGCGCACTTTTGACGGTGCGCCGTGCGCGCCAAAATCAAACTTTTCGGATTTTGGCGTGCACGGCGCACCGTCAAAAGTGCGCAGCGCAGGTCAAAGCGCAACTAGCGCACGGCCTGCGCACGATCTGCGCACCCTATGCTAAAGATAGGGTGCGCCGATCGCAGGCGCCGCTGTGCGCTAGGAGGCGGCGCTACAAGCAAGGGGCGGGCACGCCGGGCAGAGAGCCGGCTCGGGGGCGGAGCTACCCCCGGCCGTGCGTGCGCTTAAAAAGCGCTAATGTGAAACCACCCTAAGAGAGGACCCTGCCCGTGAGGGCTCACAATCTACGATGGGATGGGTGAGGATACAGTAGGCGAGGGTAGAGCTGGTCGTGCAGCGGTTTAGTGGATCGGTGGTTACTGCAAGTTGTAGGCTTGTCGGAAGAGGTAGGTCTTCAAGTTCTTTTTGAAGGTTTCTATGGTAGGCGAGAGTCTGATATGTTGTGGTAGAGAGTTCCAGAGTAGGGGGGATGCGCGGGAGAAATCTTGTATGCGATTGTGGGAAGAGGAGAAAAGAGGGGAGTAGAGAAGGAGATCTTGTGAGGATCGTAGGTTTCGTGCAGGTAAGTACCGGAAGACTAGGTCACAGATGTACGGAGGACTCAGGTTGTGGATGGCTTTGTATGTCATGGTTAGGGTTTTGAACTGGAGTCTTTGGGTAATGGGGAGCCAGTGAAGGGATAGACAGACGGGAGAGGCCGGGGAATAGCGGGGGGACAGGTGGATTAGTTGGGCAGCAGAGTTAAGAATAGATTGGAGGGGTGCGAGAGTGTTAGAGGGGAGGCCATAGAGCAGGAGGTTGCAGTAGTCAAGGCAGGAGATGATGAGGGCATGGACTAGGGTTTTTGCAGATTCTTGGCTGAGGAATGTACGGATCTGTGAAATATTTTTGAGTTTTGAGTTGAAGTCGGCAGGAAGCGGAAAGGGCTTGGATATGTGGTTTGAAAGAGAGATCAATGTGAAGGATAACCCCGAGGCAGCGAGCTTGAGGGACTGGAGAGAGTGGGAAGCCGTTTACTTTAATGGATAGGTCCATTGGGGGGGTCACGTGAGATGGGCGAAAGATGATTAATTCTGTTTTGTCCATATTAAGTTTTAGAAATCTAGCGGAGAAGAAGGATGAAATAGCAGACAGACATTGAGGAATTCTGTTTAGTAGGGTGGTGATATCTGGTGCAGAGATGTAGATCTGTGTGTCATTAGCATAGAGATGATACTGAAAGCCATGAGATTCTATTAGCTGTCTGAGGACGAAGGTGTAAACGGAGAAAAGCAGGGGCCCTAGGACTGAACCTTGCGGGACTCCGACGGATAGGGGGCGCGGTGAGGAGGTGGTGTGTGAGTGGGAGACGCTGAATGTGCGGTCTGTTAGGTATGACGCAATCCAAGATAGGGCCAAGTCTGTGATACCAAGAGATCACATCAATTTCCATCAATATGGCCGCATGAGGGCGTGTTTTTTGCAAGACGAGTTGTACTATTGAATATTACCCTAGATTTCACCATATAGTGTACTGGAAAAAGAGAAAAAGGTGCAGTGAAATTGTCAAAAAAGTTCCACAATTTTTTTTTCATCATGTTCCCCAAATACTAAAACTGAGCTGTCATTATGATTCTCCAGGTCATTACGAGTTCACATTCACCTAACAGGTCAAGAATCTTTTTTATTTAAGTGGTAAAAAAATCCAAAGTTTGTAAAAAAAACAAAACAAAAAAAACACCATTTTCCTAGACCCATAGCGTCGCCATTTTACGGAATCTGGGGTCGAGTTAGGGCTTATTTTTTGTGTGCCGAGCTGACGTTTTTATTGATACCATTTTGGGGTAGATATGATGTTTTGATCGCCCGTTATTGCATTTTGTTGCATTCATAGAATCATAGAATCGTAGAGTTGGAAGGGACCTCCTGGGCCATCTGGTCCAACCTCCTGCTCAAAGCAGGATTCGCTAAATCATCCCAGTCAGATGTCTGTCCAGCCTCTGTTTGAAGACTTCCATTGAAGGAGAACTCATCACTTCTCGTGGCAGCCTGTTCCACTCATAGATCACTCTAACTGTCAAAAAGTTTTTTCTAATATCTAATCTGTGTCTCCTCCCATTCAGTTTCATTGCTTCTAGTCTTTCCTTGTGCAAATGAGAATAAAGTTGATCCTTCTTCAATGTGACAGCCCTTGAGATATTTGTAGACAGCTATTAAGTCTCCTCTCAGTCTTCTCTTTTGCAAACTAAACAATCCCAGATCCTGCAACCTTTCCTCATTAGACAGGGTTGCAGACCGGTCACCATTCTGGTCGCCCCCAAAAAAACGTAATTCTGGCGTTTTGATATCTCTTTTCTCATTACGCCGTTTACTGATCAAGCTAATTCTTTGTATATTTTGATAGATCAGACAATTCTGCACATAATGATACCAAATAAATAGATGTTTTCTGATTTTTTTAAATTGTTTTATTTTAAATGGTGCAAAAAGGGAGATGATTTGAAGTTTTATTTTTTTATTATTTTTATATTTTTTAGAACAATTTTTTTACTTTTTTACTAGTTTCAATAGTCTCCTTAGGAGACTTGAGACTGCGATCTTCTGATCGCTCATTCTGCTCATATTAGGGCTTCAGCCTTACTATAGGTAGCAGAATTGATCATCTGCTATGACCGCCAGCCATGGGGCAACTCTCATAGCAAATTGGCAATGAAGCAACAGTAGTCTCCTGCAGACCCCGGGATGTCATGTAAACACATTGGCACCCCGCAATCATGTGACAGGGGCGCCAATGGGTGAGGTTAGTGGTGCACGTCTGGCTTGCTGATGTTAAATGATCACTATTCCACCCATGGCTGTTAGAGGCACATGTCAGCTGGACAGATCAACTGCCACGTGCCTGAAAAG
This sequence comes from Dendrobates tinctorius, assembly GCF_039654945.1. Taxonomy (NCBI): domain Eukaryota; kingdom Metazoa; phylum Chordata; class Amphibia; order Anura; family Dendrobatidae; genus Dendrobates; species Dendrobates tinctorius. The sequence goes on from NW_027361912.1 coordinate 2,761,220, forward strand.
ACTCAGGCTCAGCACCGGAGCCAATATCAAAGGGGGATACAATACCTATGAAGTACTTATATGTCATAGGTCGTGAAATGGTTAAATTTGCTTTTAGCTTGTTTTTGTGTCTCTTTTGTAAAAAAAAAAAAAAAGTCAGCAAAAAATGTCACATTTGGGCAAAAAATTACAACCATACATAAAATTGCTACTGGAGGGTGGTGGTGAATGGAGTGTGGGGGGTCAACTGTAGCACATCTGCACAAAATTTTTACCACTTTTTATAAAGTCGCATTTGATGAATCAGCCAAAAAGATCTATAAAGCCTCCAATATCACCCATAATGAGTAACTAAAAAAAAGGTGAAAACATAAAATAGACTTTAAAAATAGAGCAAAATAAAAGAGGAATAAAAATGAATTAAAAAATAGGCAAAAAACACCAAAAACTCTACATAAAAAGCACAAATGCAATAAAAAATCAGGCCCTACATTTGCGTTTGGACTGACATAAATACTCTTTGATGGCAGTGGAGTGACGGGATTGTAGTACTCGGAAGTTCACTATCTATTCCCATGCAGTTTCTCACGATAAATATGATAAAAGAGATTGTCTCAGAGGACCCATTCCTGCTCGTGTCACTGGACTGCTGTCATCATTGTCATTGTCTCCGCTCTTGTCCTAGGATGTAACCTAGGAAATCCTACTGCACAGAGAAAAATTCTTCTATATGGACAAAAATACAGTATTACAGGGAAAAACATTTTCCATGATTGGGCAAGATTATGCAAGTACGGGTAGGGGGCATAAAATGGTTAGCTTTTTATCTTTAATTTAATGCATGATGGCCCCCTTAGTAACATATACAGTGGGGAAAAAAAGTATTTAGTCAGCCACCAATTGTGCAAGTTCTCCCACTTAAAAAGATGACAGAGGCCTGTAATTGACATCATAGGTAGACCACAACTATGAGAGTCAAAATGAGAAAACAAATCCAGAAAATCACCTTGTCTGATTTGGCAAGATTTATTTTGCTAATTATGGTGGAAAATAAGTATTTGGTAATTAACAAAAGTTTATCTCAATATTTTGTTATATATCCTTTGTTGGCAACGACAGAGGTCAAATATTTTCTGTAAGTCTTCACAAGGTTGGCACACACTGTTGGTGGTATGTTGGCCCATTCCTACATGCAGAACTCCTCTAGAGCAGTGATGTTTTGGGCCTGTCGCTTGGCAACACGGACTTTGAAATTCCTCTAAAGCTTTTCTATGGCGTTAAGATCTGGAGACTGACTAGGCCACTCCAGTACCTTCATATGCTTCTTTTGTAGCCACTCCTTCATTGCCCTGGTGGTGTGCTTGGGATCATTATCACGCTGAAAGACCCATTCACATTTCATATTCAATGCCCTTGGTGATGGAAGGATGTTTTCACTCAAAATCTCACAATACATGGCCCCATTCATTCTTTCGTGTACACGGATCAGTCATCCTGGTCCCTTTTCAGAGAAACAGCCCCAAAGCATGATGTTGCCACCCCCATGCTTCACAGTAGGTATGGTGTTCTTTGGATGCAGCTCAGCATTCTGTCTCCTCCAAACACGGCGAGATTTGCTTCTACCAAACAGTTCTACCTTGGTTTCATCAGACCATATGACAATCTCCCAATACTCTTATGGATAATCCAAATGCTCTCTAGCAAACTTCAGACAGGCTCGGACATGTACTGGCTTAAGCAAGGGGACCCTTCTGGCACTGCAGGATCTGAGTCCCTGGCGGCGTAGTGTGTTACTGATGGTAGCCTTTGTTACGGTTGCCCCAGCTCTATGCAAGTCATTCACTAGGTCCCCCCGTGTGGTTCTGGGATTTTTGCTCACCGTTCTTGTGATCATTTTGACCACACAGGGTGAGATCTTGCGTGGAGCCCCAGATTGATTAAGATTATCAGTGTTCTTGTATGTCTTCCATTTTCTTATTATTGCTCTCACAATTGATTTCATCACACCAAGCTGCTTGTCTATTGCAGATTCAGTCTTCCCAGACTGGTGCAGGGCTAAAGTTTTGCTTCTGGTATCCTTCGACAGCTCTTTGGTCTTCACCATAGTGGAGTTTGGAGTGTGACTGTTTGAGGTTGTGGACAGGTGTCTTTTATACTGATAACAATTTCAAACAGGTGCCATTACTACACGTAATGAGCGGAGGACAGAGGAGCCTCTTAACGAAGATGTTACAGGTCTGTGAAAGCCAGAAATCTTTCATGTTTTTAGGCGACCAAATACTTATTTTCCACCATAATTTGAAAAATAAATCTTGCCAAATCAGACAAGGTGATTTCCTGGATTTATTCTCTCATTTTGACTCTCATAGTTGTGGTCTACCTATGATGTCAATTACAGGCCCCTCTCATCTTTTTACAGTAAGTGGGAAAACTTGCACAATTGGTGGCTGACTAAATACTTTTTTTCCTCACTGTAAGTATTACAGGTTCTCCTCCTCCTCCTAATGTCGCCTTCCTCACAGACCGCAGGTGAGTTTTGTCCATAAAATGGCCACTTACGGAGGAGCATGTGACCAGTCTATCAGCCTCATCCAGTCATAAAACACCTCACATTGGAGGTTGGTAGGCAGTTCTGGTCAAAAGCTTCTCCATCAGTGGCTATTTTCTGGACAGAATAGCTTGCAGTTTGTGAAGAAGATAATGTAGTAGATTTGCCTGCCAACTTTCTAGTGGGTTCTAAGGGGTGACGTCTTTACTTCTGGAGACTTGCCAGTGTAATGAGACTTATAGGCCATACAATGCTCCTCAGGGAAATGAAATATGCAAATTATCTCTTCAGAGAAGAAGAGGACTAAAACTCTAGTGTCACCTACTGGAAGTGTCAATCCTGAAAATCAATATCGAGCCTTGCAATATGACTTAGGTTAAAAGCCAAACCAGATACTCGATTAGCTGACACAAGTTTCAGGGGTTTTGCCTCTTCTCAGTGCAAAGCAGGAGGTCTGAATTGGCTGTATGAGAGGCCTCTGACTGGCATCCAAGGTGTAATTTCTCATAATCAGCAAATCAGAGTCGACTTGAATTTGACAGCATATTTCAGATTCGCCCAAATCAAAAATTGTTATAATTATATTGGCACGAATCAAGGAAAATGATGGCTGCATGATTATGTTGGGTTCAAAAGTGCTAGGAAGGGGTTAAAAAAAAGTAGTAAAAATAATTTTGACCTGACTGCTTTGGTCTGGTCACACCGGTGCGGTCTGTACTGGTCCAAATTTGGCAATTTCTGGCACTCAGCATTTTTAGTGTCACATGAGGTCATAATGTCATGGTATAGTCAGCACAGGAGATGCTGAAGATACTGGGCACAGGAAGATACAGCTGATACCAGGCAATGGAAGATGCCAAATGTGACCCACTGAAGACTACATCTGTGACCAGACATCTGGACCAGAACACAGTTAGACCCGGTGTAACAGGCCAGATTAATCCCCCCAGAATATACCCAGAGTTAAAGTGGCCTAGGCCAGATTATACTCCTCTGGGTCAGAATATACCTCAGCTGCTGTAGATCAGATTTTTCAGGCTTTTCAGAACCATTGAGTGATATAGTCAATGATGAGGTCCCAGGCAGCACACGGGGGGGGGGGGGGGGGGGGGCGCAGAGACAGCGAACAGGGCCCCAGGCAGCACACGGGGGTCAGAGACAGTGAACAGGACCCAGACAGCGAACTTGGCCCCAGGCAGCACACGGGGGGGGGGGCAGAGACAGCATACAGGGCCCCAGACAGCACACGCAAGGGGCCCCAGGCAGCACATGGGGGCCCCAGGCAGCACACAGGGGCTCTGTTAGGCGTCGGATTCCTGGCACTGCACAGCGGGAGTCCAGAGCCAGACATCCTGCGGTCTCCTATTCTTACGCGACCGCTCCAGGTGTTGCATAGCAAACATGGCAAGCCAGGCTTGCTGCTCAGACTTGCCTCTGGTGCAGCAATAGCAGCGCAGTCTGCTCTGCAGGGAACTGCTCCTGAGGCTAAGTCCTCATGCCATGCTACTGGGCATGCCCGAAACTTGACCTCTCACTGGAGAGCAGGGGTCACATGCTCAGGTCCTACGTCGGATCTGATTGGTCCTTTCCACGCTAATGGAAGGTCCCGGAAGCGCATCGCTATAAAAAGCCCGCATGTCGGCTCGGCGATGCGCTAGTGTAGCATATTATGCTGTGTGTGTATGGTGACGGATGTGTGGACTGGTGACTGACGCATTATGAAACCCCTTCCCTCGGATATTACGACTGGTGACAGAGAGTTGGATAGTCAGTCTCAGTTTGTGGCAAGTTACACGCCACGTGATACGCGCCTACACTAGCGTCCGTCGGCGCCCGTGTCTCAGCGCCGACGTCTGCGGCTTTACCTGCTGCTGTGCTGCACTAACCGCAGCTACTCTTGGTCGCTGTTGCGACGCCACACGCAGGTCTCTGTGACATTAACAGAGCCGCGTCTCTGCATCACATTGCCTCTTGCGACTCTGTGCCACAACAGAGCCGTCCTTAGCGTTCGGGTGACGTTAACCCGAGCGCAGTACCTCATTGATTAGGTGCATCTGCCATTGTTCAGCAGCGGTCTTGTCACCTACCACACGGTGGACTCCGGGCGGCGAACGCACCTCCTGTTATTTTATATTTGGTGCATTCCGCCGTCCTAACAGTACACTAGCGCCAGGGTCTGGCTGACAATGGCAGACGTGCAGCAGCTGTAGCGCTACATTCGGCAGCTGGAGAGCAGGTTGGCGGCTATCGAGAGCACCAACTCAGCTGCGAATGCTGCGCTAGCTGCCGCCCAGACGGTCGCTGAAGCCGTCTCACGTGTGCCTACACTTTTGCTCTCGCCAGCAATCTCTTCCCTCCCGCTCCCCGATAAGTTTTCGGGTGAGAGCGCCACCTGTAGGGGATTCGTCAGTCAGTGCTCCATTCACCTGGAGTTGCTGGCTGCACAGTTTCCTACAGAGCGGGCCAAGGTGGGCTTTATTGTCTCCTTGTTAGCTGGCCGGGCATTGCAGTGGGCCACACAGGTGTGGGAACGTGATGATCCCGTGGTTCAGGGGCCTGCTCAGTTCCTCGCGGCGCTGAAGCAGGTCTTCTTGGGACCACAGGTCACACATGATACGGCTCTCCAACTGTTAGCATTAACACAAGGGTCACTCTCGGTTAGCCATTATGCTGTCCGGTTTCGGACATTGGCTTCCGAACTGGAGTGGCCGGACAAAGTGTTAGTCCCAGTGTTCTGGAGAAGCCTAGCTGAGCACATCAAGGATGCTCTAGCCACCCGAGATATTCCCACAACTCTGGAGGAATTGATCTCCGTCTCCACCCGTATTGATCTCCGGTTCACGGAGCGCGGGCTGGAGAGGACTCAATCCAGACGTAAGATTAACCTGGCTCCCACCTTTACCGAACCGCTGAGCCATTCCGCTCAGGAGCCTCCCTCCATCGAGCCCATGGAGGTATCTCGCACCGGTACTAAGCCACGTCAGGTGCGGGGCTCTGTGCGCTGTTATCACTGCCGACACTTTGGCCACTCAGCTGGCACATGTCCTCAGCGGCCAAAGGGACGACCCCGTTCCATGGTTGTAGGTGGTGGCCAGTCCCAGATGGAGCCCTTTTCGCCTAAGCCGGTATTCCGGGGTACTCTGGATAATGGTTCCTCCACCTGGGAGGCAGAGGTTACTCTGGACTCCGGGGCCGAGGGGAACTTTATGTCCTCAAGTTTTGCCCAGAGTCACTCTATTCCCCTGGTATTACTCCCACAACCTCTAACCATCAGGGTGGTGGATGGGGCACCATTGCCGTCTCAAGTGACCCATCAGACGGTCTCACTCAGTCCCACTCAGTCTTGCCATGTCCCCCTCACATCGGGAGACCCTGTCCTTGCTTATTATGCCTCATGGCATCGATCAGGTACTTCTCGGGGTTCCCTGGCTTTGTTGTCACTCCCCTCACATTGATTGGGCGTCGGGGAGAATACTGGGCTGGAGCAAGGACTGCGAGGGAAGGTGTCTAAGGGACAGTCTTCAGGTAGCATCTACAGAGCTGCCTACAGATCTCTCCACGCTTCCTGAACCTTACCATCAGTATGCGGACGTCTTCTCTAAGAAGTCTGCGGAGACACTCCCGCCGCACCGTCCCTATGATTGCCCGATTGCCCTCCTGCCGGGCACAGAACCTCCTCGAGGTTGTGTCTACCCATTGTCTCTTCCGGAGACAGAGGCAATGTCCCAATATATCCGGGAGAACCTGGCTCAGGGCTTTATCATGAAGTCGGTGTCACCGGCTGGGGCAGGCTTCTTCTTCGTTCAGAAGAAGAGTGGAGAGTTACGCCCCTGTATCGACTACCGGGGTCTCAATGCCATCACGGTAAAGAATAAGTACCCTCTCCCGTTGATCTCCGAGTTGTTCGACAGGTTGCGTGGGGTGCGGCTATTCACAAAGCTAGACCTGTGAGGGGCATACAACCTGATCCGTATTCGCGAGGGAGACGAATGGAAGACAGCTTTTAATACCCGGGATGGCCATTATGAATATCTGGTCATGCCCTTCGGCCTTTGTAATGCGCCCGCTGTCTTCCAGGACTTCGTCAACGACGTCTTCCGTGACATGCTTTCTACCTCGGTGGTGGTCTATCTGGACAACATCCTCATCTTTTCGCCAGATTTTCCCACCCACCGGAAAGATGTCTGCAGGGTATTCGACCGCCTGCGGGCGAATTCCCTGTTCGCCAAGCTGGAGAAGTGTCAGTTAGAGCAGGAGTCCTTGCCATTTCTGGGCTATGTCATCTCGGCCCAGGGGTTGGCTATGGACCCGGCCAAACTGCAAGCGGTTATGGACTGGCAGGAACCCCATTCTCTTAAAGCGATGCAGCGCTTTTTGGGGTTCGTTAATTATTACCGTCAGTTTATACCCCACTTCTCCACTCTGGTAGCTCCTTTGGTTGCTCTCACGAAAAAAGGAGCTAATCCTAAGGCGTGGACCGAACAGGTTTCTAAGGCTTTTTCCTCCATAAAGTCCTACTTTGCAGGCGCTCTTATTTTACACCGTCCCGATGTGGATAAGCCGTTTATCCTTGAGGTAGACGCTTCTTCCGTCGGTGCAGGAGCAGTCCTTTGCCAAAAGGATGCTCAAGGTCGGAAGCATCCCTGCTTCTACTCTAAGACCTTTTCACCGGCGGAGAAAAATTACTCCATCAGCGACAGGGAGCTGCTGGCCATGAAATTGGCTTTCTCCGAGTGGAGACATCTCCTGGAGGGAGCCCAGTTCCCCTTTCAGGTGTTCACGGACCACAAAAACCTGGTCTATCTTCAGACGGCCCAACGCCTGAATTCCCATCAGGCCAGGTGGTCGCTCTTCTTCTCTCGCTTCCGCTTCACCCTGCACTACCTATCCGGGGAGAAGAACATCCGAGCAGATGCCCTCTCGCGCTCGGTGGTCTCAGCGGAAGAAGGAGAAGCTGAGCCCCGGTTAATTCTCCCTCCGGAGAGTTTTACGACTGTGGCTCCTATCGCTCTCGAGTCGGTACCGCCAGGCAAGACCTTGGTGCCTCCTCGGCTACGGCCGGAGGTTCTTGCCTGGGCACTTGCCTCCAGGCTAGGTGGCCATTTTGGTAATAAATGGACCACCGAACTCCTGGCAAGGTCATATTGGTGGCCACATATGGCTCAAGGCGTCAAGGCATACGTGAAAGCATGCGTCTCGTGTGCCTGGAACAGGCCCTCTAGACAGAGGCCGGCGGGGCTCTTGTTTCCCCTGCCAGTAGCGGATAGACCATGGAAAATGGTGGGCATGGACTTTATAGTTGGCCTGCCCAAGTCCAGTGGCAGTACGGTCATCTGGGTGGTTACCGACCATTTCTCCAAAATGGTACATCTGGTGCCACTCGCACGCCTACCTTCCGCCCGAGGTCTGGCCGTCCTGTTCATTAAGCATGTATTTCGTTTACATGGTATGCCGGACAAAATCGTAAGTGACCGAGGTCCCCAGTTTGCGTCTCATTTTTGGAGGGAGCTCTGCAGCTTACTCAGCATCGAGCTAAATCTGTCCTCCGCCTACCATCCCGAGACAAATGGCTTGGTCGAAAGGGCCAATCAGACCTTGGTCACCTATCTACGACATTTTTTCCCTGCCAGGCAGGATGACTGGGTATCCTTGCTGCCTTGGGCCGAATTTGCCCTAAACAATGCGGTGGCCGATTCCACTGGTCAGATGCCTTTTCTCCTAAATTATGGTCAACACCCACGCGTTCCTGTCCCAATGCCGGTGTCCTCCACTGACTCCAGGGTGGCAGACTGGGCAGTGGAGGCCCGGGACATTTGGGATCACACTCAGGATGCTATCAGGGCATCTAAAGAAAGGATGAGGGCGTCCGCCGACACGCACCGGCGACCCGCGCCAAGCTTCTCCCCTGGCGACATGGTGTGGCTCTCCACCCGGAACATTGAATTGCGGGTCGAGTCCCCCAAGTTTGCACCACGATACATTGGACCGTTCAAGGTCCTCGAGCGACTTAGCTCAGTGGTCTACCGCCTGGCTCTTCCTCCACATTTGGCCATATCGGACGTGTTTCATGTGTCCCTCCTCAAACCAGTTCACATGGTCCGGTTTTCTGAGCCATCCACCGGGTCATCAGACATTTCGTCTGACGAGTATGAGGTTAACGCCATCGTGGGGTGCAGGTTTGTCCATAGCAAAAAGTTCTATTTGGTGGACTGGAAGGGTCATGGTCCCGATGCTTGGACCTGGTGGAGAATATTCATGCACCACTCCTGGTCGCGGCTTTTGAGCGCAGTGAGGCTCAGAGGTGAGGGGACCCTAGGAGGGGCAATGTTAGGCATCGGATTCCTGGCACTGCACAGTGGGAGTCCAGAGCCAGACATCCTGCGGTCTCCCATTCTTCCTCGACTGCTCCAGATGTTGCTCAGCAAACACGGCGAGCCAGGCTTGCTGCTCAGACTCGCTCTGACAGCCTGGATGTTGCTGCCACCTCTGGTGCAGCAATAGCAGCCCAACTGCTCTGCAGGGAACTGCTCCTGAGGCTAAGTCCTCATGCCGTGCTACTGGGCATGCCCGCAACTTGACCTCTCACTGGAGAGCAGGGGTCACATGCTCAGGTCCTACGTCGGATCTGATTGGTCCTTCCCAAGCTAATGGAAGGTCCCGGAAGCGCATCGCTATAAAAAGCCCGCATGGCAGCTCGGCGATGCGCTAGTGTAGCTTATTATGCTGTGTGTATGGTGGCGGATGTGTGGACTGGTGACTGACGCATTATGAAACCCCTTCCCTCGGATATTACGAATGGTGACAGAGAGTTGGATAGTCAGTCTCAGCTTGTGGCAAGTTACACGCCACGTGATCTGCGCCTAGACTAGCGTCCGTCAGCGCCCGTGTCTCAGCGCCGACGTCTGCGGCTTTACCTGCCGCAGTGCTGCACTAACCGCAGCTACTCTTGGTCGCTGTTGCGACGCCACACGCAGGTCTCTGTGACATTAACAGAGCTGCGTCTCGGCATCACATTGCCTCTTGTGACTCTGTGCCAGAACAGAGCCGTCCTTAGCGTTCGGGTGACGTTAACCCGAGCGCAGTACCTCATTGATTAGGTGCATCTGCCATTGTTCAGCAGCGGTCTTGTCACCTACCGCACGGTGGACTCCGGGCGGCGAACGCACCTCCTGTTATTTTATATTTGGTGCATTCCGCCGTCCTAACAGGCTCCAGGCAGCGCGTAGGGCCCCAAGCAGCACACAGGGACCGAGGCAGCATACAGGGGCCCCTGGCAGCGCACAGGGTTGCAAAGACAGCGCACAGGGGCCCCAGACAGCACACAGAGGCCCCAGACATCGCACAGGGGCACAAGATAATGCACAGGGACCCCAGACATTACACATTGCACAGGGGCCTCAGCCATTGCTCAGTGGCCTCAGACATTGCACAGGGGCCCCAGAAATCACACAGGTGCCCAAAACATTGCACAGGGGCCCCAGACAATGCACAGGGGCCCCAGACATTGCACATGGGCCCTAGACAATGCATAGGGGCCCAAGACATCACACAGGGGGCCCAGACATTGCACATTGCACAGGGACCCCAGACATTGCACAGGGGCCCAAGACATTGCACATTGCACAAGGGCCCCAGACATTGTACATTGCACAGGGACCCCAGACATTGCACAGGGGCCCCAAACATTGCGCAGGGGCCCAAGACATTGCACAGGGGCCCCAGAAATTGCACATTGCACAGGGGCCCCAGACATTGCACAGGGGCCCAAAACATTGCACATTGCACAGGGGCCCCAGACATTGCACAGGGGACCCAGAAATTGCTCGGGGGCCCCAGACATTGCACAGAGACCCCAGACTTGGCAGAGGGGCCGATGACATTGCACATTCCACATTGCACAGGGGCCCCAGACATCGCACAGGGGACCCAAACATCACCAAGGAGCCCTAGACATCACAAATTGCACAGGGGCCTCAGACATCACATAAGGTCCCCAGACATCACACAGGACTGAGTGATATACTCAAAAATGGGGCCCCAGACATTGCACAGGGGGTCCAAAACAGCGCACAGATTGTCCCAGACAGTGCACAGGGGGGCAGAGACAGCGCACAGGGGGCAGAGACACAGGGTCCTGCATGCTGTCTCTTCCCTCCTTGCGCATTGTCTCTGCCCCCTGTTCACTGCCTGGGGCCCCTGTGCAAAGCCTGGGGAACCTGTATGCTGCCTGGGGCCCTGTGCGCTGCCTGGGGCCCATGTGTGCTGTCTGGAGCCCCATGTGCTGTCTCTGCCCCCCTGTTCACTGCCTGGGGCCCCTGTGTCCTGCGTGGGGCCCTGTGCGCTGTCTGGGGCACTGTATGTGGTCTCTGCCCACCTGTTCACTGCCTGGGGCCCCTGTGCACTGCCAGTGGCCCCTGTGTGCTGCCTAGGGCCCTGTGCGCTGTTTGGGGCCCCGTGCACTGTCTCTGCCCCCCTGTTTGCTGCCACGGGCCCCTGTATTCTGCCTGGGGCTCCTGTGTGCTGCAGCGCGCCGTGGCAAATTTTAGGCCATGCCCCGACCACACCCATGTCCACGCCCCAACCACACCCATATAGCACTGCTGATTACACTGACTGGTACTGAGGGCACAGTGGCTGGCATTGTGGGCACAGTGGCAGTTACTGTGGGAACACTGACTGGTACTGAGGAAAAGAAAGAAAGAACAGAGAGAGAAAAAAGAAAACAGAGAGTGAGAAAGAAAGGAGAGGGAAAGAAAGAAAGAACAGAGAGAAAGAAAGATGGGACAGAAAAAAAGAACAGAGAGAGAAAAAAAAGAAAGAGGGGAAAGAAAGAACAGAGAGAGAGGAGAGAGAGGAAAAAAAGAAAGGGGAAAGAAAGAAAGAAAGAAAGAAAGAACAAAGAGGGAGAGAGAAAGAACAGAGAGCGAAAGAAAAAAAATGAACAGAAAGAAAGAGGGGAAAGAAAGAACAGAGAGAGAAAGAAAGAACAGGGAGAGAAAGAAAGAGGAAAGAAAGAACAAAGTGAGAGAGAAACAAAGAGGGGAAAGAAAGAACAGAGAGAGAAAAAGAAAGGAGAAAGAGAACAGAGAGGGAGAGAGAAAGAAAAGGGAGAGAAAGAAAGCAAGAAAGAAAGAGGGGAAAGAACAAAGAGAGAGAGAAAAAGAAAGATAAAGAAAGAACTGAGAGAAAGAAAGAGAAAGAAACAGGGGAAAAAAGAACAGAGAGAAAAAAGAAAGAAAGAGGGGAAAAGAAAGAAACAGAGAGAAAGAAAGAAAGAGAAAGAAAGAACAGAAAGATAGAAAGAAACAACAGGGAAAGAAAGAACAGAGAGAAAGAACAGAAGGATAGATAGAGAGAAAGAAACAACAGGGAAAGAAAGAACAGAGAGCGAGCGAAAGAGAAAGAAAGAGGGGAAAGAAAGAGAACAGAGAGAGAAAAAGAGGGGAAAGAAAGAACAGAGAGGGAGAGCGAAAGAAAGAGGGGAAAGAATAGAGAGAGAAAGAAAGAAAGGGGAAAGAAAGAGAACAGAGAGAAAGAAATAACAGAGAGAAAGAAAGAGAAAGATTAGAGAGAGAAAGATTAGAGAGAGAAAAAGGACAAAGAAAGAGCAGAGCGAAAGAAAGAACAGAGAGAAAGAGAAAGAAAGAAGGGAAAGAAAGAACAGAGACAGAAAGAAAGAACAGAAAGAGAAAGAAACACAGAGAGAAAGAAATAAATATTCTATAAAGATACTATACCAGTCCGGCTCACATTGTAATGCCCACCTGAACCTCCTGGTGCAGGACATATCATGATCCGCTCACATGGCCAACATCCCCGAGTCCAAGGCAATCCCGCTGTCTGCGCTGTTAGAGGAGGACACGGTGAAGGATCTGAAGCATTCCCTGAAGTGCCTCCATGGTTCCGTCACAATCTTCTCCCTAAATTACCTCATTTCCGGTCAGCTTCCTGCACGTCAATTCCGATGGAACGTCACGTGCGAGTTTTTAAGTGCTCCTTGGGGCTCTGCCGTGTACTCCTATGTCCACGGGTAAAGTAATCTCCTGGCCGGGGTAGTGGGGCAGACTCTCAAAATCAGGACTGTCCCGCTGGATCTGGGATGGTTGGGAGGTATGAATGCTCCCCATCATACACCTTGTACACGCATGGCTGCGCACACTTCATACACACACAGTTCCACTTTTTATGCCTCGTACACACACGGCTTCACACCGTACACTGCGCACACACACAGCTTCACTCAGTACACACATGGCTCCACTCCATAAACCTCGTACACATGCGGCTCTGCTCCGTACACCTTGTACACATGCGGCCACGCTCTGTATACCTTGTACACACATGGTTCCACTCCGTAAACCTTGTACACATGCAGTTTTGCTCCAAACACCTCGTACACACGTGGCTCCGCTCCGTACACCCCATACACACACAGCTCCGCTCCATAAACACACTGCTCTGCTCCGCAAACACATGGCTCAGCGCCGTACACTTTGTACACACAGGGCTCCGTTCCATACACCTCATACAGACGTGGCTCCGCTTCGTACACCTCGTACATGTGCGGCTCCGCTCCGTACACATCTCCGCTCCGTACACCTCGTACACACACAGCTCCGCTCTGTTCACCTCGCACATGCGCGGCTCCGCTCCGTACACCTCGTACACACGGGGCTCCGCTCCATACACCTCATGCACGGCTCCGCTCAGTAGGCCTCGTACACGTGCGGCTCCGCTCCGTACACCTCGTACACTCACGGCTCTGCTCCATACACCTCATACACATCTCCGCTCCGTACACCTTGTACACGCACGGCTCCGCTGCGTACACCTCGTACACACATGCGGCTCCGCTCCTTACATCTCGTACACATCTCCGCTCCGTACACCTCGCACATGCGCGGCTCCGCTCCGTACACCTCGTACACACGTGGCTCCGCTCTGTACATCTCATACATGCGCAGCTCCGCTCCGCAGACCTCGTACACGTGCGGCTCCGCTCCGTACACCTCGTACACATCTCCGCTCCGTACACCTCGTACACGCGCGGCTCCTCTCCTTACACCTCATACACACGTGGCCACACTCCATACACCTTGTACACACATGGCTCCACTCCGTAATCCTTGTACATATGCGGCTTTGCTCCATTCACCTCGTACACATGTGGCTCTGCTCCGTACACCTTGTACACACATGGCTCAGCTCCGTAAACACATGGTTCCGCTCCGCAAACACACGGCTTAGCTCTGTACATTTTGTACACACAGGGCTCCGTTCCGTACACCTCGTACACAAGCGGATCCGCTCCATACACCTCGTACACACACGCGGCTCCACTCCATACACCTCGTACACATCTCCACTCTGTACACCTCGCACACACGCGGCTCTGCTCCATACACCTCGTACACACGCTGCTCTGCACACCTCGTACACACGCGGCTCCGCTCTGTACACCTCGTACATGCGCGGCTCTGCTCCGTACAACTCGCACACACACGCAGCTCCATCCACCCTGTAAACCCCTCCTGACCCCACACATACTTCCCTTTCCAGCACGATGACAACCAGCACAGCAGAGTCCTGCATACACCGAGGGCTTTGCGCACAGGACCTGTGTGAGGTCACAGGAGGGGAGTAGTCAGGGGTCACATGTTCAGGGGCCTCGGACCGAGACCCCGATCTTGTGACCCCTGACTCCTCCCCTTCTGGGACCTCATCACAGGTCCTGTGCGCACTGAGCAGGGATTTATCAGTGAGGGGCTGTGGTGGCTGGTGGGTCTGTCTGGGAGGGCGAGGATGGGGTCGGTGCATGGGCAGGCGTGGTGGCTCAGTGCAATGCGGGAAAAATGAGCTCCTGCCTGGGACAGCAGGACAGGCAAACAAAAACGGGACTGTCCCACCAGATCCGGGACAGTTGGGAGCTATGCTTTTTAGAGTACTACTTCTCACTGCAATTTTGGGTAGTCCTGTTGCAGAAAGTTTACTGTGTTAATTTTGAAATTCTTGATGTCATCACGATGGCTAAAGTGTAGAGCTTGAAGGGGCCACATTATACTGGAGCAACAGAGGATTGTTTAGAAGAGTATTGCTTTCTATTCCTTAGGCCAGTAGCAAATCATAGCGGGAAGGAACAGAGGTTGTTTTCTCAGGCACCAAACTCTATGAATTTTGCTTTCCACAACCCACTTTTACTACTTGGCGAGGCACAGGGGAGCAGTGAGCGCCCAACTAGTGAGTAAGAAATATACAGTATGTTTAAAGCAGCCAAGGGAAGCTTTCACATCTAAGTCAGTGTCACTGGTTTCTATGCAGAGATCAGCAGTCAAGCTGAGTTTGTCATCAACTGCTGTGCTCTGCATAGACAACAACAAAGATGACAAAGCTCACTTCATCATACTGAGAGCTGTGTCATATTGGTCACTGCCTATGCAGGGCACAGTAGTCTGTCTCAAACTCATTTTGATGGCTGCACTCTGCTTAAGATGCAGCTGCGATGATGAAGGTTAAGTTTTTATATACTTTTTCTAATCCTAACTAAGGTTATAGTTTGAACTATAGTAAAGACTAGTGTTAGCTTTAAGACTAGGGCTAGCTTTAGGGCTAGGGTTTGCTTTAGGACTAGGGCTAGCTTTAAGACTAGGGTCAGCTTTAGGACTAGTGTTAGCTTTAGGGCTAGGGTATGCTTTAAGACTAGGGTAAGTTTTAGGACTAGTGTTAGCTTTAAGACTAGGGCTAGCTTTAGGGCTAGGGTTAGCTTTAGGACTAGGTTTAGCTTTAAGACTAGGGTTAGCTTTAGGACTAGGTTTAGCTTTAGGACTAGGATTAGCTTTACGATTATTGTTAGCTTTAGGACTAGAGTTAGCTTTAGGACTAGGGTTAGCTTTAAGACTAGGGTAAGTTTTAGGACTAGGGTTAGCTTTAGGACTAGGGTTATCTTTAGGACTAGGGTTAGCTTCAAGACTAGGGTTAGCTTTAGGACTAGGGTTAGCTTTAGGACTAGGGTTATCTTTAGGACTAGGGTTAGCTTCAAGACTAGGGTTAGCTTTAAGACTAAAGTAAGGATTAAAAAAAGGTTAAGTTTAGGACTAGGATTACTGCTAGGGCTAAAATTAGAGCTATGGTTAGGATTAAGGCTGGGATAATAGAGTTACATAAACCACAAATTAGTAATAAAAAAAATCAAAAATAAATGTTTTTTAAAAATTTTATGTACAATGGTTAGGGGTGCAAAATACTTGCCTTGCCCTGGGTACAGGGAAACCACACTATGCCACTGCTCTATACAACCCCTTTAAACATTAATACAATATATACTGTAACTGATGTTAGAAAAGTTGTACTTGGGCATTTTGTCTGCCAGCCTAAGTAACCCTATAGTTCGTGCAGGAAGTGCAGTCACACCCGGGCCCTGGAGTCTAGGGGGCACCAAAGGCCCCTTTTTAGCTCCTATAAGTCCAATACAAAGACCTGTTATAGTTGGGGCCCTTTTGGAGATTTTGCACTGGGGGCCCACAAGGCTCCAGTTACGCCACTGACCTTATTCACAACACAGCCGGTGACATTGTATATGGATTCATGACCAGGGTTCTGTTACATAACCTAAATGACCCAACCCCGCTCCTCGCGTTGTTATGAGGTCTGGCTTAGTAGTTATCTAACATGGTCAGGAATGCTCCTACATACAAAGACTTTGCAGTGATGACACTGGAGTTTCCGCTTTCCCAATATTCCCAATGAGGCCTTTAAACTTGGCATTTCTAAACAAATTATCCTTGGCACGCTAATAACAATCCCAGCCGCTCCCGGGAGAGGTTTCACTCAGTGAATTTTCTTTCTTCTGACCCTTAAATGCCTGCCTGGACCCCTGCCCACCTTCACAATCTATCACCATTTGTCTATTTTTATTCATTTCCTCATTGTAGTTAATGCTACCCCTTCTTCAGTTTCTTCCCTTTTAACTTGTCTTATGTCAGAACAGGAAGAGCTGGGTGGGCTACTGCAGCCGGAGGAAAAAACAGGAGCCGAGTGGTGTATAGCTTACTGGGGTCTATAGGCCGATGGTATTCAGACTAAATATAAATATGCTGCCGTTCAGCCCGGTGCTCCGCAGGATAACACGCAATGTTATTGTATAGGATGGCACCTCCATTGTCTACTAACGTAATAACGACGGCCATCAATGGGGCGGCACAATATTTTATTGTGATGCCAAATGTGTGCGGACAGACTGTAAGGAACAGCGGAAGAGTGAGTGAGGTCATGAGTGAGACCTCTAGTTAATGTGACCTTGGTGTGTAAGGTATCTTACTCTCATGATAAAAAATGATTTATGATCAGTTTTTAGGGATGAACGAACCTTTCGAAAGTTGCCAGGTTCACTGAATTTTCTTGGAAAATTCAATTTGCGGCAAATTAGTTCTCGCGCCTTGAAAGTACTCCAAAGTCTTCAATAGCCCTGAAAAATGTATATGACCTTATTCTCTCTCCCTCAAAATCCATGGTTCTTCATTCTTCATCAAACAACTGTTACTTCTACTCCCGCTTTAGCCAAGTCCTTGTTTAAGTGTGTTCATAAAAGGTACATGCTAAGGTCAGCAATTCTATGCCTTATATTCAATATATTGATGATTTTTAGCCTTGAGACTGGTTTTCTTGTTTTTTCTGTAGACCGATACCGCTGGATATTTGAGTCCGCTGGATTATCAGATATACGACCATATCGGTTTTGGGATGTCAACAATATGGGCCTGGCATTGCCAGAAATGTTGGAAGATCTGGAGGTAACATGACAGCAACATTCACATATGTTTCTGATGGGCAGCACAGTGACTCAGTGGTTAGCACTGCAGCCTTGCAGCGCTGGGGTCCTGAGTTCAAATCCCACCAAGGACAACATCTACAAGGAGTTTGTATGTTCTCCCTGTGTTTGTGTGGGTTTCCTCCGGGTTCTCCGGTTTCCTCCCACATTCCAAAGACATACTGTTAGGAAATTTAGACTGTGAGCCCCAATGAGAACAGTGATGATTATGTCTGTAAAGTGCTGTGGAATTAATGGCGCTATCTAAGTGTGTAAAATAAATAATTTGCATATACGCTGATATTTTAGTCACAATTGATCGAAAACAATGTGCAGCTTTCCTAGTTTAACGTCTTGAACACGTGACATTACCATCTTTTCTGAGTAAATTTCCAGAATAGCTGTTATGCGTGTATTTGAGGACTAATATCTTTGTATTATATGACTGACATCATGCATTTCTCATCAGTTTTCCCCGCTTCAGGCTGTATCTCTAATTTTCAGTTGTTTCTGAGCTAATGAGTGGAGACTGGCTGCTATTATATCTCCCATACACGGTACACACTGACATGAGGGATTCCTGGTCTACTAGCACATAGAGCCAGGAGCATCAACAGTATGAAGGACAATATAACAGTAGTGCAGAGCTGTGTAGCTGTGAATCCAGCTCAGAATTGAGATAAAACACCGGAAATAAATATATAGTGTCTTTGCCTCTTTTATTAGTTTGCTGGCAGTTATTCCTGCCTGGACCAAGGGCGAGTCTAATTGTTTTTCCAAGTTAATGACAAGTACAGGAGTTAGGAGGATGAGAAGTGGTTGATTAGTGGTTCAAATTTTTTTATCCAGTATTTTCTCATACTATTGATTTCTGGAAAGTTTGTTGACACAGTGAGCATATAAAGGGGCAGTGTAGGTTTGTTAAACTGGTCATTTGCTTTGATTCTACATAATTAGCTGTAAACTGCAGGTAACATTGCTGTAAGCATTTAGTTTCCTTGCAGCTCCCCCACAGGAGAAATAAAGTATTACATAGTACTCATTGAATTGCAAATATGTGCCAAGTCCTCCAGAGAGAGAGAGCGTGGTGGGTATCCCTCTATCAACTAAAAATTCTCTAATGAGTTTTCTAAGGCCGGGGTCAGAATTGCGAGAAACCCGGACGAGTCTCTCGTCTCTCACGTCAATACCCAGCACTGCCGCCAGCACTCGGATCGGAGTGTTCAGCTGCATAGAAATACTTGCAGCTGAACTCTCTGATCTGAGTGTCGGCGGCAGTGCCGGGTACAACTCTCTTAATCTGTTGGCCCTCACTGAAACCTGGATTCAGGATTCTGACACTGTCTCTCCTGCTGCCATTTCCTATGGTGGCTACAATTGACTCATTCCCCGAGACCCACAAACAGACCTGGTGGTGGAGTTGGCATACTCCTGTCCCCACAATGCACTTTCCAGGTCATCCCCAGTTCCATCACTCTCATTCCCTTCTTTTGAGGTCCATACCATCAGGCTCTTCCGTCCCCTCTCCTTCAGAGTAGCGGTCATATACCGACCCCCAGGCTCACCCACCCACTTCCTTGACCACTTTTCAGCCTGG
The DNA here is from genome assembly GCF_039654945.1 of Dendrobates tinctorius. Lineage (NCBI taxonomy): Eukaryota > Metazoa > Chordata > Amphibia > Anura > Dendrobatidae > Dendrobates > Dendrobates tinctorius. Next base: position 2,780,147 of record NW_027361912.1, read on the forward strand.
CTGCCGCACTTCATGTCCTCAGAACTACCAACTCTTATCCTGGGAGACTTCAACATCCCCATTAACAGCCCTACTTCCACATCTGCATCCCAGCTTCTATCACTAACCACCTCTCTCGGCCTCTCACAGCTCTCAACCTCTGCGACACACAAAGACGGTAACACCCTTGACCTGGTCTTTGTCTGGCTTTGCTCAATGTCCTACTTAAATAACTCACTGCTTCCCCTCTCTGACCACAACATTCTCTCCTTCACGCTCACAAATACTCGCCCACCACAGCACACTCCTACCTATCACACATTCAGAAATCTACAAGCCATTAACCCTCAAACACTTTCAGACTCCCTACAATCTTCCCTGTCCCCAATCTCCTCTTTTTCCTGTCCTGATCTGGCTGTTCATCACTACAACAACACTCTTACAACCACCCTTGACCAGGTAGCGCCCCTCACCCTCAGAACCTCCAAACACAGAGTAAAACAGCCCTGGCTCACATCGCAAACTCAATTTCTCCAAAGATGCTCCAGGAGTGCTGAACGCCGATGGAGAAAAACCCGCACGCCAGAAGACTTCATCCACTTCAAATTTATGCTAAGAACCTACAACTCTGCCCTTCACCTCACCAAACAGACCTACTTCACCACCCTGATCTCCTCACTAGCCAACAAACCCAAGAACCTTTTTGACACCTTTCACTCCCTCCTCAGGCCAAAAGCGCAAGCTCCTATCTCAGACATTTGTGCAAATGACCAGGCCTCCCATTTTATAGAGAAAATAGATAATATCCGTCAGGAAATCCGCTCCCAACCACCAAGTGCTGTGACTCCCATCCCTTCCTGCATCTCCACTGGCTCACTTTCCACATTTGATCCCATCACAGAAGAAGAAGTCTCCCGACTCCTCTCTTCTTCTCGCCCAACTACATGCACTGCCGACCCCATTCCCTCACAACTCCTCCTGTCTCTCTCTCCAGTCATCACAACTCACCTAACTACAATCTTTAATCTCTCCCTCAACTCAGGCATTTTCCCATCCTCCTTCAAACGCTCTATCATTACTCCATTATTAAAGAAACCTGCTCTCGACCCATCCTGCACAAACAACTACAGACCAGTCTCCAATCTCCCCTTCATCTCTAAACTCTTGGAGCACCTAGTCTACTGCCGCCTTACCCGTTACCTCTCCACTCACTCCCTCCTAGACCCTTCACAGTCTGGCTTCCGACCCCTACATTTGACTGAAACTGCACTCATCAAAGTGACCAATGACCTTCTGACAGCAAAATGTAACGGTGAACACTCTCTGCTCATTCTTCTTGACCTTTCTGCAGCTTTCGACACTGTTGACCACCGTCTCCTACTCCATAGGCTCCAGTCACAAGGCATTAAGGACACTGCTCTCTCCTGGTTCTCTTCCTATCTATCTGACCGCTCCTTCAGTGTTTTGTTCGCTGGCTCCACGTCATCTCCTCTTCCTCTCGCTGTCGGGGTACCTCAGGGCTCAGTCCTTGGCCCCCTTCTCTTCTCTCTCTACACGGCCCCAATTGGACAGACCATCAGCAGATTTGGCTTTCAGTACCATCTTTATGCTGATGATACACAACTATACACATCATCCCCTGACCTTACCCCCGCTATACTACAGAATGCCAGTGACTGCCTGTCCACAGTCTCCAACGTCATGTCTGCTCACATTCTAAAACTTAACCTCTCAAAAACTGAACTTCTTCTGCTCCCGCCATCTACTAACCTCCCTAAATCTGACATTTCCCTCTCCGTGGGTGGCACCATAATAACACCCCGGCAGCAGGCGCGCTGTCTGGATGTTATGTTTGACACCGACCTCTCCTTCACATCCCATATACAATGTCTTGCCCGCTCTTGCCGCCTACACCTAAAGAACATCTCCAGAATTCGCCCTTTTCTCACCATGGAAACAACAAAAACCCTCACTGTAGCATTGATCCACTCCCGCCTGGATTACTGCAACGCTCTATTAATTGACCTCCCCGCTACTCGACTTTCCCCTCTCCATTCCATACTTAATGCAGCAGCCATGGTCATCTACTTGGCTTATCGGTACTCGGACGCGTCCGCTCTTCGCCAGTCCTTACATTGGCTGCCCATTCATTATAGGGTCCAATTCAAAGTACTTGTTCTCACCCACAAAGCTCTCCACAGTGCAGCACCCCCCTACATATCCTCCCTCATTTCTGTCTATCGGCCTAGCCAACCGCTGCGCTCTGCAAAATACTTTCGACTAACCTCTGCACTAATCCTCACCTCCCGCTCCAGACTCCAAGACTTTTCCCGCGCTGCGCCAATCCTCTGGAATGCTCTACCACAAGAAATTAGGACTATCCACACTTTGCACAGTTTTAGGCGCTCTCTCAAAACACATCTATTCAGAGCAGCCTATCACGTTCACTAATGAGTCACTTTATGTGCAAGTGTCAGTATGTAGCCCATTCACTATCTCTGTCCCCCACCTTCTCAAGATGGCTGGACCATCATTGTAAATACATCATTGTAAATACACATCGGTACTTTGTATCTCCCCCACCTCATTGTAGATTGTAAGCTCTCCCGAGCAGGGTCGTCTTATTTTACTTTAATTACTGTATTGTTAACGTTGTTACTTATGACTTGTGTTTTGGAACTGTTAAACTGTAAAGCGCTGCGGAATATGTTGGCGCTATATAAATAAAGATTATTATTATTATTATTATTATTATGTGTGAGACTCGTCCAAGTTTCTCGCAAGTCTGACCCCGGCCTAAGTCTAACAATCCCTTTTAAATATTGTGTCCATAAATGTTTTTTTTTTTCTTAGGGGTCCCCCGACTTTTCTATTGTTATGCTGCCAACATCCTGCAACCCAACTGGAATACAACTCCGCAGCAGTGACTGGAAGCAGATAGCGGATGTCATGAGGGTGAGAGAGAGGGTATTGCGTTTCCTTCATCTGTTGGCACTGGGATGGTTATGCAAAACAGCCTGGGTGCTAAGCAATGATGCTCACGTCCATGCTGATTACAGACCTTACTGTGTCAGTGAATTGTATATAAAACTGTGCTGATGAGGTTGTCACACAGCTGCAGCGCTCGTTTCAGTTAGAGTACAGGTATCATAGCTGTGCTTGTATCTAGCTGTGCACCTCTATGGTTCGTGCCATTTTTCTGAATTCTAGTTAAGTATTTTTATGTTCATTTTAGAGAAAGAACATGTTCCCATTCTTCCATCTTAAAGATCAGGGCTTGGCCTCCGGAGATGTGGATGTAGATGCTTGGCCTGTGCGTTACTTTGTATCTGAAAACTTCGAGCTCTTATGTGCCCAGTCGTTCTCCTCAAGTTTTGGATTATATGGTGCGTATAGAAGAAATAGGGTTCGTATATTATATGGTATTATGTGGATTATGACAGCCTATTCTAATACATCAATATCTCTCACGCATAAATGAATATATATAAATAGATGGATAAACTTTTGATTAGCCGTAGAGACTGCCTCAACGCGTTTTGCCGTCCGTTCGGTTCATCAGGAATCTCAGGTGATGCATAGTGTCACGCTTACCACTCCCGCTGATCCCACGCCCGCTGCCTCCACCGCGCTCTCTGCTCCTGCCACTGCTTCCATTTCGGCCTCCGCATTGCCCGTGGCCTCCGGGCATGCCCGCCGCTCTCAGCGTGCTCATGCAGCAGGTGCGCGTCCGCCTGTACTCCTGCCCTCAGCCCCGCGGTCTCAGTGCTCTACCCGGGGCGCATGCGCACCTCGCGCCCCAGATCACAGCACAGGCTAAGCCATGCCGTCTCCCCACCTCCATGACCCTGCTGACCTGACCCGGAACTCCTGCTTCTATAAGAGGCAGCCTCTCCCTCTGATCACTGCCTGATCGTCACTCGTGTGTAGCTAGTGACCCTGGTCCCTTGTCAGCCTGCCGTCTCGGTTCTCCCTACTGCGTTACTCCTTCCCCTATCTTGTTTATCCTGTTTAACCTGCTCCTTGTGTTTCTCTCAGTGCCTGCCATCTCGTGTCCTCTCCCAGCCTGTGTCTTCGTCCTGCCCGTGTCTCATCGTTCCTGCCGTGCCTGCCCGAATACTCTGGCCCGCAACCCGGTGTTCCAGTCCTGCTAACCAGTGTCTTCGTCCCCTCTGTTTGCCTTGGTTCCGGTCCTGCACGTCCGTCCACCTGCCTATCTCCTGCTGTGTCTCCTCTGTCCTCCTCGGGTACCGGCTGCCATGGTGAATAGTTTCCCCTGGGCCTGTCCCTAACGCTCCCTGTATAGGGGTGGTCCACCTGGTCCGCACGCCCGGGGGAGGTTCTCTTACCACGATCTAGTGGGTTCACCCTTGAGAACCATCACACATAATATAAATGATAACTACAAATTCAGGATGAAAAAAATCACAGGCTAAGATGGTCCAAGCTGAGATGGTCCAGCCGGTGATTTTTTTCATCCTGAATCTGCAGTTATCATTTATACTATGCATCACCTGAGATTCCTGATGAACCGAACGGTCGGCAAAACGCGTCGAGGCAGTCTCTACAGCTAATCATAAGTTTATCCATCTATTTATATATATTAATTTATGCGTGAGAGATATTGATGTATTAGAATAGGCTGTCACTCATTTTCTGTCTTTAGCTCACTGTATCAGGGCGCTGAAGGGAGAGTGAGGAATAGCCGCCAAGGAGCCGGGGCGCCCTTCCGCTTGAGCTAGGGTGCCATCCTAACCGTTAGGCAGTATCAGCTCAGGCAAAAAGCAGGGGCTAATACGTCTATAGCTGGTGCTATCAGAATGGATTTTAGGGTATTTGTTTAATACGGTGGCCCTCATTGGATTATCGTTAATTTCTACACCACATGGGTACTGGTGTTTTTTAATCAGGTATATTAAAGTACATTGTTTTTAGAGCGTATATATGTTCACAACACTTTTTTGGTCCTGTACAATTTGGATAGTTCTTGGCCTATTAATGAACGAAGCGAGGAGAATTGGCAAAAATCTTACTCCAGTCCCTGCTGGAGTAGGTTTTGTTCTGCATCGACCATCGCTACTCGTCTTTATTTTGATGAGCGGTTGTCGCATCACCTTTGTCGGATCTGGGTGAAAATGGCATAAAAAAAAAAGAGTCCAAAGTTATAAATATTTTTAGCAGTCTCACATTGTGCCCCCAAAAATTAGTGAACTTTTGCTTCAAAAAACTCACCAAAAAAGCTTTCATGAATTGCTGCTGTAATTATAAATGCAGGATGCATTTTACATTTTGGTTTACATGCTGCCATTCTTTTAATGCAAACTCCTGAAAAAAAAAATTTGGAGACGATCACGACTCCATTGTCTGCCCTAAAAGAAGATGACAAAACTACAATTTCTGCAATCTGAAATCACAATGCTGCCATCTGGTGACAGAAACATGGATTGCAATGTTTGCAGTGCCATCTGGTGGCAGAAATACCAATTGAAATATTTGCCTTTTATTCTACAGAGCCCCAATTGAAAAAAAAAAAACCTTAACCACTTCATGACCGGGCTAAATTCCGTTTTTTTTTTCGTTTTCGCTTTTTCCGAGAGCTATACATTTTTTAATTTTCCGTACGAGGGTTTGTGTTTTTCCAGGTTGAGTTGTATTTTTGAATGATAGCATTCTTTTTATTATGTGATCCACTGGAAAGCAGGAAAAAAATTTCAAGTGCGTTGAAATTGGAAAAAAAAGTGCAATTCCACAATTGTATTTTAGTTTTTTTTTTATTTACCATGATCACTATATGGTAAAACTGACCTGGCAATATGATGCTCCAGGTCAGTATCTGGTTTTTTTTTTTTTTTTTTCCAAGTGGTAAAATTCACTTTGGAAATTTGTAATAAAAAAAAAAGAGAGAAAAATTTTGCTTCTGTCGCCATTTTCTGAGATATTTTTATGGCTTCAATTTCCGTCGTGCTCTCGGGCTGGGAGAGAGCTTATTATTTGTGTGCCGAGTTGACGCTTTTATTGATATCATTTTGGGTTAAATACGATATTTTGTTCACCTAGCATTTTGATCTGACTTTTATGAATGCAGCGATGCCAATTATGTTTATTTATTTATAGTTTTATTTTTAGTGGGGGGATTTGCACATATTTTTTTTTCTGATTTTTTTTAAATGTTTTTTTTCCCACCTTTTACTGTATTTCTTAGTCCCCTTAGGGGACTTGAAGCTGCGATCATCCGATTGCTTGTACTATACACTGCGTGCAGAATTATTAGGCAAGTTGTATTTGAGAGGATTCTTTTTATTATTGAACAACAACTATGTTCTCAATCAACCCAAAAGACTCATAGATAGCAAAGCTAAAATATTTTTGGAAGTTGGAGTGGGTTTTTTTTTAGATTTGGCTATCTTAGGAGGATATCTGTTTTTTCAGGTAACTATTACTGTGCAGAATTATTAGGCAACTTATTAAAAACCAAATATATACCCATCTCACTTGTTTATTTTCACCAGGTAAACCAATATAACGACACAAAATTTAGAAATAAACATTTCTGCCATTCAAAAACAAACAGACAAAAAAATCAGTGACCAATATAGCCACCTTTCTTACGATGACACTCAAAAGCCTTCCATCCATAGTGTCATGATCCAGTGTTGGATCTGGCGGTATTAAAAGCACAAAGTGAACTTTTTTTACTTTGGTTGAGTTCAAAGGTGTTTTGACTGTCCCCGGTGGTGGTTAGCGGTATCGCACCATAGGTTTAGGTTAATGTGCACTTAATTAGGGATCAGGTGTGACTCCCTATAAAGGTGTGCTTAGGGGGTTCACTCACCGCTGGTGATATTTCTTTCTGAGTTGTTGGAGAGCCTGGTGGAAGGATGGAGCGGGATAGGAGTCCTGCGCAGTCAGCCATAGAGGATGAGTGCCAGCTAATGGTGTCTGCAGGAAGGACTGGCATGGCTTGGTGGAGTCGCAGTTTATGGTGTCGGCGGGAAGTGCGGGCATGGCTTAGAGGAGTGGCGACTAGGAAGAGAGTTGCACTCAGCATGTTCGACTTGGTTGCTGAGAACTGGACTCGAGCATGCTTGGATTCTTGGCAGAGGCTGGACTCATCTTGGGACTCTGTGTACTGGACTGCTGCAAGTGGTGATGGACTCTGCTCCCAGGCTGCACGATGGTGACAGATCCAGTTATGTGATGGATCAGGGTGGAGGAGAAGATGCACATAGGTGGTGGGCTCTGTTGCTAGGAGCGCACGCAACAGAGCAAAGATAAGTGGTGTTTCCCCTGTATTGTCTCTTTCCTCATGTGTGTTATTAGTGCAGTGGTGGGATTAGTCTCCGCACCGACCCATTCCCTAGTGAGGGTTTAGGGTCAGGGCGAGCAAGGGCGTTAAGGTACGCGTGCGGCGACAGGTGCGGAGCCTGTTTAGGGAATGTGAGGAGTGTAGGGACACTGGCTCAGGGGAGTGCAGGAGATCTCCATTTCCCCATTCCCTATCGCAGGGCCCACCATTGTTAAAGTTACCCAGGTTCCCCCCTTATTATTTAAATGCGCCTTACTGGAGGCGGTGTTTCCAGATATATGTATGCATGGCGTGTAATACCTAAATCCGCCAGGTGGAGGCGGCGTATCCACCTGTACGCTTTATTATTTAAATTCGCCCCACTGGAGGCGGTGTATCCAGGGTCACATGTGTTATGGGTTCGCCTTGCGACATCAGCTGCGTCCTGACATACGTGACCATGACACATAGATTCTGTCAGTTGCTTGATCTGTTTACGATCAACATTGTGTGCAGCAGCCACCACAGCCTCCCTGCCACTGTTCTGAGAGGTGTACTGTTTTCACTCCCTGTAGATCTCACATTTTATGAGGGACCATAGGTTCTCTATGGGGTTCAGATCAGGTGAACAAGGGGGCCATGTCATTATTTTTTCTTCTTTTAGACCTTTACCGGCCAGCCACGCTGTGGAGTATTTGGATGCATGTGATGGAGCATTGTCCTGCATGAAAATCATGTATTTCTTGAACGATACCGACTTCTTCCTGTACCACTGCTTGAAGAAGGTGTCTTCCAGAAACTGGCAGTAGGTCTGGGAGTTGAGCTTCACTCCATCCTCAACCCGAAAAGGTCCCACAAGTTCATCTGTGATGATACCAGTCCATACCAGTACCCCACCTCCACCTTGCTGGCGTCTGAGTCGGAGTGGAGCTCTCTGCCCTTTACTGATCCAGCCTCGGGCCCATCCATCTGGCCCATCAAGAGTCGCTCTCATTTCATCAGTCCATAAAACCTTAGAAAAATCAGTCTTTATATATTTCTTGGCCCAGTCTTGAGGTTTTATCTTATGTTTCTTGTTGAAAGGTGGTCATTTTTCAGCCTTCCTTACATTGGCCATGTCCCTGAGTAAGGCACACCTTGAGCTTTTTGATACTCCAGTAACGTTGCAGCTCTGAAATATGGCAAAACGGGTGGCAAATGGCATCTTGGCAGCTTGACGCTTGATTTTCCTCAATTCATGGGCAGTTATTTTGCGCCTTTTTTTATCAACACGCTTCTTGCGACCCTGTTGGCTATTTGCCATGAAACGCTTGATTGTTCGGTGATCACGCTTCAAAAGTTTGGCAATTTCAAGACTGCTGCATCCCTCTGCAAGACATCTCACAATTTTTCACTTTTCAGAGTCCGTCAAATCTTTCTTCTGACCCATTTTGCCAAAGGAAAGGAAGTTGCCTAATAATTAAGCACACGTTATATAGGGTGTTGATGTCATTAGACCACACCCCTCCTCATTATAGAGATGCAAATCACCTGATTTACATAACTGGCAGTTGGCTTTCAAGCCTATACAGCTTGGAGTAGGACAACATGTATAAAAAGGATGATGTGATCAAAATACTCATTTGCCTAATAATTCTGCACACAGTGTACATAGCAGTGGATCCTCCTTGCTATATATATATATCTAAAATCACCATCTCTTATGAACATCATATAAAGGCTGGCTTTCACAGGAGAATTGTCATGATAATCATGGAGGTCTTCAGCAGACCGCCGACTGTCATGGCAACCCATCGGCGCCCCGCGATCACGTCACAGGTAGGGCGATGGGTGCATGGAATGATGTGCTTTTCTGTCGGTGAATGCTGCTGTCAGAAGTTCACATCGCCATTTAACAGGTGAACAGCCGCTGTTGGAGGCAGATGATGGCTGAATAATTCAGCTATCATCTGCCTGCAAAAATGTATGCTTGGCCTGCTAACCAGCATCAATGCCAGGGGCACTCCACATGACGTAACTGTATATCATATGTCGTAGTGGGGTTAAATGTTATGATGGCTAATTGCTGGGGATCTGCTGACTACTGGACCCCAGCAATCCTGAGAAGGTTTCTTTGGAATTCCAAGAATAGGACTTTGCAGCCCCCTCGTGAATGGACCTCTGCTATATTTATAATCTAGTGAAATGTCAAGGGCAAAGATCGGCTATTTCCAGCTGTTCCACAGGCAATGAATAGATTGGAGGCCAAGCGTATGCACCTATGCTCCGTGCAGGACTGCAAATCCCCATTCTGGGAGTTCCAAAGCCTCAATTTTAGGATCGGACAGTGATCGGACCCCCAGTGATCAGGAAGTCATTGCCTATGCTATGAAATTGGGTATTAATGGATGGTTATCATGAGTTCAGTAAAATATTCTGTGTGTTATTTGCTGATCTGCAGGTGAGAGAATCGGGAATCTGTTAATCGTTATGAACAGCAATGAAGTTCTTATCCGTGTTCGCTCCCAGCTAGAAAATCTTGCACGTGAAATATGGTCAATGCCACCATGTATGGGTTCACGGGTTGTGGCAACGGTGCTGAATAATCCATTGCTCTACGTAGAATGGTAAGATGTTTGGTTACAATGATTTATCTTGTTCCATGTTGAATGTTGAGGCAACTGCCAACATTTCTGAGGTGTTTAAGTCCTGCACTAACCCCACTCATGCATCTCCATCTTGAGTTCCACCCCTGAACTCTCACTTTTGGCCAAGGTTTACATAACCTTCGGTTGAGGTTTCTCAGAATTTCCGGGATAGTTGGCAACTGTTCATATTAAAGCCCCTCTGATAATGATACTAGAAGATAATCCTCTATCGAAATTCTCATTTTGCCTGTAATGGCGCTGTTGGGAAACAAATATCATGGGGCTTTCATTCATTTGGATGAACTCCAGTGTCTATCTGTAGATGACGGCCATTCTTGACTGAAAGCAGAACCATTAAATCCTTCTCCTATAGGTTCAGACGATACTCAGGATTCCTTCTCCCACCAAAATCGTATTTACCTATGACCTGTATTACAGATCTAGGGTGTACATCATGCTCAGAGCATTTCTCCTATTTAATAACTTTTTTCCTTGTCATAGGAAGGACAGTCTAAAAATGACTGTAAGGCGCCTCATGATTATCAGAGAGAAAATTAGAGAGAAGCTACGACTTTTGGAGACCCTAAAATCTTGGGAGCATATCACCGAGCAGGCGGGTGTCTTTGCTTTTACAGGGTTAACCTGTAAGTAGCTGAATGATAGCTTTTTTATGTTGCTTTAACGTGAGTGACATTTGTGATTATTAGTGGCCTATTCTAAAAATTTAGATCTGCAGGACTCTTGGCACCATCATCTGATCCTAAAAATAGTGGTGCTGTTGTAATCAGAACTCAGCCTCATTTTCTGGAATAGTAAGAAGTTTTAATACTAGGTAAAGGCACTACAAGATGTACGGAGCTGTGCGTGGTAAATGAGGAGGAAGCGGTGATTGTTCGAGTTACGCGGCCCACTAAAAAGATTGGTTACTCAACACTCAGCCTCCACATTTCTAAAATTGATCTTTTTTCTAAGTATAGGCCACCAATTTTAAAAACAGACAGTCTTTTTAATGTTATCATATTATCGAAGGTCAGGTTATCTCCTTGATGACTGCCACTGTGCAGCAGTCCCGTCCAAACAGGGCAGGTGCCGACTGTGTTGTACAGCTGGCATATGAGAGTAAGTGCTATGATCGTAGCTAGATCTGATTACCATTTTTGATGCTGTCAATTTTGAAAAAGGAATTAGGGAAAGTAGGAACTGGTCTCATTGGCAACCTTGAACTCTACGCATGTGGTGCCGATGGGCTGCCATGGCTGGACCACTGAAGGCCTCTGTGTCTTTCATGTTCAGTGGCAGACAGCTAAAAGAGGGCCCCTGAGCTAGAAGAATATATGGGCCATTTGCAGTTCAATTTCTCACCATAATTCACAATTCCACCTGCATTGGAAGTGGAAATGGGCCCCCTTACCTCTTGTGCCTCTGTCATGTCTCATTTTAGTCAAAGAGACAGTGGTGAGAGAAGTGAGGAGGCAGTGATAGAAGCTGCGACCACTTCTCCCTGCCTCCTCCGTCACTTTAAAGTCTCCTGTGGACAAAAGAACCTGTATAATTGTCAGTACTAATTAAATATATGACTATTTATCCCACACGTTGTATACTGAAAAGTTTTTTAAAAAATTAAAATCAGCAGAATTTCTGTTTTTTGGTCACATCACTTCCCAAACTACAACATAATATAAAAAAAGATCAAAAAGTCAGATAGGCGCTCCAAAAAGTCATAATGCAGCTCTATAGATGGAAAAATAACAGTCATAGTCCTTACAAAAGGGAGGAAAAAATGAAAGTGAAAAAAACAAAAAAAATTAACAAATTGCCCAGTCCTTCAGAAGTTAAAGAATAGGTTCATCTTGTTGGCCTGTTTTCAAGAGGTTGTTCAAAATTAGTAAACCATGCCTGCGTCTTCTACCAAGACGAATGTCTGTTCAGAGTCAAATTGGAGATTTTTTTTTTTAAAGAAGCATTCATCATATTATACAGCACTGTGTTCTTACAATTGCTCATTTTGCCTTTCTACTAAATTAAGTCTTCTCTTTCTCATTAGGTCTATGGCATCACGTGATTACAAACTAACTAGCTGAATCCTTGTATGTAGAAACGGGAGGTCAATTTTTCCTGGCAGCATGGAGGGTGACGCAGGTGGGTCAGGAGGTGAAGAGGGGAATGATTCATGCAGGGACAAGAGACTTCTTGTTTCTACATAGAGCAGAGAAAAGAGAAGAATTAGCTGGGTAGAAAGGCAAAATGAGCAATTGTAAGTACACAGTGCTATATAATATGACGATTGCAATGTATTCAGAGGATAGAAAAAAATGGGAGGATAGCTTGTTTAAGAACTGGAATTAAGTACAATTTCCTTATATAATGTTAATTATTGCCACATTTCCATATTTCCTTGTCTGTCTTCCAGAAGTGTAAACAATTTGTATTTTTCTCTCACGTCAGTGAATCAATTGGACATCCTGGCTAAAGAGAAGCACGTCTATTTAGCAGCTCACGGACAGCTGAATATCTCAGGCCTCAATGCAAATAATCTGGATTATGTCACACAGGCCATACATGACGTTACTATGGATGAGAATTAGCTTCCAGCAAATATCTGCCAGGACCTCAGGAGTCTCACAAGACCGAGATCAGAAGGCCAATTATTAGATCCTTAAGGTTAAAGACTTTTTTGAGGGGGCAGTAATCTGATTATAAATCAGCATTTGGCTCTCCCGTTGGGGGTGCACCAACTTGATCCTCTCCTTGACAAGAGTATCTCAGTGAAATTTAGATTCGCTCTATTCAGCAGCTTGTATCTTAGACCCAACAGTGCCTCCTTAGAACCTGCATTATATCATTAAGTTTTCCCTGCTGCTCTTATACATGTCCCCAATTGTGGCCCTATAAACTAAAAATGTCCACCATTATGGCCTTATACACCAATAATGTCCCTTATTGGGGCTCATACACCATTAGTGTCCCCCATTATTAACCCCATACCCTAATAATGTAAAACATTGTCTCCCTTATAATAATATTATACCCTATTGTAGTCCAATACACTTATAATTTACCCATTGTAGCCCCCAGTTAGTCATAATGTCCTTCATTTTGACTCCATACATCAATAGTGTCTCCCTTTATGGCCCTTACATAAATAATGCCTTTCATTATTGCCATGCAAATTAATAATGTCCTGCATTATTAACCCCATACACTAATAAATCCTTCCATTGTGGCCCCATACACCAATAATGTCTCTCTATTAGGGCCATTTCACTAATAATGTCCCCAATTATGGCCCTCATACACTAATTCCCCCATTGTGGCCACCTAGATCAGTAATGTTACCCATTATTGCCTCTATGGAATAATACTATCCGTCATTGTGACTAAATACCTACATTAATAATATCCTCATTGTGGCCCTTATATAGTAATAATTTTCTCCTTTCTGGCCCCATACAATGTATTGTCCCCCATTGTGGCTCCCCATGAACAGCTCATGGTTTCGGTAGGAATGCTATAGTGCTTAACTTTCCCTGTGGTGGCACTGCCAGGTTTCTCTCATGTGCCTATCTTCAGGAGCGCCCCCCCCCCCCCCATTTCCTGGCTTTTTCGTTACCGTAGGAAAGCAGTACGCTCCTGAAGATTGACAATTTGGGCTGGAGAAATGGCTGCACCACCAGCCCAAACTTTGTGCTCGCCCATGCTGTTAACAAAGGCAGTTTTGCCTCTGCAGTATGGAAGTTGAGTAGAGACACTTAAGCTGGCCGGATCCAAGAAGAGTAAATAGCTCCGGCCACCACCTTATCCTACAAAGTAAAAAATACCTCTGTCTTTGAGGATGGAGAGGATGTTTAATAAGGGATAAACTGCAAAATTTCTTGTTTAACATGTGCAGTTTGCAGGGAACTCTGTCATCCAGTCCCCAGGGGGAGCTCAAGTGACAGGAGGACTACTCTGTCCCCTTTCCTTTAACATTGGCACTTTTCTTTTTGCATCCCCGCTATGTCAGGCAAACCAATTTCAACACTTATAACAAGAAAAACATTTTTCTTTTAACCTGGACGCAAACTGTCCCAATTACACCGTTATGCAGATAGCGAATTCCCAACAGTTCAAGCCATCTCCTGGTGGCTGGTAGCAAGGGACACCACAACCGTGGCGCTCCCAGGATGCAAGAAGTGTCCCTTTCTGCAAGTTAGTATAAACGAGCCGTCCCGGGGATCATGCAGCCGCCATGCCAGCCTCTCCCCCCTCATGGAGCAGGTTCCAGACTTCCTGCTCCCTGGCCTTCTTCATCTTTATAACTCCTGCGACCCAAACAGAGGGTCCGGTACGAGCCCTGGAGTCCGGTGGGCGGGACTTAACCAAGGATGACGGCGGGGCAGAGGCGGCTGATGATGTCAGCGGCCCAGCAGCCGCTGGGGCCGGGGTGCGGGCAGTGACAGCCGGATTTCTCGCAGATTGGGCCACAGGGCCTGACACATAGGCCGCAGCCGGCTCCAACGTGGGATAGGCCGCACCCGGAGTTCCAGACGGAGCAGGAGTAGCTGCCGATTCCGGGAATGAGGTCGCTACCCGCAGGGGACACGCAGCAGCGCCTTTTGTAGACAGTCTCTGCACCGGCGACACCAGACGCGCCACCGGGCATGATGAATCAGGAACGGTAACGGAGGCCCTGCTCAGCTCAGCGTAAACAGGAAGGGCCTCCTTGGCCAGACTTTCGGATACACAGGGGGCCGCGTTCTGCGGCTGAGTAGCAGGGACTTCTTGCAGAGCCGCTGGCAGAGCCGGGGGGAACTCTCACCTTCCCCGACGTCGCAGACTCTGTCACATCTTCCCGCGGCTTCTCCCGCAGTCTCTGTTCTTCACCCCGCCGTCCGGCGGGGCTGGCCTCCAGGCTCAGGGGGTCCGTGGGGAGGCTTTCTGGTGATGTCTTTGGTGGTCGCTCTTGTAGGGTCCGCAACCACTCTTCTCCGCCTGAGATCTGGAAGACTGTCCATTACTCCCAGCGGGTCTCGATCTCCCGATGCCATCGCCACTCCAGGCGCCCGAGGCCTCCTGGCACATATCGTTTCCCCCAGGAGCACGTTGGAGGGGGCCCCAGTCCATCCGGAACCATGGCAAACACCCAGACCTCTCTCCTGCGTTGGAGTAATACCGCCATCTTGGGCAGAATCAGCTGCTGCCTTGGATCTTCTGCAGCAACGCAGATCCGCCACAGCGTCCCAATATGTAATCCACAGGTCAGTAATTGGTAGTCCACAGGTGTTTATAATCCAAAATAGAGCAGCCCAAGTTTTTCTCAGTCCTTCAGATGCAGGCCTGCCACAGAAGATAGCGTATTAGCGGCGGCGATCCTGCCGACTACGCCAAATGTAGAGTTGGGCCAAGCTGGGGGGTGCTCCCTCTTTATACCGCGCAGAGATGTAACAGAGACACAATGGAGGCAAATGTCGGGTGCAACAGGTCCAAGCTTTATTCTCTGGCCGCCCACTTGACAGCCTCTGCAGTACACCGCACTTCAATGCAATGCACTTTACTTCGCTTTACTTGTTGGCCCTCCGTTTCCAGAGCCGCTTCCCACACACCGTACTTTACACTGGGGACGTGTATGCGTACACCGTCCCCTCTTCACTTGTTGACACTCCTGTCAGATCCGTCACTGTGGCCGCCCTAGGCCTGTAACCAACAGTATTTTTACTGAACAGTAGACTCTCTCAGTACGATATGCTTTACCTCGATGCCTCGTCTATTCTGCGGTACTTTCCTGTCAGGACCACCCCCCTGACGTTCTCTCTCCTCAGTCCCCCTGGTTTGGTTTTCCTCAGAGTGCCCAGACTGTTGTAGTCCTCCTGTCACTTGAGCTCCCCCTGGGGACTGGAACTTTCTGGAACCCTCCCTCAGTATTTATATCTCTCCCGGTCCCCTGTCACTGTAACTCCGCCCCCCATGACCAACGGTTTCTAAAGCCCTAAGCTGATGTCAAGTCCTTTGCTCACACTCCTCCCTGCCATCTAATGGTCAACCTAAGGTACTGCACGTCCACTACACTTTCCTAGCTGTTTCCCCAGTGTAGTAACTGACACCTGTCTAAACAGTGCAAACCTATCTTTCTCTATTCTGACACGTCCGTCCGTCAGGTCACCTTCCCTACAAAGTCATGCAGTGATGGGCACATGGTTGTGAATGTGCGGGTGTGATGCTAGCATTACTGTTCCCTCATGGCCGGATTGTCAATGGTGTACCCCATGATGGTGATGTGGAGAGGAAACATGCAAGAAAGCTGCAGTGGTGTTGTAAAAACAGAAGTAAACTTTACTTAAAGCCGCAGATGTAAAAGGGCTGATGGTGGTACTTAAACCTGATGGTTACACGGCTGACAATCACAGAGGAACATTTCTTAAGACAAGTTCCAATTTCAGCCGCAGCAACAGGCACATTAGTAATAAATGAGAATGCCGTAGAGTATGTTTCAGGACAGTCCATAGGAGCTGCTGGTTAACCATGGCAGACTACACTAAATGTTTATTTTCCTGAATATCTTCCACTCTATTCGGGTTTGCTACACCCTAGTGGGCCTCTAGATCCCAGTAACTTCTATTCATTACTACATGTAGGTTGGTGATCAGTTTCATCATCTGCTTCTTTGCCATCTTGTGCATCTCCCACTCTATATGGGGTTGCTACACCCTAATGGGCCTCCAGATCTCGGGCCTCCAGATCTCAGTACCTTCTATTCTTCATTACATGTAGGTTACTGATCAGTTTCATCCTTTGCTTTTTTCCCATCCTGTGACTCTTCTGCTCTATACGGGGTTGCGACACTCTAATGGGCCTCCAGATACCAGGACCTTCTATTCTTCATTACATGTAGGTTAGTGATCAGTTTCATCATCTGCTTCTTTGCAATCCTGTGACTCTTCCGCTCTATACGGGGTTGCTAAACCCTAATGGGCCTCCAGCTCCCAGTACCTTCTATTCTTCATTACATGTAGGTTGGTGATCAGTTCCGGGGCCTCTTCCACTCTATATGGGGTTACTACACCTGAACGGGCCTCCAGATCCCAGTACCTTCTATTCTTCATTACATGTAGGTTGGTGATCAGTTCCTGGGCCTCTTCCACTCTATATGGGGTTACTACACCTGAACGGGCCTCCAGCTCCCAGTACCTTCTATTCTTCATTACATGTAGGTTGGTGATCAGTTCCTGGGCCTCTTCCACTCTATATGGGGTTACTACACCTGAACGGGCCTCCAGCTCCCAGTACCTTCTATTCTTCATTACATGTAGGTTGGTGATCAGTTCCGGGGCCTCTTCCACTCTATATGGGGTTACTACACCTGAACGGGCCTCCAGCTCCCAGTACCTTCTATTCTTCATTACATGTAGGTTGGTGATCAGTTCCTGGGCCTCTTCCACTCTATATGGGGTTACTACACCTGAACGGGCCTCCAGCTCCCAGTACCTTCTATTCTTCATTACATGTAGGTTGGTGATCAGTTCCTGGGCCTCTTCCACTCTATATGGGGTTACTACACCTGAACGGGCCTCCAGATCCCAGTACCTTCTATTCTTCATTACATGTAGGTTGGTGATCAGTTCCTGGGCCTCTTCCACTCTATATGGGGTTACTACACCTGAACGGGCCTCCAGATCCCAGTACCTTCTATTCTTCATTACATGTAGGTTGGTGATCAGTTCCTGGGCCTCTTCCACTCTATATGGGGTTACTACACCTGAACGGGCCTCCAGATCCCAGTACTTTCTATTCTTCATTACATGTAGGTTGGTTATCAGTTCCTGGGCCTCTTCCACTCTATATGGGGTTGCTACACCCAAATGGGCCTCCAGATCCCAGTACTTTCTATTCTTCATTACATATAGGTTGGTGATCAGTGTCATCATCTGCTTCTCTGCCATCCTGGGCCTCACCACCAGCTGAGTCCTTGCACAGTTTGGTTTATGTGCAGACCAAGGAATTCCTCCTATTAAGTGGTAAAACAGAAATACTGCACTACATTTTCTTCTCATAGTTCTCTTTTTCCGAGAGCTGCCCTCCTACATCCTTGCCGTGGCTGCCTCTGTGTTACTACTCTAATTAGCAACCAGAACTGCGGCATTTTATAAACTAAACTTCCCCCACCTAACTTTTCCCAAGCTACCATCTAAGTAATGATGAAGTTAACCCTTAGTGTGTGCTGAGTACTGCACAATAAACCAGTGCAAAAAGTCAAGTGTTTAATGCATATTTCAGGGACATATAACATAATAAAAATATTAATGTAATCCCCAACTTTGGAGCATTTCACAAGCATTTTGCAATTTCACCCATTTAATAAGATGATAAAACCCCTTTACTTGTAAGGGACTCTTCCAATTACAAAGATAATGTAAAATAACAAACAATTGACTACTGGCTATAGGTCTTTGTGTTTTATTAATGATTTTAACAACTTCCTCGAAGCCTGTTTCACGCTCTGGTTTCTAAAACTGTACACCACCGGGTTTAGCAGGGGGATGTTATACACATACAATGTGGTCAATACTTTGGCTTGACTTAACGACATTGACGATGGTGGTCTCATGTATAAGACAAACACCATGATATAGAAAAGAGTCACAACTGTGAGGTGGGAACCACATGTGGAGAAGGTCTTGTATTTCCCTCTCGATGTCCGGATCTTCATGATACTAGATAATATTTGTAGATAGGACATTAGAGTAAGTATGAAAGATGTCATCACTAGCACAACCCCCTGTGTCAGGATTACGGTATGGATAAGTGTTATGTCGTTACATGCCAGATGTATGAGCGCATTGACATCGCAGAAGAAGTGATTGATTAGGTTCGAGCTGCAATAATCAAAGGTGGAGGTAACGGTGGCGATCGGAATTGAGGCGACAATTCCACCCAACCAAGAGCCAATGGCTACAAAAGTACATACATGTTGGTTCATTACGACAGAGTAATACAGAGGTTTACAGACTGCTACATATCGGTCATACGACATAATGGTTAGCAAAAAATACTCCGTACTACCAAAAGCAATGAAAAAGTAAAGCTGCAGGACACATTCTCCATAGGAAATGCTGCTGTTGCCGGTGGCAAAAATAGATATCAGCTTTGGGCAAGTAACAGACGTGTACACAATATCAAGAGACGACAGGTTACCTAAGAAAAAGTACATGGGGGTAGAAAGTGAAGGACTCCAAATTATAAGAATAACCAGGATCAAGTTTCCACATATGATCAAGATATAAACATTAAGAAAATACAAAAACAGAGGAGCTTGTATGGCTGCAAAGTCCGAAAAGCCAACAATTAAAAATTCCACCATTTTGCTACTGTTGTTTCTGAAATCCATGATTGTAGCAGAACTTTCACCTGTTGAAATAAATAGAACAACAAAATGATTTATATAGATTTACAAGATTTATTTCTTTCGTGGGAAAATTAGGGATGTCCTTGTAAAGTTTGGGCAAATTGAACAAAACACTGCGACACAATCACATTATGCCAGTTTCAATGCAAATGATAAAAATCTGGATAGAAAGAATTTAGGGTGAAGTTATTTTTTTCATCTTAGTTCTAAGAAGAATCTAAAAATCATTACTTGACATATGAAAAAACACACACAACCTTACCCCCTACCCATCCATTCACTTCTCTTGACCATGAGAAGTAGAAAATGTGAAAAAAATAACTATACCATTCTAATGCCATTTTGTCCACTATTAAAGAACTATCTTCAATAAATTAAAAAAAAAGAACAAGGCATCCCAGACGTAATGATTTGGCCCTCACCGAGCCTTGATCTCGCATCATCCAGTCTGTCTGGGATCATATGAAGAGACAGAAGGATTTGCACAAGCGACATGTGCAGAAGATCTGTGGTTAGTTCTCCAAGATGTTTGGAACAACTTCTATCAAAGACAAGTGTACCTAGAAGAAGTTATGCTTTGATGCTATATTGATTGAATTTGTATTTCTCTTTTGTTTATTCACTTTGCATTTTGTCAGTTGCTAAAAATAAACTATTAACATTTCTATTTTTAAAGCATTCTTAGCGGCATTTTATTCACACATGCCTAAAATTTTTGCACAGTACTAAACATTACATTTGCTATTGCTATTAACCTTAGACCTCTTTTTTTTCCCACCCATAAAAATCTCTTTAACTTCTCTCCTTCCGATATATTCAGGTTTCTCAATGCCCCAATTACTAAAGAGAATCTGTCAACAGATTAAAAGTGGCCAATATATTTTAATCTTAGTGAATATTTCACTGTTTTCTTCTTTTAAAATCCGCTATATGATTCCAGCGATGTGGTCTTTTTATTTAGTGCTATATTTTTATGAACTTTACTAAGAGGGCGTGGCTCACAGAGTTCTTTGGGGGCGTGTCTTTATGCTACTCTATATTATCACTCTGTGAGTAACACCCTCTGGGTAAAGACCATAATATTTAGGGTATTAGCACACTAAATAAAAATGCTCTGGAACCAAATGGCAGAATAAAAAAAAAATCGAAAACTTAAGTGGAGCACTGGGAATAAAATAAAATATAAACTGGGATCAAAATATAAACTGAGTGACCACTTTTCACCTGGCAATAGGTTTTCGTTTTACATTTTTTTGTCCACAAATCCCCTTACTACATCCCAGACTCTTTTTACTAATTGCAATGAGGTGTACATGTTATCCCTCCATTTACCACTTTCCAATTTATATATTAAGAGTCTTTTCCCACTTAGTACAGTGTCACTCAGTTGGGTTTAAGTCTCGGTTGGGTTTACTGCATTGGTGAAATGTGCGGGACCATCATGTCTACATTTAATGGTCTTTGGGTATGGCAAAAAGTTTGTGAGTCTGAAAATGGATTTGAAATGATCACCAAACAATTGGACATTAGTGATGAGCGAGTAGCATCGTTGCTCGGGTCTCCCCGAGCATGGTCGGGTGATCTCCGAGTATTTTGGCGTGCTCGGAGATTTAGTTTTCCTCATCTCAGCTGCATGATTTGCGACTTGTAGACAGGCTGAATACATGTGGGAATTCCCTAACAAACAGGCATTCCACACATGTATTCAACCTGTCTAGCAGTCGCAAATAAAAATTTCCGAGCACACCAAAATACTCGGAGACCACCCGAGCAACGAGTATACTCGCTCATCACTATTGGACATCAATCAGTGGTGGGGCATGGTTGGACTAGGAGGCACGAGACTCCTCGTCCTGTAGTGGAAAATCTCCTGTTATTAACATAGTGGTTTTACTGAAACAGCAAAACACAGTCTAGTAAGTGACACATCATTGGAATCAGGGTATCTGTCCCTACATCATGCTAATCTCAGATTACTTAAAAAAAAACCTGCTGACAGGTTCCTTTTAACATTTTGCCTGAGTTTTTTGGGGCATTTTTGGAGCAAAAACTGAATGGAAACAGAGGAAACGCTCCAAATCCTCCTTGAAATATCAAAACTACTCAAGAATTTCCATTCCATTTCGCCTGTAAAAACTCAGCAAAAAGACTGTGGGCACAGAGCTTCAGTGAGTTTTGTTGGCTGCTTAAGTGTGAATAAATTAAAATAAAATGTCGACCATCAGTGCAGCACGCAGCATGTTTCCACAAGTGAATTATATAAGAAGCAATTGAAGTGAAAGGGTTATTTACTGCATTCACAGGTCCATATTGTTCATGTCGAAAATACGAGTGGATGTCATCAGAGGTGATCAAGGAA
This sequence comes from Dendrobates tinctorius, assembly GCF_039654945.1. Taxonomy (NCBI): domain Eukaryota; kingdom Metazoa; phylum Chordata; class Amphibia; order Anura; family Dendrobatidae; genus Dendrobates; species Dendrobates tinctorius. The sequence goes on from NW_027361912.1 coordinate 2,801,776, forward strand.
AACGTCCTAAATGTTACTTTAGATTGTGTCATAGCAACATAGTTTTGAAGGCTGAAGGAAGACTTTATGTCCATCTAGTTCAGCCTATTTTTAGTGCAGCTGTTCTGCATTGTTGATCCTGGGGAAGGCAAAAAACCCACAGAGTAGAAGCCAATTTTCTCCATAGGGAAAAAAATTATTTCCCCTAAGCTGGGTCAACCATCTACCTATAATATTCTGTTATTCGTAACCTTCTATACTGTTACTCACAAGAAAAGCATCCATTCCTTTCTTAAATTCATTCAGTGAGTTGGCCATCACCACTTCCTCAGGAAGAGAATTCCAGAGCCTCACTGCTCTTACCGTGAAGAACCCTCTTCTATGCTGGTGCAGAAATTGCCTTTCCTCCAAACGAAGAGAATGCCCCCTTGTTCTTGTCACAGTCCTTGGTACAAAGAGTTCATTGTATTGCCCACTGATATACTTGTATATATACAGTGGGGCAAAAAAGTATTTAGTCAGTCAGCAATAGTGCAATTTCCACTACTTAAAAAGATGAGAGGCGTCTGTAATTTACATCATAGGTAGACCTCAACTATGGGAGACAAACTGAGAAAAAAAAAATCCAGAAAATCACATTGTCTGTTTTTTTTTTCATTTTATTTGCATATTATGGTGGAAAATAAGTATTTGGTCAGAAACAAAATTTCATCTCAATACTTTGTGATATATCCTTTGTTGGCAATGACAGAGGTCAAACGTTTTCTGTAAGTCTTCACAAGGTTGCCACACACTGTTGTTGGTATGTTGGCCCATTCCTCCATGCAGATCTCCTCTAGAGCAGTGATGTTTTTGGCTTTTCGCTTGGCAACACGGACTTTCAACTCCCTCCAAAGGTTTTCTATAGGGTTGAGATCTGGAGACTGGCTAGGCCACTCCAGGACCTTGAAATGCTTCTTACGAAGCCACTCCTTCGTTGCCCTGGCGGTGTGCTTTGGATCATTGTCATGTTGAAAGACCCAGCCACGTTTCATCATCAATGCCCTTGCTGATGGAAGGAGGTTTGCACTCAAAATCTCACGATACATGGCCCCATTCATTCTTTCATGTACCCGGATCAGTCGTCCTCGCCCCTTTGCAAAGAAACAGCCCCAAAGCATGATGTTTCCACCACCATGCTTTACAGTAGGTATGGTGTTTGATGGATGCAACTCAGTATTCTTTTTCCTCCAAACACGACAAGTTGTGTTTCTACCAAACAGTTCCAGTTTGGTTTCATCAGACCATAGGACATTCTCCCAAAACTCCTCTGGATCATCCAAATGCTCTCTAGCAAACTTCAGATGGGCCCGGACATGTACAGGCTTAAGCAGTGGGACACGTCTGGCACTGCAGGATCTGACTCCATGGTGGCGTAGTGTGTTACTTATGGTAGGCCTTGTTACATTGGTCCCAGCTCTCTGCAGTTCATTCACTAGGTCCCCCCGCGTGGTTCTGGGATTTTTGCTCACCGTTCTTGTGATCATTCTGACCCCACGGGGTGGGATTTTGCGTGGAGCACCAGATCGAGGGAGATTATCAGTGGTCTTGTATGTCTTCCATTTTCTAATTATTGCTCCCACAGTTGATTTCTTCACTCCAAGCTGGTTGGCTATTGCAGATTCAGTCTTCCCAGCCTGGTGCAGGGCTACAATTTTGTTTCTGGTGTCCTTTGACAGCTCTTTGGTCTTCACCATAGTGGAGTTTGGAGTCAGACTGTTTGAGGGTGTGCACAGGTGTCTTTTTATACTGATAACAAGTTTAAACAGGTGCCATTACTACAGGTAATGAGTGGAGGAAAGAGGAGACTCTTAAAGAAGAAGTTACAGGTCTGTGAGAGCCAGAAATCTTGATTGCTTGTTTCTGACCAAATACTTATTTTCCACCATAATATGCAAATAAAATGAAAAAAAAAACAGACAATGTGATTTTCTGGATTTTTTTTTCTCAGTTTGTCTCCCATAGTTGAGGTCTACCTATGATGTAAATTACAGACGCCTCTCATCTTTTTAAGTGGTGGAACTTGCACTATTGCTGACTGACTAAATACTTTTTTGCCCCACTGTATATTAAGTCTCCCCTAAGTCTTCTCTTTTCTAGAGTAAATAGACCTAATTTTGATAACCTTTCTGGGTATTGTAGTGAACCAACTCCATTTATCATTTTAGTAGCCCGCCTTTGAACCCTTTCAAGTTCAGTAATGTCTTTCTTGAGCACCGGCGTCCAAAATTGCACACAATACTCCAAGTGTGGTCTGACGAGTGATTTGTACAGAGGGAGAATTATGTTTTCATCTCGTGTCCCCAGACCTCTTCTAATGCATCCCATGACCCTATTTGCTTTGGTGGCAGCTGCTTGACACTTGGCACTCCAGTGTCCCTCAATGCTCTTTCTTGGGATCCCCATGTTTCATCACACATACTTTCTATCTGGGAAAACTCAAAAGTCCCATGTTTTCTAGTTAAATGTCTATGGTGGTGACACTCAAATCTACCTCTGTGGCCCAGATGTCACCTCTCTGCAGCCCAGAAACCTAAAATGTCTATCAGCCAAATCTCTGTTCTTCTGCTCCTGCTTCCTAAAACTCAAAATGACAAAAAAATATCTGGACTCATCATCTTTTCCCGATTCCAGTCTACCCACCTACCCATTATAAGAAATGACTCCCCACTCATCTCTGAATCACAAAGTCCATTGCCTCAGCATGACCTTTCAATCCATTCTGTTCTTCAAAACACACATCCAAGTCCTTACCACCACCTGCTGTCTACGTCAAAAAGATTTCTTGACTATGTCCTTTCCTCAACCCTGTAGTCAACAAGAATGCCAATTCATGCCCTCATCATCTCCCACCTAGTCTACTACATCATCCTCTGTAGCCTCCCATCTAACTCTTGCATTCTTCAACCCATCCTCAACTCTGACTCTCTGCTAATCCACCTCTCCCCACACTATTCATCTGCTTCTACCCCACGGCAATACCTTAATTTGTGTCCCATTACTCAAATAATTCCATTTAAAATATTAAGAAGTTTGTCCAAAATCTACAAAATTGAAGTCGCACTTTTCATGCAAAACTGGGCACAATGGTTATCACCAAAAGCTCTTGTATACAAATCTCAAAAAATGGGGCAGTCCTCCAAGGTCTTATGGTGAGAAAATGGATTTTAATCAGCCCAACCTGGTAAATAATAAGTATATATAAGTATCTATAGTATTAGGTAATAAAATAGCTCATATTTAAATACAGGTATAAAAATAGCACTAAAATATAAATGTAAAGAAGTACCGGTATATAGTATATTTTGTATGCTATTTTTTTTACCTGTAGTTTTTTTCTTTTACGCAAGGTCTGAGTGTCTGAGAATAAAAACCGGTGACTCCAAATGATGGAAGATTTGTAAATATATGTAAACATTTTTTAACAGGTAATTTTTTTTTCTTCATTTTGCGCAAGTCTAGGGGTTTAAGAAATAAAATCATTGGCTCCAAGCAAGCTGTCACCTGTAGATCGGCTGCTTTTGTGTACTCATAGAAACCAATAAGCACAATGTAAGGATCTGTTGTGGAGGCTCCGTCTCAGATATGTAAAACAATATAGTGTTTCTGTTTTGTCAAGTATTTCTCACTTACATTATATCAGTGGCAGGGATGAAAATACCTGTTACACTCAGTCTAGTGATTCCATCATCAGACATAGGAGGGTACTTGCAGGAATGATCATTAGAACGGCTGATGATCATTACTATTTATAAGATCTAACTCTCTGATGGTTGCATTTTTAAGCTTTGTTTTCACCCTAGAGAAAACTAAATTCTCATATCTCTGCAGAATTATTTCTGTGTGTCATAATAAAAATAGTATGAAGAGGAGGATGAATGAACTCATGGAAATCAACATCCGACACTGCGGAGACACCATCACGTGTTTCTCAACGCAGTGATTCTAGAGCACTGCCCCATCCCTTATGGGAAATATGTAAAACATGCAAAACAGAAGCCGCGGAGACACCATCACGTGTTTCTCAATGCAAGCAATGACCAGCCAGGTCTTTGCCCGGGAAGGAACAACCACGGGAAGGGCAGTCTCCAATGAAGGAAACCACCTGTGCCAAAGCATGGTATCCATCCACAGACAGCTGTTTCGGGGTATTGCCCCTCATCAGTGTGGAGTAGGAAACTGGCTGGTAGGAGCAATGCCTAGTAAAAAGACTATGAAGAGGAGGATGAATGAACTCATGGAGATCAACATCCGACACTGCGGAGACACCATCACGTGTTTCTCAACGCAGTGATTCTAGAGCACTGCCCCCATCCCTTATGGGAAATATGTAAAACATGCAAAACAGAAGCCGCGGAGACACCATCACGTGTTTCTCAATGCAAGCAATGACCAGCCAGGTCTTTGCCCAGGAAGGAACAACAACGGGAAGGGCAGTCTCCAATGAAGGAAACCACCTATGCCAAAACATGGTATCCATCCACATACAGCTGTTTCGGGGTATTGCCCCTCATCAGTGTGGAGTAATAAAAATAGTAGACTTAGTTTTATAAAATTTGAAGTCTGAAGAAATATTAACCCATAATATTAATGGGAACCTATCATCAAATATACTGTCTATAAACTGCAAACCGGTCACGTCTTTTAAATGGTGTCACTCACTGGATTGGGACTTGCAGCATAAAAGAAAAAAAAAATCTTTAAAAGTAGCGCTACCATGTAGAGAGGAACAAAACTTTTGAAAATTGAATTTGTCAGATTTGCAAGTACTGAAAATCTTCGGATTGCCATGAAAACAATGATGTAACACCCTGAGGTCTCCTAGGGCTGTGTCCAACCCCTTTTAATGCAAGCATAAAGCTAATAATGTCCAAAGGAACTCAACATATCTGGCTAAAGGGAAAAGGGATGGTAACTGTTTTTCCCTGCTGTCCTGTGACACATTACGGGTTTGATTCATCATTTGCAAATTAATGAAGACACTTTTCTTTTTCTTTTTTTTTTTTTTACTTCTGGCATTCGCTGACATTTTTTGGACCAAATTCTTCAAAATGGCTCAAGCAGCTCATGAACTTGGTGCAAAATCAAAATTACTCTTTTAAATAAAAAAAAAGCTTTTAGAATAAAAAGTTGTAAATCATTTAACACCTTCACCCCCCAAGCCTGTTTTCACCTTCATGATCATGCCAAATTTTGCAATTATTACCAGTTTACATTATGTGGCTATGACTCTGAAACACTTCAACGGATCCCAGTGATTTTGCTAGGAATTTAGAAGTGTTAAAAGTTTACCAGAAATTTCTAATTTTTCCAACAAAATGTACAAAATCGTTTTTTAAGGGACCATATCACATTTAAAGTGACTTTGGGGGGCCTATATGAAAGAAAATACCCAAAAGTGACCTCATTCTAAAAAGTGCACCCCTCAAAATCCTTAAAACCACATTTAAGAAGTTTATTATCTCTACAGGTGCTTCACAGTAATTATTGCAATGTGTAAAGAAGAAATTAACATTTTACTTTTTGTCACAAAAATTTTACCTTAGCTCCTTTTTTTATTTTCACAAGGGTAACAAGAGAAAATGGCCCACTGAATTTGTAATAAAGTTTCTCCTGAATATGCAGATATTATATATGTAGGGGGAAAATTACTGTTTTGGTGCATGGCAGGGCTCAGAAGGGAAGGAGAACTGTTTGACTTTTTGAATGCAAAAATGGATGGAATTGAGAGCAGACACCATTCTGCGTTTGGAAAGCCATTGATGTGCCTAAACAGCGGAAACCCCACACAAGTGACCCCATTTTGAAAACTCAATAAATTTATCTAGATGTGTGGTGGACACCTTGAACCCCCAAGTGCTTCACAGAATTTTAAAGCGTTGACCTGTGAAAATGAAAAAATATTTTTTCCTGCAAAAATGTTGATTTTTGCCCCAAATTTTTCATTTTCAAAAGGGTAACAGGAACAAAATTAACCCCACAATTTGTTGTGCAATTTCTCCTAAGTATATTGGTACAAAGCTGAAAAGGGAAGAAACACCATGTTGGATTTCATGTTTTGTTGGATGTTAAATTGGCAGAGCCCCTGAGGTGCCAGGAGAGCAGAATCCCCCCGTTAGTGACTTCATTTTACAAACTACACCTCTCACTGAATGCATATAGGGGGTGCAATGAGCATGTTGACGTCACATGTGCATCATAGAAATTTATACCATTGAGCGGTGAAGAAAGAATAAGTTACATTTTGATGGCTAAAATTTTGTTTTAGCTTCAAATGTAAAATTTTTATAAGGGTTAATAGGAAAAAATGGAAATCTCAGTCTATTGCACAACTTCTCCTGAGTATGGCAATACCCTACATGTAATCGGGAACTACTTGTGAATCACGGTGCATAACTCAGAAGGGAAGGAGCGCCATATTATAGTGCAGATTTTACTGTTATGGTTTTCAGGTGCCATAACCCACTGGGTGAGCTCCTGAGGTTCCAGTACAGCAGAACCCCCATAATTGACCCCATTTTACAAACTACCCCTCTCATTGAATTCCTGAAAGAGTGCAGTGATCATAGTGATACCACGGATGTGTCACATTTCATTTTGCATCAAACAAAAATGTTACATTTTTCCTGCAAAAAAATTTGTTTTAGCCCCAAATTTTACATTTTCACACAGGGAAATAAGTAAAAATGGCACCAACACAATTTCTGCTGAATGTGGCAATACCCCATATGTGGCTGTACTGTACTTTTAGCCACACAGCGAGACTTGGGAGGGACGGAGGACTATTTGCCTCTTGGAGCACATATTTTCCTAAAATAGTTTGCAGACACCATATACAGAGCCCCTAAGTGCTAGGAGAGAAAAATATCCTCCTCAACTGACCCCATTTTGGAAATTATACCTCTTTGTGAATTTATCTACAGATGTAGTGATGATTTGACTCCATAGGAGTTTTCCAGAAATAAGCAGCAGATCTGCCATTGTAGTGTGTTGGAATTTGTTTGGGTCACAAATCCATTCCTGTCTATGAGTGTTCAGTTGCTAGATTTGAATGCTGTTTATAAAGTAAAAAAAACTCCCAGAGGCTCACACAGGGATAGCATGTAACTGTATTTCCTGTGTCTGTGTATGAGAGAAGCAGCCTGCTGTAGCTGCTACATAGATAGAGACATACAAATTATTTATTCCTGATCTATTAAACTCATCATATATTGTTCCTGAATAAACAAGTTCTGCTGTCACACATTTGGAGAGTATCATGAGTAATCCGCTGCCAACAGGTTATGGACCCAGAATGACACAGAACCCCAGAGTAACACAGCAATAGAAGCCCAGAGCAACAGAGAAGACATCCACTAGCAGCAATCCTGTCAAGTTCTCAGTGCCAAGCCTCATTAACCAGAACTATCAGTCCTGTAAATTCAAGGTGAAGATGCTGCTCATAAAAGAAGGTATGTGGAAATATGCTCAGGAACAAGTGCCTCATCCATTACCAGATGACTGGCTAGAGAAGGATCAGAAAGCACAAAGCACGATCTCCCTCAGTGTAGATGATAACCAGATTGTACATATATACAAGTGTGCAACTGCAAAGGAGATATGGGATGAGTTACAGAAAGTGCATGAAAGATCAAATCTCAGCAATAAGCTTTATCGCATGAGAAAGATGTATCAGTCTAAGCTAAGTGATGGACAGAATATGCAGGACTATATAAGAAACACCCTAGAGGTTGTGTAGCGTCTCAGGGGTATTGGAGAAGATATTAAAGATTTTCATGCTGCTGCACTTCTATTAAGTGGTCTTCCAGAAAGTTGTGACACACTCATGACTGCACTACATGCATGGCCAGATGATGAGCTGACACTAGAGTATATGTTAAAGGCAAACTTATGGATGAATTCAAGAGAAAAATGCAGCATGTTAGCAGCAGTAATAAATCCAGCACAGAAACAGCATTAAAGACACAGGATTTCCCTAAATATAAGAGCAATTTAAGAGATACTCGTTAATATTTTGCCTGTAAAAAGCCTGGCCACCTTAAATCAGACTGCAGAATTTTGAAAGCAAGAATGAGTCAGCTTAAAAAACAAAACAGTCATCAAAGGGTTAAAACAGCTGTAAAGAAAGAACCTGCATGTCTTGAAGCTGCATTTAGTGCCAGTACAGGCCCATCTGCAAAGCATATATGGTGTATAGATTCTGTTGCAAGCAGTCATATGATAAATAACAAGGATTTCTTCACTGACCTTAATGAAAGCAAGTCAGAAAAGGTCATCTTAGCTAATGGTCACTATATGACTTCAGAAGGAGTAGGAGATTGCTACCTCCACTCTCCAGTTTCCTCAGCACAAAGCAGAAAGATCCCAGTAAAGGATGATCTCTATGTTCCCAGCCTTGAAAGCAATCTTCTGTCAGTAAAGACGCTCATGCAAAATTGGAATGTAGTTACTTTTAAAGATAACAGCTGCATCATCTCAAAGAAGGGTCACACTCTTCCACAAGAAAAAATCCAAGATGAAGTTTATCAGCTAAAATGCAAAGAAAGAGTGTACAGCGCTAGACAAGATCTGCATAAGAACTGTATCTATGTATGGCACAGACGTCTTGGGCTCAGAGACCCAGAAACAGTAAGGAAGCTAGCTCAACTTGCAAATGGTGTATATCTTGTTCATTGGAAGGGTTATGGTCTTGAGGACCGGTCATGGGTTCCGGCGCGATCGGTCCATGCAGATCGGTTGGTCCGGGCCTTTCATGCCAGATATCCTGGGAAACCTGGGGTCCGGTGGCTCCCCGTTGAGAGGAGGGTACTGTCATGTTCCAGGTCTGGGTGTGCTTTCTGCTTCATGATCTGGTCAGATGGGGGTTAACCTTCTCTGCCTTTCTCTGGTGAGTGGGTGACTATTTCCCTGTGCTGTATCTGGCAACTGATGTCAGTGATAGTTCATGTCTGTGTAAAGAGCAGTTGACCTAGCATACCCTGAGTGTCTCCTGTGCTACCTGTCTGCCCGTATTTGTATTTGCCCCGTTCCCTACCTCTGACTTAGTGCTTTCTGTGTGACTGTTGCCCGCAGTGTATGACCCGGCTTGACTTCTTACCTGCCCATCCATCTTCCGTTCCTGTTTTGGATTGTTCTGTCTGGCTCTGACCTGTGGCGTTTTTCTGGCTGTGCTTTCATCTCGTCCTCTTTGGTAACGCACTCCCGACCCTGCTTGCTTCAGACCTTGCACCTACCTTCCCCTTTGACACCACGTTCCTGGCTGCTGCTGACTTGGCTTGTATGACCTTTCTATTGCCCCCTAGCGGTCTTCACTTGAGGTAAGCTCCGGTTACCTTCCTTCCTCGCCCTCTATTATTTGTCCCTGTATTGCTTGACAGTCATCAATACAGTTTAATGGGTTTTGTGTAAAATTACGGTCGTTTATAATTTGTAAAAACTGGTTGACCTGCTACAGTTAAAAAATATGTTTTGGTCCAAAAATTAACTATTGTCATCCACGCAATTTAACCTGCTTTGTGTGAAATTATGATGGTTTGAAAAATATTTAAAAGTCGCTTGGTCTGCTACAGGTGACCAACATTTTATGTTACAAATATTCATTATTGCCAGCCAAACAGTTTGTTGTGTTTTTGTGAGAAATGATGGTGGTTTGAAATTTAAAAAAAAAAAGCTTGACCTTCTACAGGTGACTTATTTTTTTCTATTAAAAAAATTAGTTTCAATTAATTAAGGAATCTTGGTTTATGTAGCACCATTAATTCCACAGCACCTTACAGACATTATTATACTGTACATACACATATGCTGATACTACAACTCTAATACAGTAATATCACAACAATATCACACAGTAAAAACCCACGATTAGCTGCCCGAATTACCCAAATCACACATGCAATATCAGCTCTCTCACCTATGGCTCACTATCCCTAAGGAGCTAGGGGGAGTAGAGGGCCTAGTTAGAAGAGGTTACAGATTCTCAGTAATGTATGTCCATCATCATCCCAGGAGAAGAGAGAGAGACAAAAGCACAACTCTGGCATTTATATGTCCAGCTAGAAAGAGGTTTTTCTAACCCCAGGTGTGGGGGATAATGTGACCAGCATATTGTCCACTAAGATACATTCCCTCAATCCTGATAAAATCTGTTTTACTAGCACATGGCAGGACCTTTCTTTGTAGGACCTTTCTTTGTAATACAGCAAGCTGGAGGAGGGGCTTCTGTTCCATATGGAAAACATATGGGGGAATTACATATAGATGTGTATATATGAGCAGGTTGCAGGATGTAGTGAAAGACAGAAGGCAGGAGCAGAGTTAAAGAACAGTAGAAAGGGTATTAACAGCTGTTGGGTCAACTTATCCTGTCAGAAGTTTCTCAGCATGGGATGAATCACAGAGCGGGTGATGATGACAGCAGCGGCTGGCGCAGCACTTGTCCGATGGGGTCCTGGAGGTAACGAGGATCCATCTTCTGGCGGCAGTGGTTGGTCTCCGGTACCTTCCACTAAACCCCTAATCCATACATTGATGTGGCCAGGGGAGTGCGGGCCTCTGCACTATCTGAGCCCAACGTGATCTGGTGGCTATACACTGGTGAATCGGAGCGCAGAAGGTGGTCCTGGACCTGGTCTCTCTTAGGTGGTACACGCACGGTACTCACGGGCCTGGACCATTTGACACACCGCTTTGTGGCGACCAACGGGCGCACTGCATGTCTCTCCTCACCAGCGCCAGAGGCAATGCTCAGGTGCGGGCCTGCGCTGTATGGATGCTCAAGGGCCGGAGCACTCACTGGTCCCTGCTGCGCGCTGTCTGTTACTGCCAAGTCTGCCTGTTTCTGCGCTCGCTGAGGCTGTTAACCCTTAACCACACCCCCTGCTTCCGCATACAAGGATTGATCCGATCCCTTAAGCTTTCCCTCAGACAACAGAGGAGACAGCCCCGACAGTTCCGGAACCGGCACAGAACAGGTATCTACAGAATGAGACCCTCCAGTTGATGACTTCAAATTTCGATGGATGGCCCTCCTTATAATTTTTTTCTGGCTTTGGACTCTGTTCAAAGCGTTTGAGTGTAGACATACCACAACTACTCTTTCTTAATATTTGAAAGAGGTACTCCAGTTTATACCTTCAATGGTGTATTGATGGCATTGCTTGCAATGTTTGGTATGCTTTGTGCTGTATGCAGAGCTTTTATGAGTGTAGGAAAACCACAACAACCCTTTGTTCACAATATTTGAATGAGGTATTCCAGTTGGTGCCTTCAAATTGGTGACCCTGTTTGTCATTTTTGGCAGGCTTTGCACTTAGTGTATAGCCCTATTGAATCTAGGAGTACCACTACATGGCAATTTGAACAGAATGTGTATAAGGCCCTCCTATATGTCTAATACATGTCTAAGTCCCTCTTACATGAAATTTGTGGCAGTTCTTGTTTCCAATTTTTTTTAAATTGAATTGTTGTTTACTTAAATTATTATTTTTTTAAATCCTTTATAAATGTTGACTTATATACAAGTATTATACAGGAAAGAATGTTTCTTCATATTTTTTTTCCTGTAAACTCCAATGTCTCTCTGATTTTGAATGTTTTACTATCAGTCCTTAAAGTGGAAGAAAAGTGAGACACCATTGTTCTCACCAGCAATTTGAAGTCAGATATGCTGCCAGGGGTTTTCTCCATGATGTTCGCCTTCCATTCAACACTTTTTCCATCCTTTTCAACATTTTTAATGCCCCCAGACCTCCTTGTAGGGTCTTCCGGAAAAATTATTGGATTTCTCAGTCTCCCATTATATTCATTACTCGAAATGAGCACCCCGAAACAGCTGTCTGTGGATGGATACCATGCTTTGGCATAGGTGGTTTCCTTCATTGGAGACTGCCCTTCCCGTGGTTGTTCCTTCCCGGGGAAAGACCTGGCTAGTCATTGCTTGCGTTGAGAAACACGTGATGGTGTCTCCGCGGCTTGTGTTTTGCATGTTTTTGCATATTTTCCATAAGGGATTGGAGCATTGCTCTAGATCACTGCGTTGAGAAACATGTGATGGTGTCTCCGCAGTGTTGGATGTTGATCTCCATGAGGTCACTCATCCTCATTTTCACAGTCTTTTACTAGGCATTGCTCCTACTAGCCAGTTTCCTACTCCACACTGATGAGGGGCAATACCCCGAAACAGCTGTCTGTGGATGGATATCATGCTTTGGCATAGGTGGTTTCCTTCATTGGAGACTGCCCTTCCCGTGGTTGTTCCTTCCCGGGGAAAGACCTGGCTAGTCATTGCTTGCGTTGAGAAACACGTGATGGTGTCTCCGTGGCTTGTGTTTTGCATGTTTTTGCATATTTCCCATAAGGGATGGGGGCATTGCTCTAGATCACTGCGTTGAGAAACATGTGATGGTGTCTCCGCAGTGTTGGATGTTGATCTCCATGAGGTCACTCATCCTCATTTTCACAGTCTTTTACTAGGCATTGCTCCTACTAGCCAGTTTACTACTCCACACTGATGAGGGGCAATACCCCGAAACAGCTGTCTGTGGATGGATACCATGCTTTGGCATAGGTGGTTTCCTTCATTGGAGACTGCCCTTCCCGTGGTTGTTCCTTCCCGGGGAAAGACCTGGCTAGTCATTGCTTGCGTTGAGAAACACGTGATGGTGTCTCCGCGGCTTGTGTTTTGCATGTTTTTGCATATTTCCCATAAGGGATGGGGGCATTGCTCTAGATCACTGCGTTGAGAAACATGTGATGGTGTCTCCGCAGTGTTGGATGTTGATCTCCATAAGGTCACTCATCCTCATTTTCACAGTCTTTTACTAGGCATTGCTCCTACTAGCCAGTTTCCTACTCCACACAGATGAGGGGCAATACCCCGAAACAGCTGTCTGTGGATGTATACCATGCTTTGGCACAGGTGGTTTCCTTCATTGGAGACTGCCCTTCCCGTGGTTGTTCCTTCCCGGGGAAAGACCTGGCTAGTCATTGCTTGCGTTGAGAAACACGTGATGGTGTCTCCGCTGCTTGTGTTTTGCATGTTTTTGCATATTTCCCATAAGGGATGGGGGCATTGCTCTAGATCACTGCGTTGAGAAACATGTGATGGTGTCTCCGCAGTGTTGGATGTTGATCTCCATGAGGTCACTCATCCTCATTTTCACAGTCTTTTACTAGGCATTGCTCCTACTAGCCAGTTTCCTACTCCACACTGATGAGGGGCAATACCCCGAAACAGCTGTCTGTGGATGGATACCATGCTTTGGCATAGGTGGTTTCCTTCATTGGAGACTGCCCTTCCCGTGGTTGTTCCTTCCCGGGGAAAGACCTGGCTAGTCATTGCTTGCGTTGAGAAACACGTGATGGTGTCTCCGCGGCTTGTGTTTTGCATGTTTTTGCATATTTCCCATAAGGGATGGGGGCATTGCTCTAGATCACTGCGTTGAGAAACATGTGATGGTGTCTCCGCAGTGTTGGATGTTGATCTCCATGAGGTCACTCATCCTCATTTTCAGTCTTTTACTAGGCATTGCTCCTACTAGCCAGTTTCCTACTCCACACTGATGAGGGGCAATACCCCGAAACAGCTGTCTGTGGATGGATACCATGCTTTGGCATAGGTGGTTTCCTTCATTGGAGACTGCCCTTCCCGTGGTTGTTCCTTCCCGGGGAAAGACCTGGCTAGTCATTGCTTGAGTTGAGAAACACGTGATGGTGTCTCCGCGGCTTGTGTTTTGCATGTTTTTGCATATTTCCCATAAGGGATGGGTGCATTGCTCTAGATCACTGCGTTGAGAAACATGTGATGGTGTCCCCGCAGTGTTGGATGTTGATCTCCAGGAGGTCACTCATCCTCATTTTCATAATACATGTCTAAGTCCCTCTTACATGAAATTTGTGGCAGTTCTTGTTTCCAATTTTTTTTAAATTGAATTGTTGTTTACTTAAATTATAATTTTTTTAAATCCTTTATAAATGTTGACTTATATACAAGTATTATACAGGAAAGAATGTTTCTTCATATTTTTTTTCCTGTAAACTCCAATGTCTCTCTGATTTTGAATGTTTTACTGTCAGTCCTTAAAGTGGAAGAAAAGTGAGACACCATTGTTCTCACCAGCAATTTGAAGTCAGATATGCTGCCAGGGGTTTTCTCCATGATGTTTGCCTTCCATTCAACACTTTTTCCATCCTTTTCAACATTTTTAATGCCCCTAGACCTCCTTGTAGGGTCTTCCGGAAAAATTATTGGATTTCTCAGTCTCCCATTATATTCATTACTCGAAATGAGCATCTGTGCATTAGAAATTGCGCAGTTCAAGTAACGAGCATCTGAGCATCTTAATTCTCGCTCATCCCTCGTCAGCAATCCTTCTGAAGACTTGCTGTAAAACATATCTTTGAATTCAATGCATTTTGCTGTTTTAGCCTAAAATGGGTTAATAGCTAGGGTCAGTCCAGGTGAGGAGGAGTAACCAGGCATTTGTACAAAGAGGTAGATGCTTTTAGCCAGATATTTGAGTAGCAAGAATTATCTAAGTTATAGGTCACAAGTGGGAAGTGTGCTGCGATTAGGAATCAATACCAGGTTTAGAACAGAGGCATTACAACCTAATACCATCTAGATGGCCGGAGACAGTCAGGAATAAGAATAGAAAGACAGATTCTTCACTTTAAGTACCTGCAGTAGCATAAATAGAGCTGATGGAGGTGTGATTCCCGTAGGCAACTAGGAAGGAGTGGGATAATGACAACGTGTCTAACTGGTCCTGGAGGACTAAGTAGAATCTTACTCTGACTAGGTAGGAGCACGGGATATAGTGGGGGTTTGAAAATTGTAGAATAAATTCTCTAAAACTCTGCAAACATCTTGTATCACTTTTTGTATATTACCTCTACCAGGCTATGGGAAGGATATTACCTGGAAGATTACTCTGCCTCCAGAGAATATTTTACATGACTCAAGAATTACTAGAGTAGACAAGTAACTAGTCTACTACAGGACAGGAGAACGGAAATTTGTCTTCTTGTAAACACATTTTTTCACTTTTAGTTTATGACTTTGTAATGTCTGATAATGTACTTGTACCATCTGTATTGTAAAGTTCTGCGGAATATGCCGGTGCTATATTAATAAAGATTATTATCATTATTAAAAAAGTCCTCTGCTAAGATTCCTTTTCTCTTGACCAAAGTGTGGATGTGTGGTGCCACTGAGGGTTCAGTTGCCACAGAGGTACTGCACCTCCTACTGAGGTGTGGTGCCCCACCATCCAGGTAAGTTGGAGGCTCCTGACCACGCTCCAACACTTGCATCCCACACAACACAGTAATTCAGCAAAGCCACATTGCGGCTCCCTGCTTGGAACACGAAACGTGCTGGGAGGCAGGTGGAGTTAGAATACTTAAAAGAGCGGGAAGGTTTAGAATTTCAGTCAGTCAGTCAGTGAGAGAGGAGTGAGGAGAGAAGATCCCTGAAAGAGGGATGGAAGAAGGAGGTGCTGCAGCAGATCTCAGTGACCTGGGTCTGCTGGTACGGTAAAGGAAAGAAGGAGAAAGACATTGAACAGAAACCTGATCTTCCATAAGAAGGAAAGACTAGTACGGAACGTAGGAGTAAAAGGGAACAGAGGACGTGAGTTAGGACAGAACCCTGTCTAGAAGTTCTAAGCGCAAGGACGGGGCCCGGTCCCCGAGGTTGTATGGATACTAATGGTCCTGCAACAGACACCGGAGGAGTAGTGGGCTGTAAATGCACTACTCCCATCTAAGACTTGGGGGCACAACAGCAACTTGGATAGTGAGCCGGGACTAAGGAGTAAGGAGTCCCCGAAGCAGGCTACAGCTGTCTGCCATACAAGTATAGTTCTTGGGAACATCCGTCAGGAGGAACTCCAGTGTAACTCAGTACTAGGAGTGCTTCACACTAAAGGCGCTATAAGAGGAGACGTTCAGAAAGGCACATGTTGGCAGAGTGTTAGAAGGGAGCATTCCATCTGGCCTGGAGGTTGACTGAGTCCCTGACCCGGAGGACACAGCACGGAGGCAGGCACCTGTTTGTACTATAGACTTTGAGTAAAGCTTTGGAACTACAAGCCCTGGTGTCCTCCATTCATTCCTGCGCCAACACACTCAGTACCGCTACATCTGGGTACCAGCTTCTACACCGCCTACGCCTCTCCTCTACCCCTATATCTACACTGCCCTGGGACTACAGCTCCACCTGTGGGGAGCTTCACCATCATGGCTGCAACACACCACCAGTCCCAGAGGATCTGCATGCAGCGTCGGCTTCACATCTCACTTGCCGAACACCACAGGTGGCGTCACGAACTATTCATTCAACTACATATTTCCGTTCCCCCATTACTTGGGCGCCCGGGGCCACGGACCGGGTCACCGCCGCTGTGACACATCCCGCTGACACCGGCCCGGTACCGAGTACCCCAAAGCCCTGGGAGGGCGACCCAGAGAGCATCTCCAGCTCTGGGGACTTGTCCGGTCCTGCTCTACACGGCTAACTTGATCTCATTTGAAAGATGATATGATTAGTAAACAATTTGCACATCACTTTATTTATAAATTATGCTGTCTTATCACGAAGAACATTACTCCAAGTTACCACTATTCCCTTCTGCCTTACTTTGTGTCCACTGCCTGTTGTCAAGTATAATCCTTCTCTAACAGCAGAGTCACCCAGATGGATTACAAGAAATGGGGGCCGGTCTTTGTCTCTCTATAGGAAGTGGGGGTTGATCTTTGCCTCCCTGTAGAAAGGGAGGAGTTATTGTGTCATATAGCAAATGTGGATAGGTCTTTGCATCTGGTATTGATGATGGCAACGAATTTGATTTTTTCCTTTTGGAACGTCCTAAAAATGTATACAATGGCATCTAGTGGCCACAGAAATTATTAATTGCAGTAGAGTAAAATTAATAGCTGCTAGGCTGAAGACCTCTTCTGACAGCCTGAATTGAACTGCACTTGAAAATGCATTATCAGTCAACAATTTTGACCCCTTTCGGCCTCCATACCCCACTTACTGAACCTTTCACATGGTGTTTTTTTCCTACCTTTCCTTCTTTAAATGACAGCAAATGACTGCTCACTCACACCCAGTCCCAAAAGCTCGCTGCCTTGGGGTAATCCTTGACTCTGATTTCTCCTTCAAATCACTTATCCAAGCCCTTTCCACTTTCTGTCAACTTCAACTCAAAAATATTTCCCGGATCCGTGCATTCCTCAACCTAGAATCTGCAAAAACTCTAGTGCATGCCCTCATCATCTCCCGCCTTGGCGACTACAACCTCCTACTTTGTGGCCTCCCCTCTAACACTTTCGCACCTCTCCAATCTTTCCTAAACTCTGTTGCCCGACTAATCCACCTGTCTCCCCACTATTCCCTAGCCTCTTCTCTCTGTCAATCCCTTCACTGGTTCCCTATTACCCAGAGACTCCAGTTCAAAACCCTAACCATGGCATACAAAACCATCCACAATCTGTCTCCTCCATACATCTGTGACTTTGCCTCCCGATAATTACCTACACGCAAGCTCCGATACTCACAAGATCTCCTTCTCTACTCCCCTCTTATCATCTCTTCCCACTATTGCTTACAAGCTTTCTTCTGCACATCCCCCTACTCTGGAATTCTCTGGAATGCTTTGGACCCCAACATATCGCAAGCTACGATACTCACAAGATCTCCTTCTCTACTCCCCTCCTATCTCTTCCCACTATTGCTTACAAGCTTTCTTCCGCACATCCCCCTACTCTGGAATTCTCTGGAATGCTTTGGACCCCAACATATCAGGCTCTCACCTACCGTGGAAATCTTCAAAAGGAACCTGAAGACCTATCTCTTCCAACAAGCCTGCAACCTGCAGTAACCACTAATCCACCAAACCACTGCAAGACCAGCTCTGCCCTTTCCTATTGTATCCTCACTCATCCCTTGTAGATTGTGAATCCTCAAGGGCAGGGTTGTCTTTTCTCCTGTACCAATCATTGTTACGGTACTGCAGCACAGGACTAGGGTAAGATAGGGGAAAACTGACCTTGCACTGCGACTAGGCTGATACCCTACGATTGATTGGGTGACCCATTCCTTGTGAATAGTCCCACCGACGATCCTAGGTTAATCTCAGCGAAGACCTATAGATATGGCGAAGGGGGTCCCTGAAAGATCTAAGGACTGGGTACAAAAACGAGTCACCTAATAGAAACGCAGAGAAGGCTGCAGAAACAAACTGCAAAACGAAACTAAGGCTAGTTTCACTCTAGCGTATCTACACGCAACGCACGGTGCTGCTAAGCCCCGCCCCCTCCGGTTATTTCCTCCCTGCTATCGCACAGCGCTGCATGCAATCTGCGCACCCTATCTTTAGCATAGGGTGTGCAGACCGTGCGCTGGCCATGCGCTAGTAGGATTTTGCATGCGCTGTGCCCTTTTGACGTTGCGCCGATGTGCGCCGAACGCACCATTATGCATTTTGGTGCGCTCGGCGCACCGCCAAAGGAACGCAGCGCACGCAAAATCCTACTAGCGCACGGTCTGTGCACCCTATGCTAAAGATTGGGTGCGCAGATCGCATGCAGCACTGTGCGATAGCAGGGCGGAAATGACCGGAGGGGGTGCGGCAGGGCTTAGTGGCGCCATGCGCTGCATGTAGATATGCTAGTGTGAAACTAGCCTAAGACTGGCAGAACCAGAGGTCCAAGAACTGCACTAATTAAGCACACAGATGGCAAAGCAATGCTCCAAGCCAGACTTCAAACGGATTAACACTGTTGTCCAGCAAGGAATAGGAGACAGGTGCAGGTTAATAAAGGGTGATACAATCACCTGACCAAAGGCAATCCCACCACCAGGGGAAAAAGACCAGCAGCCAGAACACTACAAGAAAATGGCGGATAGTCACAAACTGAACATATTCAAACAGTACCTCCCCTTTAACGAGGATCCCCTGATCATCTAGGCCAGGCCTTATTCGGAAGTCTCCTGTGAAAAGCCTTAATCAATTTTGAAGCTGAGACATCCACAGCTTTCACCCAGAAATTGTCCTCGGGACCGAAACCCTTCCAGGACACGAGATACTGTAAGCAACCTCTGTGCCACCTTGAATCAAGAATGCGTGAAATCTCAAACTCACAGTCCTAATGAATTGGAGGAGCAGACGGCATAGCCACCTTATCAGGCATGTCAACTTTCTTCAGCAAAGATACATGAAAAACTGAATTAATTTTCCAGGATGAAGTAATGTCCAATCTGACCACTGGCGAGTTGACAATCTGAACCACTTTGAAGGATCCTACAAACCTAGGCCCCATCTTTTTGGAAGAGATTTTAAAACGCAGATTCTTAGAGGACAACCAAACCATGCCCCCAACAACAAACCTCGCCTCCCTTCTTTTCTTGTCAAAATATTTCTTTGACCTCCAATTAGCCCGATTCAGATAATGGCATACACTACTCCAAACTCTTTCCAAATTTCCAGAAAAACTATCCTCCTCAGGCATCACTGCCCCAATCCTAGAAAAAGGACCAAAAGATGGATGCTTCCCAGTACAACAGAAAAAAGAACACCCAGCCGAAGAAGACGTATGATTATTGAGAGCAAACTCCGCTAATGGTAGATATTCCGACCACATCTCCTGATTGTCTGCTTCAAAACATCTCAAAAACTGCTCAATATCCTGGTTCTTCCTCTCGGTCTGTCCATTGGACTCCGGATGATAACCCGACGAAAATGATAAATGAACCTTAAGTCTGTCACAAAAGGCACGCCAAAATCGAGCAACAAACTGTGGTCCTCTATCTGAGACACTGTCCGTGGGGACACCATGGAGTCTGACAATCTCTTTCACAAATGCCCTGGCAAGTGTCTTAGCACAGGGTAATTTATTGAATGGAACCAGATGACACATCTTACTAAACCAGTCTACCACAACCCAGATGACAGAAAAACCCTCAGAGACCAGCAGGTCGGTGATAAAATCCATTGCCAGATGCGTCCATGGGGAACTAGGAACCTCTAATGGGCACAGCAACACTGCCGCTGGAGCATGAGAAGCTTTAGTCCTAGCGCATATGGTACACTGACGCACCCACTTGACGATTTCTCTTAGCCACCCTGGCCACCAGAAATTCTGACCGATCGACTTTCTAGTTTCGGCAATCCCTGGATGACCCACCAGACAAGACTCATGACATTCCGTAAACAAAGCTCTCCTCAGGGCTTTAGGCACAAATAATTTCCCATACGGAGTCTTGGTTGGTGCTGCATCCTGGGCTTTAAGAATGCTATTTTCCAACTCAGAACCTAAAGCTGCCATCACCACCCCTTTCTGCAGAATAGATTCCTCCTTTTCAGTATTAACTGCTGGGGAGAAACTTCGAGACAAAACATCAGCTTTAACATTCTTTGTCCCAGTGATATATGCACAGAACAATGGAACCGGGCAAAAAACAATGCACACCAGGCTTGACAAGCATTCAAACATTTGGCAGCATCCAGATAGATCAGATTCTTGTGATCAGTAAAGACTTGTATAGGATGTCTAGCGCCCTCCAAAAAATGTAGCCAATGCTCAAACGCAAGCTTAATAGCCAGCAATTCTCGGTTCCCAACATCGTTGTTGAGCTCCGCCTCTGAAAATTTCTTAGAGAAGAATGCACAGGGATATACCCCATCCTCTCCCTCCTGTGACAGAACAGCCCCCACTCCTACTGATGAGGCATCCACCTCTACCAGAAAGGGCTTAGTCTCGTCTGTCTGGATCAAGGCAGGAGCAGAGCTAAACTTCTCCTTGAGATGCTCAAAGGCCTTGACAGCCACAGGGGACCATTGGACAGTATTGGCACCCTTCTTAGGCAGATCAGTAAGGGGTTTGGCGGTAACAGAAAAATTCTTTATGAATTTTCTGTAATAATTAGCAAACTCCAAGAATCTCTGAATTGACTTCAAGCATTCAGGTCTTGGCCGGTCCAATACCGCCTGAACCTTCACCGGGTTCATCTCAAACCCATCACTGTAAACAATGTTCCCCAAAAAGCTAATTTTCTGTACAGCAAACTTGCATTTCTCCAGTTTAGCAAAGAGTGAGTTTTCTCTCAGAATCTGCAGAACCTCATGGATTCTCTGCCAATGTGACTCCAGATCGGGCGAGTAGATCAAAATATCATACAAATAAACGATAACACTCCTACCGATCAACGGTCTCAGAATGTCGTTGATGAAATTTTGAAAGAACGCCGGAGCATTTGTAAGGCAGAAAGGCATTACTAGACACTCAAAATGACCTTCTGGGGTATTAGAAGCTGCCTTCCATTCATCGCTTTCTTTAATTCCAGCAAATTATATGTCCCACGGAGATCAATCTTAGAGAACCACTTGGCTCCAACCTATTGGTTAAAAAATCTGGAATTAGCGGCAAGGGGTAAGGATTGCGTACAGTGATCTTGTTAATCTCCCTGAAATCCAAACACGGCCTAAGACCCCCATCTTTCTTTAAGACAAAAAAGAATCCCACAGCCACAGGGGACTTGGAGGGTCTTATATGACCTGTAGCAAGATTAGTCTGCAGGTATTCCTTTAAGGCCTCCCTCTCGGGGATCGTCAGATTAAATAAACTACTCTTAGGGAGAGTAGCACCTGGGACAAACTCAATAGCGCAATCGTAATCTCTATGCAGTGGCAGAGCTTGTGACTCAACTTCAGAAAATACTTTCCAGAATTCCTGAATGGGTTCAGGTAGCTCATTTTTCACCACAGTAGCGATGTGTACATCACAACATTTCCCATAACACACCTGACCCCAGGATCTTATAGTATTTGATGACCAGTCCAGTACAGGATTGTGCACTTTTAACCAGGGTAACCCCAGAATGACTGGAAAAGACAATTTATCAAGTACAAAGAAATCTAAAGATTCCTGGTGCTCCATATGCACAGTGAGTGGAAACACGTTGACCTTTCGGGAAACGCACCCATGCTCTAGAGGAGTGTTATCAATCGCCACTACAGGAAAAGGGAATGACAAAGGTACAGACTCAATCTTATACTTGTCAAGAAATTGTTGATCGATCAAATTCAGTGCAGACCCACAGTACACCATCACTTGAAAATCCATAGTATGACCATGACAGATAGAACTACCAGAAAAAGAAACTCCTGCAGACCGTAAAAAAAGCAATACGAATGGGAGGTTTGCTCTGAGCCCTTTTTTTTCTGATTTATGCGAACTTCACATTGCTTGATAAAATGGCCAGTCTTACCACAATAAAGGCATAGCCCCTCAGAGAACCTTCTCTCCCTTTCCTGGGACCGAGAGGACATTGCACCAAGTTGCATAGGTTCCCCGTAGTCCACAGGGGTCTCTTGAGAGACAGGACCCAGCAGAATTGTCTCTCAATCTTCTATCCACCCTGATGGCTAACTGCATTGCAGCCTCAAGTGTATCAGGTGCAGGGTATGCAATGAGTAAGTCTTTAACCCTGTTATTCAGACCTGCTAAAAACTGACTTCTGAGTGCTGGATCATTCCAGCTGACTTCTGCAGACCATCGTCTGAACTGGGTACAATATCTCTCAGCGTCACCAGAACCCTGTTTCAGCCGTCTGAGGTTAGCCTCGGCTGTAGAAACCCAATCCGGATCGTCATAAATTAACCCCATAGCAGAAAAAAATGCTTCTACTGACATCAAACAAGGGTCATCTGGACGCAATGAAGATGCCCAAACTTGCGGCTCCCCTCGCAATAAGGACATAACAATCCCCACACGCTGTAATTCAGCCCCTGAAGACCTGGGTCTAAGCCGAAAATAAAGTAAACATGTATTTTTAACCTAAAAAAATTCCTGCCGTTTACCAGAAAAACATTCAGGAAAACTCACCTTTGGCTCGTCATGGCGGACCCCTGGGCAATTACTCATGTGCTGTTGTAAGCTGGAAACTTCCAACATTAACTGTGGCAGGCATTGAACGAGATCCTGAACGCTGTTCATGTTGCAGAGATCCGGGGTTTTTTTTTTCATACTTTCTCGGGCTGGACAAACTGTTATGGTACTGCAGCACAGGACTAAGGTAAGATGGGGGAAAACTGACCCTGCACTGTGACTAGGCTGATACCCTACGATGGAGTGGGCGATCCATTCCTTTTGAATAGACCCACCGACAATCCTAGGCTAATCTCAGCAAAGACCTATAGATAGGGGGAAGGGGTCCCTGAAAGATCTAAGGATTGGGTACAAAAATGGGTCACCTCCTAATAGAAATGCAGAAAAGGCTGCAGAAACAAACTGCAAAAGAAACTAAGACTAGCAGAACCAGAGGTCCCAGCACTGCACTAATTAAACACACAGAAGGCAAAGCAAAGCTCCAAGCCAGACTTCAAGCGGATTAACACTGTTGTCCAGCAAGGAAAAGGAGACAGGTGCAGGTTAATAAAGGGTGATGCAATCACCTGACCAAAGGCAATCCCAGCACCAGGGGAAAAAGACCAGCAGCCAGAACACTACAAGAAAATAGCTGATAGTCACAAACTAAACAGATTCAAACTGTCATGATTTGTATTGTTTAAGACTACTGTACTTGTTTTTTTATTATGTATACCCTTTTTCACATGTAAAGCACCAAGAAATAAATGGTGCTATAATAATAAATAATAATAATAATCCACCATAACCATGGAGTGAGACCTTGGTTTGAACCTGATGCTTTTTTACCTGATGTTGACTTTGGTTCAAAAGTCGAAAAGATGTTTGTTTTTAGATCTTTTAATACCTTATATTTTATTGGATGCTTTTACATTATTTTATGTAACTAGTAAATAAGCTAACTTAAGAAAATAAAGCACTATGTATTCTGATAATACCAATTCAAAGCGCCTGATAGAACCTTATTATTCTACTAATAAAATTTATCTGCTTTACCCATGGTACAACTATCCAGGTATCCAGTGAGGTCCAGATAAAGAAGCAGCCAGAATCCAGCAATTACAGAATTTTGCTAAGCTTTTTTACATAGCTCACAAGGTAAGCATAGACATACTGTATACAGTATGTTTTCTCCTCTCTCTCTTTTAACCTAATAATATTTCACTAGGGGGCACTGCCCTCTCTCACCTTTTTCTATTGCATGTAGTATTATTTTGTTTCTCTATAGGAAACGGGGGCTGGTCTTTGTCTCTCTATAGGAAGTGTGGGTGGATCTATGACTCTACAGGAAATGGAGGTGTGTCTCTGTTTCTCTCCATGAAATGGGGTTGGGTCTCTGTCTCTCTATAGAATGTATTGCTAGATCTTCTTCTCTCTATAGGAAGTGTGGGTGGACTTTTGTCTCTACAGGAATTGGGGGCTGGTCTTTGTCTTTCTATATGAAGTGTGGATGGGTCTTTGACTCTAGAGGAAGTGAGGTCATGTTTCTGTTTCTCTCTGTTTACTGGAAGTGTAGGCGTGTCTCTGTCTCGCTATAGGAAGTAGGAGCAGGTCTTTGTTTCTCTATTGCAAGTGTGGCTGAATATTTGACTCTTCCAGAAGTAGAGGCATGTTTCTGGTTCTCTACAGGAATTGGGGGCTGGTCTTTGTCTTTCTAGACAGAAAATGGGTGCAGTTCTTTGTGTCTGCTTCTGCTCTCCTTTCAACCTGTGTATGGGTTTCAGTACCATCTTTATGCTGATGTAGTGACCAGCAGATTCTCAGGATGCAGTGACGAGACATGAGACAGGGTATAACTTGTATAATCAACTTTTATAAATTGGAGCCACTAGGGCTATGCTGAACAGGCAGACGGGAGGTAAACACAAATCTGTCCTCGCAGGGACTCAATAAAATAAACAATACTTTCTAAAGGAAACTGGGAGTACCCCGGCTAGTCCGGGTGTAGAAAGCCGGAACGTGGCCAAACTATGGTGATTATGGATATAGTCCACTTATCCTTCCTTGCGTCACTTGGGATCGCAGATGCGGCCGCCTATAGATCGTTGATGCGGCTGTCTTGACGCCTCGATATCCCGGGGAGATTTGGGCTAGACAGGCCCTTGAAAAAACGATGCCGGTAGGGCGCAACAGGCCCTGAAGAAACGGTGCCGGTGAGGCACAACAGGCCCTGAAGAAACGATGCCAGTGGGGCGCAACAGGCCCTGAAGAAACAATGCCAGTGGGGCACAACAGGCCCTGAAGAAACGATGCCGGTGGGGCGCAACAGGCCCTTGAAGAAACGATGACGGTGGGGCGCATCAGGCCCTGAAGAAACAATGATGGTGGGGCGCAACAGGCCCTTGAAGAAGCGATGACGGTGGGGCGCAACAGGCCCTGAAGAAGCGATGACGGTGGGACGCGACAGGCCCTGAAGAAACAATGACAGTGGGGTGCAGTAATGACGCAGTTCCCAACTGACCAGTAGCCGTTTTCTGATAAGGGTCCCTCCACAGCCGTGAAATGGGCCTCTAATGTTGCCTAGGACGGGGTGGTGTCCCCTGAGGCCGGTGATGACAGGGTCGCCACGGTGGGAGAAGGCCAGGGGGCAGTGTCCAGGCCTCTGTGGCCGCTTTACGTGTCGTCACAGCCGCGACCTGAGGTAAGGGATCTGTCTCACCAACGCGGGGGGCGGCGAGGCTTTCTGCGAATGGGGGCGGGAAGCGGCCTCCGGTAAGTCTCTCACGTCTCCCTTGTCGGTGAGTGAGCATTATCCTCCTCACAGGCTCCTGTCGGTGTCCCTCCAAGTCGCCCGGCTTCCTGCCTCCTGTCACACTCTCTCCCAACTGACACTCCAGCGCGCCCCCTGCTCCTTTTATCATTGCCCCGCCCCCTGTTTACCTGACAGCTTCAGTCAAGTCTCTCCCTTTACTGTCCTCCCAGTATTGTTCCCTCAGGAACCCTGATGGCGGTCCCCTGGGTACCTGCCCGGTCACTGTCTGGGAGTCCTCCTCCCCACACTCAACCACTCTGTAAGCTCGCCAGTCCTCGGGCGAGGGCTTTAGTCTTTTGAGATTGGTCTGTAGGGGTTTGAATGTTCGTTGCCATATGAATTGATCTTGCTCATATCGTTCAAGGGGTTTGCCGGCTGTTGACCGCTCGGAGCGTTTAAGTTCAACTGGGTTAGAGTCGTCGGGGTGGTGGCTATCGGTGGGCTGATTGGTGCGGGTGGGCTAATTGTGTCAGATGATACCTTATTGAGTGGAGGGCCTCTGTGTCCTGGAAGACAATCTTCATCATCGTCCGGGTCCCAACATACGGAAGACGGTTCGGATGTCGACGGGGTAGGCTTCGGTTGCTTCGGGTCGGAGGAAGTACATGGGCGTAACATATTACGATGCACAATACGAGTGGGCAGTGTTTCATCCTCCTCAGGTCGTATTTCGTACACCGGTCCGTCTGGATGGATACGGCGTAAGACCCGATAAGGACTTTCTTCCCAACGCGGCTCCAGTTTGTTCTGGGGGCGTTGATCTAGTACAAGCACCCGATCCCCGCTTTGAGGTGAGGAGGTGGGGTTGCATTCTTCCCTGGGTGCTCCCAGTCTCAGAGCTTGGTGTGTACAATTCGGTGAAGAATCCACAAAAGAAGAAAGGTAGCACTCATCGAGTTGAAGAAACTTCACACATTTATTGACATATAAATCGCATGTCGGGCTGGGGGAGTGACATAAGGAGTGCAAAAAGGCTGACAATGCCATTTCACGCTACACGAGCGCTTCGACTGGAGCCGTCGAAGCGCTCGTGTAGCGCGAAACGGCCGTTGTCAGCCTTTTTGCACTCCTTATGTCACTCCCCCGGCTCGACATGTGATTTATATGTCAATAAATGTGTGAAGTTTCTTCAACTCGATGAGGGCTACTTTTCTTCTTTTGTGGATTCTGAGCATCGTCTAGTTCCAGGTCAAGCACCAGAGTCTACCAGTTGTCAGCTTCCTGCACATTGTGCACCATTCAGGAGTACACGGTAACAGCGGTGCCGTCCGCTTTTTTTCTTGATTCATTCAATTCGGTGAAGAGTTTGCAGCCGGTGGCAATGATTTCGGACCCAAGACGACACTCCAGTCCAGGGCTGAGGCTCTTCTGGGTCTAACTCCACCTCCGTGATCCCTTTACCTTCTCGTCCGAACAACAGGGAATAGGGGGTATAGCCAGTCACTCGATGTACCCTATTGTTATAGCCCCAAACTAATTCATAAACATATTCGGGCCAACGGGCCTTCTTGTCACTCTCCAGAGTGCGCAACATCTGAATCAATGTCCGATTAAATCGTTCACAAGCCCCATTCCCTTGCAGGTGATACAGTGTGGTCCGGGATTTGTCAATTCCATAAAGGTGATGTAGTTCTTCCATGACTTTTCCCAAAATACACGCTCCCTGATCAGAATGTATTTGTTGAGGGCAGCCGTTTACTTGTATAAAGTTTCTACAAATGGCGGAGGCAGCTGACTCTGCGGTCTGATCCCGAGTGGGGGTGACCACAGCGAACTTGGTGAAATGATCTACCATAACGAGACAGTGTTCGTATCCCTGAAATGCGGGCCCAATGGTCAGATAATCCACCGTCAGGAGCTCAAGGGGCACTGTGGTCACAATAGTCTGTGTTGCAGCTCGCTGAGCGGGTGGTTTGGCTAATTCACACAAGCGGCAGGTCCGGCAAATTTCGTCCACAACGGCCAGCAAGCGTGGGTGGTAAGCTTTCTGTTGCAGCCATTGCAAAGTTTTTTTTGTTCCGAAATGGGCCCCTTTTTCGTGAGCCTCCCGAGCCAGTACCGTCATCGAGGTTGTTTGTGATGTTATTTTACGATACAATAATCCCTTTCGGATAACCAACCTCTCCCATAGTCATAGCATAAACAACAGGTCTTGAGTCAAATTGTGCCGTTGAGAGTCAGTGGGTAATTGCCCAGTGGTGACTCACGTCCTGAGAAGGCCAACCTCTTCGTCTTCTTGTTGCTGTTGTTTCCACTTATCCCGGGATTGTTCCAGTATGCCCCTTGGGGTCTCAGAGGAAGATATTTTTTTATTGTCAGTTGTGAGCACGGCAGCAGTGAGAGCAAACAGTATTTCCTCTCCTTCTAATTACATAGTAACATAACATAGTTTTGAAGGCTGAAGGAAGACCTTATGTCCATCTAGTTCAGCCTATTTTTAGTGCAGCTGTTCTGCATTGTTGATCCTGGGGAAGGCAAAAAACCCACAGAGTAGAAGCCAATTTTCTCCATAGGGAAAAAATTTCCTTCCCCTAAGCTGGGTCAACCATCCACCTATAATATTATGTTATTCGTAACCTTCTATACTGTTACTCACAAGAAAAGCATCCATTCCTTTCTTAAATTCATTCAGTGAGTTGGCCATCACCACTTCCTCAGGAAGAGAATTCCAGAGCCTCACTGCTCTTACCGTGAAGAACCCTCTTCTGTGCTGGTGCAGAAATTGTCTTTCCTCCAAATGAAGAGAATGCCCCCTTGTTCTTGTCACAGTCCTTGGTACAAACAGTTCATTGGAGAGATCTCTGTATTGCCCTCTGATATACTTGTACATATATATTAAGTTTCCCTTAAGTCTTCTCTTTTCTAGAGTAAATAGACCTAATTTTGATAACCTTTCTGGGTATTGTAGTGAACCAACTCCATTTATCATTTTAGTAGCCCGCCTTTGAACCCTTTCAAGTTCAGTAATGTCTTTCTTGAGCACCGGCAACCAAAATTGCACACAATACTCCAAGTGTGGTCTGACGAGTGATTTGTACAGAGGGAGAATTATGTTTTCATCTCATTTCCCCAGACCTCTTCTAATGCATCCCATTACCCTATTTGCTTTGGTGGCAGCTGTCTGACACTGGACACTCCAATTTAGCTTCTTATTGACTAAGGCTACTTTCACACATCAGTTTTTTGCCGTCAGGCAGGATCCGGCTATTTTTAGAAAAAACGGATCCGGCATAAATTTTGAAGAACTGTAGAAACGGATCTGTTTTTTTGCTGGATCCGTCTAGCAGGTTATATCTGTTCCTGGGGGCTGGCCAATTGGATCTGAGCATGCGCAGACTTAAAAAAACGGATCCGGTGGCTGGATCCGTCTTTTTCTGGATTCGGCGCATTCCGGCGCCCATAGACTTTCATTGTAGCAAAAAGCTGGAAGCGCCGGATCCGGCGCTTCCGGCTTTTTTGCCGGAGACAAAAAACGTTACAGTAGCCGTTTTTTCCAGACGCCGGAATGAGACAAGTTGCCGGATCCGGCAAAAACGGATGAAACGCAATGCCATCCGGCACGATCCGGCGCTAATGCAAGTCAATGGGGAAAAACTGGATCCGGCATTGCATTTTGCCGGATCCGGTTTTACAAAAAAAAGCCGGATCGCGCCTGAAGGCAAAAAACTGATGTGTGAAAGAGGCCTAAGATGCCTAAGTCTTTTTCCATGTTTGATTTCCCCAGCAGTTTCCCATTTAGTAAGTAATTATATCATCTGTTTCTCCTTCCCATGTGCATAACCTTACACTTATCTGTGTTAAACCTCATTTGCCATTTTTCAGCCCAATTCTCCAATTTACTCAAACCTGTCTGTAGTTGCAAACTGTCCTCCTTTGTGTTAACTACCTTACATAGTTTTGTATCATCTGCAAATACTGATATTTTACTGTGTAAGCCATCCACTAGATCATTAAGAAATATATTAAATAGTAGGGGGCCCAATACAGAACCCTGTGGTACCCCACTAGTAACCCTGGCCCAATCTGAGTATGCCCCATTAATAACCACTCTATGTTTTCTATCACTAAGCCAGCTACCTACCCATCTACACACATTTCCCCTAGCCCAATCTTTCTCATCTTACTTACCAATCTTTTATGTGGGACAGACACTGGCTTTAGAGAAGTCGAGATAAATGACATCCAATGATTCTCCTTGGTCCATTTGAGAGCTTACATCCTCATAGAAGCTGATCAGGTTAGTTTGACAGGAGCGATCCTTCATAAATCCATGTTGATATGGAGTTACACATTTATTAACATTGAGATATTCCATAATGGTATCCCTTAGAAACCCTTCAAAAATTTTACCCACAACAGATGTTAAGCTTACCGGCCTATAGTTTCCTGGTTCCCTTTTAAACCCCTTTTTGAATATTGCTACCACATTTGCTTGCCGTCAATCAAAAGGAACAGACCCTGTTTCTATAGAGTCTTTAAATATAAGGAATCTATCACATTCCTTAACTCCCTTAATAACCGATGGTGAATGCCATCAGGGCCTGGTGATTTGTCAATTTTAATCTTACTAAGGCGGTTCAGCACTTCTTCCTGGGTTAGGCAGGTAATACTTAATGGGGAGTTTACATTATCACTCTGCATTTCCCCTGGCAAATCCTTTTATTTTCCTTAGCAATGAGTCTCTCAGTTTCCAATTTTGCTAAATGTATTTGTTTTTTACACATTTTATTTTTTTCTCTATAACTTTTTAATGCTTCTTCATTGCCTTCTTGTTTTAGCTTCCTAAATGCCTTGTTCTTGTTATTTATTGCCCTTTTTACATCCTTATTTAGCCACATTGGTGTTCTCCTGTTCCTAGCCCTTTTATTTCTGTACTGTATGGCTAGCTCGCAGTGGGTGTGTGAAACTGATTTAAATATTTCCCATTTATTTTCTGTGCTCCTAGTTTTGAGGACATTGTCCCAATCAATTCGGCAAAGGTCCTCTCTAATTCTTCGTCTCGATTCTGTCCTGGAGTTGTGTGTCAAATCCTGGGGAGGGCGTCTGCATGGACATTCTCGGCCCCTCTTTTGTAGATAATCTTATAATTGTACTTCGCCATCCGGGCCACCCATCGCTGTTCTAAAGCCCCCAATTTGGTGTTTTCCAAATAAGCCAGCGGGTTGTTGTCAGTTCGCACTACCACCTCGGAGCCCGCTAGGTACTCTGCGAATCTCTCCGTCATAGCCCACACCACTGCGAGGAGCTCGAGCTTAAAGGATCTGTAATTGTCAGGGTTACGCTCGGAGTCATGGAGTGAGCGACTTACATATGCAATCACCCTCTCCCGGCCATCCTGAACCTGTGACAACACAGCCCCCCAGCCCGTGAAGACTCCCATCAGTGTGCAAGATGAACGGTTGAGAGAAATCCACATAAGCCAACACTGGGGCATCCGAGAGCGCAGCCTTGAGGTCTCGGAAGGCCTCCTCCTGAGGGTGTTGCCACTGGATCTTTCGCCCATTAGCCCCAGCGGGAGCCCCCCGCAGCAGGTCTTGCAGGGCTCGAGCTCGACATGCAAAATTCTTTACGAAGCGAAGGTAATATCCGGCTAACCCCAGAAAAGCCCGCACATCTTTTACCGTCTCAGGGGTAGGCCATTCCTGGATAGCAACAACCTTCTCCCGGGATGGCCTCACACCCTCTGCCGAAACTACATGACCCAGATACTCAATCTGAGAGCGAAATAGGTGGCATTTCTCAGGCTTCACCTTCAACCCGTACTTTTGCAAACGGCTGAGTACCTGTCCCAACCGCTTCAGGTGGTCCTCGAAGGTGGCGGCATAGACAATGATGTCATCCAGGTAGATCAAGGTGGCCTCAAAATTGAGATCTCCCAGACATCGCTCGATCAATCGCTGAAAGGTCCCGGGGGCGTTGGCCAGCACAAACGGCATCCGATTAAACTCAAACAGTCCCATGGGCATTATGAATGCCGTCTTGGCTCTATCTTTTTCTGACATGGGCACCTGCCAGTACCCACTGGCCAAGTCCAGGGTCGAAAAATATGTTGCCTTCCCCAAGGTGGACAGGGATTCTTCAATGTGGGGCAGTGGGTATGAGTCTTTAATAGTGCAAGCATTCAGTTTACGATAATCCACACAGAATCGTAGTGTACCATCTTTCTTCAGGACCAAGACGATTGGGGCCGCCCAGGGGCTTTGACTTTCCCGTATCACTCCTTTTCGCAACATTTGGGCCAGCAAAGTTTTCACCTCTTGATAGAGTTGTGGCAGAATCTGTCGATATTGTTCCCGGATGGGGGCCGCTCCTGCTGTGGGAATTTCATGAGTGATGGCGGTGGTACACCCAAAATCGTCCTCATGACTAGCAAATACTTCATGGTACTGTCCAAGCAATGTTTTTCTCTGTGAGAGTTGAGCTGCAGTTAATCAAGAAAGCTCAGCCTGCATCTGCTCCAAAATATTTCGGCCCTTCTCTTGTGCCGAGACTTCGTGGGCCTGCAAGGTTCGTATTGTTACTTCCCAAGGATCCTCGGGGTGTACTTGAAATTGAACCACAGGAGCTGGCAGCACTTCTTCTAATGGTCTTACTATTACTAGTTTGGCTAGTACAGTCCGTGCTTTCAGAACGGTGTCTCGGTCTTCAAGGTTAACGCAGCGCACCAGGACGGTTCCTTTTTGCACCGTAGCCAGGGAACGGGCCACCAGTATGCCAGGAGGTAAGCGCTCTGAGTGACACGGCTCCACCTGCACCTCCACGCCCTTCAAAGGTATCGGGGCTCGAATTGGCAGGGCCACCACTGTCTGTCCAGGAGGTAGCACAAGCAGGGGAGCCGCTGACGTGATGACCTTGCCCAGAGCCTCGCCCTCCCGGCAGTCCTGATGTACCCACGCACCTCGCACCAGCTGCTGGAATACCTGCCCCTGAGCTGTGCGAGAACCCCACTGCTTCAGGATCTTCTGTGTGGGATCCTTTAGTAGTGAGTGGCCGAACTCTCGTAAAATATTCATGCCTAGGGTGATGGGGTGCCGTTGATCAGCTTCTCCTTGCGTTAGCACCACCCCTCTGCGACCAAGGGATTTGCCGCACAACGTCACCTGCACCCACACTTCCCCGGCAACTGGGACCGGCAATTAGTTGGCGGCTACTAGCTTAATCATGGGCCCTCACTGGGGTCTTGCTGCCTCCGGGAAGTTTTGTTGAAAGTACATTGCAGGCATGGTGGTTACCTGTGAACCCCGTTTCTACCAGACACCGGACGGCCCGGCCCTCCACTTCCGCCCAAACCACCGGACACTGTGCTACCAAATCTTCGGGACTTCCACCTCCCCTAGTTGTGGTTTTCGGCTCCGAGCGGCATCCCCCCAGCCCGGAGCCCTTTAGTTTAATAGCCGCCGGGGTGGGTATCTCCCACGCCGTGGACATTCTCGGGCAAAGTGGCCTGGTTCTCCACACTCAAAACACCGGGCCTGTGTAGGCTGAATACCCCGCGGGGAGCGTGATCCCCAGGAGCCGGGGTTAAAGCTAGGTCGTCCAGTCCCGGTCTCGGTTCTTCTCTTTACTTCGGCCAACTCGCCCTTAATATTTTTCAGCTCCTGCTTCATCTCCTCCACCCACTGAGGCACCTCGACTACATTCGCGGAGGCCTCCACACCTCGGACTTTCCCCACGGGGACCGCCATCCCCTGCTCCTGCTCTCGAGCATGTGCCTGACTTCCCACCTCTGAAAAGTCTATTCGGGGATTCATTCTGATCTGCTCCCGCAGTGCCTGTTTGACTAATGGATCTCGCAAACCAGTTACCAGTAGGTCACATAGGGTAATATCAACAGGTCTTACCCCTACACCGTCCTTTCTTTCTATAGCCGTATGCAATTCCTGGAGGACATTCATATACTCTGTGATCGTCTCCCCCTCTACTTGCATCCGAATAAACAAACGGGTTCTTAACTGTCCCACATTAGTGTGGTCCCCATGGGTCTGTTCTACTATCTGCAACACTTTTACAAAAGTGTTGCGGTGCCCCGGAGGTTTCAACATCACTGACCTCCGCACCTCCCCGTCCAGTGCCATGAGTGCCACCTCGGCTTCAAGATCAGAGGTCATTGGGTGCATCCAAAAGAGCCCCCGCATCCGCTCTGTCCAGCTCCATAATATAGTATTGGAGCTGGAAAATCTAGGCAGGTTGTTCAGCATGGCTCCCAATGAAATGCTGTAGCGGGGACCCTCATTATTTATAGAGTTGACAGCTTCGCCCTTATCGGGAGCACCACTGTCTGCGCACGGAGACTGCATCCTACCGACTACTCCAAGTGTAGTGACCAGCAGATTCTCAGGATACAGTGATGAGACACGAGACAGGGTATAACTTGTATAATCAACTTTTATAAATTGGAGCCACTAGGGCTATACTAAAAAGGCAGACGGGGGTAAACACAAATCTGTCCTCGCAGGGACTCAATAAAATAAACAATACTTTCTTAAGGAAATTGGGAGTACCCCGGCTAGTCCAGGTGTAGAAAGCCGGAACGTGGCCAAACTATGGTAATTATGGATATAGTCCACTTATCCTTCCTTGCGTCACTCGGGATCGCAGATGCGGCCGCTTAGAGATCGTTGATGCGGCTGTCTTGAAGCCTCGATATCTCGGGGAGATTTGGGCTTGACAGGCCCTTGAAGAAACGATGCCTGTAGGACGCAACAGGCCCTGAAGAAACGATTCCGGTCGGGCGCAACAGGCCCTGAAGAAACGATGATGGTGGGGCACGACAGGCCCTGAAGAAATGATGCCGGTGGGGCGCAACAGGCCCTGAAGAAACAATGACAGTGGGGTGCAACAGGCCCTGAAGAAACAATGATGGTGGGGCGCAACAGGCCCTTGAAGAAACAATGATGGTGGGCGCGACAGGCCCTTGAAGAAACGATGACGGTGGGGAGCAACAGGCCCTGAAGAAATGATGATGGTGGGGCGTGACAGGCCCTGAAGAAACAATGACGGTGGGGCACAGTAATGACGCAGTTCTCAACTGACCAGTAGCCGTCTTCTGATAAGGGTCCCTTCACAGCCGGGAAATGGGCCTCTAATATCGCCTAGGAGGGGGTAGTGTCTCCTGAGGCCGGTGATGACAGGGTTGCCGTGGTGGGAGAAGGCCGGGGGGCAGTGTCCAGGGCTCTGTGGCCGCTTTACGTGTCATCACAGCCATGACCTGAGGTAAGGGATCTGTCTCACCAAGGCGGGGGGCGGTGGGCGTGGCTTTATGCGAACGGGGTCGGGAAGTGGCCTCCGGTAAAAGTCTCTCACGTCTCCCTTGTCGGTGAGTGAGCAGTATCCTCCTCACAGGCTCCTGTCGGTGTCCCTCCAAGTCGCCCGGCTTCCTGCCTCCTGTCACACTCTCTCCCAACTGCCACTCCAGCGCGTCCCCTGCTCCTTTTATCGTTGCCCCACCACCTGTTTCCCTGACAACTTCAGTCAAGTCTCTCCCTTTACTGTCTTCCCAGTACAATTCCCTCAGGAACCCTGATGGCGGTCCCCTGGGTACCTGCCCGGTCACTGTCTGGGAGTCCTCCTCCCCACTCTGATGACACACAACTACGTATACTCATCATCCCCTGACCTTACCCCCACTGTACTACCGGACACCAGTGATTATTTGTCCACAGTTTCCAATATCATGTCCGCTCTCTACCTGAAGCTCAACCTTTCCAAAACTGAACTTCTGCTCCTACCGTCAACTGACCTACCTAAATCTGACATCTCTCTCCAAGGATGACACCACAATAACACCAAGGCAGCAAGCGCGCTGTCTGGGTGTAATGTTTGTGTAAGAAGATGAGACAAGACGGAATCAGCAGTGTGCGGTGCCCTTTAATTCTGGAACTATCGGGGCTGTCACCACTGCTAGCAGGGGAGATTTCCCATAGGAGGGAGAAACCATCTGGTCAGACAGCAGGGGCATGGGGTACTTAAGGGAGCATGAGCTCGGGAATAGAGCAGACTTGGCGGGAAGGCGACAGGAGATGGGTGACTCCCTCTCCACAGCTCCTACTGACAATTCCCCTGCTTCCAGACCTCCGTGTGCTGACTTGGAGATTACCCCTGATGTTATTGAGTTACTGTCTGTGAAAAAGCTATTGAATACTGTTGTTTTGCCTGGGATACCGTTGTCACAACCTAGAGACTACTCCGAGAGACCGCAGACTGTTGTGACTAGTGCACGTGCTTGCGACCCGTGCCTGGCATCATTCCTGGAACATTCATCCAGAGGATTGTTTCCATGCTACAGCGCATTAAAGACCAAGAGGACTAAATCCTTTGGCATTGTCGGGCGGCAGTGCTATTCCTTCCTGTGGAACAGAGTCAGAGACTTTGTGGGCCATTTGCGGCGGCGTCGGGAGATATTCAAGCCTCCCCCCTGCCAGAACATCAACCGATAAGTTCACTGATTATATAGCATATTCTTGTTACTCTTTTTCATTGCCTCCCTGTGAGGAGTGTTGCTATTATTAAATTGTTCAGTAAAAACTGTTAACCCCTTCTCTGTCTCCAGTTACTCACTGTATCAGACAAACTGCTTCTGCCTCTTACATTTGACACAAATCTTTCCTTCACCTACTATATACAATCTCTTGCCAGCTCTTTTTGCTTGCACCTGAAGAACATGTCTATAATCTGCCCCTTTCTCACCATGGAAACAACAAAAACCTTCACTGTTGCCCTGGTCCACTTTCGCCTGGACTACTGTAATGCTCTGTTAATTGGTCTCCCCTCACTCAACTTTTCCCTCTACAGTCCATCCTTAATGCAGCAGCCAGGGTTATCTATCTGGCTAATCAGTACTCAGAAGCCTCTGCTCTGTGCCAGCCATTGCACTAGCTGCCCATACATTATATGATCCAATTATAACTGCTTGCTCTCATCCACAAAGTTCTCCACAGTGCTGCACCCTCCTACATCTCCTCCCTCATTTCTGTTTATCGGTCTGCTCATCCTCTAGACTCCGCAAGTGACTTACCACTAACATCTGCACTAATCTGTTCCTCCCACTCCCAGCTCCAAAACTTCTCCCGAGTTGCACCAATTCTCTGGAATACTGTACCCCAAGAAATTAGGATGAACCACAACTTACACAGTTTTTGGCGCTCCCTAAAAACATATCTGTTTAGGGTGGCCTATCACGTTCCATAATCAAAGTCCTTTGATGTATAGTCCATTCTCTAATTCTCTGAACATAACTTTCCATCAAACTCCACCGCACACAAAAGCACCACAAATACTGACTGGTGAGCAGTTCATGCAGCCTTTATCTATCACCATTCTCTCAAGATGGCTGGACCATCATTATAAATAAGCACTTGTACTTTGTGTCACCCCCACCTCATCATAGATTGTAAGCTCTTACGAGCAAGGTCGTCAATATTTTTTCTTTAATCATTGTATTATCTTTATCTATGTTTCTTATGACTGTTGTATATGAACCCTTGAATTGTAGATCGCTGTGGAATATGTTTGCATTATGCAAAGATTATTATAGGTATATTATTGTAGTGGGATTAAGGTATGTTTTTCTACAACGTTCTGTGAAAGAACAGGTGCACCTAAATTGCTCTTATAGTGGTAATTAGAGTTGAGCGACTTTTGTTTTTTTAGGGTCGAGTTTCGTTTCGTGAAACCCGACTTTTCCAAAAGTCTGGTCGAGCAAGATCGGCCGATTATACGGAAAAGTCGGGGTCGTCCCGAAACACGAAACCCAATGTAAGTCAATGGGGAATAAAAGTCGGCAGTGAGAGGAGGACAGGAAACACACCTACAGTGCCCATTTGAATGCCAAAAGCATCAATTCTTCTTACTTAAGCTTGTCAACCTTAATTAACTTCATAATACAATTACGCACTGAAAAATGGGGGTTATTTGGCTAAAGTTGTGGGGGGGTAGGGCTGGCTCCAAGTTTTCATGTGCCCTGGGCGAAAGAGCGCCCCTTTAACACATACCACAACTCATCATGCTCCGATACGGCAGAGAAATAGCGGTATAGTACAATGAAAAATACTTCACTTTTTACATCTCATGACGAGGCCCATCTATTTCACCATACAGAATCATTGGTCCCATATAATGTTTGAAACAGTTTATGATGAGCTCCACATAATGCTACAGTATATGTTGGTCCCCATGGATGAAGCTCCACTGTCTTATAGGCCCAAATAATGCTCCAAACATAATGGGCCCCATTTCTAATGCTCTAGTGTATAATGGGCCCTGTAAATGCTGCTCCAGTGTCTGATGTCCACCTTTGGAATGTTCCAGTGTATGGTGGGCCCCATCTATCATTCTCCAGAGTATAGTGCTCCCCAAAAATTGCTGTCCCAACATTGAAAACAATCAAATAAGTCTCCTTGCTAGGGAATCCCTGTACTAGTCTGGACTCCTCGTCGTCCCCATCTTCCACCTCTCTGCACAGTATTTCAACCTTGCAAGTGCTGTGATCCTGAGCAAGCAGGGGGGGCCCACTCATTGGCGATGGCACTGGCACAGGGCCCCTGATAGTACGGTGGTGTGTCTGATGGCGGGTGGGCCGAACCTGCACTTTCATCTGCAGCTTCCTCTTTGTCACCGTGTAAGATGGAACTGTATATGGGAAGGGTAACCTGAGTTTCATCAGGGTCAGATTCAGGCCGGGTAGCGTGCGAGGGGAATGTAGTGGTCTGGGTCAATGTACCAGCAGATTCATCGAGCAGTGGCTGGGCATCAGTGCACTTGTGTCGCCCCCAGGAGTACGGTCGCCACAGTGGCATTACCTTCCTCCTAGGGAGTGTGATGTCATGCTTGGGAGCAACGAAGGATCTCTCTAGCAGGTTAACTGATTGGGCGGCGTTATTCCCACGAGTCATGACCCTCCAAACAGCGTTCATGAAGGCAAAGTGTTTGTTTTACGTGGGCAGTATGGTTGCAAAGCTGAACCTTAAAGGAATGTCCAGAAGGGCACCACCAGGAGTGGAGCCTACGGTTAAATTCGACTCCACCTGGGAAACCTCAACCATGCCAGCTACAGAAAAGATGCACACATTGCAAGTTTAATTCCGTTAACGAACGAGACTCCGTCATGCCCCGCGGTCCGAGTCCGGCTTACTAGAGGGACACGTGAGGCTCTGGCACATGAGATTGGCCAATAACTGGTGTGTCATGCCCTTACATGTCCGTGGCTGCATGTGCGCTACACTGAAAAGGCCAGCGTTTGTCGCTTACAGGTGCAGATAACCCGCTGAACAACGTTAGTGATGGGGATCACTGATTACAATTATTACCCGCGAACGATGATTTCCCAGTAAGTGCAGGTCAACTACAGTTCCGGAATTAGGCCTAACCGTCATTCCTGAAAAAATGAAAAACTTACGTGTGCAAACCACAGGTGCTGTAGCTTGCTTAACAGCTCGCCAGCCGTTCTCACGCCCAGTATGGATTACACGTGATTGCACAAAGGTGAGAAAGGGTACCGTATCCCCAGATAACATGTATGAATAGCATAGTGTACACATTCAAAATATACGTCTATACATCAGGAGGCAGGCTCAGACGATGTTAGGCCCAGTATGGATTGCACGTGATTGCACAAAGGTGAGAAAGGGTACCATATCCCCGGATAACATGTATGGATAGCGTACACATTCAAAATATATGTCTATACATCAGGAGGCAGGCTCAGACGGTGTTAGACCCAGTATGGCTTGCACGTGATTGCACAAAGGTGAGAAAGGGTACCGTATCCCCGGATAACATGTATGGATAGCGTACACATTCAAAATATATGTCTATACATCAGGAGGCAGGCTCAGACAGTGTTAGGCCCAGTATGGCTTGCACGTGATTGCACAAAGGTGAGAAAGGGTACCGTATCCCCGGATAACATGTATGGATAGCGTACACATTCAAAATATATGTCTATACATCAGGAGGCAGGCTCAGACGGTGTTAGGCCCAGTATGGCTTGCACGTGATTGCACAAAGGTGAGAAAGGGTACCGTATCCCCGGATAACATGTATGGATAGCGTACACATTCAAAATATGTGTCTATACATCAGGAGGCAGGCTCAGACGGTGTTAGGCCCAGTATGGCTTGCACGTGATTGCACAAAGGTGAGAAAGGGTACCGTATCCCCGGATAACATGTATGGATGGCATGCACATTCAAAATATATGTCTATACATCAGGAGGCAGGCTCAGACGGTGTCAGGCACAGTATGGATTTGACGGCCCAGACTACACAGCGGAGGAGCAGGGAGAGGTAAAGACTGCAAATGCTGGGGCCCTGCCCAAGCAAGGGGGGCCCACTCGTGGGCGTCAGTACTGGCACTGGGCCCCTCATAGTACGGCGGTGTGTCTGACGGCGGGTGTGCACCACCACCATCAGAGAAACTTGATTGCACTATGAGGGACCCTGTGCCAGGGCCCACGCCCAAGAGTCGGCCTACCGACCTATCCAGGGCAACGGCACTCGCACGGTGTCGTGCGCTAGGTGGTGACCCCGGCCATGGGGGGGGGAGGCAGCACAGTTAGGGAGTTTTAGAAAGTGGCATATGTTGATGTTGGACATTCAGCTGATGCAAAAGGCGAAATAGGTCAAGTCCCAGGAAGAGGTGGACCAAAGCAAGCAATTTTTCTGTCACCCTATGTGTCATCAGGGGAAGGTGGGACAAAATCCTTGGAAACCCATGCATGGTTCATTTTAATGAAGGTTAGATCATCCACATTTTGGGTTGACAGACGGGTCCCTTTTTCTGTCAGGATTGATCCAGCTGCACTGAAGACTCTTTCCGATAGCACACTTGCAGCTGGGCAAGCGAGCTCCTGTAAGGCATATTGGGCCAATTCAGGCCAGGTGTCCAGTTTAGCGGCCCAATAGTCAAAGGGGAATGACCAGTGTGGGAGAACATCGATATGGGAGGAAAAGTAGTTTGTAACCATAGTTGACAACTGCTGTCTCCTGTCACTTTCCATCGATGCAGTGCTTTTTTATTAGCCAATATTAGGTCAAGGTTCTCCTGTGGCATGATGTTTTGTAATTTGCCTTTATAGCGTGGATCCAGGATGCTGGCCAACCAGTAGTCGTCATCGTTCATCATTTTGGCAATGCGGGGGTCCCTTTTTAGGATCTGCAAGGCATAATCTGACATGTGGGCCAATGTTCCCAGTGTCAATGATGCACTGTGAGTGCTGGTTGGAGGAGCACTTTCTGGCAAATCCACATCCCTCCAGTCACGCACAAACCCTGTACCAGACCTTGCCACGCCAACATTTTCACTTGCCCCACGAGATGCATCCTCCTCCCCTAAGTAATCATTCCCATCATCATCCTCCTCCTCCTCTTCTTCCTCCACCTCGTCCAGGAGAGGTCCCTGAGCAGACAATGGCTGAATGTCATCAAGGATTCCCTCCTCATCAACATTGGCTGCAGACGCCTGCTCCTTAAGGTGCATCAAAGTTTGCATGAGCAGACGCATAAGTGGGATGCTCATGCTTAGGATGGCGTCGTCTGCTCTTACCAGCCGTGTGCATTCCTCAAAACACTGAAGGACTTTACAGAGGTCTTTCAGCTTCGACCACTGCACACCTGTCAACTCCATGTCTGCTCTCAAAGTGCCTGGCCGTGTATCCTCCCACAAATGCATTATGGCCTGCCTCTGCTCGCACAGCCGCTCCACCATGTGCAGGGTGAAGTTCCACCTTGTTGCAATGTCGATAATGAGGCGGTGGTTGGGAAGGTGGAGCAATCGCTGCAGCTTCTGCATACGAACGGAGTGTACAGGCGACCGGCGGATGTGCGCGCACAGTCTTCGCACCTTCTGGAGCAGGGCTGTTAACTCCGCATAATTTTTGAGGAAGCACTGCACCACCAGGTTCAAGGTGTGAGCCAAGCAAGGTATGTGGCTGAGTTTTGAAAGGGCTATGGCTGCCACAAAATTACGGCCGTTATCACTAACTACCTTGCCTGCCTCAAGATGTACACTGCCCAGCCATGACTCAGTTTGTCGCTTCAAGTACTCGGCCAGCACTTCGGCGGTGTGTCTGTCGCCCAAACACATCATCTGCAACACAGCCTGCTGACGCTTTCCACTAGCTGCTCGATAGGGGGACACCTCGTGTGCAACAGTGGCAGCTGCAGATGGAGTGCTCGTACGACTGCGCTCTGTGGACGAGCTTTCGCTTCTGGAGGAGGAGGAGGAGGGTCGAACGCCTACAGCCAACTGTTTCCTATACCGTGGGCTAGGCAGCACTGTCCCACCACCGCTGTCCCCTGTGGACCGTGCATCCACCACATTAACCCAGTGCGCAGTGATGGACACGTAACGGCCCTGGCCATGCCGACTGGACCATGCATCAGTTGTGAGGTGCACCTTTCCGCTCACTGACTGCTTGAGTGCATGGACAATGCGGTCTTTCACATGATGGTGGAGGGCTGGGATGGCTTTGCGAGAGAAGAAGTGGCGACTGGGTAGGTCATAGCGTGGTACTGCATAGGCCATGAGTTCGCGGAAAGCTGCGCTTTCCACCAACCGATAGGGCATCATCTCAAACGAGATTAGTTTGGCAATGTGGGCGTTCAAACCCAGTGTACGCGGATGAGAGACTGAGTACTTTCTTGACCTACTCATAGTGTCTGGGAGGGTGAGCTGGACTTGAGAGCTGCATATGGTGGAAGTAACGGTGGACAGGGCGGACTGAGAGAGGGTTGATGATGGTGATGGAGTTGGTGTTCTTTCTGATGGCCTAGATTCAGTATTTCGTTGATATAACAGTGGGATTCCCTGACTGCTGTGGCCTTGCAACGACACCACAACATTTGCTGCTGTGCTAACCGGTGGGCTTACAGTGGGGGAAACAATGTAACGTTGCTGACTACCTTCTTTGTGATCAGTTGCACATGTGGCACTTGAGGTTTGGTGTTGTGTCCACGCTTGCAAGTGCATGCTGGTTAAATGTCTAAGCATGCAACTGGTATTCAAATTTTTCAGATTTTTCCCTCGGCTAAAGGTCTTTGCGCACTTCTTACAGATAACCTTGGCCTGATCATGAGGATTTTGTTCAAAAAAGTGCCACACTGCACTCTTCCTACTTTGGCAGACATTTTGCGGCCTAGCACGCTGTGATCTTTTGACCCTCTGGACAAGCTGTCCAGCAACTCTTTTGATTTTTGGAGCCTGTCTTTGGAGTGCTCTGGGCCTGCCAGATAACAGCTGTTGCGATGTCGATGTCTGCTGTGGATGCTCCTCATCTGAGCTATTGGAAGCAGCACCCTCTTCCCCCAATGGATGCCAATCTGGGTCAACAACTGGGTCATCCATCACCTCCTCTTCAATGTCATGTGCACCTTCCTCTG
This sequence comes from Dendrobates tinctorius, assembly GCF_039654945.1. NCBI lineage: Eukaryota > Metazoa > Chordata > Amphibia > Anura > Dendrobatidae > Dendrobates > Dendrobates tinctorius. The sequence continues at coordinate 2,844,857 of NW_027361912.1, forward strand.
TGTCACCGTGTATGGTGGTATAGTGTGCGGGAAGGGGCACCTGAGTCTCATCAGGGTCAGAATCTGGCTCTGTACACTGCGAGGACAATGTAGTGCTCTGAGTGAATGTACCAGCAGAATCATCTATCAGCGGCTGTGCATCAGTGCACTCCATGTCAGATTCATCTTGGCCTGGGTAATTCACCATTTCACTTGATAATCCAGGCATGGTATGTGAAAACAGCTCCATGGAGTAATCAGTAGTATGGCCTGCGTCATCCTTCAATCTTAGTTGGGGTGAAGGACACAAGGAAAGGTGTGGTTCATGAACATGAGCCTCCAATGACAACTCAGTGCTTTTACGTTTTACAACTTCAGAAGAGGAGGCGATAGAGCTGGAGGCTGAGTCAGCAATGTAAGACAAAACCTTTTCCTGATGCTCTGGCTTTAAAAGCGGTTTGCCAACTCCTAGAAAACTAAGCCTTCGAAGCCTTATGGAGCCAGACGATGACGCAGGCTCAACACCTCCTGCATTCGGTCCTATTTTGCTCTTGCCACTACCATCAGATCCACCACCAACACCATCATTACCAGCTGCCAACCCCCGCCCAATTCCACGGCCTCTTCCACCAGCCTTCCTCATTTTTTGTAGAAATGTAGACAAAATCCAACAAACTATATAGTAATGTAAAACAAGGTACAAGGTGTCTATAGGACAGGGGAGATTTTGAATTTCTGCACACAGTTGTGGACACTTATGGATTGTGTGAGGCCCACTGAATGTCACAGCGCTATGTCACAGGCTCGATGGCACAGGTGTGAAAAAAGTGACTACAGGATCACAGAGATTTTGAATTTCTGCACACACTTGTGGACACTGGACACTTATGGATTGTGTGAGGCCCACTGAATATCACAGCGCTATGTCACAGGCTCGATGGCACAGGTGTGAAAAAAGTGACTACAGGATCACAGAGATTTTGAATTTCTGCACACACTTGTGGACACTGGACACTTATGGATTGTGTGAGGCCCACTAAATATCACAGCGCTATGTCACAGGCTCGATGGCACAGGTGTGAAAAAAGTGACTACAGGATAAGGGAGATTTTGAATTTCTGCACACACTTGTGGACACTGGACACTTATGGATTGTGTGAGGCCCACTGAATATCACAGCGCTATGTCACAGGCTCGATGGCACAGGTGTGAAAAAAGTGACTACAGGATCACAGAGATTTTGAATTTCTGCACACACTTGTGGACACTGGACACTTATGGAATGTGTGAGGCCCACTGAGTATCACAGCGCTATGTCACAGGCTCGATGGCACAGGTGTGAAAAAAGTGACTACAGGATAAGGGAGATTTTTAATTTCTGCACACACTAGTGGACACTGGACACTTTTGGATTGTGTGAGGCCCACTGAATATCAGAGCGCTATGTCACAGGCTCGATGGCACAGGTGTGAAAAAAGTGACTACAGGATAAGGGAGATTTTTAATTTCTGCACACACTAGTGGACACTGGACACTTTTGGATTGTGTGAGGCCCACTGAATATCAGAGCGCTATGTCACAGGCAGAAATTGGCTAGTGTATCACAAACTACAAGGTGTATGTAGAATTGGGCAGAATTGGAATCTCCCTAGAGTGTAGGTCTGTAAGAACGGAACAAGTCCTCCACTTATCCTTCCACAGTGACACACAGATAGCTTCACTGTGGCCGTGATAACAGCCGTTACACGGTGCTGAGAGGAGCGTGCACGTACACGGCTGTCAGGTGTACGTAAAATTGTCAAGCTCCGTGTTTTTTAAGTATACGGACTGACACACGCTGTCTCTCTGTAGTTTTGAATGTGATCAAACAGCAAATATATTTAACTGTTTGAAAGCTAGACAAAACTAGTAGGTGCAGGTCTGTAAGAACGGGACATGTCCTCGACTTATTCTCACAGAGTGACACACAGATAGCTTCACTGTGGCCGTGATAACAGCCGTTACACGGTACTGAGAGGAGCGTGCACGTACATGGCTGTCCGGTGTACGTAAAATTGTCAAGCTCCGTGTTTTTTAAGTATACGGACTGACACACGCTGTCTCTCTATAGTTTTGAATGTGATCAAACAGCAAATATATTTAACTGTTTGAAAGCTAGACAAAACTAGTAGGTGCAGGTCTGTAAGAACGGATCATGTCCTCGACTTATTCTCACAGAGTGACACACAGATAGCTTCACTGTGGCTGTGATAACAGCCGTTACACGGTACTGTGTGAGGAGCGTACACCGCTGTATGGTGTGAAAAAATGCACGCTCAGTACCTCAGCAGGACAAAAAAAAAATTGGGATTGCTTTTAAAAAAGCAGTTTGCAGAGCAGTGGGTAAACAGCAATGCAGCTGTCAGGAAGCCTTAGAAGGCAGCCTAACAACCAACACCGCTGATCCTCCACAATATAGCCTCCCCTTGCACTGCACACACAGTGACTGGTGTGTTGTACAGGCAAAATCGCTAGCAGCAGAAGCAGTTTTTTTTTCTTCTTCCCTGCCTAACACTCTCCCTACAGAATCAGCAGCAGCAACCTCTCCCTATGCTAAGATCGGCAGAAGTAAGATGGCGGTCGGCGTGCACGCCCTTTTATAACCCCTGTGACGCCCACCAAAGCAAGCCAATCACTTGCATGCCCTTCTGAAAGATGGTGGTGACCCCTTCCTATGTCATCACGTTGCCCACAGTGTCCGTGGATCCTGATTGGCTGAAAAAGAGCGCAAAACAAACTTTTGAAGCGCGACTTTGGCGCGTAAGTCGCCGACCTCGTGGCCGACCTCATCCTAGGGTCGGGTTTCGTTTCATGAAACCCGACTTTGCGAAAAGTCGGCGACTTTTGAAATTTTTTGACCCGTTTCGCTCAACTCTAGTGGTAATGTAAGGAAATTAACAACTTATGGTGCATTTATATGAGCTGATAACACTGGGGAACAATTTGAAAAAAATTTTCTGTTGAGTTAGGTTTTTGAGCTGATTTATACTAAAATTGGCATGCTGATTCCAAAAATGTAGTCAGTTTTTTTCTATCACGTCAAGTTTTTCCTCCTCAACTTACCTGCCATAGAAGCACAATTGCACTGATTTCTGTAATAAGACTTGTTATCTGAGTACAATTTGACTCATATAGAGCTACGTGGCAACTTGTAAGAGTAGTCACAACTGAGACAGTGTGGTGAGAGGTGTGTACAGCTCCCAATACGTCATAATTATCAATATCTTTACACAAAAAATGTATCATAGTAGGAATAAATAGGATTTGTGATAGCTTTTCTCTTTACATTGGGCGCTTAGTTGTAATTTATATATCTTTTATGATTTTTTTCTTTGTTAGTTTTCAAAGCTTTCCATCTCAGTGTTTTATTTACTTATGTACATATTTCCTTTGTTTCAGATCATGTCTGCTCCTTCTTCCTCTCGTCGTAAATGCCTAAGCAACCCTGACTCCTTCTGCTATATTTGTGGTGTTTTCACAATTCCAGTTCAAAGGGCAAACATCAGTGCATTTGTCAAACAAGCATATTTTGCATATTTTAAAGTAAAACTCGGTGATCAAGATAAGCCATGGGCCCCTCACATAGTGTGCAAGCAGTGTGTCGAGAGTTTACGGATGTGGACCAAAGGAACACGTGAAAAGTTGGCATTTGGTATCCCCATGGTGTGGAGAGAGCAAAAAAGTAATTCCACAGACTGTAACTTCTGTTTAGTGAAAACATCAGGATTTAACAGGAAAAATAAAAGTAAAATAGAATATCCAAATCTACCGTCAGCTATCAGACCAATGCCTCATTCAGCTGAAATTCCAGTGCCAGTTTTCGAACAGCTACCATCTCTAGAAGTTCTGAGTGATGTTGACGAACACAGTGACAGCAATGATGCAGAATTTGAAATTCACAAGGATTCAGTTCATAAGGGATTTGATCAGCACGAGTTAAATGATTTAGCACGTGAATTGGGCTTATCAAAAAAAGCTTCAGAATTACTAGCATCAAGGCTGAATGAGAAACAGTTACTTGAACAAGGAGCGAAGGTATCATACTTTCGTACTAGAGAAAGTACATTTTTGCAGTACTTTCGGTGTGACAGCGGTTTTGTGTTTTGCCATAATATTCCTGGTTTACTACAAGAATTAGGGCTTTCAATGTACAATCCAAATGAATGGCGACTGTTTATTGATAGCTCAAAGCGGAGTCTTAAGTGTGTCCTTCTACACAATGGCAATTTATTTGGTGCAGTCCCTATTGGGCATTCTGTCTCTCTTCGTGAAGAACATGGAGATGTAAAGAGAGTTATTGAGTTATTGAAATATGACACACACAATTGGATCATCTGTGTTGACCTTAAAATGGTTTGCTTCCTTCTTGGTCAGCAACGTGGGTACACAAAGTATCCCTGCTTTCTCTGTATGTGGGATAGCAGAGCTCGAGAAAAGCATTGGGTTGAGTCGAATTGTCCTCCAAGATCTGGTCTTAAACCTGGAGATCCTAACATTCTACATCAGCCACTTGTTGACAGGAAGAATATACTATTCCCACCTCTGCACATAAAACTAGGTCTCATGAAGCAATTTGTAAAAGCATTGCCAACTGACGCCGACTGTTTTAAGTACATCATGTTGGCACTTCCTGGACTGTCCATTGAAAAAATCAAGGCTGGTGTGTTTGATGGTCCACAAATTCGACAGCTCCTCAAAGATGAACATTTCACCGGGACTATGTCAGATCTTGAGAAGAATGCTTGGTTATCATTCAAAGACGTCGTCAAGAACTTTCTTGGAAATACATGTGCAAGTAATTACAAAGAAATTGTTCAGAAACTATTGGAGAGCTACAAAGCACTTGGTTGCAACATGAGTATTAAACTACATTTTCTGCATTGCCATCTTGCCAACTTTCCGGAAAATCTTGGTGCTGTTAGCGATGAGCAAGGTGAACGATTTCACCAAGATTTGAAGGTTATGGAAGACCGTTACAAGGGTAGATGGGATGTACATATGATGGCTGACTATTGCTGGAGCATCAAACGTGATTGTCCTCAAGCTAAACACTCCAGAAAAAGCTATAAATGTACATTTTTACCTTAAATACTTGCATATATATATATATATATCCTTTGTAAAAAACATGATAGTGTTAAAAAACATATTTGTCATGCCTATTTCTTATATATTTCATTTTTTGTTCATATTTGTACTATTTAAAAAAAAAAAAAAAACTTTTAAGGTACAGTAGTTTACATATTTTTGAGAAGACAAAAATCCTATAGTTCAAAAACTTGACGTGATAGAGAAAAACTGAGATCATTTCTGGATTCAGCATCCAAAAATTAATTAAGAACAGTTGTCTGACCTAACTCCTAAAAAATTGCGTTCCCCAGTGTAATCAGCAAAGAAGTGTTGGTAAAAATGTTCCTTCACCTGACAAACAATCAAATTGCTTGTTCATCGGTTGATTTTTTTTGCCATCATAATATTGCCATTGTTTTTGACAATACAATGCCCCATGTAGACAGGGAATATGCTGCAGATAACCTATTACCAGATGATGACAGAAGGATCATATTAACAATCATTTTGTCCCCATCATTGTGTTAACACATCAGTAAATGAGTTCTGAATGACTTGATTAACAGTCAATCTGCTCTGGATAAGTTAATTTTTTTGGCCAAAGTCGGCACATTTAAATGTATTATTACTCTCAGGTTTCTGTCATGATCAAGTCCAGAGTTTGTTTTCTGCTATCTTCTCTTTGGCCTGGTCATGTGGGGGTTAATCCCCTCTGCCTCGTTCTGGAGCTGGCTGGGCTATTTCAGTCCTCTGCAGCCTGCGGGCCAGCATCAGCTATACTGCAAGCTTCCAAGCTAGTGCCTCTGACCTGTAATCCTTTAGTGTTCCTTCTGACCCTGATTACTTGGACCTGTGTATGACCTGGCTTGATCTCTGGACTCTGCTTCTGGTTTTTCCATTTCTGATACCACGTTTTCCGACAGGCTTTTGACCCTCTGGCTTGTACCCTGACAACGGCTTACGTCTTATGTTTCTGATACCATGTTCCTGGTTGGTCCTGACTTCTCGCTCGTCCCTGACTATGCACTTGCTGTCTCCCTTGGTACTTCTGCTCCTGACAGTTGCTGACTTCGGCTAGTCTGACCACTCTTTCATTACCTGTGACACCTGTGCTGTTGCTCTGTGTTACTACGCTGTGCGTGTGTGTGCAACCTCTCTTCCCTCACCAGCACCCCCTGGTGGAGGTTGCGCTGTAGTGCACTGCAGCACCATGTTACAGTTTCCTTGTGGATTATATGTCATTTCTGAGGGAGCCAGCAATAAGACAGATTCTCATCAGCTTACTGTAAAAAAAAATAACAAAAAAGGTTGTAATCTGGCACCAGTTGGAAAAAGAAAATATAAATGTATTTAATTTCTCTAAAAATTAAAATGCTGAGTAAAAGAATCAGAAACACATATGACCGCCTTTCGACTTTCAAACTTCTGTGATTCCTTAATCATAGGAAATATATTATTTATTTTTTCCAACAGTGCCGGGTTGAAACATTTTTTGTCTATTTTTTGCTATTCGCTTTAGGAGACCAGCCTAGAGTATTCCGAGCATTGTTGCATCTCTCTTCGTGGCAGGGAGTTGAAAAGTTACTTGTCTATGGATTTGTCAAGAAACCTCACTAACAAGTTGGGATTTACCAAAACTAACAACATCTTTTCCTTCATTCTAAATGTCATATTTACCATAAAAGCCAAATAAAGCCATAATCATATATTGATTTGTCTTCACTACAACTAAGGGTCACCCCAGCCCAGTGGAGCACCAGAGGTTCCAGGCTTGACCAGGCTTTGAAACAAAAAAGCAGCTCAAAGCCCCAGTAGAAGACGACCCCACAAAAGGCCAATCATTTGTCATAATTTGATAATGCTAAACTAATGTTGAGCTTCTTATAACCATTTTCAATGCTTTTTTAATATCTTTGTTCCTTAAACTGTACACCAATGGATTCAACATAGGGATGACATTGGAAAAAAGGACACCTATTATTTTGCGTTGTTCGTGTGAAAGAGAAGCTCTCGGCATCATATAGAGCGTGAAAATCACTGAATAGAACAGAAAGACGGTGGTGAGATGGGAGACACAGGTGGAGAAGGCTTTATGTTTCCCACTTAAAGACTTTATCTTGGAAACAGTATTAATTATAAAGATGTAAGAGACCACAGTGGGCAAAAAGCAGGTGGTCAAGAACAAGGCTCCTTCAAACAATATGATGTTCTGGGTAGAAGCTGTGCTGGTGCAGGAAAGTTCTAGCAATAAAGCAATATCGCAAAAAAAGTGATTGATGACATTGGAGGAGCAGTAGACATTTTGAGATGTTGTGACGGATATGGGTATACTGAAGATGAAGCCACAAAGCCAAATACTTAAGGTGGCTACTCTACAAAATCTCCTGTTGAGGTCCATATGATAATGTAGAGGTCTACAGACTGCCACGTAACGATCATAAGACATCGCTGTGAGAAGAAAATATTCAACCGAGGTAAAAGCAACAAAGAAAGTATACTGGATTACGCATTCTGAGTGAGACATGGTGCAGCCAGCCATGACGGAGATGTATATCAGCTTTGGAGAAGTGACAGAAGTATAGGTGATGTCCAAGAAGGCTAAGTTAAACAAGAAGAAATACATAGGTGTCAGCAACAAAGAGCTCAAAGCAATGAGAGCAATGAGGAAGAGGTTTGCCATTAATGTGGTCATATAGGTTAAGAGAAAAAGCAAAATAATTGAAATCTGAAAAGACGGAAAATTGGAAAACCCAATAATGATGAAATCAGAATGCATAGTATGATTGTAAAGTGTCATTTCTTATGGTTTCAATGTTCCTAAAGGCTTCAGTGAGAACATCTTCTTATGAAGAACCATCATTTTTCTGCCATATTTCTGTATTAAAAATAAACATACTATAAATTTTAGCAAAAATGCACTTATTAAATATTTAAACAGTCTCTTATGGATCGTGTATACAGTGATGTCACAAAAAGCCTTTAAAATCCTTAAAGAAAAATCACAGTTTAAAATAATGTCAGGCCGGTCAAAGATAATTCAGATTTTGGTATCTACTAAGGACCAGAGTCAGGTTTTCTGATGAATGTAATAATGTAATAATCCTCCAGCACTACTTCTATGGGACAAACAGATATCCAACCATAATATAAAACTTAGGTTTTAAGGCTACTTTCAGACTAGAGTTATGAGGCGCAGCGCAGGGCCGCCACTTAGCTCCGCCCCCGGCCGAGCCTCCTCCGGTCAGCTCCTCCTACCGTGCGCTGGTATGATTTTGCCGGCGCGTGCACCCTTTTGCGCTACGCCGAGAGCACAAAAATGCAACATGGCGCGTTTGGCGCACGTTGTCGCAGCGCCAAAAGAGTGCATGCGCCGGCAAAATCATACCAGCGCACGGCCAGCATACCCAACACTAAATATAGGGTATGCTGATCACATGCAGCCTCTTGCAACCATAGGAGGAGCTGACCGAAGGAGGCACGCCTGGGGGCGGAGCTTAGCGGCGGTCCTGCGCCTCATAACGCTAGTCTGAAAGTTGGCTAAGATGTTAAGTGGTTAAAAATCGAGCTTAACCACCTATGCCATTTGTGTAGTGTGGCTGCTCATTCTATATAGTAAATAGGAAAGTATCTATGTCATATCTGGCCTTATGTTAGACTATGTCCTCCTTGGTACCTTCTCTTGGAGCTCGATTTGCCCACATATAATATACGATACCATCATACACGGTCTACTTATATTCGCAGCATAATGGACAAATAACAGTTTAAAACAATTTGAGGTGAGCTACATGACTCCGACACATAGAGTAAAAGAAGCTACATACCCCTCTGTAAAATACCGACCTTTCTTGGCCTCCTGTGTCCTCTTGTCATGGACTCTATTGTCCTCATGGATAAAGGCGAGAAACATCATGGTCAGGTGATGCCGCCACCTTTAAGGATGTCTTCAACAGAGGAAGCATAATGATTTCAACTTGAAGAATGGAGTATTTGACAGCTGAAGGGGGAGGACCACCACTGTTCTTCTTTGTTAATATTCAATATACAAAGAAATGGGTAAGAAGGAACAAGTTGAAAACCAACCTAGGTGATGGATTTATGCAAGAATGTTTGTAAGCTGAAGAAACATTTCTAGGGATCTATTATATATTTTACCTATGTATTTATTGATTTTATGACAAATTTATTGATTGTAATAGGCTTTATATCAGGCGTATCAAACACGTGGCCACCAGGCCACGTGCAGCTCCTCGAAACTGCATCATATGACCCACAGGCACCGAAGCTTCTGTGACGATCACAGCCTGGTCCAGGATGCCTTCGATGTCAGTGCTTCTTTTCAGTTGAATGCACATCCTTGATCCCAGCTGTGGAAGACAAGAGGTTAGATGTTCACCGAGAGAATGAGGTCAGGTCAGGAGAATTTTTTTTTAACATACCGTACATGTGAAGAGCTGCACAATAGGTAACATTACTACAAGATTGGGACCAGAATGGAGACATTACCACAAGAAGGGAATATTATTACAAGATGGAGACATTACTACAAGATGAGGACAAGGATGGGAACAATATTACAAGATGGGGATCAGGATTGGGAAATTACTACAAGAAGAGGAAATTACTACAGGATGGGTTGCAGGATGTAGACATTACTACAAGACGGGGACCAGGATGGTGATATTACCACAAGATGGGGACATTATTACAAGATAAGGACCAGGTTGGGGACATTACTACAAGATAGGGGCCAGGACGGGGGACATTACTACAAGATGGGGATATTACTACGAGATGAGGAACAGATTGGAGACATTACTACAAAATGAAGACCAGGATGGGGTCAGGACTGCAAGATAGTGACCAAGATGGGGGACAATATTGTAACATGGAGACCAGGGTGGGGACATTACTACAAGATGAGGACCAGGATGGGGACATTACTATAGATCAGGGGTCTCAAACATGTTGCCCACGAGCCGCATGTGGTCCTGGAAGCTGCATCATACAGCCCATAGGCATTGGAACATTCTGAGACTAGCACAGCCTGGTCCAGGGGGCCTTCGTTGCCAGCACTTCGATTCAGTTGAATGTGCACTTTTTTTTTGCACTTTTAATGCGCTTAGAATTTTTTTCCCGCTTTCCAGTGCATCACATGATAAAATTAATGTCATGCAAAATAACAACTCGTCTTGCACATAACAAGCCATCATATGGCTATGGGGACGGAAAAATCTATCTATCTATCTATCTATCTATCTATCTATCTATCTATCTATCTATCTACTATTGTCTAAATATTCATCTATCTATATATCTAGTATAAATTCATACTTTACTTACATCTTTTAAATATGTAATTTCTCACTTCGGAAATATTTTTAAAAAATTCCAAAAAATTCCTTTGTTAGAATAAATAATGATATCGCAGGCAAAATTGTGTCAAACTGTGATGATATCTCAGGCCCAAATTCTCCGGAAACACTGTCAATGAGACTCATCACAAGTCATTATTTATTACGATGCTGAATCCCATGAGGTTGAATATAATTAATTCCTTGCAGAGTTGGATGATTCCCTATGGATTATTCCAAGAGCAAGAGGCTTCACGGCAGGGGCAGACACAGAATGGCCAGAGGCGATTGTCTACCAGTTTCTTTATAATTCAATCTATCTACATAAATCTGTCTTTTACCAATTTTACACTTAAAGAGAACCAGTGAGCTCTTCTGACATCTGTCTTAATAAATAAGTACAATGCATATCTTCTCCGTTGTGCCATTCCCCTGTTGTTACTCCTGGAAATATAGTAATAAATTGACAATTGGGTCTTTTTTAAACTACTGTATAATGCATTTGACTCCGAGGCTATGAACCACTTCTTTCCATGGGCCCTAAGAACAGCCATAAGGCCCAATGCATCCCTAATAGGGATGAGTGAACACGAACTGTAAAGATTGCGGTTCATACCATCCGGTACCGAACTCCGAACAGGTAATTTTGCACGGACGTCCATTTACTGTTTTAAGGCTAGTTTCACACTTGCTTTTTTTTGCAGCGCGTTTTTCCCGCAAAAAAACGCATTGAAAAAACGCATACATAAGCATACAACTGCTGCGTTTTTTTCAAGCATTTTTATGAGCATGCATGAAAAAAACGCAGCGTTTTTATGCGTTTGTATGCGTTTTTAGTGCGTTTTTACCGCGTTTGCGTTTTTTCCAACATTTTTAGGTGGCCCCTCACACTACCCAAACCATGACTTTACTAACCCTAACCCTGACCCTAACCCTAACCCTAACCCTGACCCTAACCCTAACCCTGACCCTAACCCTTAACCAAATCATACTTAACCCTAACCCAAACCCTAAACCCTAACTAACCCTAACCCTAACCCTAACCCTGACCCTAACCCTAACCCTAACCCTGACCCTAACCCTAACCCTAACCCTAACCCTGACCCTAACCCTAACCCTAACCCTGACCCTAACCCTTAACAAAACCATACTTAACCCTAACCCTGACCCTAACCCTAACCCTAACCCTGACCCTAACCCTAACCCTAACCCTGACCCTAACCCTTAACCAAATCATACTTAACCCTAACCCAAACCCTAAACCCTAACTAACCCTAACCCTAACCCTGACCCTAACCCTAACCCTGACCCTGACCCTAACCCTAACCCTAACCCTAACCCTGACCCTAACCCTAACCCTAACCCTAACCCTAATAGGGATGAGTGAACACGAACTGTAAAGATTGCGGTTCATACCATCCGGTACCGAACTCCGAACAGGGAATTTTGCACGGACGTCCATTTACTGTTTTAAGGCTAGTTTCACACTTGCTTTTTTTTGCAGCGCATTTTTCCCGCAAAAAAACGCATTGAAAAAACGCATACATAAGCATACAACTGCTGCGTTTTTTTCAAGCATTTTTATGAGCATGCATGAAAAAAACGCAGCGTTTTTATGCGTTTGTATGCGTTTTTAGTGCGTTTTTACCGCGTTTGCGTTTTTTCCAACATTTTTAGGTGGCCCCTCACACTACCCAAACCATGACTTTACTAACCCTAACCCTGACCCTAACCCTAACCCTAACCCTGACCCTAACCCTAACCCTAACCCTGACCCTAACCCTTAACCAAATCATACTTAACCCTAACCCAAACCCTAAACCCTAACTAACCCTAACCCTAACCCTAACCCTGACCCTAACCCTAACCCTAACCCTGACCCTAACCCTAACCCTAACCCTAACCCTGACCCTAACCCTTAACAAAACCATACTTAACCCTAACCCTGACCCTAACCCTAACCCTAACCCTGACCCTAACCCTAACCCTAACCCTGACCCTAACCCTTAACCAAATCATACTTAACCCTAACCCAAACCCTAAACCCTAACTAACCCTAACCCTAACCCTGACCCTAACCCTAACCCTAACCCTGACCCTAACCCTAACCCTAACCCTGACCCTAACCCTTAACAAAACCATACTTAACCCTAACCCTGACCCTAACCCTAACCCTAACCCTAACCCTGACCCTAACCCTTAACCAAACCATACTTAACCCTAATCCTGACCCTAACCCTGACCCTAACCCTAACCCTAACCCTAACCCTGACCCTAACCCTTAACAAAACCATACTTAACCCTAATCCTGACCCTAACCCTGACCCTAATCCTTAACAAAACCATACTTAACCCTAACCCTGACCCTAACCCTAACCCTGACCCTAACCCTAACCCTAACCCTAACCCTGACCCTAACCCTTAAAAAAACCATACTTAACCCTAATCCTGACCCTAACCCTGACCCTAATCCTTAACCCTAACCCTAACCCTAACCCTGACCCTAACCCTAACCCTGACCCTAACCCTAACCCTAGCCCTAACCCTGACCCTAACCCTTAACAAAACCATACTTAACCCTAATCCTGACCCTAACCCTGACCCTAACCCTTAACAAAACCATACTTAACCCTAACCCTGACCCTAACCCTAACCCTGACCCCAACCCTAACCCTAACCCTGACCCTAACCCAACCCTAACCCTAACCCTGACCCTAACCCTTAACAAAACCATACTTAACCCTAACCCTGACCCAAACCCCAACCCTAACCCTGACCCTGACCCTAACCCTAACCCTAAACCCCCTTAACTAACCCTAACTCTAACCCAAACCCCTAAATTCCATGGTTAAAAAAAAAAAACGCATATGCAAAAAAACGCATACATGAGCATGCCAGTGCGCACATATGCGCATCCATAGGCTATAATGGCCATTTTTAGCGCAAAACGTGCGCATATGTGCGCATGCGCTTTTTTGCAGGGCCAAAAAATGCAACATGCTGCGTCTGGAAAATACCAACGCACACCCCAAAAAAACGCAGCGCATGAAAATCGCATACGTGCGCTTACCAGCGCGCAGGTATGCGCACCCATGTTAAATATAGGGGAAAAAACGCATGCGCAGGTATGCGTTTTTTTCCAGCGCTAAAAAACGCAAATGTGAAACCAGCCTAAGAACGTGGCTCTATGGGTCACTAGCAGTCTTGTCTCACGGGCAATAACATAGTAACATTGTTAGCAAGGCCGAAAAAAAGACATTTGTCCATCCAGTTCAGCCTATATTCCGTCAGAATAAATCCCCAGATCTCCGTCCTTCTAAGGCTGTGTGCACACGATGCAGATTTGCAGCAGATCCGCAGCGGATTTTACCTCTCAGAAACGTTGCATATCTGCATTGTGATGTACAGTAGCCTTAAAATCAATGTAAAAAAAAAAAACGCCGTGCAGACGCTGCAGATTTTTCCGCGCGGTTTTCCCGCGGTACAAAATCCGCAGCATGTTACTTCTTTTGTGCGGTTTTCCATCTCCCCTGTCACCAAATCCGCAGGGGGAAAACCGCAGTGGAAAACCACACAAAAAACGCATGAAAACCGCATTAAAAATGGAAGAAATCCGCTGGAAAAATGCAGGTCATTTGACCTGCGGATTTCTTCCATTCTGCGCGGAAAAATCCGCAGGGCCAAAAAGTACGTCTGCACTCAGCCTTAGGGTATGTGCACATGTTGCCGACTCTCCTGTGGATTTTTCCACACAAAAACTGCAGCTCTTGGCAGAAAACGCATGTGCGTTTTTGATGCAGTTTTGTTGCGGTTTTGATGCATTTTTGCCGCTGATTTGATGCCGTTTTTCCACGGATTTGTATGCGTTTTTGTAAGCTAAATAAAGATACGTTATTTAACAAAACAAAAAGATTTGTGATGTCATTTCTGTCCAACCTCCTCTTTTACATTTGTCCAACCCACACTCCATTACACACACAGATAGATAGATAGACAGATACATAGATAGATAGAAAGATAGATGGATAGATAGAAGGATAGATAGAAGGATAGATAGATAGATAGATAGATAGATAGATAGATAGATAAAAGGATAGCTAGATAGAAGGATAGATAGATAGAAGGATAGATGGATATATTTTAATGAAATAAAACACGACACGGTTTTCATATTTTTATTATTTATACGCCCTTGTCTCCTAAAAAAACCCAAAAAATAATAAACCAACTGTGTACTTCCTGTCCGACGCAGTCCAATTAATAACGAGGGTCCCACGACGATCTACCTTATAGAACAGTGACATCAGGTGATGTCACTGCTCTATAGGGCCTCCCAGTGATGAACTGACAGGAGACAATGCCTCCTGCAGTCCATCACTGAGGTTACCTGAGTTCAGAGTCTCACCTTACAGCAATGCTGCGTGAGAATTAGGGTTAGCGCTAGGGTTAGGGATAAGGCTAGGGTTAGTGTTAGGGCTAGGGTTAGGGTTATGGGATCTCTTTCCCGGCGGAGGGATACCTGTGGCTGTAGTTTCATTGCTGGAGCCCCTGGAGAGCGGTCGCATCAGCTGATGCGGCTGCTCTCGACGGGGGATCGTCATGGGACCCTCATTATTATCTGGACTATGGTGGAGAGGTAAGTATAGGTTGGTTTATTATTTTATGTTTATTGCAGGATATCGAAGGCTTCGGGGAATTAGGTGTATATGTTGACTATGTACTCTATGCCATGTGTTGTATGTTATATGAATGTTCTGTATGTTGCATGTTCTGTATGTAATGTATGTGTTTTTTTTTTACATGCAACACATTAGCCGGATGATGGGACTACTATTGTCCCATCATTGGCTAATGTGTGACTCACTGACAGTGTAGCAGGCATTGCCCGATGGGACTTGTAGTCCCATCGGACAATGCCCACACATACACACCACCACAGAGCACCCTGCAGAGGCCCGATCACTCCCGCACAGACCCCCCAACAGCGCGATGAGCCCCAGAAACCCCCCACACAGACCCCCAACAGTGCTATGAGCACTGGAGACCCCCCCGCAAGACCCCCCCGCAAGACCCCCGACAGCGCGATGAGCCCTGGAAACCCCCCTCAAGACCCCTGACAGCTGGATGACCCCCGGACAGGACCAGTAAGCCCCTGCACAGGCCCCGCCAGACCCCCAGACAGCCCGATGAGCCCCACAGACCCCTGCACGCACACATAGCCTGCACACGCATCCACACCCAGTCACCGCCCACACACTATACACGCACACTCATACACGCCCAGTCACCGCCTAAACTCTTCCCCCCTCCCGATCTGCAGCGTTTCATCCACAGCAAAGCCGCAGATCTTTAAGAGACCTGCGGCTTTGCTGCGGATCAATGCAAGTCAATGGGTGCAGAAACGCTGCAGATCCACCCAAAGAATTGACATGCTGCGGAAATGAACCCGCAGCTAATCCGCACGGATTTTTCTGCAGCATGTGCACAGCGTTTTTCAAATTCTGTACAATGCAGCAGAAACTGCTGCGGACCCCCAGGGCCAAATCCGCTTCTGATCCGCGGTAGAATCCGCTACATGTGCACATACCCTAAAAATCTAATAACTGTAAGATACAATACTGTTACGCTCCAGGAAGACATCCAGGCCTCTATTGAACCCCTCATCTGAGTTCACCATCACAACCTCCTCAGGTAAGGAAATCCAGATTCTCACTGCCCTAAGGTTATAAGTCCACGGGGCATAATCCCTGCGCTTTGGATGCAGCGGATACCCCGCTCCACCCAAAGCACTGCCCCCTGTTGTATGCGCGGTGATTCCACATGTGCTCATTGAACACATGTGGAATCACCGCATCCTATTTATAGACTGTGTTATTTATCTTGCGGAGACTGAGCATCTCCGCAAGATAAATAGACATGCTGCTGTCTATACACTAAAGACACGCCGCATGTCCGGCTACGCAGGGCCACAGGATGTGGCTGTGCACGCATAGTGGAGACGGGATTTCATAAAATCCCCGCAGCAAATCCTGAAGGAATCCAAACCGTGGAAACATCGCCTAACAGTAAAGAATCCTCTTCTTTGTTGGTGGAAAAACCTTCTCTCCTCCAAACGCAGAGAATGCCCCCTTGTAACCATCACATTCCTTGGTATAAACAGATCCTCAGAGAGATATTTGTATTGTCCCCTTATATACTTATACATGGTTATTAGATCGCCCCTCAGTCATCTTTTTTCTTGACTAAATAATCCTAATTTTGCTAATCTCTCTGGGTATTGTAGTTCCCCCATCCCCTTTATTAATTTTGTTGCCCTCCTTTGTACCCGCTCTAGTTCCATTATATCCTTCCTGAGCACCGGTGCCCAAAACTGTACACAGTACTCCATGTGCGGTCTAACCAGGGATTTGTACAGAGGTAGTATAATGCTCTCATCATGTGTATTCAGACCTCTTTTAAGGCACCCATGATCCTGTTTTCCTTAGGAGCCACTGCCTGGCACTGGCTGCTCCAGGTAAGTTTATCATTAACTAGGATCCCCAAGTCCTTCTCCATGTCAGATTTACCCAGTGGTTTACCGTTCAGTGTGTAATGGTGATTTTGATTCCTTCTTCCCATGTGTATAACCTTACATTTATTATTGTTAAACCGCATCTGCCACCTTTTGTCCCAAGTTTCCAACTTATCCAGATCCATCTGTAGCAGAATACTATCTTCTCTTGTATTGACTGCTTTACATAGTTTTGAATCATCTGCAAATATCGATATTTTACTGTGCAAACCTTCTACCAGATCGTTAATAAATATGTTGAAGAGAATAGGTCCCAACACCGACCCCTGCAGTACCCGTGGGTTACGGTGACCCAGTTACAGAATATACCATTTATAACCACCCGCTGCTTTCTATCACTCAGCCAGTTACTTACCCATTTACACACATTTTCCCCCAGACCAGCATTCTCATTTTGTGTACCAACCTCTTGTGTGGCACGGTATCAAACGCTTTGGAAAAATCAAGATATACCATGTCCAATGACTCGCCTTGGTCCAGCCTATAGCTTACCTCTTCATAAAAACTGACTAGATTGGTTTGACAGAAGCGAGTCCTCATAAACCCATGCTGATATGGCGTTAAACAGTTATTCTGATTGAGATAATCCAGAAAAATATCCCTCAGAAACCCTTCAAATATTTTACCAACAATAGAGGTTAGACTTACTGGCCTATAATTTTCAGGGTCATTTTTAGAGCCCTTTTTGAATATTGGTACCCCAGTTGCTATGCGCCAGTCCTGTGGAACAGCCCCCGTCGCTATAGAGTCCCTAAATATAAGAAATAATGGCTTGTCTATTACATTACTTAGTTCTCTTAGTACTCACTAGATTAAGGCCCGATGCTATCGCATCGGGAGGATAGTGACACACCTCTTGCCATGTTAACCCTCAACACACACACTCCTCTTACCTTTCGCCATCTCCACTCACTCTTTCACTCCACATACGACCCTTTCTCTCACTCCGTCTCTCATACTCACGCCGTCATCGCCGCTACTCCACGATCCCCGACATCTTCTTCCGCCGGCGCCATCCTGGATCCAGACGTCGTCCACGCCGGCGATATGTTCTTGCGGCGAGGACATTTCTGAGGACATTGTCCCAGTCAACCAGATTAAAGGCATCGCTAAGCTGGTCAAACTTTGCCTTCCTAAAGTTCAGTGTTTTTGTGACTCCCTGACAAGTCCCCCTAGCGAAAGACAAGTGACTCTGTACAATATTGTGGTCGCTATTTCCTAGATGCCCGATCACCTGCAGGTTTGTTATTCTGTCAGGTCTGTTAGATCGTATTAGGTCTAAAAGTGCTGCTCCTCTGGTTGGATTCTGCACCAATTGTGAAAGATAATTTTTCTTGGTTATTAGCAGAAACCTGTTGCCTTTTTGGGTTTCGCAGGTCTCTGTATCCCAGTTAATATCCGGATAGTTAAAGTCCCCCATAACAAGGACCTCATTATGGGTTGCAGTTTCCATGACCCATATGTGCTTGACATCCTCATTCCCTTCGCTAATATCGTCCCTTAACCCCTTTACCACCAAGGGTGGTTTGCACGTTAATGACCGGGCCAATTTTTACAATTCTGACCACTGTCCATTTATGAGGTAATAACTCTGGAACGCTTCCATGGATCCCGGTGATTCTGACACTGTTTTCTCAAGACATATTGTACTTCATGTTAGTGGTAAAATTTCATTCATATAACTTGTGTTTATTTGTGAAAAAAACTGAAATTTGGAGAAAATTTTGAAAATTTTGCAATTTTCCAACTCTGAATTTTTATGCCCTTAAATCACAGAGATACGGCACACAAAAAACTTAATAAGTAACATTTCCCACATGTTTACTTTACATCAGCACAATTTTGGAATCAAATTTCTTTTTTTAGGAAGTTATAAGGGTTAAAATTTGACCAGCGATTTCTCATTTTTTCAACACCATTTTTTTTAGGGACCACATCACATTTGAAGTCACTTTGAGGGGTCTATATGATAGAAAATTCCCAAAAGTGACACCATTCTAAAAACTGCACCCCTCAAGGTCCTCAAAAACCACATTCAAGAAGTTCATTAACCCTTCAGGTGCTTCACAGGAATTTTTTGAATGTTTAAAAAAAAATGAACATTTAACTTTTTTTCACAAAAAATTACTTCAGGTCCAATTTTTTTTTATTTTACCAAGGGTAACAGGAGAAATTGGAATGCAAAAGTTATTGTGCAATTTGTCCTGAGTACGCTGATACCTGATATATGGGGGGGAACCACTCTTTCCGCGCATGGCAGAGCTCAGAAGGGAAGGAGCGCAAAATTGTCTGGAATTGAGTCAATGCAAGAAAGCGGACGGCACCGCTGTTACCGTGCTAAGGTCCGTGGCTGGCAGCAGGCGGAGAGCTCACGTCCAGGACTCCCGGGTGCTTGATCTCGTAGCAAGACGATTGTAGTTTCCAAGAGAAAAAGGTCGCACTCTGCGGGATAATGATGAATGTTTATTGACACTGAATTACATGTCACGTCGGAGATGAGAAGGAGAGTGTGTCAAATGGCTGACACACTCTCCTTCACATCTCCGACGTGACATGTAATTCAGTGTCAATAAACATTTATCATTATCCCGCAGAGTGCAACCTTTTTCTCTTGGAAACTACAATTGTCTGGAATTGAGATTGGATGCCATGTCAAGTTTGGAGAGCCCCTGATGTGCCTAAACAGTGGAAACCCCCCACAAATGACAACATTTTGGAAATTAGACCCCTCAAGGAACTTATCTAGATGTGTGGTGAGAATTTTGAACCCCCAGGGGCTTCACAGAAGTTTATAATGTACAGCCGTAAAATTAAAAAATCATATTTTTTCCACAAAAATGATCTTTTCACCCCAATTTTTATTTTTCCAAGGGTAGCAGGACCCCTAAAGTTATTGCGCAATTTGTCCTAAGTACGTTGATATCCCACATGTGGTGATAAACCACTATTTGGGTGCATGGCAGAGCTCAGAAGGGAAGCAGCACCGTTTGACTTTTTTGGCTGGAATTGAGATCAGACGCCATGCCGCATATGGAAAGCCCCTGATGTTCCTAAACAGTGGAAACCCCCCACAAGTGACCTCATTTTGGAGACTAGACCCCCCAAAGGAACTAATCTAGATGTGTGGTGAGCACTTTGAGCCCCCAAGTGCTTCAATGTTTATAACACCCGGGTGAGAAAATAAAAAAAAAATCATATTTTTTCCACAAACATGATCTTTTAGTCCCCAATTTTTTTTTATTTTCCCAAGGGTAACAGGAGAAATTGGACCCCAAAAGTTGTTGTCCAATTTGTCCTGAGTACGCTGATACCCCATATGTTTGAGAAAACTACTGTATGGGCACGCGTCGGGGCTTGGAAAGGAAGTAGTGATGTTTTGGAATGCAGACTTTGATGGAATGATATGCGGGTGTCATGTTGCCTTTGGAGAGCCCCTGATGTGCCTAACCTGTGGGAGCCCCACACAAGTGACCCCATTTTGGAAACTAGACCCCCCAAGGAACTTATCTAGATCTGTGGTGAGCACTTTGAACCCCCAAGTGCTTCACAGAAGTTTATAACGTATAGCCTTAAAAATAAAAAAAATCATACTTTTTTCCACAAAAATTATATTTTTGCCCCAATTTTTTATTTTCCCAAGAGTAAGAGGAGAAATTGGACCCGAAAAGTTGTGCAATTTGTCCTGAGTAGGCTGATACCCCATATGTGGGGGTAAACCACTGTTTGGGCGCATGGCAGAGCTTGGAAGGGAAGGAGCACTGTTTGACTTTTTCAACGCAGAATTGGGTGGAATTTAGATCAGATTCCATGTTGCGTTTGGAGAGCACCTGATGTGCCTAAACAGTGGAAACCCCCCAATTCTAACTCCAACCCTAACCCCAAAAAACCCCTAACCCTAGCCCTAACTCTAACCCTAATGGGAAAATGGAAATAAATAATTTTTTTTTAATTTTATTATTTTTCCATAACTAAGGGGGTGATAAAGGGGGGTTTAATTTATTATTTGTGGCAGGTTTTTATGTTTGACAGCTGTCTTACGCTAAAAGATGCTTTTTCTTGAAATTTGAAATTTCTATTGGTATGATTTTCGGGCACGTGACATTTTTTGATCGCTTTTTATTCTGATTTTTGGGACGCAGAATGAACAAAAACCAGCATTTCATGAATTTCTTTTGGGGGTGCGTTTACACCGTTCCACGTGTGGTAAAATTGTAGAAATATGTAGAAAAAGTTACTGACCAAGGAAGAGCAGGGATCACCACACCAAATATAAATTTTATTGATTGCAGAAGGACAACACCATATAAAACATTTAAAAGTCATAAATTGACACATGCAAAGCACAAAGGGCTCATAATAGAGCCAACAAGACACACCCCATAATGTGAAGATAAATAGATGCGCTCAGGAGAGAATTGTAATAAACAGCAAATAAACAATCATACTTGTAAACATGTTACATCACAAAAAATCTCCTATCCATTCATTATAATGCCTAGTAAAAAGGCCCAAGATGATAGACGGGCCACAATAATAGAAGTGTCTTAAGGTGGGCCAATACTTGAATGGTATACAAAATAGGACACACAATATAGAGCAACCATTAAGTGCCCACAAACAACAGCAAAAGAAAATGAACATGTTCACAGTGTTTAAAAGGACACTAAATACCCCTGCAACATGAAAGAGCCACAAAAATGGTCAGGGACACAGCCCTCAGGCCCCTGATGAAGCCACCTTGCAGTGGCGACACACGTCGGGCACTCCACAAGCTCCCCCGATGTGAGTGATACTATCTTGGGATAGCGCTAGCAGGATTCAACCTGTGTATTTGTATATCTTTAGCCTTATTGGCTTTATTACAGATATTAGTTACTTCACAGGTTGTTGTATTTTTTTGCACTATCCTGTTGCGCTGTGTCCCTGATCATTTTTCTGGTGCATTCTGGGAAGAGGAGAAGAGTCGTCTTAAGCTGATCGATTGCTGGGACTTGCCGGGTCTCGCTGTTTGAGGACATTGCAAAACCGCGCGCCGTTAGTTTCCACCCATCATAACCTGCATCAGCAATATGGAAGAGAAGAAAATTCACATGGTCACCTGCAACACATGCTACATGTTTACGGATCTTCCGGCCCAAAAACTTAATTTTATCTGTCAGAAGTGCAAACTTGTTGCTCTCTTAGAGGACAGGAAGAAAGAATAGCAACATTGAAGGTAATTAAAGAACATGAGGACTTCTTGGATGAAGCAGAAGCAACCATTCAGGATTTGGAAAGTGAGAAAAGCTTCACAGCACATACAGAGGCTGAAAAGTGGAGCCATGTGACGAAAAGAAGCAAACGGATCAAGTGGTCATCACCACCCACACAGCTTAGCAACCAATATGAAGCCCTCATGCTGGAGAACGAAAATGGCACAGCTCAGGATGATACCGTATCTACAAGAGAAGACTCACTATCAACAAAAGTTACTCTGTCAACAAAAGCGGAAACAAATGACACTCAAAAACACTCACGAGCAACAAGCAGTGCGTCCAGAAAGAAAAGAAGATTGGTAGTTGTGGGCGACTCACTACTAAGAGGCACGGAGGCATCTATCTGCAGGCCGGACATAACCGCACGAGAAGTATGCTGCCTCCCAGGAGCAAAAATCAAGGATGTGGCCAACAGGATATCAACTATCCTCAAATCCAAGGACGACTACCCTTTCCTAATGACCTACCAAATATCTGCGAAGACTTTGAAATTCTGGGGAAGAAAATAAAGGGACGGAACGTACAGGTTGTTTTTGTCATCAATCCTCCCAGTCGATGGCCATGGCATCAGAAGATGGAATAGGATACTAGAGGTGAACAACTGGCTACGACGGTGGTGCAGGCAGCAAGGTTTTGGATTCTGGGACCATGGCGTGAATTACCTCTACGATGGACTTCTCGCAAGAGATGAGATACACCTCACAAAACCTGGGAAACACACATTCGCAAGAAGACTTGTGACACTCATCAGGAGGGCTTTAAACTAGAAGAAGAGGGGATGGGAGGAAAAACAGCAGACAAGAACATGCAGCAGAAGGACAAACTAATCAAGGATACTAGATTTGGTAAAGAGGACCCAAGACAGGGTACTCAGAAGGAAGCTAAGAAAAATGAAGCAAAACTTCTTTCCTGCATGCTGACCAATGCAAGAAGCCTGACCAATAAGATTGAAGATCTGGAGTTGGTAATGTATGAGGAAAAGACATGGTTAGACAACAGCTATGACTGGGCGGCTAACTTGCAAGGATATGATTTGCTTAGGAGGGATCGTAAAAAAAAGGAAAGGGGGTGGAGTCTGTCTATATATAAAGTCCACTTTAAAGCCCACACTAAGAGAAGATATTCAAGAGGGAAATGAAGAGGTGGAGTCTCTATGGGTGGAAATACAAGGAGAGAAAAGTAATAAAATCCTCATAGGATGAATTTCAGAAAGGAATGGATGCTTTTCTTGTGAGTAACAGTATGGAAGGTTACGAATAACAGAATATTATAGGTAGATGGTTGACCCAGCTTAGGGGAAGGAATTTTTTTCCCTATGGAGAAAATTGGCTTCTACTCCGTGGGTTTTTTGCCTTCCCCAGGATCAACAATGCAGAACAGCTGCACTAAAAATGGGCTGAACTAGATGGACATAAGGACTTCCTTCAGCCTTCAAAACTATGTTACTATGTTATGATCCCTGCTCTTCCTTGGTCAGTAGCTTTTTCTACATATTTCTACAGTTTCTGATCTTACTGACTGCAGGCACATCCCTGTTGTTTATTCAGTGGTGCCTCCTGTTTTCTATTTCTTACGCGTGTGGAAAAGTTGATAAAGCAGTTTTATTCTTTGGGTCAGTATGATTACAGCAATGCCTCATTTATGTCTTTTTTTATGTTTTTGCGTTTTTGTGCAACGAAAGCAATTTTATCTAAAAAATAATTATTTTTGCATCGCTTTATTCTGCAAACTTTTTAATTTTTTCACTGATGAAGCTGGATCGTGGCTCTTTTTTTGCGGGACAAGATGACGTTTTCAGCAGTACCATGGTTATTTATATCCGTCTTTTAGATTGCGCGTTATTGCACTTTTTGTTCGGTGGTATGATGATAAAGCATTGTTTTTTGCTTTGTTTTTATTTTTATTTTTTAGGGGGTTCACTAAAGGGGTTAACTAGTGGAACAGTTTTATAGGGTGGGTCGTTACAGATGCGGCAATACTAAATATGTATACTTTTATTGTTTTTTTTTTTAACAAAAATTAATTTATAAAGGAATTAATACTATCTGATGTCAGAAAGGGGTTAAAATGGACTTTAGACAAGACTTTACATAAAGACAAACCCCTCCTCCTCTCTGATTTTTACAATCCTTTCTAAACAGACTGTAACACTGTAAGTCATAGCTTTCATCTAACCATGTCTCGGTTATTCCCACTATGTCATAGTTACCTGTAGATATTTTGGCTTCTAGTTCTTCCATCTTGTTTGTCACGCTTCTGGTGTTTGCAAGCATACAGTTTAGTTGATTTTGTTTTAATCCGATCTCCTCCCAATGGATTGTTTTAGAAATTTTCTTACCTCCCTTCTGAGTATGTTGTCTTGTATGTTCTTTGCCGCACCTCATCCTTCATCAGTATATTTTCTGGCTTCATGTTTGAGTCTAATGTTTTTCTTCCTGTCCCATCTTCTTCTAGTTTAACACCCTCATCTACTGGAAGGATAGAAGAAAAAACTACCAGAGCATCCACTTCCTTTACTTTCTTCCCCAACTCTTCAAAGTCCTTGCATATTGTCGGTAGGTCATTCCTTGCTGTGTCATTGGTGCAAACATGTATAAGAAGAAATGGGTGGACGTCCTTGAAGCTGATGAGCTTTGGTATCCTATTGGTCACATCCTTGATCTTCACACCTGGGAGGCAGCATACTTCTCTTGTGGTTATGTTTGGTCTCCAGATGGCTGTTACTTTGCCTCTCAGTGGTGAATCTCCCACCACTACCACTCTTCTTCGTTTCTTGGCTGTACTTTTTGTTGTCACTGCTGGGTGTTGCTGTGTGCCCTTTTCTTCTTTGCTTGCTGGTAATGCTTCTTCCTTAGGTGTACCATCTTCATCCTCTACAAGACCTTGGTATCGGTTTCTCAGCTGTGTGGTTGGTGACGTCTCCATGGTCTTCTTGCTTCTTTTGGTCACATGCATCCACTCATCTGCTTTTGGAGATTCTTTGACACCTTCTGAGACCAGTAGAGATGCTTTTGTTCTGTCTAGGAAGTCTTCATTTTCTTTGATGAGTTTCAAAGTTGCAATTTTTTCTTCCAGACCCCGCACCTTTTCTTCTAAAAGGGCCAGTAGTCTACACTTCTGGCAGGTGGAGTTGCATTCTTCTTCTGGTTGATCGGTGAACATGTGTCACGTCCGCCATGTCTGCCATGTCTGTTTGTCTCAAGAACTCCTGGAGCGATGAGCATGCGCATGTTTTGTCTGCTGTCCTGCATGTTCGCTAGAGCTGTGTGCACACTCACCTCATGTCTGAGCTGCAGGATGCCTGCGTTTCTGCTCTGCCTTCTGTGATCTTCTTGTCCTGTCTAGAGTCCCTGATCATGTGACCTGTCTAGGTTTCAGCACTGGATCTGCCGTCGTCTCGTCATGTCTGGAACTCTGATCATGTGACTGTGCTCTGTTATCCTGTGGATCTGAACCCGGAAGTGCTCCCCTGGTCCTGACCTGGAAGAGGAGGTGCTATGCCCTATATCAGGCCGCCCCTTCCTTTGCTCAGGGCCTGATTATTGTGTTGCTTCCCTGCAAGGCTCTGGGTCTGTGGGGTTGCTCCCTCTATTCTGTGCCCTTGCACTTTGCTCTGTAGTGCGTCTCTGCACACGCTCCGTGCTCGTATTCCGCCTCTTGTCTTGTGCCATGTCTTGTATTGTCTCTCGTGCCATGTTTGTCTTTGCCTTGCTTTGCCTTGTAGTCCTTCTGCTGTTCTTTGTCTTAGTCTGTTTTGCTATGTCTCGCCTTAGCTATGCTTTGACTTGTAGTACTTCCTGTGTTCTCTGCCTCGCCTGTTTTGCCATGTCTTGCTTTTGCTATGCTTTGACTTGTAGTCCTCCCTGTGTTCTCTGCCTTGCTATTCCTTGCTTTGTGTTCCTCCCTATGGTCTCAGTCTTTGCTTGCTCTGCCTCGCTCTCTCCTATGGTGCTCTGTAGTGCTCCCTGGCACACGCACCATTTCTCCTCTCCTTAGTGCTCGTTTCTTTGTCTAGTCCCAAGGTCTTCCCTTGGCCCGGCTCTGGGCTTCTGCCTACGCTCCGCTGCTAGACTCTGTCCTCGCTCTGACCTGGCTCTGTTTCTGCTTGTTTTCCTTGCCTTGTTCCCTGCCTTGTACTTGCATTGAACCCCGGCGTGGGTTCCCCTTGGCCGTCTCCTGTGCCGTGGTAAGTGCCACGTGTTTGTGTACAGCCGTGTGCACTGGCCAGTGTGGCGTGCTCCCTGCGTGGCTCCTAGCACGCACCCTGCCTTGAACCCTGGTGTCGCTCCTAGCACGCACCCTGCCTTGAACCTGGAGTGGCTCCTAGCACGAAGGTTCCTTTGCCCCCTCCTGTGCCTTAGTCGTGCCTCGTGCTGGCGTTACAGCCGTGTGCATTGGCCAGTGAGGTGTGCGTCCCTGCGTAGCTCCTAGCACGCAGCCCTGCTCTGAACCCTGGCGTGTCTCTACACGCACCCTGTCTTGTGCCTTGGCGTGTCTCAACACGCACTCTGTCTTGTACCTTGGCGTGTCTCTACACGCACTGTCTTGTACCTTGTACCTTGGCGTGTCTCTACACGCACTCTGTCTTGTACCTTGTACCTTGGCGTGTCTCTACACGCACTCTGTCTTGTACCTTGGCGTGTCTCTACACGCACTCTGTCTTATCCTATGCTTTGGCGTGGCTCTACACACGCACCCTGTCTCGTTTGTGAACCCTGGCGTGTCCCCTACACACGCACCTTGCTTTGAACCCTGGCGTGTCCCCTACACACGCACCTAGCCTTGGACCCTGGCGTGTCCCCTACACACGCACCTAGCCTTGGACCTTGGCGTGTTCCCTAAACATGCACCCTGCTTGGATATCTGTCGTGCCTCCTTGCCTGAACCCTGGTTTGCCTGCCGGATGCCCGGAACCTGCCGACCGTTGCCAGAGGTCCGGAACCAGATGACTGCGGCCTGATGTCCGGAGCTGACGTCCGCAGCCTGATCCCTGGACCCTGTCGGTTTGCCAGCAGTCCGGAGTCCGATGCCATCATGCCATTACCTGTGCCTAGGCGTGCCATCTGGCACGTACCATGTTATGGACCTTGGCGTGCCCACGCGCGCACCTTGCACGTTTTGCTTGTTTACTCTGTATGTGATCCTGTGTTATTCTAATGAAGATACCTTGCACCTACGTCTAGTCTCGTCTTGCTTCCTGCTCGTCCTTGTCGTCAGACACTCGTCTAGTGTCCCCTGAGCCGGCCGTCTGGTCCCAGCAGTCGTGGTGGCTCACCCCCTTGGTCTTGCCCCTGACACTCCCTGTATAGGGGGTGGATTCTCAAGGTCAGCTCGCCCTCGGTGGGTGGGTGCCACGACCCAGAGGGTCCACTCAAAAAAATGGGCTCAGCAGGAGCTGAGTCCGTCACAACATGTAGCACATGTTGCAGCTCACGATGTAGGTTGTCACATCTGCCATGTTGCTCCTAGATCTGGCTGACTTGCTCTGTGTCTTCCTTCTTGTGCAATTTGCTTTATGTTTTCCTTCTTGTGTAATCAACTCAAACAGCCAAGCTTTCTTGCAATAAAGTACTAGAGGAAAAATTTTGCGAGCCATAAGGTACGCGGTTTGGCGATGCTTTCCAAGCAGCTTGTCCCAACTGTACCCAACGGTCTTCTTGCTGAGGGAGACTCCTTGCTTTTCCCAGAAGGCACCTGGAATATGCAAATTGTCCTCTTCGAGCTTCAATCCCTGATTTGGCGATGCTTTCCAAGCAGCTGGTCCCGACTGTACCCAGCAATCTTCTTGATGAGGGAGACTCTTCGCTTTTCCCAGAAGGCACCTGGAATATGCAAATTGTCCTCTTCGAGCTTCAGTCCCTGATGTGATCGCTCGCGAGACATGATCATGAGAACCTATGAAGCATCGTTCTCAGAATGACACTCCATAGGTTGCAGGACAGAATTGCTGGATGTTGTGGGAACCACACTACATTACATCGGAGCTGCTGGCATTATTTTTAATAATAATGCTGTGAGAGTCTTTATTCATATAAATGTTTTTTTCCTGTGTGGGTATTTTTATTTTTAAATACAAGGTTAGTAATGGGGGTGTCTCAAAGACGCATCTCCATTATTAACCCTTTGGCTTGATGCCAGCTAACATTACAAAGCTGACATCAACCCCAAAAACTATTATCCTGATTGCCACCACACCAGGGCAATCGGGAAGAGCTGAGGCAAAGGGCCAGAGTGGGGGTATCAAATGGATGTGTCATTTCTGGGGCCACTGAGGCTGTTCTTGTTAAGCTTGGAAGCGGCCAACATCCTTGGACCTTCCCAGCCTATTAATATCAGTTCCTAGCTACAGTGGGGCAAAAAAGTATTTAGTCAGTCAGCAATAGTGCAAGTTCCACCACTTAAAAAGATGAGAGGCGTCTGTAATTTACATCATAGGTAGACCTCAACTATGGGAGACAAACTGAGAAAAAAAAATCCAGAAAATCACATTGTCTGTTTTTTTTTCATTTTATTTGCATATTATGGTGGAAAATAAGTATTTGGTCAGAAACAAGCAATCAAGATTTCTGGCTCTCACAGACCTGTAACTTCTTCTTTAAGAGTCTCCTCTTTCCTCCACTCATTACCTGTAGTAATGGCACCTGTTTAAACTTGTTATCAGTATAAAAAGACACCTGTGCACACCCTCAAACAGTCTGACTCCAAACTCCACTCTGGTGATGACCAAAGAGCTGTCAAAGGACACCAGAAACAAAATTGTAGCCCTGCACCAGGCTGGGAAGACTGAATCTGCAATAGCCAACCAGCTTGGAGTGAAGAAATCAACTGTGGGAGCAATAATTAGAAAATGGAGGACATACAAGACCACTGATAATCTCCCTCGATCTGGTGCTCCACGCAAAATCCCACCCCGTGGGGTCAGAATGATCACAAGAACGGTGAGCAAAAATCCCAGAACCACGCGGGGGGACCTAGTGAATGAACTGCAGAGAGCTGGGACCAATGTAACAAGGCCTACCATAAGTAACACACTACGCCACCATGGACTCAGATCCTGCAGTGCCAGACGTGTCCCACTGCTTAAGCCTGTACATGTCCGGGCCCATCTGAAGTTTGCTAGAGAGCATTTGGATGATCCAGAGGAGTTTTGGGAGAATGTCCTATGGTCTGATGAAACCAAACTGGAACTGTTTGGTAGAAACACAACTTGTCGTGTTTGGAGGAAAAAGAATACTGAGTTGCATCCATCAAACACCATACCTACTGTAAAGCATGGTGGTGGAAACATCATGCTTTGGGGCTGTTTCTCTGCAAAGGGGCCAGGACGACTGATCCGGGTACATGAAAGAATGAATGGGGCCATGTATCGTGAGATTTTGAGTGCAAACCTCCTTCCATCAGCAAGGGCATTGATGATGAAACGTGGCTGGGTCTTTCAACATGACAATGATCCAAAGCACACCGCCAGGGCAACGAAGGAGTGGCTTCGTAAGAAGCATTTCAAGGTCCTGGAGTGGCCTAGCCAGTCTCCAGATCTCAACCCTATAGAAAACCTTTGGAGGGAGTTGAAAGTCCGTGTTGCCAAGCGAAAAGCCAAAAACATCACTGCTCTAGAGGAGATCTGCATGGAGGAATGGGCCAACATACCAACAACAGTGTGTGGCAACCTTGTGAAGACTTACAGAAAACGTTTGACCTCTGTCATTGCCAACAAAGGATATATCACAAAGTATTGAGATGAAATTTTGTTTCTGACCAAATACTTATTTTCCACCATAATATGCAAATAAAATGAAAAAAAACAGACAATGTGATTTTCTGGATTTTTTTTTCTCAGTTTGTCTCCCATAGTTGAGGTCTACCTATGATGTAAATTACAGACGCCTCTCATCTTTTTAAGTGGTGGAACTTGCACTATTGCTGACTGACTAAATACTTTTTTGCCCCACTGTATATGCTTTGCCTTAGCTGGTTATTAAAATTAGGGCGCTACCACACATCCTTTTTTCCATTTATTTCTTTCTTTATTAACTATTACAGTAAACTACACATGCAAGGCAATGCTTTACTCCTCCACATTGTCTCCTGGTTCAAGATTATTATTTTTTTATTTTTTATTCTGCTATTTTAAGTAAATTCTACTATATGACTTGCATTTATTTGTGAAAAAAATGGACAAAAAAACTATTAATTTGTATGCCTTTAAACAAGAGTTATTTCACACAAAATAGCTAATGAATAACATTTCCCACATGTCTACTTTACATCAGTACAATTTTTGAAACATAATTTATTTTGGATAGGAAGTTATAAGGGTTAAATGTTGACCAGCTATTTCTAATTTTTCTAACTAAATTTTCAAAACCATTTTTTAAGGAACCACCTTACATTTGAAGTGACTTTGAGGGGCCTACATGACAGAAAATACCGAAAAGTGAAATCATTCTAAAAACTGCACTCCTGAAGGTGCTCAAAACCACATTGAAGAAGTGTATTAACTAGTGTTGAGCTTTCCGATACCGCAAGTATCGGGTATTGGCCGATATTAGCTGTATCGGAATTCCGATACTGACTTCCGATACTTTTTTCGTATCGGATACCGGAATCGGAAGTTCCCATAAAGCTATCAGCCTGCTTGATTTGATTCAGCCAATGGGAATCCTCAGAAGTGTGGGCACATCCTGTTAGGCATGTTAACTATTGGCATGGCTGTGATTGGCTGCTGAAATGACGTCATCATGACGCGCGGTCTGTGCGCATCATGATGCGCGGTCTGTGCCGACTGTGGGGGGTCTGTGCCGACTGCGGGGGGGTCTGTGCCGACTGTCGTGGGTCTGTGCCGACTGCCGGGTGCCTGTGCCGGCTGCCGGTGGTCTGTGCAGGCCTGCCGGGGGTCTGTGCGGGCCTGCCGAGGGTCTGTATGGGCCTGCCGGGGGGCTTGTGCCGGCTGCCGGTGGTCTATGCGGGCCTGCTGGGGGTCTTGTGTGTGTGCAGGCATAGTCCGATGGGACTACAAGTCCCATCGGGCGATGCCTGCTACACTGACAGTGATTGACACATTAGCCAATGATGGGACAGTAGTACTCCCATCATCCGGCTAATGTGTTGAATGTGAAAAAAAAAAACATACTACATACATACATACTACATACATGCTACATACATGCTACATATATACTGCATTCATGCAACATACATATATACTACATACATGCTACATATATACATACTACATACATACTACATACTGTTAGCGTGGGTGGTCAGGAGCGGGAGCTCCGAGAGTGGACCCTCTGGACCGTGGCACCGAGGGACCCCGGGCGAGCTGCCAGGTGGAACCGACCCCTATACAGGGACCGTTAGGAGCAGGCCCAGGGGTTCGAGTACCACGGTAGCCGGTACCGAGAGGGGCGGCTCAGGATGGACCGGAGTAAGACTGAGACTGGAGTAGGACGGCAGGAGCACTGAAGACAGGACTGGAGTAGGACGGCAGGAACACAAGGCAGGACTGGAGTAGGACGGCAGGAATAGTGAAGGCAGGACTGGAGTAGGACGGCAGGAACACAAGGCAGGACTGGAGTAGGACGGCAGGAACAGTGAAGGCAGGACTGGAGTAGGACGGCAGGAACACAAGGTAGGACTGGAGTAGGACGACAGGAACACGGGTAGCAGGACTGAGAAGCTGCTGTGAGGAGCAGCCGAGACAGGAACTGCAGGAGCAGAGTGTGCACGATGGAGCGAGGCCAGAGTGTCAGGAAACACAACGATCAGGCGCCTCCCTCAGGGGGAAGCGGCCTGATATGGCCCCGTCTGGTCAGCCATTGGTCCAAATGTGCTTCCGGGTCAGGGCACAGCCGGAGCATAAGAAGCAGGAAAGAGGCGCGGCCGCGGCCTATGGCGCATGCGCATAGCATGCAGGGAAGGCATCGGTCGCGGGTCTGTCTCAGGTGACCGCCGCGGCCGTCGGGTGGAGAGAGGCTGCGGCGTGGGAGCGGAGGGCGACTGCGGCGTGGGAGCGGAGGCCGGGTGAGTATGGCGGAGCGGTGTAACACATACATACTACATATATACTACATTCATGCAACATACATACATACTACATACATACTACATATATACATACTACATACATACTACATATATACTACATTCAGACAGCATACATACATACTACATACATACTACATATATACTACATTCATACAACATACATATATACTATATACATACTACATACATGCTACATACATACTACATATATACATACTACATACATACTATATACATACTACATATATACTACATTCATACAGCATACATACATACTACATGCATACTATATACATACTACATTCATACAGCATACATACATACTACATACATACTACATATGTACATACTACATACATACTATATACATACTACATATATACTACATTCATACAACATACATATATACTACATACATACTACATACATGCTACATACATACTACATACATACTACATATATACTACATTCATACAACATACATATATACTACATACTACATATATACTACATACAACATACATACATACTACATACTACATATATACTACATTCATACAACATACATACATACTAGATACTACATAAATGCTTCATATATACTACATTCATACAGCATACATACTGCATACAACATACATACATAGTACATACATACTACATACATACTACATACATGCTACATATATACTACATTCATGCAGCATACATAGATACTACATACATGCTACATATATACTACATACATGCTACATACATACTACATACATACAACATGCTACAGACATACAACATACATACATACTACATACTGCATACATACAACATACATACATTCATACAATACATACATACAATACATTCATACAATACATACATAGACATACAGTATATATAACATAGAGTACATACTCACCAATACTTGTCACATTATTCCCCAAAGCCAGTGTCATCTAAGGAAAAATATGAAAATAACAAACAAGCCATATACTCCCTGATCCGCAGAAATCCACGCGTGTCCCATGCCGATCTCCCGTGGAGAGCAGCAGCATCAGCTGATGCGACCGCTCTCTAGGGGCTCAAGGAATCCAGTGTCGGGAGGTAGGTATCCTTCTGCACTGTATTCCTCCACCACTGTAAAAAAATAGTCCCTAGTCTCACTTTTGGCATTGCTGTGTGAAAAAGTTCCCACGCAGCATTTGCCATAAAGTGAGACCAGGGACTATTTTTTTACAGTGACGGAGGAATACAGTGCGGAAGGATACCTACCTCCCCACACTGGATTCCTGAGCCCCGTAGAGAGCGGTCGCATCAGCTGATGCTGCTGCTCTCCACGGAAAATCGGTGTGGGACACTCACTCGTGGATTTCTGCGGATCAGGGAGTATTTGGTGGTTTGTTATTTTCATATTTTTCCTTAGATGACACTGGCTTTGGGGATCAAAGTGACAAGTAATGGTGAGCATGTCCTCTATGTTGTATGTACTGTATGTCTATATATGTATGATTGTATGAATGTATTGTATGTATGTTGTATGTCTGTAGCATGTTGTATGTATGTAGTATATATGTATGTTGTATGAATGTATTATATATTTAGCATGTATGTAGTATGTATGTATGTACTATGTATGTATGTTGTATGTAGTATGTATGTTGTATGTATGCAGTATATATGTATGTTGTATGAATGTAGCATATATGTGGTATGTATGTAGTATATATGTGGTATGTATGTAGTATGTATGTAGTATATATGTAGTATGTATGTAGTATGTATATATGTAGTATGTATGTAGTATGTATATATGTAGTATGTATGTAGTATTTAGGTAGTATGTATGTAGTATGTATATATGTAGTATGTATGTAGTATGTATATATGTAGTATGTATGTAGTATTTAGGTAGTATGTATGTAGTATATATATGTAGTATGTATGTAGTGTGTATGTAGTATGTATATATGTAGTATGTATGTAGTATGTATATATGTAGTATGTATGTAGTATGTATGTAGTATTTATGTAGTATGTATATATGTAGTATGTATGTAGTATGTATCTATGTAGTATGTATCTATGTAGTATGTATGTAGTATGTATGTAGTATGTATATATGCAGTATGTATGTAGTATTTAGGTAGTATGTATGTAGTATATATATGTAGTATGTATGTAGTGTGTATGTAGTATGTATATATGTAGTATGTATGTAGTATGTATATATGTAGTATGTATGTAGTATTTATGTAGTATGTATATATGTAGTATGTATGTAGTATGTATCTATGTAGTATGTATATATGTAGTATGTATGTAGTATGTATGTAGTATGTATATATGCAGTATGTATGTAGTATGTATATATGTAGTATGTATGTAGTATGTATGTAGTATGTGTATATGTAGTATGTATGTAGTATGTATATATGTAGTATGTATGTAGTATGTATGTAGTATGTATTTTGAGGTGCCAAGGGGAGAGGTACTAGAAAACAGGTATGTTTCTCCCCGTTTCATTTCATATGTCTCCCTGTTCTGATGATGAAGCCAGTTTATTTCACTGTAATCCAGTCCTGGTTTCCTTAGTGATCAGCATGGAAAGGACTGGTAGTTCCCCCTCCACTTATTCAATCCAGGTTTTGGCTTCCTGACTGGTCCAGCTGATATAATCAGGAGGAGCTGGGATCTCTCAGTCTATCTCATCTGCTGAGCTGGGAGCTGACACAGTAAGATTACATGGACTTGTTTGCTGTTATATAGGTTTATTTTGTAGTTAGCCTGCTATTGTTAGTTAGTGGCCAGACGGCCTTAGACGTTTTATTTCATGTTTGGCATGTGTAACATTGGATAACAAGTGTGCACAATAAATATGCCGTGTCCATATTCATGTGGAACTTGCTAGTCTGCTGAAGTGACTTCATAGCCACACGCTTGTGCCAAAGCAAAGATCCCAGCTGAGCTATCTATTCCCCACAAATGGTGTTTCGAATGCGGGCACTTGTGGCTGCTGGACTGTGACTGCAGAGAAAACGCTGTGTATGTCCTGGCTGAAAGCTTCTGCGCTTTTGAAGAGCCAAGAGTCCAGTAATATGGAGGAACTAGTGAAGCAGTTATTGCAAGCAAATGTGCAACAACAGCAGACTAATACTTGCTTCCAGAAGGCTCTGGAGCAGCAACACCAGATGCAGCAAGAGCAGTTGGAGGCAATAAAACAGGCCTTGGTTCGACAACCCAGAGATGAGGGAGACCGTGCACAAAGCGCTGCTAGTGCGCAGAAAGCCGTACAGAAGACTTTGCTTAAAATGACCGCAGACGATGATGTGGAAGCATACCTCACCGTGTTTGAACGTATTGCAGAACGTGAGCACTTACCACTGGACAGATGGGCTGAGGTAGTGGCTCCATTTCTGAGCGGAGATCCACAAAAAGCCTATTACGATCTGAGTGGAGCGGATGCTATGGACTATATCAAACTCAAAGGCGAAATCCTGGCAAGGCTGGGAGTAAACACGTATGTACGTGCACAGAGGGTGCATTTATGGAATTTTGTGGAGCATCAGCCAGCCCGCTCACAAATGCATGATCTCATCCATCTAGTAAAAAAATGGCTGCAACCGGAGGCTTTGACGTCCGCACAGATGGTGGAGCGTGTTGTTCTAGACAAGTACCTGCGGTCCTTACCCGCTAAGATCCAGAGGTGGGTTGGACAGGGTGACCCAACAACCGCTGACCAGATGGTGAATATGGTCGAACGCTACAATGCTTCTGAAAGCCTACTCCAAGGGACGTAAGCACCCCACTGACCCCCCAAGAAATCGCTGGAGAGTCCTGCGAAACCTACTCCATCTTCAAAAGAAGAGAACGTCACAATGAAGGGTAGCAGACCTACAAAGGACTATGGAGGTGGTACGGGCTCACATCAAGCCAGCAGACCTCGTCTGGGATCTCCATCGAGGTGACAAGGGCCTATACAATGTTGGCGATGTCGCGGGCTTGGCCATGTAGCAGCTAACTGCCCAATGACTACAGAGCCAATGGACTGTAATGCTATGAGGCATTATATGTGCAGTCAGTCTGTGTGGCGGAGACGCTCACGGGAAATGAACAACACGTGTGCCATGTCGAGGTTGACGGTTATAGTGTGAATGCCGTCTTGGATTCCGGCAGTCAAGTAACTTTGGTACATGCCAGTTTGGTGGACTCTAGCGCCCTAACGAACTTAACCGTGGGCATTAGTTGCATCCATGGGGATACTAAGAACTACCCCACTGCCTGGGTTACTCTTGCCACGCCAGTAGGGACCAAAAGACATCAGGCGGCAGTCATAAAGTCTATGGGACACAGTGTAATCCTGGGGAGAGACTTTCCCTTATTTTGGGACTTGTGGAACTTCAAAAGTGGCATGAACCCTCTAGTTGAAGACGGTGCTCTGGAGCTAGCCCCTGAACCATTGCAGCAAGACGACGGAGAACTCATCTCAGAGGAAGTACTAGAATCTGTGGACTCTCCTCTGGCTGTGTATGCAGGCGAGGCAGACCAGCTAGAGGATGTTTTAGAAATGCCTGACCTTGAGGTGGCCCGTGGTAAGTTCGGGACCGCTCAGCACCAGGATCCTACTCTAGCAAGGGTGTGGGAAAACATAAAGGTCTCCGAGGGAAGACCATTGTACCCAGGGGCTCAAAACGAGTTCCCACACGTGGCGGTGCAGCAGGATATGTTGTATAACATAGACAAGGTGCGAGGGGTGGTGGTAGAACAACTAGTGGTACCTAAGTCCTTTCGCCAGGTAGTTTTGGAGTTGGCACATAAACATCCCTTGGGAGGACACCTGGCGGTAGAAAAGACAAAACACCGTATTCTGCAATGTTTCTTTTGGCCGGGTCTAGTGGGAGACGTGACCCAGTACTGTCGGTCATGTCCTACGTGTCAATTGACCGCACCTATGTCACATTTTAGAAGCCCCTTAGTGCCCTTACCAATAATAGAGGTGCCCTTCGAGAGGATAGCAATGGATATAGTCGGTCCATTAGTTAAATCTGCTAGGGGTCATCAGTACAATTTGGTAGTATTGGATTACGCCACGAGTTATCCCGAAGCAGTGCCCTTGCGGAATGCCAATGCGAAATCAATTTCAAAGGAGCTGGTTAATATGTTTTCCCGCACCGGCATTCCGAAAGAGATACTTACGGATCAAGGGACCCCCTTTATGTCTCGTATACTTAAGGATTTATGTAAACTGCTAAAAATCTCCCATTTGCGTACCTCAGTATATCACCCTCAGACTGATGGTTTGGTGGAGCGCTTTAACAAAACCCTAAAGGGAATGTTGAAAAGGGTGGTGGATAAGGACGGGAAAGATTGGGATGCCCTACTACCATACCTCCTGTTCGCTATACGTGAGGTACCCCAATCCTCCACAGGCTTTTCACCTTTTGAGTTGGTTTATGGGCGGTGTCCTAGAGGCCTGTTAGATATTGCCAAGGAGACTTGGGAACAAGAGGTGACTCCTTATCGCAGTGTAATTGAACACATAACACTTATGCAGGACCGAATTGCAGCAGTTATGCCAATAGTTAAAGCGTGTTTAGAGCGCGCACAACATGCCCAAAGCACGGTATACAACCGAGCTGCAAAAACACGAGTCTTTCAACCCGGAGACAGGGTGTTGGTATTGGTGCCTACCATAGAGAATAAATTTCTTGCGAAATGGCAGGGACCATACGAAGTGCTGGAATGAGTAGGTGAAGTAAATTATAAGATACACCAACCAGACAAGAGAAAGCTCGAACAAATATACCACATAAACTTGCTTAAGGCCTGGAGGGACAGGGAGAGTCTGGTGGCAGGAGCTGCCCTTGAGGATGGGCCTCGAGGGGCACCGCCTTCTAAGGTAAAGGATCCCCAGGTAGCTCCGCCAGAAGTGGGTATTGCAGATACGCTATCCGAAAGCCAAAAACGAGAGACCAGGGAGTTCATACAGAGGAACGCAGATATTTTCTCGGAACTTCCTGGCCGGACTCACCTAATTAAACATGACATTATTACTGATCCACAGGCGCGGGTACGGCTTAAACCATATCGAATTCCGGAGGCTCGGAGACAAGCCATTGCCCAGGAAGTGAAGAAGATGTTAGAGCTCGGGGTCATTGAGGAGTCCCGGAGTGATTGGGCTAGCCCTATCGTACTGGTGCCCAAACCCGATGGGACTATCCGATTTTGTAACGATTTTCGGAAAGTAAACGAAGTATCGAAATTCGATGCCTACCCGATGCCAAGAGTCGATGAACTGATAGAGAGACTGGGTTCGGCTAGGTACATATCCACTATTGACTTAACAAAAGGTTATTGGCAGATTCCCCTCACGGAATCAGCCAAAGAGAAAACTGCCTTTGTTACGCCCCAGGGATTATTCCAGTACCGAGATATGCCATTTGGGTTGCATGGTGCCGCAGCCACCTTCCAACGTCTAATGGATATTGTCCTAAAACCCCATGGCCAGTATGCATCTGCGTACTTGGACGACATTATTATCTTTAGCAATGACTGGGACACACATTTGTCAAAAGTACAAGCCGTCTTAGACTCCTTAAAAACAGCTGGGTTGACTGCCAATCCCAAGAAATGTACGTTGGGATTGGAAGAGGCTCGCTATCTGGGATATAGCATAGGGAGAGGCGTCGTGAAGCCTCAAGCCAATAAAGTGGATGCTATTCAAAATTGGCCACGACCGGTAACCAAAAAACAGGTTGGAGCTTTTTTAGGGATCGTTGGTTATTATAGGCGGTTCATCAAACATTTTGCGACCATCGCAGCTCCTCTCACAGATCTTACTAAGGGGTCGAAATCTGTCACATTAAAGTGGAACGCAGAAGCAGAGGAGGCCTTTCAGCGATTGAAAACAGTCCTCTGTGACCAACCAGTGTTGGTTGCACCAGACTTTAAACGGGAGTTTATTGTCCAAACAGACGCCTCTGGGGTGGGCCTCGGCGCGGTTTTGTCTCAAGAAGTAAATGGCGAGGAACACCCAGTGGCCTATCTAAGCAGAAAGCTTACGAGAGCAGAAAAGAACTACAGTGTAGTTGAGCGGGAAGCCCTGGCTGTGAAATGGGCCCTGTGCACCTTGCGCTATTATTTACTAGGTCGCCAGTTTAGGCTAGTGACGGACCATTCGCCCCTAACATGGATGTCCCGGGCAAAAGAAGGCAATGCACGGGTGACACGCTGGTTCTTAGCATTACAAGGGTTTAAATTTTCCGCTGAGCACAGGGCGGGCACAGCGCACAGAAATGCAGAGGCGTTGTCTAGAACGCACTGCTTGGTGACTCGTCGTGTCCGACCCCACGGGCTCGAACAGAGGAGGGGGGTGTGTGAGGTGACAAGGGGAGAGGTACTAGAAAACAGGTATGTTTCTCCCCGTTTCATTTCATATGTCTCCCTGTACTGATGATGAAGCCAGTTTATTTCACTGTAATCCAGTCCTGGTTTCCTTAGTGATCAGCATGGAAAGGACTGGTAGTTCCCCCTCCACTAATTCAATCCAGGTTTTGGCTTCCTGACTGGTCCAGCTGATATAATCAGGAGGAGCTGGGAGCTGACACAGTAAGATTACATGGACTTGTTTGCTGTTATATAGGTTTATTTTGTAGTTAGCCTGCTATTGTTAGTTAGTGGCCAGACGGCCTTAGACGTTTTATTTCATGTTTGGCATGTGTAACATTGGATAACAAGTGTGCACAATAAATATGCCGTGTCCATATTGCTAGTCTGCTGAAGTGACTTCATAGCCACACGCTTGTGCCAAAGCAAAGATCCTAGCTGAGCTATCTATTCCCCACAGTATATATGTAGTATGTATGCAGTATGTATGTAGTATGTATATATAGTATATATGTAGTATGTATGTAGTATGTATATATGTAGTATGTATGTAGTATGCATATATGTAGTATGTATATATAGTATGTATGTAGTATGTATGTAGCATGTAGTATGTAGAGTGTTTTTTTTTTTTTTTTACATTCAACGCATTAGCCAGATGATGGGACTACTACTGTCCCATCATTGGCTAATGTGTCAATCACCGTCATGGTAGCAGGCATAGCCCGATGGGACTTGTAGTCCCATCGGACGATGCCTGCACAGACCCCCGCAGCCTGCACAGCCCCCCCGACAGGCCGGTACAGACCCCCGGCAGTCCGCACAGACCCCCGGGCAGTCGGCACAGACCCCGGGCAGCCGGCACAGCCCCCCGGCAGGCCGGTACA
The DNA here is from genome assembly GCF_039654945.1 of Dendrobates tinctorius. Classification (NCBI taxonomy): domain Eukaryota; kingdom Metazoa; phylum Chordata; class Amphibia; order Anura; family Dendrobatidae; genus Dendrobates; species Dendrobates tinctorius. The sequence continues at coordinate 2,885,442 of NW_027361912.1, forward strand.
GACCTCCGGCAGTCCGCACAGACCCCCGGGAAGTCGGCGCAGACCCCCGGCAGGCCGGCACAGACCCCCGGAAGGTCCGTACACACCCCCGAGAGGCTGTACAAGGACAGAAAAGGGTTTTTCTTATTCCGATACCGGAAGTTCCATAGACTTGAATGGGACTACCGGTATCGGAATCGGCAATACCCGATACTTTTTTTAGATCGGCCGATCCATTCCGATACGATATTTTTTTCAGTATCGGCTGGTAATGCTTAACACTAGTATTAACCCTTCAGGTGCTTCACAGGTACTGAAGCAATGTGGAAGGAAAACATGAACATTTATCTATTTGTCACAAAAAATTTATTTAGACTGAATTTTTTTATTATCACAAGGGTGCCAAGATAAAATGGACATCAAAAGTTGCTATGCTATTTCTCATAAGCATGCTTTTACCTCAGATGTGGAGAAAAACTACTGTTTGCATGAACGGCACGGGTCGGAATGGAAGGGGCACTGTTTTTTTTTAACTCAAAATTTTCTGAAATCGTGAGTGGACACCATGTCGTGTTTGAAGAGCCTCTGATGTGCCTAAAGAGTGAAAATTACTGGTGGTGCCTATCCATTGCATTTTATATCTCAATTTTACAAAGTTTTATGAAGCTCCTGTGGGTCCATAAAGGTTACTATACACCTGTAAGAATTATTTGAGGGGTGTCGTTTCCAAAATGGTGTTATTTGAGGGTTTTTCTGCTGTTTTGGCACCTTGGGGGCTCTGAAAATGCCACATAGCATTCAGAATCTAGAAAAAATGAAACATAAATTTAGAAAATTATACAATTCTAATTTGCTCTGAACGCTTAAGTGCTAAAATATCAGATAAATCTTCAAGGATTTCATTGTAAATAATCTTATGGGATTACAATGGTAATAAAAGCTCCTGCTCTCGGTTATCAGCGGTCATACACTAATGACCTCATGAACGCTGCTCATTTCCTTTAAACATTTTTTTTAGAAATACCGAAAAGCTGTGGTAACATGATATGAATGCTATTATTTTTACTGATTTTCACCTTGAAATTCTTCAGAAAAGAGGTATTGTAGGGGAATAGTAATATTATACTAAGGCAGCTGCAAGACCTTGTTATATTTGCCAGTCAGTGGTTGCCTGGCGGCTCTAAAATGGCAAACATGGACCAGCTTAGCACAAGCCTCTACGTTTACCAGTCTTCACCTTTTAGCCTCTATATGTGGATGTAGATTTACACTGGGGCCCCTGGGTTGGGGCTACGGATTCAGCTTCTGGCCGATGATGCAGGCTGGCACAAGTGGTAAGGTAGCTGGGTCAGAAACAGGAGTCAGTAAAGGTACAAAATCAGAAGGCAAAAGAAAGGACAGGAAACAGTTATGCTAACAAGTGCTCCTGCTTTAGGAGCTAAAAACACAGGACTGTACCTGAATAGGTAAACCACATCTGGCAGCTTCCAGCAGTAAGCTGAGAGTATTATTAGGGAGTGGTGCTGTCCCATTGGCCAAACCAGGCAGCTGAGTACTCCATCTGGAAAGCACACACATGCATACTGCCAGACCGGGCAGCGATACAGGTCCCAGCAAACCAAGTGTTAGTGTCTGGACCGAGCCTACATTGCCCATAACTTCTCGTCCCCGTGTCTTCTCCTTCACCAGCTCTGCCTGTAAAATAAATATGATGGCTCTTATGGTTGGTGAAGGGGTCAGGACCCGAACTCACATTGATCTGCTTGTAATTATAATGGCAATGATACATTATATGATATAAAGGTAATGATTTATATAATATATATAAAAAGACATTAGAAAGGTTTAGATACTTTTTCAGCTTTTCCTTTTCTGATTTTTTGACCCATTCATGACTATTATTCTGTAATATCTCGATATGATTATGCTCCCACAAGTTATCTCTGGAAAGTAACATTTATTTTATACTTTAAACTTCCATAGCTGGTGATTGTCATTATTCAGTTTGGCCACTGGCACTCTGGCATTTTGTTTTCTTTATTGTTGGTTTGTTATGTTTCTTTTTTTTATTATCCCCTTTATTTGCAATCACCAATCGGTAGTCTGTGTGTAGAGAATTCTTGCCTTGTTCTAAATAATAGAATCATAGAATGTTAGTTTAGAAGGGACCTCCAGGGTCATCGTGTCCAACCACCTGCTCAATGCAGGATTCACTAAACCATCTCAGACAGATGTCTGTCCAGCCTCTGTTTGAAGACTTCCATTGAAGGAGAACTCACCATCTGTTGTGGCAGCCTGTTCCACTCATTGATCACCCTCTCTGTCAAAAAGTTTTTTTTCTAATATCTAATCTGTATCTTCTCCCTTTCAGTATAATTCCATTGCTTCTCATTTTTCCATGTGCAAATGAGAATAATGATGATCCCTCTACAATGTGACAGCCCTTCAAATATTTGTAGACCGCTATTATGTCTCCTCTTAGCCTTCTTTTTTGCAAGCTAAACATTCCTAGATCCTTTAACTGTTCCTCATAGGACATGGTTTGCAGTCCGCTCACCATCCTGGTAGCTTTTCTCTGAACTTGCTTCTTTCTTTCAATGTCTTTTTTTAAAATGTGTTTCCCATAACTGGACACAGCATTCCAGATGAGGCCTGACCAAGGAGGAGTTGAGGGGGATAATGACTTCACGTGAACTAGACTGTATGCTTCAGTTAATACATCCCAGAATTTTATTTGCCTTTTTTGCTGCTGCATCACACTGTTGACTCATATGCAGCCTGTGATCTATTAGGATACCCAAGTCTTTTTCACACGTGCTGTTGCTTAGTTCTGTTTCTCCCATTCTGTAGTGGTAATTTTCGTTTTTTTTCCCAGATGTAGAATCTTGCATTTCTCCCTGTTAAACACCATTCTATTAGTTACTGCCCATTGTTCAATCTTATCTAGCTTGATTTACATTGAGAAAGTAATTTCCCATCCAGACATAAGAAATACTTCACAAATGTAGTCTTGTGATCCAGGAAATAAGTGGAGCAGGACTGGAAAAGACAGAAAACAGCAACGTGTAAGTGTTTGAATCCATTCGCTGAGGTCACGTTACTGATTGGAAGTAGAGGAAACAAGCAAAAAAAAAAGAATGGTCTTTAAAGATTAATTTTAATTTTAATTTTTAAGGAGGAGTTAGAGTGTTACATAGAAGTTTATGAGCACTAACTGTCTCCTATTTCAGTAATGGGAAAATCTGTATTCACTGAAGACATATTTTATCCACGAAATAAGAACATATGTATAATAAGGTTCTCACTCTTAGGCCATGTTCACACATTCAGCATTTAATCAGCATTTAAGATTAGTATTTGTAAGCCAAAACCAGCAGTGGAACAATCAGAGGAGAAGTATAAAAGAAACATGCCACTACTTCTGTATTTTTCACCCTCTCCTGGTTTTAACTTACAAATACTGTTGTAAAATACTGACTAAATACTGAACATGTGAATGTGGACTAATTCAGAAGATTAGAAACGTTGGAAGACTCCTTGTGTCGTTCTGTTCACCAACCTGTGATATGTTTTGCTTTTTTTGATGTGTGTACCATGGCCCATAACCTGAAGCAGAATTTCCGCTTTTAGCAGAGTCATCAGCACTCAGACGTTCTGGGTAAATGATTTGCTTTACTTCGGCCATAGAGCAACCACTATCTACACAATGACGACATGGACTATACCAGACAAAAGCACAAACATATCACAGAACCCAGACAATACAGTCCAGAGAGGAACTACATGCACATTACCAAACTAAAAAGCTCACACAAGGCAGTCAGCTATATTCTCAAGATTGTTCCTCCAAAACATAAGCCTGCAGCTCTTATATATACCAACAGGAATTACAGGTATCGTGTATCCCCAGGTACTGATCTAGAACTAATATATTATAATGAAATCTTATTTATCAACTATTTTGTAAGTCAAAAAATTATCAAAGTAGTCACATAAAGCACAGAAGTTTCAGATGTATCCATACTTATTTTCAGATTTTTTTTTTCCATTCTTATAAGGCTATAGTCAAACAAACACATCAAAAAATCATTCAGAGCTTCTGTCAGAAAAGTAGGATGATTTTTTCCTCCCTTGTCATCCGTGTGCAGTCTGTGTGCAATCCTCTTTTTTCACAGCAGAAGTTATCATTTACATTACCATTTACAATTTCCTATGTTCTAGAATTGCGATGCCTCCGCAAAGTTCTAGTGCGATACTGTGGCTCCTTATGACACACAATTTTTTCCAGAGTACAGTTAAGGAAGTGAAAAGTTAAGAAAGGACACCGGTATATATTTAAATCCCATATTTTAAACTATTTTCGAATAAACTTGAGCTAAACACGCCCTACCATTCCCTAACTACACGATCTAACTGCAATTCTATTTCTATTTTTTACCCTCGCTCCTTTTTTGATGACGCTTCCTCTGAGAATCTCAGCGCATACTAAGATAATCAAACAATGTTTTATCACTGCTCACTGCTTCAGCCTCTGCACCCTCCCTGAAATTAAGTGTTATCAGTGACATTTGTTTCAAGGGCTGGACTAGTCCCTTTGCACTGTCCACTGTGTGATGTGCACAAGGACAGTATATTGTAGGATAGGGAGGATTAAGGGGAGTGCATTATACTATATGGAGGACTATAGGGAGTGTATTATACTATATGGTGAACTATTGGGATGTATTATACAATATGGAGGCTTATGGGATGCATTTTACTATATTGAGGACTATGAGGAGTGTATTATACAATATGGAGGACTATGGGGAGTGCCTTATACTATATGGAGAATTATGGGGATGTAGTTACCAATATGTAGGATTATGTAATGCATTATACTGCATTGTGGGCTATGGGGAGTGCATTATGCTATATGGAGAACTATGGGGATGTATTATACAATATAGAAGATTATGGGAGGCATTATACTATATAGAGGACTATAGGGAGTGTATTATGCTAGATGAAAGACTATAGGGAGTGTATTATACTATGTGGAGGACTATGGGGAGTGCAATATGCTATATGGAGGATTATGGGGTGTTTTATAATATATGGACAACTTTGGAGCGCATTATACTATATGGAAGACTATGGGGTGCATTATACTATGTGGGAGACTATGGAGCGAATTATACTGAATGAGTAAAATGTTGCCTATTCATCGAGTGATTGGATTATTTATTCTCGAACAAACATCATTGTTCTCAGCAGCACATCGCCCAGTGAAATCAGCAGAAATTCTGCTGATAGCATGATACTTTGTAGGGACAGATTGATCTACTAGTAATCATTCTGTGTCCATCATTGTTCCTCAGCTGGTGTAGAGGCCAGGAAACATGCGTAAAACAACTTCAATATTGCCTGAACTCCGTGCATGTAAATACAACTGAAATATTTCTGTGTGATGCAATATGTTAGCATTTTGGGCCTCACTTTAAGCTTTTGCTCAGGGCCCCACTTTTTCTAAAACTGTCACTGACATAGGGATATCTTTTGCTGGCTTAGATTGGCAGTAAATGAGTCGGCACCAGAGCGCACTGTTACTGCTCTGTTACATTTAGCGATGCACCAGCGATCCCGACCACGATATGACCCGGTCAGGATCGCTGGAGCATCGCTAAATGGTCGCTAGTGAGCTATCAAACAGGCAGATCTCACCAGCGATGCAGCAGGGCTCGGCGGTCGTACTCACCTGTCAGACGCGGTGAGTGTCACTGTCTTCCGCCTGCGTCCATGGCTCGCTCGTCGGCGCCAGCAGGAAGCTGACGACGAGAAATGGACCAGGCCGATCTCGCGCGATCAGCAATAGCCAGCGGGGGGAGCCAGTTGGAGGTGAGTATCACATGTAGCGATATGGCTATGTGTAAAGGGCCCTTTAGTGTGCGTTCTAAGACTAGATCACAAACTAACAGTGTTGCTATCTCATTAGTGTTGATCTGAGCCGATAGCAGAGAGCACCCAGTCATTGTGCACATGGCACAGTGCACATTGCACAGGGACTAGCCCACACCCAGAAACGACTGTCCCTGATGACACTTTGTTTCAGGGAAGTGCCCACAGCCTCTGCCTCCTGATGATGCACTTGGATTCTCAAACAAAACGTCATCATCAAAAACAGAATTAGTAAAAACAAAGAAAAACAGTTGGATGGAGTAGTTAGGGAACAGTGTGGAATTTTTAATTCAAAAAATTAGCTTAGCTTATGTTATTAAATTGATAGGGATTTAGGAAGAAAATGACATTGTTTGTCAGACCACCCTTTTAAGAAGAAAGTACAACTTTGACATCAGTACAGTGTTTTAAACTTCTTGTTTTCTACTAAGTTTCGCATAATATTTTAGCAATTGTAAATTGGTTTCTTGCCTTCTTCAGGCCATAAGATGTTTGGAAAATTAACAAATGACACATCAGATGCTAAATTCTACATATCTTCATTCTCTGTGTCAGAAAATGGGAGATTGATACTTCTAGTGATAGTTCCGTTGGTTTTTTTCACCATTCTGGCTGGTAATTTCACTATTCTTTTAGTGATATTCCTTGATCCTCAGCTTCATACATCCATGTACTACTTCCTTTCCAACCTCTCAGTATTAGATATTTTATATGTCTCCACGACCCTCCCCAAGCTCCTCCACATATCTTACACTGGTGACCACTTTGTGTCTTACACGGCTTGCATTGCCCAGTTATTTCTGTTTTTGTGGTTTGGTGATACAGAGAGTTTCCTTCTGGCATCCATGGCCATTGACCGTTACGTAGCGATTTGCTTCCCTTTACATTACTCTCTCATTATGAATAAACAGGTTTCTATGTTATTATCATTCACGGCATGGGTTATGGGGGCCATTAATGCCTCGATTCTTACTTGTTTTGTCTGTAAGTTGAGTTTCTTTGGTTTTGTCGAACTTCGAAACTTCTTCTGTGATCTTAAAGCCCTTCTTATAGTATGATCAAGTGACACCACGTTCTTGAGAAACTTTATTTTAGCTGATGGGATGTGGATCGGATCTGTGCCTTTACTTCTGATTTTGACATCTTATGCCTGCATCATTAGGACCATCCTAAAAATTCAATCACCAACGGGAAGATGGAAGACTTTCTCCAACTGTACATCTCATATAACAGTTGTCGTGCTATTTTATGCTTCGGCTTTTTCCTTGTACATGCAATATTCCCATGCGCAGGACGCCATCTTGTCAGTTATATTTGTTATTTTGGTTCCATTGTTTAACCCTTTAATATATAGTTTGAGGAACAATGATATTCTAAGAGCAGTTAGAAAAATATCAGATAAGATAAAGAACCAAGGACAATCAAGAACTCGTTGACTTAAAATCACTTACAATAAAAGGCAACTAATGGGATAAGTGATTTCAAGCCTCTGAAATCATAGTAAGACTGGTAAAAAGAACCTATAGTAAATAAAAATCATGTGATATAAGTTTCGCCCCCTGAGGAAGCTCATGTGAAAACGCACGATGGAGTGTGGGGCAGCGACAGTGTTCTCACCATGAACCCGGGTCAGTACCTTTCTCTGTCATTGTTACTTTTTTCTACAAGATTGATATGAACTTTTTCACACAGCGCCCCTCTTGGCATTTTTTGGCAACAGCATATGACATACTTACTTTGGCTAGCCTCTCAACTACAGATTTTATATACTTTTTAGGACACATGCACGTTATGCATGTCCAAATGGTGGTTTACAAACTACAAATATCATAATTTTCGTGTCTTGTATTAAATCTACTTCTATGAGTTATCTTGTTTGCATTTTTGCTTTTGTCGCAACAGAATTTACTCTTTGTCCCTGCATTCATACAGTAATTCTCAGATATCTGACTATTTAAGCCACACAGGTCCATTTTTTACATTTGTTTTAGTCTTTGTCTTTTATTTTTTTTTATTTTGTCATGGTATTTCAATTGATGTTCTATAAAAAAATATTTAGCTTTGCATTTTTGCTTGATATTTGAGAGTTCAATGCAGATTTTTTGGTTTCATAAATTAGAAGCATGCATTCATTATACGCACCTCATTGTCATGTCCCACGACTTGGGAATCATACAGCATTTTACTATATTGCTTTTGTATTGTTTCTATGCAATAAGGTTGTCTTTTAAAATATGTCCTCACTCTCTACCTAACTATCTGCCTCCCTAGCTCTGATGTCAGTAACCCCTCCTTTCATCTCCCTTATTCTGTGTATGTCAGCCATTTTAAGAAGCTAATTTCTTGCACCTCTGGTTCAGAATAGTCTTTTCTTTACCTACTGTAATTGTGCATAACTGCAAGAATTCAAATTGAAAATAAACCTTGTTCTGGAATCTCCATCCGTGTCTCTGAAATTGAGTCAAGCTATTTGAAGAATTCTCTTCATGTGAGTACTGGTACATAAAGACAGTCAAGAAACGGTGTCTCCCTATACTCACAACTTAGTAATAGAGTCAGAATACTAATCAATAGTACATCTAGCCTACACCTAAATGTAAATTATATTGCTAAAGATATATCAATCATCACCTCTTTACACTTAATAGTGGCAATAGTAGAGATGATTTAGTCCTTTGAAGTTAAACTTTTCCTGCTTCATTGAATTTTTCAAAAATAGCTCAATTGATCATGCATCACAAGTATTGTGAAGCCTTTAAAGAAATACTCCCATGAAAGTTTTTATCTTCTTGATTTATTGCAAAGATCATATTATTTTTCATACTATAAGATGCACTTATTTACTACCAAATTTTGGAGGTAAGTGGGGGTTGTATCTTATATTCCAGATGTACCTTTTATATATACAGTGGGGAAATAACGTATTTAGTCAGCCACCAATTGAGAAATCAAATCCAGAAAATCACCTTGTCTGATTTGGCAAGATTTATTTTGCAAATTATGGTGGAAAATAAGTATTTGGTCACCTAAAAACATGCAATATCTCTGGCTCTCACAGACCTGTAACTTGTTCTTTAAGAGGCTCCTCTGTCCTCCACTCATTGCATGTAGAAATGGCACCTGTTTGAACTTGTTATCAGTTTCATATATAATATGATAATAATATGATATAATATGATATGATTTATTATAATAATATAATATCAGTATAATATATAGTATTATCAGGACACCTGTCCACAACCTTAGTCACACTCCAAACTCCACTATGGTGAAGACCAAAGAGCTGTCAAAGGACTCCAGAAACAAAATTGTAGCCCTGCACCAGGCTGGAAAGACTGAATCTGCTTTTAGGGCTTGCAGATTGCACCAAATATAAATTATGAGAACGTGCGATCACAACCCGGGGTCCACTGTGCGGTGATGGAGGAACCGCAGCAAGAAAACAGTGGCGGAGCATCATTGTGAGCAAGTGGAGCACCCCGCGGGGTCTGGGGGTACTTGGTACCGGGCCCATCGACTTCAATGGGGGATGGTGTCACGGAGACGGCGACCCGGTCCGTGGCCCAGAGGCATCCAGTAATAAAATAGGGGAAAGTTGTGTGGTATGTATCTGGTAAAAATGAAAATAAAGTTATTAGATGGTGAAATACGTGACGTGACCTGTGGTATTCTGGTCAGAGGTGACCAGCGCTGCGGTGTTGTTCCTCTGGATGGATGTTGGGCGCAGCAATGATGTTGTAGCTCTCCACAGGTAGGGCTGTAGTCCCAGGGCAAAGATGTTAAATAAATAGTAAAAATGGCTGTAAACGTTGGGGTGCAGATAAATGAGAGAAAGACACAGAGAGGTGCAGTTTCTTTACCTTTTACTGGTAATAGGTTGCAGTCCGGAGTACCACATACAGGTGATGGAATGAGTCCGGCTCGCCTGGAGGCATTCAGGGGATCCACCTTGCCAGGTGGGGATTTAGTACCTTCCTTTCTGTGCTTTGTGTGTGGGTCTCCGCTGTATATAACTATGCTGCGACCCTCTATTCGTGATGGTTTCACTAACCTGTATGGCTGTCAGCATGAGCCTATTCCACAGGTACCGTCCTTTTCACCATCAGCCCCGGGCTCCTTATCCGCTGACGTGCCCTCAGGTGTTCAATGTGCACAGGAATTTACAATCCCCTGTACTTTCAGATTCGGCTATCAGGGCGTACAGCTCCTGCCAGCCTTGGACTCTGATGTCCCTTTTCTCTTTATTATCACTTCACTCAGGGGTCTGCTATATGCAGTATTTTAGCTTCCCTAGAGTCACTTAAGGACATGTCACACTAAGAGATATCGCTAGCAATATCGCCATAACTAGTGACGTTATAGCGATATTGCTAGCGATATCGCTGTGTCTGATATTTACCTACGACCGGCTCCCCCGCTGGTTATTGCTGATCGCGCGAGTGCAAGCTGGACTGTTTCTCGTCGTCAGCTTCCTGCAGCGCTTCTTGCTGTGACGACGAGCGGCGCGTGGAGCCGGGCGGGAGGACGCAGGATCGCCTGGTGTGACAGGTAAGTAGCGACCCCCGTCCCCAGCGATGTCGCTGGTGAGATCTGCCTGTGTGGCAGCTCACTAGCGACCACTTAGCGATGTACCAGCGATCCTGACTGGGTCATATCGCTGGTCGGGATCGCTGGTACATCGCTAAGTGTGACAGTACCTTAAGTCTCTGCTCCTGTCCTTTCCCTCTTCACAGATCAGCTGCCTGTCTTTATCTGACAGGATCTCCAGAAAGATCTCTTTACCTCACGTCCTCATGTTGTAGCTGTCATATTTCCTCACAGCTCACAGCTGCTTCGTTTCCATGACAACCCCCTCAGCTGACTTCTAGCTGACTCACCAACCCCTCTGCTGGCCAAAATTTATAAGTCATCTCCCTTTTCTGACCTGCAGTAGGAAATTGTGATTTAATCTATTACCTGGCATGGGGGTCCCTTTCTGCCTCCAAGCATGACTTCACCTCATAGAGGGAGGTAATGTCACTGTGACAACCGGACTCTGGGGTGTCTCACAAGCACTCTAAACACACCGAGATAAACGTCACTCGGTGTGAACAGATTGCTAAGTATCTGTCTCTGTTACTCCACAAAGCAGCACACAAACTGAGAGCACTCTAAGTAATGCCCTGTTAGATGTCACAGGAGAATAGTGGAAATGACGATAGTTGCGGTCCCCATAACAAAACCCCCCTAATAAGACTAAGCTGGTGGTTGAGCCTGCTCTGACACATGGTTTGTGCAAGTCAGCACATGCGACGCCGCCACCTGGTGCAGATGCTAAGCTCAAGTGGGAGTTCCCACCCTACACTGCCTGTCTTGACATTCACTCCAAGAGCTAGTAGCAGCACACATACAGGGTGGTAACGTTTCCACCAACACACATATTATCTTAGCACGCCGACACGCGCTCCAGAGGACCTTTTATACATTCCTGTTCAAGTCCAGTCTGACAGGACCTTGCTTGTAGATCAATACGGAACTGCTACGTCACCCGAGCAGCTGAAGAACGACCACCAATGAGAGGTCGCCTCACGAGCATGCTCAGAAGAATGATTTCTGGATTTAGGTTCAGGAACATCTGTTCGCTGCTGCCTATCGCTAGATACTACAGCTTTGGCTTGAGAGCCAGCGGTAATCAAGCGAACAGCACGAGTCTGTGCAAAACACTGGGACTGATGTCTTTGCTGAGCAGCATTCACTGTGGCTGAAGCTGGATGGAAGACCACAGAGGGTGACACAGCTTGGGATCCCCCCTGTGCAGCCGGAGAATCCTGGTGCCTAACATCTGCAATAGGCAAGCAGCTTGGTGTGATGAAATCAACTGTGTGAGCAATGCTAAGAAAATGGAAGATGTTCATGACCACTGATAATCTCCCATGATCTGGGGCTCCACGCAAGATCTCACCCCATGGGGTCAAAATAATCACAAGAACGGTGAGCAAAAATCCCAGAACCACAAGGGAGGACCTAGTGAATAGAGGTGCATAGAGGTGGGACCATCGTAACAAAGGCTACCATCAGTAACACACTACGTTGCCAGGGATTCAGATCCTGCAGTGCCATATGTGTCCCCTGCTTAAGCCAGTACATGTCCTAGCCCATCTGAAGCTTGCTAGAGAGCATTTGGATTATCCAGAAGAGTACTGGGAGAATGTCATATGGTCTGATGAAACCAAAGTAGAACTATTTGGTAGAAACAAAACTCGTCGTGTTTGGAGGAGACAGAATGCTGAGTTGCATCTAAAGAACACCATACCTACTGTGAAGCATGGGGGTTGCAAAATCATGCTTTGAGGCTGTTTCTCTGCAAAGGGACCAGGATGACTGATCTGTGTACATGAAAGAATGAATGGGGCCATGTATCGTGAGATTTTGACTGCAAAAATTCTTCCATCAGCAAGGGCATTGAAGATGAAACGCAAATGAATCTTTCAGCATGATAGTGATCCCAAGCACACCACCAGGGCAACAAAAGAGTGGCTTTGTAAGAAGCATACAAAGGTCCTGGAGTGGCCTACCCAGTCTCCAGATCTCAGCCCCATAGAAAACCTTTGGAGGGATTTGAAAGTACGTGTTGCCCAGTGACTGACGCAAAACATCACTGCTATAGAGGAGATCTGCATGGAGGAATGGGGCAACATACCACCAACAGTGTGTGCCAACCTTGTGAAGACTGTCATTGTCAACAAATGATATATAACAAAATATTGAGATGAACTTTTGTTATTGACAAAATGCTTATTTTCCACCATAATTTGCAAAATAAATTTGCCAAACCAGACAAGGTGATTTTCTGGATTTGTTTTCTCATTTTGACTCTCATAGCTGTGGTTTACCTTCACACCTGGATTTGGGTATCTTCTGCCATTCTTCCTTGCAGATCTTCTCAAGTTCCATCAGGTTGGATGGTGAACCTTAGTGGACAGCCATTCTCAGGTCTCTCCAGAGATGCTCAATTGGGTTTAGGTCAGGGCTCTGGCTGGGCCAGTCAAGAATGGTCGCAGAGTTGTTCTGAAGCAACTCCTTTGTTATTTTAGCTGTGTGCTCAGGGTCATTGCCTTGTTGGAAGGTGAACTTTCGGCCGAGTCTGAGGTCCTGAGCACTCTGGAAGAGGTTTTCATGCAGGATATCTCTGTACTTGGCCGTATTTATGTTTCCTTCACTGGCAACCAGTCATCCTGTCCCTGCAGCTGAAAAACACCCCCATAGCATGATGCTGTCATCACCATGTTTCACTGTTGTTTGTATTGGGCAGGTGATGAGCAGTGCCTGTATTTTTTGCACACATACCGCTTAGAATTATCACCAAATACCGCTTAGAATTATCACCAAAAAGGTCAATCTTCATCTCATCAGACCAGAGAATCTTATTTCTCATAGTCTGGGAATCCTTCATGTGTTTTTTAACCAAATCTATGTGGGGTTTCATATGTCTGGCACTGAGGAGAGGCTTCTGTCGCACCACTCTGCCATAAAGGCCTAACTGGTGGAGGGCTTCTGTGATAGTTGACTTTGTGGAACTTTCTCCTATCTCCATATTGCATTGATGGAGCTCAACCACAGTGATCTTGGGGTTCTTCTTTACCTCTCTCACCAAGGCTCTTCTCCTACGATTGCTCAGTTTGGCTGGACAGCCAGGTCTAGGAAGACTTTTGGTGGTCCCAAAGTTCTTCAATATAAGGATTATGGAGACCACTGTGCTCTTAGGAACCTTGAGTACAGCAGAAATTCTATTGTAACCTTGACCAGATGTGTTCTGTCTCTGAGCTCCTTGGCCAGTTCCTTTGACCTCATGACTCTTATTTGGTCTGACATGCACTGTGAGCTATGAGGTCTTATATAGACAGGTGTGCGCCTTTGCAAATCAAGTCCTATCAGTTTAATTAAACACAGCTGGACTCCAATGAAGGAGTAGAACCATCTCAAGAAGCATCACAAGGAAATGGACAGCATGTGACTTAAATATGAGTGTCTGAGCAAAGGGTCTGAATACTTATGATCATGTGATATTTCAGTTTTTCTTTTTTAATAAGTTTGCAAAAATGTCTACATTTCTGTTTTTTTATTCAAGATGGGGTGCAGAGCGTACTTCAATGAGAAAAAAATGAACTTTTTTGAACCAAATGGCTGCAATGAAACAGGTAGCTCCCACACTGTATGATGGCCCTTTAAAATAGCCTGCACACTGTTTGATGTTCTCCTTAGTAGCCCCCACTCTGCATGATGACCATTCATAGTAGAACCCACATTGTATGATAGCCTCCCTTAGCAGCCCCCACACTGTGATGACCCTTTCTTTCTCATACTGGAGATATTGCAATTTTAATAGCTCTCACAGTGTATAATTAGTAGCTCCCACTCTGTATGATGGCCCACTTTAAAAGTCCCCACCCTGTATACTGCATTCTTTTGTAGCTGCACTCTGTATGATGGCCCCCTTTGCAAGCACCACTTTGTGTAATGGACCCCTGTAGTAGCTCCCACACTGTATGATGGCCCCCATAGCAGCCCCCACACTGTATTTTGGACCCCTTAGCAGCCACCACACTGTATTATTTCCCACCTTAGCAGCATCCCCAATCTATATGACCTCATTAAAAGTCCCCAAAATGTTGATGGATCCCTTTGCAAGCACCACTTTGTATAATGGACCCCTGTAGTAGCTCCCAAACTGTATGATGGCCCCTCTTAGTAGCCCCCATGCTATTATGGCCCCCACATTGTATGATGGCCCCCTTAGCAGCCCCAACACTGTATTTTGGACCCCTTAGTAGCCACCACCACACTGTATGATTTCCCACCTTAGCAGCACCCTCAATCTATATGACCTCAGTAAAAGTCCCCATAATGTTGATGGATCCCTTGGGAGAAATCGCTTTAGAAATTGTGAGGTTCATTTCCTTCTACTAATCATTGTGAAAATAAAAAAAAATTGGGTCTAAAGCATTTTAATCAAAAACACTATTTTTCAATTCCACTACACTGCATTTTAAAATCCTATGAAGCACCTGTGGGTTCAGAATGCTCACCGTACCCCTGCATTGATTATTTGAGGAATGTAGATTTTGAACAGGGTTCACTTTGGGAAATTCTGCTTTTCTGGTGCCTTCAGGACTCAGCAAGTGGTAACTACAGAGTATTACAGGCAAATCTGTACTCAAAAAGCCAAATAGCACTCCTTCTCCCTTACACGCTCTGCTGTGTGTCTGATCAGTAGTTTCTGACCCCATATGGAGTATTGTCACATTTTGTAGAATTTATGTTACATTATTGTGGTGCTCTTTTTTCCCAAGTAACAATCTGTGAAAGAAAGAAAATTTGGGACTAAATCAGTATTTTCATTGAAAAATATAATATTTAATTTTTGTGCCCCAGTTTAATTTTTTTTGTCCCTTCTCAATGTTATAAGCTTTTGAGAAGCATCTGTAGGTCCAATATGTCACTATATTGAGAGATAAATTCCCCGAGGGGTGCAGTCTCCAAAATAGCGTCACTTGTGGGTTTTTTCATTTGCTGTTTCGGCACGTTAGCAGCACTGAAAATACGACATGGTGATTACAATCTATTCCAGGCAAAATTGTGCTCCAAAAGTCTAACAGCGCTCCTTCCATTATGTGCTCAAATAGTAGTTCCCAGCCACATATGTGGTATTGGTTTACTTAAAGGGAATCTGTCACCCCATTTTATCCCTATGAGCTGCTGCCATCACCATTGGGGGCTTATCTACAGCATTCTGTGATGAAATCTGAAAGATAAGAAAAACAAGCTGTATTATACTCACCGGGGGGGGGGGCGGGTGCGGTGGGTTTCACGGTCCGGCACCTCCTCCTTGCTTCTCCCTTGGCTTCTGCGCAGGTGTACTTTATCTGCTCTATTGAGGGCAGAGTAAAGTACTGCAGTGTGCAGGTGCCGGGAAAGGTCATAGAGGTCCGGCGCCTGCGCACTGCAGTACTCTGCTCTGCCCTCAACAGGCAGATAAAGTATGCCTTCTCAGGAGTAGAGGAAGAAGTAAGGAGGAGGACATCATCATATGAAGATGGAAGGTGCCAGACAGGACCGCGACACCCATGGGACCGGACCGAACGCCGGGGTGAGTATAATCTAACTCGTTTTTCTTATTTTTCAGGTTACATCGGGGGCTTACCTACAGCATTACAGAATGCTGTAGATAAGCCCCTGATGGTGGTGTCGGCAGCTGATAGGGTTAAAATGGGGTGACAGATTCCGTTTAAGAGAAATTGCACTACAAACCCATTTTTTCCTGTTACTCTTGTGAAAAATACATTTTTAGGCTACAGCAAAATTATTCGTTTTTACCTCTCAAAGTTCCCAATAAAAATGGAAGAGAAAATTTGCATCATATTCACATTTTAGGAAACACCTGTCTTTATTTTCCAGAGTGCCAGTCCAGTGCTTCTGACCGACCAGAAAAATCCAATGCAAAAAAAGAGGGGGACAGGCACATCCGATAATAAAAAAAAATCTTTAAGCTTTATTCCAAATACATATCTTTAAAAAATGCTGAAAGAATGATATAGTACAAGAATCGCTATGACGCCTTTCTGGCCACTGAATAGTGAGGTACGACAATCACATTAAAAATACCAAGCCACAAAATAAAGCTTGAAGATTTTTTATTACTGGAGGTCTCTGTCCATCTTATTTTTGCATTTTATATCTCAATGTTACAAAGTTTTATGAAGCTCCTGTGGGTCCATAAAGGTTACTATACACCTGTAGGAATTATTTGAGGGGTGTAGTTTCCAAAATGTTGTTATTTGAGGGTTTTTCTGCTGTTTTGGCACCTTGGGGGCTCTGAAAATGCCACATAGCATTCAGAATCTAGAAAAAAATGAAACATAAATTTAGAAAATTATACAATTCTAATTTGCTCTGAACACTTAAGTGCTGAAATATCAGATAAATCTTCAAGGATTTCATTGTAAATAATCTTATGGGATTACAATGGTAATAAAAGCTCCTGCTCTCGGTTATCAGCGGTCATACACTAATGACCTCATGAACGCTGCTCATTTCCTTTAAACATTTATTTAGAATGATTTAAAAGTTGTGGTAACACGATATGAATACAATTATTTTACTAATCTTGAAATTCTTCAGAAAAGAGGTATTGTAGGGGAATAGTAATATTAAACTAAGGCAGCTGCAAGACCTTGTTATATTTGCCAGTCAGTGGTTGCCTGGCAGCTCTAAAATTGCAAATATGGACCAGCTTAGCACAAGCCTCTACATTTACCAGTCTTCACCTTTTAGCTTCTGTATGTGGATGTAGAATTGCACTGGGGCCCCTGGGTTGGGGCTACGGATTCAGCTTCTGGCCGATGAGGCAGGCTGGCACAAGTGGTAAGGTAGCTGGGTCAGAAACAGGAGTTAGTAAAGGTACAAAATTAGAATGCAAAAGAATGGACAGGAAACAACAGTTATGCTAACAAGTGCTCCTGGTTTAGGAGCTAAAAGCACTGGACTGCACCAGAGTAGATAAACCACATCTGGCAGCTTCCAGCAGTAAGCTGAGAGTATTATTAGGGAGTGGTGCTGTCCCATTGGCCAAACCAGGCAGCTGAGTACTCCATCTGGAAGCACACACATGCATGCTGCTAGACCGGACAGCGATACAGGTCCCAGCAAACCTAGTGTTAGTGTCTGGACCGAGCCTACATTGACCATAATAATGATGATCATGATAATATATAAAAAGACATTAGAAAGGTTTAGATACTTTTTCAGCTTTTCCTTTTGTGATTTTTTGACCCATTCATGACTATTATTCTGTAGTATCTCGATAGGATTATGCTCCCACAAGTTATCTCTGGAAAGTAACATTTATTTTATACGTTAAACTTCCATAGCTGGTGATTGTCATTATTCAGTTTGGCCACTGTAAGTTTATATTACCACTCTAGCATTTTGTTTTCTTTGTTGTTGGTTTATGTTTCTTTTTTTATTCTCCCCTTTATTTGCAATCAGTAGTCTGTGTGTAGAGAATTCTTCCTTGTTCTAAATAATAGAATCATAGAATGTTAGTTTGGAAGGGACCTCCAGGGTCATCGTGTCCAACCCCCTGCTCAATGCAGGATTCTCTAAACCATCTCAGACAGATGACTGTCCAGCCTCTGTTTGAAGACTTCCATTGCAGGAGAACTCACCACCTCCCGTGGCAGCCCGTTACACTCATTGATCACCCTCTTTGCCAAAAAAGGATTTTTCTAATATCTAATCTGTATCTTCTCCCTTTCAGTTTCATTAATTTGCTTCTCGTGTTTCTATGTGAAAATGAGAATAATGATGATCTCTCTACACTGTGACAGCCCTTCAAATATTTGTAGACTGCTATTATATCTCCTCTTAGCCTTCTGTTTTGCAAGCTAAACATTCCTAGATCCTTTAACCGTTCCTCATAGGACATGGTTTGCAGTCCGCTCACCATCCTGGTAGCTTTTCTCTGAAATTACTTCTTTTTTTCAATGTCTTTTTTTAAAATGTGTTTCCCAGAACTGCACACAGTATTCCAGATGAGGCCTGACCAAGGAGGAGTAGAGGGGATAATTACTTCACGTGATTTAGACTGTATGCTTCTGTTAATACATCCTAGAATTGTATTTGCTTTTTTGCTGCTGCATCACACTGTTGACTCATGTGCAGCCTGTGATCTATTAGGATACCCAAGTCTTTTTCTCACGGCCTGTTTCTTAGTTCTGTTTCTCTCATTCTGTAGTGGTAGTTTTCATTTTTCTTTCCCAGATGTAGAATCTTGCATTTCTCCCTATTAAACACCATTCTATTAGTTACTGCCCATTGTTCAATCTTATCTAGCTTTATCTAACTTACATTGACAAAGTGACTTCCCATTCAGTCATAAGAAAAATGGCACATATGTAATCATGTTATCCAGGAAAGGAGTGGAGCAGCACCGGAAAAGACTGAAAACAGCAGCGGGTAAGTGCTTTAATACACTCGCTGAGGTCACATTACTGACTAGAAGTACAAGAACAATTAAAAAAAAGAATTGTCCTTAAAGAGTAGCTGTAATTTTAATTTTTAGGAGGAGCTAGAGACAGACACAGACATTCTGCTGCAAGTTCACCTGAAATGACAGTTACGATTTTCCATAAAACTTTATGAGCACTAACTGTCATCTCCTATCTCAGTAATGGGAAAATCTGTATTCACTGAAGACATATTTTAGCCATGAAATATGAACATATGTATAATAAGTTTCTTACTCTTAGGCCATGTTCACACATTGAGTATTTGGTCAGTATTTGACATTAGTATTTGTAAGCCGAAACCAGTAGTGGAACAATCAGAGCAAAAATAAAAAAGAAACATGTCACTACTTCTGTATTTTTCACCCATTCCTGGTTTTGGCTTACAAATACTAATGTCAGATACTGACCAAATACTGATGTTGTGAATGTGGCCTAATTCAGAAGATGAGAAACGTTGGAAGACTCCTTGTGTCGTTCTGCTCACCATCCTGTGGTATGTTTTGCTTCTTTTGATGTGTGTGACATGGCCCATAACCTGATGCAGAATTTCCGCTTTTAGCAGAGTCATCAGCACTCAGACGTTCAGGGAGAATGATTTGCTTTACTTCGGCCATATAGCAACCACTATCTACACAATGACGACATGGACTATACCAGACAAAAGCACAAACATATCACAGAACCCAGACAATACAGTCCAGAGAGGAACTACATGCACATTACCAAACTAAAAATCTTACACAAGGCAGTCAGCTATATTCTCAAGATTGTTCCTCCAAAACATAAGCCTGCAGCTCTTATATACACCAACAGGAATTACAGGTATCGTGTATCCCCAGGTACTGATCTAGAACTAATATATTATAATTAAATCTTATTTATCAACTGTTTTGTAAGTCAAAAAATTATCAAAGTAGTGACATAGAGCACAGAAATTTCAGATGTATCCATACTTATTTTCAGAATTTTTTTTCTATTCTAATAAGGCTATAGTCACACAACCACATAAAAAATTGCTCAGCGCTTCTGTCAGAAAAGTAGGATGATTTTTTCCTCCCCTGTCATCCGTGTGTGGTCTGTGTGCAATCCACTTTTTTCACAGCAGCAGTTATTATCATTTACGATACCATTTACAATTTCCTATGTTCTAGAATTGCGATGCCTCCGCAAAGTTCTAGTGCGATACTGTGGCTCCTTATGACATACAATTTTTTCTTGCACCCATAGACTTAAATGATTAAGTGTCATCAGATTTTTGAGGAAAATCGCGCAAACTGAGATACTTTTCACATGCAGTTTCAGTCAGTGACAAAAATGTTCCTCTGCGCGGCCCCATTGATCAGTTTTTTAAACAAACTGCACTCGGACCGTGAATACAGTTGTGTGCATGAGCCCTAATATTAATTCATTATGCTATTATAACCCGCTAGTAAAAACCTTGACCAGCTTCAGGTTACATCACAGACACTGGGTGGTATATACAATTATTAGTAGGGCATCACAAAATTATGTTGTTTTTTTTCCAGTATTGGCCTTTTTTGCACCTGCTGTCTTGGAGTATGGCAGAGTAGGCTAAGGAAGTGAAAAGTTAAGAAAGGACGCCGGAATATATTTATATCCCATAATTTAAACTATTTTCTAATAAACTTGAACTAAAAACTCCCTACCATTCCCTAACTACACAATCTAACTACAATTCTATTTTTCCCCTTGCTCCTTTTTTGATGATGCTTCCTTTGAGAATCTGAGCGCATGCTAAGATAATCACGTTTTATCAGGAAGCCGACGCTGTGCTCACTGCTTGAGCCTCTGCACCTTCCCTGAAATTAAGTGTTATCATTGAAACTTTTTTCAGGGGCTCGACTAGTCTCTTCGCACTGTCCACTGTGCGATGTATACAATGAAAGTGTATTATAGTATACGGAGGATTATGGGGAGTGCATTGTACTATATGGTGGACTATAGGGAGTGTGTTTTATTATATGGAGAACTACTGGGATGTGTTATACAATATGGAGGATTATGGGATGCATTTTACTATAATGAGGACTATGGGGAGTGTATTATACTATATGGAGGACTATCAGGAGTGCATTATGCTATATGGAGGACTATGGGGTGTTTTTTACTATATGAACAACTTTGGAGCACATTATACTATATGGAAGACTATGGGGTGCATTATACTATGTGGGAGACTATGGAGTGAATTATACTGAATGAGTAAAATGTTACCTATTTATAGAGTGATTGGATTGTTTAAACATCATTGTTCTCAGCAGCACATCGACTGGTGAAATCGGCAGAAATTCTGCTGATAACATGATACTTTGTGGGGACAGGTTGATCTACTAGTGATCATTCTGTGTCCATCATTATTCCTCAGCTAGTGTAAAGAGGCTAAGAAACAAGCATCAAACATCTTCAATATTGACTGAACTCAGCGCATGTAAACACAACCGAAATATTTCTGTGTGATGCAATATGTTAGCATTTTGAGCCTCAATTTAAGCTTTTACCCAGGGCCACACTTTGTCTAAAACTGGCCCTGACAATGCGATATCTGTTGCTGGCTTAGATTGGCAGTAAACGAGTTGGCACCAGAGCGCACTGTTAGTGTGCGTTCTAAGACTAGATCACAAACTAACAGTGTTGCTATCTCATTAGTGTTGATCTGAGCCGATAGTAGAGAGCACCCTGTCATTGTACACATGGCACAGTGCACATTGCACAGGGACTAGCCCACACCCAGAAACGACTGTCACTGATGACGCTTTATTTCAGGGAAGTGCCCACAGCCTCTGCCTCCTGATGATGCACATGGATTCTCAAACAAAACATCATCAAAAACAGAAGTAGTAAAAACAAAGAAAAACAGTTAGATGGAGTAGTTAGGGAACAGTGTGGAATTTTTAATTAAAAAAATTAGTTTAGCTTATGTTATTAAATTGATAGGGATTTAGGAAGAAAATGACATTGTTTGTCAGACCACCCTTTTAAGAAGAAAGTACAACGTTGACAACAGTACAGTGTTTTAAACTTCTTGTTTTCTACTAAGTTTCACATAATATTTTAGATTGTAAATTGGCTTCTTTCCTTCTTCAGGCCATAAGATGTTTGGAAAATTAACAAATGACACATCAGATGCTAAATTCTACATATCTTCATTCTCTGTGTCAGAAAATGGGAGATTGATACTTCTAGTGATAGTTCCGTTGGTTTTTTTCACCATTCTGGCTGGTAATTTCACTATTCTTTTAGTGATATGCCTTGATCCTCAGCTTTATACATCCATGTACTTCTTCCTTTCCAACCTCTCAGTATTAGATATTTTATATGTCTCCACCACCCTCCCCAAGCTCCTCCACATATCTTACACTGGTGACCACTTTGTGTCTTACACGGCTTGCATTGCCCAGTTATTTCTTTTTTTGTGGTTTGCTGATACAGAGAGTTTCCTTTTGGCATCCATGGCCATTGACCGTTACGCAGCGATTTGCTTCCCTTTACATTACTCTCTCATTATGAATAAACAGGTTTCTATGTTATTATCATTCACGGCATGGCTTATGGGGGCCATTAATGCCTCGATTCTTACTTGTTTTGTCGGTAGCTTGAGTTTCTTTGGTTTTGTCAAACTTCGAAACTTCTTCTGTGATCTTAAAGCCCTTCTTATAGTATCAGCAAGTGACACCACGTTCTTGAGAAACTTTATTTTAGCTGATGGGATGTGCATTGGATCTGTCCCTTTTCTTCTGATTTTGACATCCTATGCCTGCATCATTAGGACCATCCTAAAAATTCAATCACCAACTGGAAGATGGAAGACTTTCTCCAACTGTACATCTCATATAACAATTGTCGTGCTGTATTATGCTTCGGCTTTGTCCTTGTACATGCAATATTCCCAAGCGCAGGACGCCATCTTGTCAGTTATCTTTGTTACTTTGGTTCCATTGTTTAACCCTTTAATATATAGCTTGAGGAACAATGATATTCTAAGAGCAGTAATAAAAATATCTAATAAGATAAAGAACCAAGGACAATCAAGAACTCGTTGACTTAAAATCACTTACAATTAAAGGCAACTAATGGGACAAGTGATTTCAAGCCTCTGAAATCATACATAGGACAGGTAACGAGAGCCTGTCAATAGGAATTTATACCACAAACTAATGTTATATATGTAATGGCACTTTTATGGTGACTATATCCTTACCTTTCTTGGAGAAATCAATTTAACTATTTTAAAGAAATCCATAGTTGAAATTTCATGCTAATGGGAACATCTTTTTTTTTTTTGTTTTATCATTTTAAGTAGAACATTAAGGAATGTGACGGAAAGTTCTTATGAGGAGGTAAGGGGAAAAACAGAGTAAAGAGAGGAGGAATATTACACTAGCAAAGAATAAAGAAAATAGTATAGGCGACGGTAAGAACTAATGCTACTACAGTAAATAAAAATCATGCGATATAAGTTTCGCCCCCTGAGGAAGCTCATGGGAAACGCACGTTGGAGTGTGGGGCATCGACAGTGTTCTCACCATGAACCCGGGTCAGTACCTTTCTCTATCATTGTCTTTCTTTTTTTCTACAAGATTGACATGAACTTTTCCACACAGCGCCCCTATTGGCATTTTCTGGCAACTGCACATGACATACTTACTTTGGATAGCCTCTCAACTACAGATTTTATATACTTTTTAGGACACATGCACGCTATGCATGTCCAACTGATGGTTTACAAAACTACAAATATCATAATTTTCATGTCTTGTAGTAAATCTACTATCTTGTTTGCATTTTTGTTTTTGTCATAACAGAATTTACTCTTTGTCCCTCCATTCATACAGTAATTCTCAGATATCTGACTACACTACATGGTCTCCATTTTTTACATTTGTTTGAATCTTTGTCTTTTATGTGTTTTTTATTTTGTCAAGGTATGTCAATTGATGTTCTATAATAAAGTATTTAGCTTTGCATTTTTGCTTGATATTTGTGAATTTAATGCAGAATTTTTGGTTTCATAAATTAGAAGCTTGCATTATACGAATCTCATTGTCATGTCCCATGACTTGGGAATCATACAGTATTTTACTACACTGCTTTTGTAGTGTTGCTATGCAATAAGGTTGTCTTTTAAAATATGTCCTCACTCTCTACCTACCTATCTAGCTCTGATGTCAATAACCCCTTCTTTCATCTCCCTTATACTGTGTATGTGAGCCATTTTAAGAAGCTCATTTCTTGCACCTCTGGTTCAGAATAGTCTTTTTATACCTACTGTAATTGTGCATAACTGCAAGAAATCAAATAGAAAATAAAACTTCTTCTGGAATCTTCATAGGTGCCTCTGAAATTGATTCAAGCTATTTGATGAAATCTCCTCATGTGAGTACTAGTACATAAAGACAATCAAAAAACAGTGTCTCCCTATGCTCACAACTTAGAAATAGAGTCAGAATACCCATTAATAGTACATCTAGCCTACACCTAAATGTAAATTATATTGATAAAGATATATCGATCACCACTAGTGATGAGCGAACGTGCTCGCCACTACTCGTTACTCGCCTGAGTATCACGGTACTCGGTACTCGGTGTACTCAAAGAGAACCGAGCATTTCCGGGAATACTCGGCGGGAACTCGGGTCCCATTCTGTTTTCTTATGCATTGACTGCAAGGCCTGCCCTGCTACCAAGTCATATGCACCCCAGTATGCCTATGAACCCAGGTACTGGATGGGCCCAGGAAAATCCGCTTCACATTATTCATTTTGTACTCCTATTCTGTTTTCTTATGCATTGTCTGCAAGGCCTGCTGTGCTACCAAGTCATATGCACCCCAATAAGCCTTTGAACCCAGGTACTGGATGGGCCCAGGAAAATCCACTTCACATTATTCATTTTGTACTTCCATTCTGGTTTCTAATGCATTGACTGCAAGGTCTGCCTTGCTACCAAGTCATATGCACCCCAATAACTCCAATCACCCTTGGAAGGAATATGGAAGAGGGCTCTCTTAACAAAAAATGTCCCATTAAAAAGGAGAGGGTCCCCTAAACTTGGAAGGCCTATACAGTAAGTGTGTTGGCTGTCAAATATTTTCCCCTGTGGGGTACACCTCAACCTTTTTCAGAACAAGAACTTTATGCACAGCTTAACCACCCACCCTTGTTAATAATTCAACACTGGCTGTAGCTGCACAGAACATGTAAACCCTTTTGATCTAGTGGTGGTGGAGGATAAGACTAGGGCCAATTTCTAGGAGCGATTCTCATAGACTTGGAATGCCCATACACTTAGTGTAGGGGCTGTCAAAGATTTCCCCTGTGGGGGTGTACATATTTTTTGTATTTTGGTGACGGGCATCATAATACCGTGGCCAAAATATTGAGTGGCCGAAGCATGACTGAATACGTTCACCCTGGTGTTCAAGTGGTGGTGGACGGTGAGGATGAGGATAAGGAGGAGAAGGGCACAAAATAGTAAAACCCACAAAAAGTATACCCATCTTTAGTTGTGAAGAGGTGCATGGGAATGCACCAACCAAAAAAAACACTACATTGGATTTTATGTTTCACTGTCATCATTTGGGGGTGTTGCAAAGTCAGGCCAAATCCATCCCTTGATCATTTTTACAAGAGTCAGCTTGACTGCATTTTCTGTAGAAAGGCGAATGCTCTTATCTGTGATAACGCCACCAGCAGCACTAAAAACCTGCTCGGACAAAACGCTAGCGGCAGGGCAGGCCATGACCTCCAAGGCGTAGAGAGCCAGCTCATGCCACGTGTCCAGCTTGATTACGCAATAATTAAAAGGCACAAAGGAATCACGGAGGACGTTGGTATGGTCAGCAAGGTACTCCCTCAGCATCTTAGTAAACATTGCATTCCTTGTGAGATTATCCTGCGCCTCAGTGCGTGGGCAATGGGAGGGCCTCAGAACACCATCCCAGAACTTTCCAGTATTCCCCTGCCTCTGTTGGCATGGTTGGTTGGCCAACGAACTGTTATCTCTGCTGCCAGCGTTTTGAGATGGGAATTTTTTTAATAATTCTGCAACAATGGCCTTATGGTACTGCACCATTTTGGTACACCTGTCTGCCTCTGGAATAAGAGATTGAAAGTTATCCTTGTAGCGTGGGTCTAAATTTGTCACTGGCCAGTAATGACTGGTAACCATTTTTTTGACAATACGAGGGTCACAGGAAAGGCAGCGCAACATAAAGTCATCCATGCGTGCCAGACTGGTAACAGACAAGCCTTCCGTGTCCTCAACAACAGGACGACTGACCAAGATGTCCTCCTCCTCCTCTTCCTCTTCTTCCTTATCCTCAAGCCATCCACGCTGAACAGATGGTATTTACAGTTGTGGTTGTAGTCCCGTCTATAGTGCATGAAAGTAGCTCCTGTTCTTCTTCCTCCTCTTCCTCATTGTCAACCAATCCACGTTGGGATGACATGAGACTGGACTGTCTGTAATCACCCTGTATGGTTCCTTGATTCATGTTCTCGTGCTCCGCCTGCAATGCCTCCTCTTTCTTTGTGAGCAGAGAGCTTTTCAGTACGCAGATGAGCGGGATAGTGACGCTAATAATGGCATCATCGCCGTTCACGATCTTGGTGGACTGTTCAAAGTTTTGGAGGATGCCACATATGTCTGACATCCATGTCCACTCCTGAGGTCTTATCTGTGGAGTCAAACCTAAAAAACAATGGCCTTGTTAATGCTGGTGTTCAACAACTGCCCGCTTTTGCTCACAAATCCTTTCTAACATATGCAGTGTAGAGTTCCAACGCATGGGGACATCACACACCAGTCGGTGAGCTGGAATCAGCAATCGCTGCTGAAGCACGGCAAGGTTGGCTGAAGCTGTAGCTGACTTTCTAAAATGTGCACACAAGTGGCATACTTTAACCAGCAGATAAGGCAGCTCCGGATAGCTTTTTAGAAAATGTTGAATGGTACATGTGTCAGTTCACGTCGCCTCAGAGCTGCCACCAGGTTCCCGCCATTGTCACACACAACCATGCCTGTCTGGAGATTCAGGGGAGTCAGCCACACATCTGCCTGCTCTTTCAGAGCTGTCAACAACTCTTCAGCATTGCGCGGTTTGTCACCAAAGCAAATTAGCTTCAGCACAGCCTGTTGCCGCTTTGCTTTAGCAGTGCTGCAGCTCTTCCAGCTTGAGACTGATGTGCTCCTTTCGGACATGGAGGCTGAACAGGAGGAGGAGGTGCAGGAGCTGTACACAGTTGCCCCACCCTGATTAACGAAGGGCCCGCAATGCTTGGCGTCGGGAGGATGTGGTCCAGGTCTGACTGGGTCCCGGCTTCCACTATGTTAACCCAGTGTACCGCCAGCGAGATGTACCATCCCTGGCCACAAGTATTTGTGCACATGTCGGTGGTTAGGTGTACTTTCCCAGTAACTGCATTGTTGAGGGCACAGGTAATGTTGTGGGACACGTGCTTGTGTAATACCGGGAAGGCACAGCGGGAGAAATAGTGGTGGCTGAGGACCAAGTACCTTGGGATGGTAGCCGCCATCAGGTTGCAGAAAGCTTCCATCCCCATGAGCCAAAAAGGCAACATTTCGATCGCAAGCAGATGAGAAATATGAGAATTGAGTACTGTGGCCTGTGGGGCGATGGTTGCATATTTACGCTTATGTTCCAATGACTGGGGTATGGACAACTGAAGGCTGCGCTGGGACAAGGACGTGGACATGCTTGATGATGGTACTATTTAACTGTGGGCAATAGCAGGTGGAGGGCAGGAGGCATCTTCACATGCACCATGGACAGGAGATTGGCTTGCACGCACAACATTGCCAGAAGCTGTGGTGTCACCCGCAGACACTGTTCCTGCAGCATGGGGTTGGGCCCACAAAGTCGGGTGCTTTGCTGCCATGTGCCTGATCATGCTAGTGGTGGTAAGGCTGGTAGTTTTGCTACCCCTGCTGATGCTGGCATGACAGGTGTTGCAAATGGCGTGTTTGGGGTTATTGGCAGAGTCTTTAAAAAAAAAAAACAGACTCGGGAAAACCTAAGAGTTGGACTGGCAACTTCCGTCAGGTTGATGTTACGGGGAACGGTTGCACGCCTTCTGTCTGCAGCCACCACACTGCTTATTCCTGCCTGTAGTGGTGCGACACCTATCTCCCCCTATGTGCTGCTGTCCTCGCTCTGCATGTCCACATGGCAGGTTGAGACTGTAACTACATTATCCACCACTTCATCTTCCACTTCCCCACTCTGGTCCTCCTAACTTTCCGGCAATTGTTTCTCATCATCGTCCACCTCTTGTGACCGTGGCTGCTCAAAGATTTGTGCATTGCTACATTGAATATCATCTTGCCCCGATTCAATTGGACCGGCAGAGAGGTACGAATCTCCAAATGGAAAACTGAACAGCTCTTCGGAGTGTCCGAGTGTGGGATCAGTTGTCTAAGGGCACACAGCATGGTGGGAGGAAGGAGGATCAGGGTAAGGAATATGTGGTCCAGATTCACGGCAACTGTGACTTCACCGTGTTGAAGACACGGTGCTCGTGGTGGTGGATAAGTAACTGGAAGTATTATTCACTATCCAACCAAAAACCTTTGCACATTGCTTGGGCTTCAATAGTGCTGTCTTGCCGCGGTCCCCTAGGACTTCGAACACTAAGGTCCAGCGAGAAGATGTGGGTGTTTTTGGTGGGTCAATTTCATCTTGCCCATGGCCTCGGCTTGCACCATCACCATCACGTCCACTTCCCCGTCCCTTGCCACGTGCCTTGCCCATTGAAAATATTAGAATATTACACACGTTCAAAAGAAAGGTTGATTTGGGAGGCATCTTGTATGTGATACATGTGCTTGAAAACCATACTTTACCTATCTGGACTTTAGGTAAAAATGTGTTTTGCCTTATCAGATTTAATAAGTACGTTAACAGACTGCAAAAAAAAATACAATGTTTTGGCCTAAACTGGGCAAACTTTGAGCAGGCATAGTTATCAGCTGGCATGGCTATACCACTACAACAAATGTGTGCCCTGTTTTTTTTTTTTGGACTAACTAGTGCTGCATATAAGTAATGTGACACCCAGGACCAAAAAAAAGGAAAAGCGGCCTAAACTGGCCATACTTTGAGCCCACACAGATATCAGCTGGGATGGCGATATCACTACCACAAATGTGTGCTCTGTTTTTTTGGGGGGGATTTTTTTGGGCTAATAGTGCTGTATCTAAGTACTGTGGCACCCAGGATAAAAAAAAGGAAAACCGCCTAAACTGGCCAAATTTTGAGCACGCACAGATATCAGCTGGCATGGAGATACCACTACAACAAATGTGTGCCCTTTTTTTTCTATTTTTGGGCTAATTAGTGCTGTATATAAGTAATGTGACACTCAAGACATAAAAGGAAAACCATCGTAAACTGGCTAAACTTTGAGCACGCACAGATATGAGCTATCACGGAGATACCACCCTGAATAATATGTGGCCTGTATTTTTTTATTTTTTTGCTAAATACTGCTGTATATAAGTACAGTGCCAGACAGCAAAAAAAAAATTGAATTTCGGGCTAAAAAGACCAAAATTTTCAGCAGACAGATGGATGAGGCGTGTCACAGATATACCACACTGTAAAATATGTGGCCTGTATGTATTTTTTGGAGGGTTCAGCAAAATGGTGTCAAGAAATTGTGTAAGACACAAAAAAAAATTCTACTCAACCGTACCACTGAAAAATTCAATATTTCTCTGCACACTCAAAAGGGATGTTTGTGACCCCTTTAAAATTGCTGGATTTTCACGCTGTGCTAGGAAAAGGATCTGGCTGTATTGTGCACTGTCAAAAAGCAAATGGAGGTAAAAAAAAAAGGGCCCTGGATTGCTTTGCAATAAAAAAAAGCTCTATTAGCCCTAGCCAAAATAAATTTCAAAGCCAATTACACCTGAGGCTAGGTATATATGGCCAATATATCCTACAGGCAGCAGCAGCAGCAGCACCAGAACACAGGAAGGGAATGAACCCTCTTGATGTATGCAATGATCTATATACCACATATACAGTGCCTGCAGGCCTTGCACTGATGTGTATAGAGCGACGTACACTACCCTGCCTACCTAACACTGGAATCTATATACTCCGGAATTAGTCCTCAGAAGGACTGTTCGTTTATCTGGATTTGCGTATTTTACGATGGTAAGACCCCACACTAACTAATGAATCCCCAATTCTGACCCTGTCTCAGCAGCAGCTCTCCCTAACCTATCTCAATCCGGAGCTGAATGCACCAGGCAGGGGTGGCGTCCGGTCTCTTAAACCCCTGATGATGCTCTGCAGCCAGCCAATCACTGCACGACCACAACAAAGATGTCTGCGGCGTTTCTTTGCCTGACAGACAATCCCTGCATCATGATTGGATCTGTAAAGACCGCCAAAAAAGCTGGGTGGAGACCCGTGTTCCCGCCGAGTAATCCCGGAAATGCTCGGTGCTTGCCGAGTACACCGAGTACCGTGATACTTGGGCGAGAAATGAGTAGTGGCGAGCACGTTCGCTCATCACTATTAATGAATAACATTTCCAACATGTCTACTTTACATCAGAACAATTTTTTAAGCATATTTTATTTTAGTTAGGAGGTTATAAGGGTTAAATATTGACCAGCTATTTCTAATTTTTAAAACAAAATTTGCATAACCATTTTTTTAAGGAACCACATCACATTTGATTGAGGGGCCTACATCACAGAAAATACCCAAAAATGACATCATTCTAAAAACTGCACCGTTCAAGGTGCTCAAAACCACGTTGAAGAAGTGCGTTAACCCTTCAGGTGCTTCACAGGCACTGAAGCACTGTGGAAGGAAAAAATGAACATTTAACTTTTTGTCACCAAAAATTTATTTAGACCCAATTTTTTTTATGTTCACAAGGGTTACAAGATAAAATGGAAATCACAAGTTGTTGTGCTATTTCTCATAAGCATGCTGTTACCTCAGATGTGGATGGAAAAAAACTACTGTTTGCATGAACGGCAGGGCTCGGAAGAGAATGAGCACTGTTTGACTTTTTGAACGCAAAATTTGCTGGAATCGTGAGCGGACACCATGTCGTGTTCGAAGAGCCTCTGATGTGCCTAAAGAGTGAAAAACAGCTCAAAAAGTGACCCAATTTTGGTTTTTAAGGCACAGCAGCAATATTTCTGCCTTATGGCTTTTCTCCTCCAGGCTCCCCCAGTATGTACAGAGGTATGACTCTACTGATGGATTGCCCCCCTTAATAGCTCCCGCTCTGTATGATGACCCCCTCTTTGTAGCACCCACTCTGCATCATGGCCAAGTCGAGTTGACCCCATCCTGGCACCCTTAGCAGCCTCCAATATGTATGATGGATCCCTAAATAGCCCCACACTGTATGGTGGCCAGCCTTAGTAATCCCCACAGTGTATAATAGTGTCAGGACTCCTGATGTCCATCTGCGGATTGACCAGTAGTGGCTGCTACTGTTCACCTTGATAGCTGAGCTGCATTTCCACTCCATACCACTGGAAGCTGCTGTTGTATTCCTCAATCTCCATTTACTAAGATGGCAGATTCTGAACCTGTGGAATTCATCTTGTTTCATGTTTCGGCCTACTTAAAAACACATGAAACACTTGTAAGAAGATGAGCCGAGGCAGAGTCAGCGGTTTCCGGTGCCCTTTAAGGCCAGAACTATCGAGACTGTCACCGCTGTTGCCGGGGGAGGCGGAGGGAAAGACCTTCCCACTGGACAGAAGGGGGCATGGGATATACAAGAAGGACTGGGTGTGGGAACAGGTCAGACTTGGCAGGAAAGCATCAGGAGAAGGTTGACTCCCTCTCCGCTGCTCCGGCTGACAACTCCACGCCGCTCATACCTCAGCGTGCAGACTATAAGGTTGACTTTGATGCTATTCAGTTATCATCTGACCCTGTTCTTCTGGATAGCCCTGTCCTATCTGTGGTAATGGATAAGCTGCCTAGAGACTACCACAAAGGACCTCACGCTGCTGCGGGCTGTGAGCGTGCCGAAGGCTCGTGTTCGGCGCCATTCCTGAGGAATCCACATCACGGACTGTTTCAACATTCCAGCGCACTCAAGCCAAGCAGGACCGTATCTATCAGCACTGTTGGGAGTCTGTGCTTCTCGTTCCTCCGTAGCAGAGCTAGAGACTTTGTCCACGATTTGCTTCACCATCGGGAGATTTTCCAGCCTTTCCCCTGCAAGAACTACAAGTGATAAGTTACCTTGTTTTTGTATATCTTATTCTTGAGCATTGTGTTTGTGTGCAATTCCAGCCACATCCGATAATAAAAAAAATCTTTAAGCTTTATTCCAAATACATATCTTTAAACATCCATGCAAGAATGATGTAGTACAAGAATCGCTTTGACGCCTTTCTGGCCACTGAATAGTGAGATACTACAACCACATAAAAAACATAAACCACAAAATAAAGCTTGAAGATTTTTTATTACTGGAGGTGCCTGTCCATTGCATTTTATATCTCAATGTTACAAAGTTTTATGAAGCGCCTGTGGGTCCATAAAGGTTACTATACACCTGTAAGAATTATTTGAGGGGTGTCGTTTCCAAAATGGTGTTATTTAAGGGTTTTTCTGCTGTTTTGGCTCCTTCGGGACTCTGAAAATGCCACATAGCATTCAGAATCTAGAAAGAATGAAACAAAAGTTCAGAAAATTATACAATTCTAATTTGCTCTGAACGCTTAAGTCCTGAAATATCAGATAAATCTTCAAGGATTTCATTGTAAATAATCTTATGGGATTACAATGGTAATAAAA
Organism: Dendrobates tinctorius; assembly: GCF_039654945.1. Classification (NCBI taxonomy): domain Eukaryota; kingdom Metazoa; phylum Chordata; class Amphibia; order Anura; family Dendrobatidae; genus Dendrobates; species Dendrobates tinctorius. The sequence continues at coordinate 2,918,235 of NW_027361912.1, forward strand.
GCTCCTGCTCTCGGTTATCAGCGGTCATACACTAATGACCTCATGAACGCTGCTCATTTCCTTTAAACATTTATTTAGAAATACCGAAAAGCTGTGGTAACACGATATGAATGCTATTATTTTTACTGATTTTCACCTTGAAATTATTCAGAAAAGAGGTATTGTAGGGGAATAGTAATTATACTAAGGCAGCTGCAAGACCTTGTTATATCTACATTGCCCTCGCAGTCTACTGAGCCAGAATCTGACCCTGATGAAACTCAGGTGCCCCTTCCCGCATACTGTACCACCTTTCACGGTGACACAGAGGAAGGTGCAGATGAAATTGAAGAGGAGGTGATGGATGACCCAGTTGCTGACCCAGATTGGCATCCATTGGGGGAAGAGGGTGCCGCTGGCAATAGCTCAGAAGAGGAGAAGGATCCGCAGCAGGCAACGACATCGCAGCAGTGGTTATCTGGCAGGCACATAGCTGTCCAAAAACGTGGTAAAAAAAACAAAAAGAGATGCAGGACAGCTTGCCCAGACAGTCAAATTAGCACAGCATGCAAGCCCTGAAAATTTATACCATAGTAGGAAGAGTGCAGTGTGGCACTTTTTTGACCATAATCCTATTGATGAGACAAAGGTTATCTGTACGAAGTGTGGAAGGACCTTTAGGCCTCTTTCACACATCAGGTTTTCGCCGTCAGGCGCGATCCGGCGCTTTTGACAGAAACCGGATCCGGCGAAATGCAATGCCGGATCCGGTTTCCCCCCCATTGACTTGCATTTGCACCGGATCGCGCCGGATGGCCATGCGTTTCATCCGGTTTTCGCCGGATCCGGCAATGTGTCGCGATCCGGCGTCTGGAAAAAACGGCTACTGTAACGTTTTTTGTCTCCGGCGAAAAAGCCGGAGACGCCGGATCCGGCGCGTCCGGCTTTTTCACACAATGAAAGCCTATGAGCGCTGCAATGCGCCTGATCCGGCGAAAGCTGGATCCGGTGGCCGGATCCGGTTTTTTTGGTCTGAGCATGCTCAGTAGCTCTGCCCACAAGACATATATAAAAGCAAGACAGTGGGACCCACAGCCACACCCAACATGCCACCCAAGAAAGCAACCAAGCGCAGCAGGAGAAGGCAGGAGACCACTGCAGCACCATCAGCACCACCACCACCCCAAATGGAGCAGCAAATGGAACATGCTGAGGAGGGGAGGCCAGCAGCAGATGAGAGACGGTAATTATCAAATCCCCCATTCCTCCAAACTAGGGCTATTGAATATCAAGATATTCATTGGCCCTTTGTTTCTCTTTATTCAACAGCCGCCCAATAGATGCAGCAGCAGCAGCAGCAATGGCAGCAGCTGGAACACCACCCACAGGCATGGAGTGTGGCCACCAGGAAGACAGCACATCATCTTCTGGGAGCCCTCCCTCGCATCGTCAGCGTTTGATGGTAAGTTTTTATTTCCAAAATCCATCATCTCTGTAATATATGTCTATTCATTGCCTTTTATTTCAAAACAGGATTCACAAGATGAAGAGGAGCTCCCAGAAGAAGAAGGAAGGGGTGGACAGACACTTGGAGTGGGCTCACAATTGGTAAGTTTTTTGCATCAAATGCAGAAACACAACATCACACTACACACAACACATAGAAAACAATGTTCTGCAGACCACACACAGCAAACAAATGCCTACATCCAAAGACATAACATTTTTTGTTTTCTTCTCTAGTCTTCCCAATCTGGTGCTCGGCCAAGAGGTCCTCGCAGTGCCTCCCAGGGTCGTCGGCGACAGCAACGCGGCGGTCACCAGCGTGTATGTATAAATATTTTTGCTTTGTTTTTTTGCACTTTTTATTTCATTTCTTTTGTGGAGGCTAATTATGTTATTTTTGTCTTTTTCTTTAACAGCCTTCACAGCGTGCTCCCGACTCTGACGGTGAGGATGGAGGGATTGATGTGGACCGCCTCATCGATCTCGTCAGAGAAAGGGAGCCGCTCTGGAATATGGCTGACCGCCACCATGCTGACCTTATCGTTACCCGACGACTCTGGGAGGAAATCTGTTCGCTCCTTGTGGGCCGCTGGGAGGACCTCGATGTTCGGGCCCAGATTAAAGAGCGTAAGTATATACAGTACCGGTTGCTTGATGTAAACCAGTGTTTCCCGAACTCCAGTCCTCGTGGTCCCCACGGATCATGTGTTCAGGATTTCTATTTACTATGGAAATCCTGAAAACATGACCCCTGGGGACCATGAGGACTGGAGTTTGTGAAACACTGATGTTGTATACTAACCACTCCTTTCTCGTTTCAGGGATCAGAATTGTGAATCGGTGGCGGTCTATGAGGGATCGTTTCAAGAAGGAGTCACTAGAAGTTAAATATTACACATCACATGTGAAAAAAAATGTTAGATGTAACTTTTTTTTTTCAGCCAGGGCCATACCATGTCAGTATTTTAATTGTTTTTTTTTCTCTTTATTCCACAGCACGGTGAGCAGCACTCGGGAGCCTGCACGATTGGACCCTTCTGAGGTGATCCCTGAGGAGACCGGCACCGAGGGACACTTCGACCGCCCCGGTACATCTGCACCTTCCCAGCCTTCCCACACATTCGACCCATCTGTCCCATCCACCAGCACAGGAGCATCGTGGCCGCCTACATTACATGAAGCTGCTGGTGAGGAGATCGCTTTCCCTTTACCCCACCCTTCTGCCCCTGCCACCTCTAGTACACCTGCGGGTACTGGGCGGCAGCGGCAGAGGGGTCAGGAAAAGAGTTATGCGCCAGAGTTCTTGCATCTGAATGCATCTTTCCAGAACTGTCTAAAAGTCTTGTCAGAGCAAATCTCTGCAGGCTTTCAGCAGATCAACTCCAGCATTCTGGAGGTGAAGACACTTCTGCAAACCATGCATTCAGAAGCAAGAACTTCGCCAAACCACACCTTTTTCAGGTCTGTTGTGGAGCGCATGGCAACACTATCTCCTACCCAGCAGATGCATGTAATGCATTCGTGCCACGGAGCTCTACAGCAGGTTACCTCCCAACCTCCACCTCCCACCACTGTAGTTCCTCCACCTGCACCCCCTCCAGCCACTTTCCATCCTCCCCCTCCTATTACATCTGCACCCCCTCCAGCCACTTTCCATCCTCCCCCTCCTATTACATCTGCACCCCCTCCAGCCACTTTCCATCCTCCCCCTCCTATTACATACCAGCAACCTCACCAGTACCAGCAACCTTCCCAGTACCAGCAACCTCCCCAGTACCAGACATCTCCCCACTTCCAGCAACCTGCCCCGTACCAAACTCCTTCCCCGTACCAAACTCCTTCCCCATACCAAACTCCTTCCCCATACAACTTTCCATCAACATCATCTGCTCCTACAGTCCCTGCCCAACCCTCCACTCCACCGCCCACCACCTCTTCTGCCTCCCACATGTCCACCCATTCTGTAGCTTTTTCCACACCATCACCTCTAACTGTTCCTTCCCCACCACGATCCCAGTCCTCTCTCCACACTCCCATTGTCGAAGTGTCCCGCAGCCCCTCCAGAAGTATTTCCACCCCACACTACACAGATTTATGATGTGTTTTGTAATAAAAATGCCCTGTTGGTTTCAAACCTTTATTAAAAAAGTTTTTTTAACTTTAAAAACAGTTTACAAAAAAAAAATATTTTAAATAAAAGTTAAATTATTGTTTACACTGGTTGTCTGTCATTTCTTTCTGCGGCGAAATATGTTTAAAAAAAAGGTTAAATACAGGGTATTTAAAAGGTAAAAAGGTATTCAAAACCAGGTATATAACTGTGGGTAAATTTTAGCTTTTTGCCACAGTTGTGTTCCTGGTTGTGTTTGAAGCAAAGTATTTCACCTGAAAAGTTGTGTTTATTGTTGGTGATTTCCTAACAATGTACACAACTTTTGTTAAAAGGTGAAATACTTTGCATAAAACACAACCAGGTACACACCTGTGGCCTAAAGCTAAAAATAGTAAGACCATGACAAGATAGCCAACTTTGGTTGGCAAAGGTATATACTGTTGGTCCAGAAGGTACACAAGTTTGGTTAGGGCACAAATCTTTCACACTCTGTCATCCTGCCAGTGTACTCTGCCTTGAGGTGACATAAAGTATAGTGCAAAATTGTCCCTCATTACTGAAACCGTCACAGAACTTCTAGTGGTAATATTTCCAATGACAACATCCATCTTCGCCAGTAACTTGCTCTTCTCTCCAACCTGCACTTTCTCCTCTACAACCTGTCAAAGAAGGGCTGTAGGAACATGCTATATATAGTTTTCCAGCAGCCAATCCCGTTCGGAAGGCCACAAGGGTCAATTTTAAAAACCAGATCCGGCGTAATCCGTCGAAAAACGGATAGAAAAACGGATGAACCGGATGAGACGGATCCGGTTTTGTCTGTCAAGAACAAGACGGATCCGGCAGAAAACCGGATCCGGCACATCAGGTTTTACAAAACATTTGCCGGATCCGGCATTCCGGCACGACGCCGGATCGCGCCTGACGACGAAAACCTGATGTGTGAAAGTAGCCTTAGCCGAGGGTAAAATCTCCAAAATTTGAATACCAGTTGCATGCTTAGACATTTAATCACCATGCACTTGTAAGCGTGGATGGACTGCAAAACCTCAGGTAGCAGATGTGCACCTGCTCCGACTGAAGGTAGCCAGCAACACTCCATTGCTTCCCTCACTGTAAACCGACTGGTAAGCACACAACCAGCAAGAAATGTTGAGGTGTCGTCTCAAGGCCAAAGCAGTCAGGGAATCACAATGATTTTGCAACTAAAGACTGAATCTAGGCCATCACCACCAGCACCACCACCATCACCATCATGAACCCCCTCTCAGTCTGTCAGGTTCACCGCTAGTTCCCCCATATGCAGCTCTCAAGTCCAGCTCACCCTAGCAGACACTTTGAGTAGGACGAGAAAGTACTCATCCTCTCATCCGCGTACACTGGCTTTGAATGCCTACATTGCCAAACTGATCTCATTAGAGATGATGCCCTTCCATTTGGTTGAAAGCGCAGCGTTCCGAGAGCTCATGGCCTACTCTGTCCCATGATATGACCTACCTAGTCGGCACTTCTTTTCTCAAAAAGCCATCCCTGCCCTCCACCTGCATGTGAAAGACTGCATTGTCCATGCACTCAAACAATCAGTGAGTGGAAAGGTGCACCTGACAACAGATGCCTGGGCCAGTAGGCATGGCCAGGGCCGTTACGTGTCCATCACTGCGCACTGTGTTAATGTGGTGAATGCAGGCTCCACAGGGGACAGCGGTGGTGGAACAGTGCTGCCTAGCCCACGCTATAGGAATCAGTTGGCAGTAGGCGTTCGACCCTCCTCCTCCTCCAGAAGCGAAAGCTCGTCGACAGAGCGCAGTCGCACGAGCACTCCATCCGCAGCTGTCAGTGTTGCACACGAGGTGTCCCACTATCAAACAGCCAGTGGCAAGCGTCAGCAGGCTGTTTTAAAGATGATGTCTTTGGGCGACAACAGACACACCGCGGAGGTACTGGCTGACTACTTGCAGCGAGAAACTGAGTCATGGCTGGGCAGTCTACATCTTGAGCCAGGCAGGTAGTCAGTGATAACGGCCATAATTTTGTGGTGGCCATAGCCCTTGCAAAACTCAGACACATACCTTGCCTGGCTCACACCTTGAACCTGGTGGTGCAGTGCTTCCTAAATAATTATCCAGAGTTAAAAACCCTGCTCCATAAGATGTGAAGATTGTGCTCTCACATCCGTCGCTCGCCCGTAGACTCAAGTCGTATGCAGAGGCTGCAGTGATCGCTCAACCTCCCCAAGCACCGCTTAATCATAGACGTTGTGCGAAAGGTTAAAACTGAAATCAAAGCTGAAGTTTCGTTTTGTCCATTCTCTGAAGGTTTCATTTCTCCATTTTTGTTGCTGTAAGATACATTTTTGTAATTGGGATGGGCTGTCAAACCAGACTGTTCCCATCAGGTGCAACATAAGGGAGCCAGGGGTGTAAAACTCTGAAGAATATGCCATTATATTGCTTTCTATGCTATTTGGATGCGGACATATATGTAGTTTCCGGTTTTCTTGCAATATTATTGGCTTTTAAAGTTAAGTATTACCATGATGTTATTGGTAGTTGAGAACTTTGCATATTTAAGCAAAATGTTTTAAAAGAAGTGACTAAAATAAAGGGACTTGGTGATCTGCCTTGATCCTCCCGTACAGAGACCCCCATCTCTGTTTGGTCATTTGAGTTGCTAGCAACACTCTGTGGAATAATTTGGACATCACTGGCTCAACCGTGAAGGGTTAATTTAGCCCTCCCTCAATAGGTACCCCGACAGCTGGTGCCCAAAGCCTTCCATCCATAGATTCTGTCAGTTGCTTGATCTATTTACGATCAACATTGCGTGCAGCAGCCACCACAGCCTCCCTGACACTGTTCTGAGAGGTGTAATGTTTTCACTCCCTGTAGATCTCACGTTTTAGGAGGGACCACAGGTTCTCTATGGGGTTCAGATCAGGTGAGCAATGGGGCCATGACATTATTTTTTCTTCTTTTAGACCTTTAATGGCCAGCCACGCTGTGGAGTATTTGGATGCATGTAATGGAGCATTGTCCTGCAGGAAAATCATGTTTTTCTTGAACAATACCGACTTCTTCCTGTAACACTGCTTGAAGAAGGTGTCTTCCAGAAACTGCCAGTAGGTCTGGGAGTTGAGCTTCACGCCATCCTCAACCCGAAAAGGTCTCACAAGTTCATCTTTGATGACACCAGCCCATACCAGTACCCCACCTCCACGTTGCTGGCGTCTGAGTCAGACTGGAGCTCTCTGGCCTTTACTGATCCAGCCTCGGGCCCATCCATCTGGCCCATCGAGAGTCACTCTCATTTCATCAGTCCATGAAACCTTACAAAAATCTGTCTTAACATATTTCTTGGCCCAGTCTTGACGTTTTATCTTATGTTTCTTGTTCAAAGGTGGTCGTTTTCCAGCCTTCCCTAACTTGGTAATGTGTTATGAATGAGGTTGGTAGCTATCGGATTGCAGACCCCTGATCCTATCCACAACAACTAACAGTAGCCGTGGGGGGTTCCTACGATGCCCTAGACCCCTCGATCACAGCCGGAGAACTAAATAGGCCTAAAGAAAGAAAGGGGAAATCTAAACTGCCCCAGAGCAGACCCCAAAGCAATAGGCAGCCCCCAACATATAATGACGGTGAAGCAAGATGAAAACACTAACACAGATAGAAAGATAGGTTGAGCAAACGATGGGGCCCAAGCTAACTAAAAAGGACAGGATAGAAAAGCTGCTGTCTGCAATCCGTAAAAAACCCTACCAAAAAATATGCCAACCGTCTGATAGGAAAAACAGGCCCTGAAGTCGCTAGGACTTCAAAAAGGCTATATCAGCACTCAGGTAAATTCTGAAGACAGAGCAAAGAGACAAACTGATCAGAGACAAAAATGGAACTCAGCACATCCCCGACCGGGGATGACTGAACTCCAAAAAACAAGGAAAACAAAACAAAACTAATAAGTTCAATAGCAGAGCAAAAACTTATCTTTGGGAAGCAGGAATCAGACTGGTCTCCAAGAATCCAGCAGAGAAATCACCAGCGACTCAGAAGGGCGTCGGCTGCCTTATATCCAGGCAGAATTTCCTGTTACCCAGTCATCATCTACCAGACCAGGTGTTTGGTAATCAGCCTCACTACCTTCCTTCACCAGAAGAGGGAGTTCATCAGACATCGACGGTGAAGGGGAAAATGAACTCACAACAGTCATGTCCCTGAGTATTGTACACCTTGTGTTTTTTGATACTCCAGTAACGTTGCAGCTCTGAAATATGGCAAAACTAATGTCAAATGGCATCTTGGCAGCTTCACGCTTGATTTTCCTCAATTCATGGGCAGTTATTTTGAGCCTGTTTTTATCAACACGCTTCTTGCGACCCTGTTAGCTATTTGCCTTGAAATGCTTGATTGTTCAGTGATCACGCTTCAAAAGTTTGGCAATTTCAAGACTGCTGCATCCCTCTGCAAGACATTGCACAATTTTTGAATTTTCAGAGTCCATCAAATCTCTCTTCTGACCCATTTTGCCAAAGGAAAGGAAGTTACCTAATAATTAAGCACACCTTATATTGGGTGTTTATGTCATTAGACCACACCCCTCCTCATTGCAGAGATGCGAATCACCTGATTTACATAATTGGCAGTTGGCTTTCAAGCCTATACAGCTTGGAGTAGGACAACATGTATAAAAAGGATGATGTGATCAAAATACTCATTTGCCTTATAATTGTGCACACAGGGTATAGGCCCATCATACACTGGAGCATCATATGGGGCCCATCATATACTAGAGCATCATATGGGACCCATTATATATGGAGCATTATATAGGCCCATCATGCAATGGAGCATCATCCATGGGGCCCATCATATACTGGAGCATCATATGGGGTTCATTATTTATGGGGCATCATATTGGGTATGGAGCATTATAGGGAACACATATGAGGCCTATTCTGTATGGAGCATTATATGGAGGCCATTCTGTATCGAGCAATGTATGGGGCCCATCATATACTGTATGGAGCTTTATATGTGACTCATTATACTGTATGGAGCAATATGTGGGGCTCATTCTACTCTATGGGGACCGTCCTATACTGTATGGCACATTTTATGGGGACCATCATATACTGTAGCATTATGTGGAGCTCATCATATACTGTATGGAACATTATATAAGACCAATTATTCTGTATGGAGCAATATATGGGGCTCATTATTCTGTATGGCGCACTATGTGGTGGCCATAATACTGTATGGAGGAATATACTGTCCGGTTTTTGAGCTATTGTAGAATTTAAAATAGATATCAGTCATGTAATGTAAGAAGTGAAGTATTTGTCATTGCACTATACCAATATTTCTCTGCCGTATCGGAGCATCATGAATTGTGGTCTGTGTTAAAGGGGCCCTCTGACACTCTTTCACCCGGGGCACACGAAAACCTGGAGCCAACCCTACCCCCCCTCCACAACTTTAGCCAAATAACCCTCAGTTTTCAATGCGTAACTATTATTATAAAGTAAATTAAGGTTGACAAGCTTAAGTAATAAGAATTGATGTCGTTGGCATTGAAATGGGCACTGTAGGTGTGTTTACTGTCCTCCACTCCCTGCCAACTTTGTTTTCCCATTGACTTGCATTGGTTTTCGTGTTTCAGTCGGACCTCCGACTTTTCACGATAGTCGGCCGGTTTCGTTCGACTCGACTTTTGAGAAAGTCGGGTTTCATGAAATCCGACTCGACCCTAAAAAAGGCAAAGTCGCTCATCCCTAGTAAAAAGGTCTGAATACTTTCCGTACCCTTTGTGTATATATATATATATATATATATATATATACCTTTCTGTTTTTCTGTTAGTTGACTGACTTCCCTTCGTGTCACCTTCCTGAAGAACCAACTCAATGGAAAGAATAAAATCTGCGCCATCAATGCATATGCCGTGCCAGTTATCAGATACCCTGCTGGCATAGTGGCCTGGCCAAAAGAAGAGATGGAAGCTGTAGATGTGAAGACATGTCCTCACAATGCATGGAGGTCTCCACCCTAAGTCTAGCTCCCTGAGATTGTATACCAACACAAAGGAGGGTGGTCGAGGCTTGATAAGCATCCAAGCCACCATCACGGATGAAACAAGGAGTTTCCAGAATACATCAGAAAAATTGCACCAAAAGATGAGATGCTAAGAGAAAGCCTAAGGCAGCAACAACAACAGATCTGGAAGGATGAACAGGAACACGAAGCACCATGGCAAGACCAGCCGCTGCATGGGATGTAACATCGACAGATAATGGAGGTGGCTGACATGGAGAAAGCTGGACTCCGAGACAGCACAGAGGCATTAATCATAGCAGCACAAGAGCAAGCATTAAGTACCAGATCCATAGAAGCAGGAATCTACCACACAGGACAAGACCCTAGGTGCAGACTATGCAAAGAAATCTTAGAAACCATCCAACACATAATGGCAGGATGCAAAATGCAAGCAGGAACAGCTTATACCGAACACTACAACCAAGTAGCGGGAATTGTATACAGGCACATCTGCACAGCATATAGGCTAAGCCACTCTAAGTTCAGGTGGGAGACCTCAGAGAATGTATTGGAAAATGAAAGAGCAAAAATCATGTGGGACTTGAAAATCCAGACGGATAAGCAGGTGCTGGCTAACCAACCAGACATTGTCATAGTAGACATGGACCAGAAGACAGCAATGATAATACATGTGGCAGTGCCAAGTGATAGCAACATCAGAAAGAAGAAATATGAGAAGCTGGAGAAATACCAGGGCCTCAAAGGAGAACTGTAGAAGATGTGGAAGGTGAAGGCAACAGTGATTCCAGTGGTGATAGCAGCACTTGGAGCAGTAAGTTGGAAGAATGGTTACAACAGATCCCAGGAGTAACATCTGAGCTGTCTGTACAGAAAAGTGCAATGTTGGGAACAACTAAGATCCTGCGCAGAACCCTCAAACTCCCAGGCCTCTGGTAGAGGACCCAAGAATGAGGAAGGCCAAAAAAAGGCCACCCCCAGTAGGGGGTGAGAAGGAAGTTTTTTATACATACATATGTATATGTCCCCTGTGGCTGCAGATGGGCGGCAGCGGCAAGGGAGTTGGTCACAGGAGGCAGGAGCCAGATGCTGCGGCTAACACTGTGTCCGCTGTTAAAGAAAATGAATATACACTGCTTCCAATGCCCATAGTCTGTCCCACTCACTGAAGCTGACGTGGAGAGGTGGGAGGGATTATGGGTTTGTGGAGCAGTGAATAATCATTTTCTTTAATAACCGTCACAGCATTAGCTGCAGCCGTCGGCTTCTGCAGCAGCTGTGTGATCACGTGTGCCTGCTATTACAGAAAATGAATATTCACTGCTCTCCTCGCCCATGGAAGTAGAGAGCAGTGAATATTCATTTACATTAACAGTGGGTGTGAGGAACTATCCACGAAAAACTATAGGACAAATGCTCGAAGAGTGGAGTCTACGGTTCAACGGGATGCAGATTTTTCCAACACTGAGCACCATATGTGTTGTGTTTTACTAGCTATTTGCTTTCTGTGTTTTGTTAGTGATTTGCTTGCTCCTCAGTTCATCCTCAGGAATCAATGTTTCCACTCACTGATGGCATGCAGAGGAAGAAGTGCAAGCTGGATCTTATGTATATCTAAGACCAGACAGGAGATTGCTGCAGGTAAATGTAAAGCAATCATTAAATAAAATAAATAAGTAAATCTTTATTTTTATATAGCACTAACATATTCCGCAGCGCTTTACAGTTTGCACACATTATCATCACTGTCCCCGATGGGGCTCACAATCTAAATTCCCTATCAGTATGTCTTTGGAATGTGGGAGGAAACCGGAGTACCCGGAGGAAACCCACGCAAACACGGGGAGAACATACAAACTCCTTGCAGATGTTGCCCTTGGTGGGATTCAAACCCAGGACTCCAGTGCTGCAGTGCTATCCACTGAGCCACCATGCTGCCCAATCATTCTATTAATCTCATCTGTATCTCAAGGTCTTAAACCTTTGTGCTCCCCGCAACTAGGCCCATTGTGTGGATGGGGATAGCTGACAGATGGTCACTACAGGGAGTCTCACATGCAATCCCAGGTGATGGGGCTCAGCCTGAGTGAGACACCCCCACCAATGCACAGTTAGTATTGGGAAGGGAGTGTTTCCCGAGGGCCAGGCTCAATTCCAGGGGGCGGCTTGGGGTATTGAAGACTGACGAGGAAATGTTGTTCTTGTTGGAGTGATGTTGAGGGTAGAGTGACTTCGAAGGGAGAGGCTGAAGGACATGGATGAAAAGTCTATGGAGTATGGAGATCGGTTGATGGCTGGAGGGGTATCCATGAGCTACAGTCGTGATATCCAACATCTGGAGAAACATAGGCAGTGACTGCACACTATACCAGATGGAGATACCAAAACCTGTGGGCCAAACAAAAGTTGGTAGACAATGGGTATCTCCGGGTACGGGGGCAGTGGAACTACCAATCCCATGTTGGTAACTTTTGGACTGAGGACATTGTATTTTGGTTATCTATCTGGATTTGTTGTACAACCATGGATGTAAGGAATAAAAAATGGTTACAGCCCACAACCGCAGATCTTCACAAGTGGTGGCATAATTTTTTAAAGATCAAAGTGTCTTCTGAAGAACAATCCATATGAGTACCAAAATAGCAGCCAGGATGACTGCTAACGGTCCATGGTGGCCTTTGCAACCCAATGGCAACTGACAATCACTTTGTGTGGGGGCTAAATGAGAGGAGGACTGGCATCAGAAAAAACACTGAGGTAGGATTGTCCACCTTAAATGCCAGTGTCAAAGTTTGATAATGACATTTAAAGAGTTAAAACTCAGCAATTGAAGTAAGCACTGATTGCTGTTGTTAGGTGAGAATTCAAGCTGTATAAAGAAAGTTGGTAACAACTAGGTGAAGGTACAGTGGGGAAAAAAGTATTTAGTCAGTCAGCAATAGTGCAAGTTCCACCACTTAAAAAGATGAGAGGCGTCTGTAATTTACATCATAGGTAGACCTCAACTATGGGAGACAAACTGAGAAAAAAAAATCCAGAAAATCACATTGTCTGTTTTTTTTTTCATTTTATTTGCATATTATGGTGGAAAATAAGTATTTGGTCAGAAACAAGCAATCAAGATTTCTGGCTCTCACAGACCTGTAACTTCTTCTTTAAGAGTCTCCTCTTTCCTCCACTCATTACCTGTAGTAATGGCACCTGTTTAAACTTGTTATCAGTATAAAAAGACACCTGTGCACACCCTCAAACAGTCTGACTCCAAACTCCACTATGGTGAAGACCAAAGAGCTGTCAAAGGACACCAGAAACAAAATTGTAGCCCTGCACCAGGCTGGGAAGACTGAATCTGCAATAGCCAACCAGCTTGGAGTGAAGAAATCAACTGTGGGAGCAATAATTAGAAAATGGAAGACATACAAGACCACTGATAATCTCCCTCGATCTGGTGCTCCACGCAAAATCCCACCCCGTGGGGTCAGAATGATCACAAGAACGGTGAGCAAAAATCCCAGAACCATGCGGGGGGACCTAGTGAATGAACTGCAGATAGCTGGGACCAATGTAACAAGGCCTACCATAAGTAACACACTACGCCACCGTGGACTCAGATCCTGCAGTGCCAGACGTGTCCCACTGCTTAAGCCTGTACATGTCCGGGCCCGTCTGAAGTTTGCTAGAGAGCATTTGGATGATCCAGAGGAGTTTTGGGAGAATGTCCTATGGTCTGATGAAACCAAACTGGAACTGTTTGGTAGAAACACAACTTGTCGTGTTTGGAGGAAAAAGAATACTGAGTTGCATCTATCAAACACCATACCTACTGTAAAGCATGGTGGTGGAAACATCATGCTTTGGGGCTGTTTCTCTGCAAAGGGGCCAGGATGACTGATCCGGGTACATGAAAGAATGAATGGGGCCATGTATCGTGAGATTTTGAGTGCAAACCTCCTTCCATCAGCAAGGGCATTGAAGATGAAACGTGGCTGGGTCTTTCAACATGACAATGATCCAAAGCACACCGCCAGGGCAACGAAGGAGTGGCTTCGTAAGAAGCATTTCAAGGTCCCGGAGTGGCCTAGCCAGTCTCCAGATCTCAACCCTATAGAAAACCTTTGGAGGGAGTTGAAAGTCCGTGTTGCCAAGTGAAAAGCCAAAAACATCACTGCTCTAGAGGAGATCTGCATGGAGGAATGGGCCAACATACCAACAACAGTGTGTGGCAACCTTGTGAAGACTTACAGAAAACGTTTGACCTCTGTCATTGCCAACAAAGGATATATCACAAAGTATTGAGATGAAATTTTGTTTCTGACCAAATACTTATTTTCCACCATAATATGCAAATAAAATGAAAAAAAAACAGAATGTGATTTTCTGGATTTTTTTTTCTCAGTTTGTCTCCCATAGTTGAGGTCTACCTATGATGTAAATTACAGACGCCTCTCATCTTTTTAAGTGGTGGAACTTGCACTATTGCTGACTGACTAAATACTTTTTTTTCCCCACTGTAAATGTAGGTTTTCCTGCCATGGGGCATAAATTCAGCTTGATGCCTCTTCTAATACACTGAAGGGGCGCTTTGAGTAAGTTAGTAACCTTAAGTGGCAGTGTGAGTAGCTGACATTTGATTTGAGATAAGCAAACTATTCAAGGTTCGGTTTGGCAAACATCCAGATGTTCACCGAACAGTTCGTTGAACATATCCGAACATGAATATTGAATTCAAAGGCTGGCAAAACCAAATGCTTAGACAACATCGTTGGTGGGGGAGCAAAAGCTGCCAAAATAGCTCAAATTAAGGGCAATTGACCCAGAGTACAAATAGTATAATTGTGCCGCATGGATGGGACAGGGTCTGGGGCAGGACTTGGACCAGCATGTCAAGCTTAAACATTGATCAGTAACATGTAGATGAGTGACAGGTGCAGGCATAATGCTCTGAGAGCCCTGACAAGTTCAGGTGACACACATGAAGGAGACACAATTCGGAGTCCAAACATTTCCAAAAATTAGGGGCAAACACCATGAAATGTGACATCAATTGACCCACAGTAGAAATGTGCTAATGCCCAAGCAGCAGTCAGCCTTGGGCCATGCATAAGGTATCAGGGTCTGGGCCAGCATTTACAGCGTTGAATTTAAGTTTAAATTAAAATAAGGTGGGTGAGGGACTGGAGTAGGCTTACTGTGCTGGAAGCCTAATACCTCATGCAGCAGCTCAAACTGCTTTTCTGCACAGCCACACTCAGGTGGCCCAAATATCAGCTTTGCAGACCAATAATGTTAGAAAAATGTAAGGAAAGTTTCACAGGTAGTTGAGTGATCAAATAACCCATAGTAGAGCATTTTATAATATCACAGACACAGTCAGCCATGGGCTATGCATGAGGAATCAGGGTCTGGGCAAGTATTTAGAGCTTTGAATTGAAGTTTCAAATAAGAGAAGGTGGGTGAGGGAGTAGTGTAAGCTATCTTTCTACGAGCCCCGATACCTGATGCAACAGCTCAAAGTGTTTTTTTTTTACCCAGCCACACTCAGGTGGCACAAATATCAGCTTTGTAGAGCATTATTGTCATAAAAATGTAAGGATGGTAACACAGGATGGTAACATGAGCCCTACTGCTACAGGCAACACAGATGAAACAGACCCCACTTGGAGAGCAAACATTTTAAAAAATGACAAAAAATGAAAAATATATTACACCTGCGCTGGCTGACTGAATCCTGCAATGACCACCTAAGTAGGTCATGAATGAGTAGTGTACTTACTTCCTGTAAACTGTGGGGCTGCAGATGAATACAGCGTGTGCCATATATGAAAATGGCTGTACCCCGATGGAAACCGGAGACGCAGCACCAAGGAGGCGTCCCTCCTGTAGACGGTGGTGCAGGAGCGTCCCTTCAGCTGACAGCCGCTGGACACGCTAAAAAGATGGCGGCGCGCTCCGGCCGAGAGGCGCCGCCGGCGTGAAGCGGCAAGGAGGGAGGAGAACCAGGTGACGTCACCGGGGAAAAAGAAGGAAGGGGGCGCGTACAGGCCAAACTAGAAGCCAACGCGTTTCTAAGGTCTACGGACCTTCTTCATCAGGGCTGTCAGACCCTGCTGCGCCCATCCCTATATGTGGCATGAACCACACCTCCCCCCACCTGTCAGCATAAGAGGCATGCTAGATTGCAATAAATCCACCCACTGCCAATCAGGAAATGATGCAAAAGATGTCTAATGAAGAAAATATCATGTAATTTTTAAGAATACTTTAAAACCAATTTTTAATATGATCCAATTAAAATATATATCATATAAAAATAAAATTAAAAATAAAACATGAGTGCCCATGTTCTCTAAAACAAAGCTCTCCCTAAAAAATACATACATTAAATACGTGCACTAAAATTCATCGCACAAATAAAGTGGGTTTTTTTTTTGTTTTTTTTTTAACCCCTTCATGACCCAGCCTATTTTGACCTTGATGAACTGGCCATTTTTTGCAATTCTGACCAGTGTCCCTTTATGAGGTAATAACTCTGGAACGCTTCAACGCATCCTAGCGATTCTGAGATCGTTTTTTCATGACATATTGGGCTTCATGTTAGTGGTAAATTTAGGTTGATAATTTTTGCGTTTATTTGTGAAAAAATTTCGCGATTTTCAAATTTTGAATTTTTATTCTGTTAAACTAGAGGGTTATGTGACACAAAATAGTTACTAAATAACATTTCCCACATGTCTACTTTACATCAGCACAATTTTGGAAGAAAAATATTTTTTTGTTATGACGTTATAAGTAGAGTTGAGCGAAACGGGTCGAAAAAATTCAAAAGTCGCCGACTTTTGGCAAAGTCGGGTTTCATGAAACGAAACCCGACCCTAGGATGAGGTCGGCCATGAGGTCGGCGACTTACGCGCCAAAGTCGCGTTTCAAAAGTTTGTTTTGCGCTCTTTTTCAGCCAATCAGGATCCACGGACACTGTGGGCAACGTGATGACATAGGCACGGGTCACCACCATCTTTCAGAAGGGCATGCAAGTGATTGGCTTGCTTTGGTGGGCGTCACAGGGGGTATAAAAGGGCGTGCACGCCGACCGCCATCTTACTTCTGCCGATCTTAGCATAGGGAGAGGTTGCTGCTGATTCTGTAGGGAGAGCGTTAGGCAGGGAAGAAGACAAAAAAACTGCTTCTGCTGCTAGCGATTTGGCCTGCACAACACACTAGTCATTGTGTGTGCAGTGCAAGGGGATGCTATATAGTGGTGTATCAGTGGTGTTGGTTGTTGGGCTGCCTTCTAAGTCTTCCTGACAGGCTGGCATTGCTGTTTACCCACTGCTCCGCAAACTGCTTTTTTAAAAGCAATCCAACCTCCCTTATCCTCTAGTCACTTTGGTCACAGCTGCGCCATCGAGCCTGTCACATAGCGCTCAGATATTCATTGGGCCTCAAACTGCTTAAGCAATCCCAATTTTTTTTTTTTGTCCTGCTGAGAAGAAAAAAAAACTGCTTCTGCTGCTGATAGCAATTTGGCCTGCACAACACACCAGTCACTGTGTGTGCAGTGCAAGGGGAGGCTATATAGTGGTGTATCAGTGGTGTTGGTTGTTGGGCTGCCTTTTAAGGCTTCCTGACAGGCTGGCATTGCTGTTTACCCTCTGCTCCGCAAACTGCTTTTTTAAAAGCAATCCAATCTCCCTTATCCTCTAGTCACTTTGGTCACAGCTGTGCCATCGAGCCTGTCACATAGCGCTCAGATATTCATTGGGCCTCACACAATCCAAAAGTGTCCAGTGTCCAAAAGTGTGTGCAGATATTCAAAATCTCCCTTATCCTCTAGCCACTTTTGTCACAGCAGTGCCATCGAGCCTGTCACATAGCGCTGAGATATCAGTGGGCCTCACACAATCCAAAAGTGTCCAGTGTCCAAAAGTGTGTGCAGATATTCAAAATCTCCCTTATCCTCTAGTCACTTAGGTCACAGCAGTGCCATCGAGCCTGTCACATAGCGCTCAGATATCAGTGGGCCTCACACAATCCAAAAGTGTCCAGTGTCCAAAAGTGTGTGCAGATATTCAAAATCTCCCTTATCCTCTAGTCACTTTTGTCACAGCAGTGCCATCGAGCCTGTCACATAGCGCTGAGATATCAGTGGGCCTCACACAATCCAAAAGTGTCCAGTGTCCAAAAGTGTGTGCAGATATTCAAAATCTCCCTTATCCTCTAGTCACTTTTGTCACAGCAGTGCCATCGAGCCTGTCACATAGCGCTGAGATATCAGTGGGCCTCACACAATCCAAAAGTGTCCAGTGTCCAAAAGTGTGTGCAGATATTCAAAATCTCCCTTATCCTCTAGTCACTTTTGTCACAGCAGTGCCATCGAACCTGTCACATAGCGCTGAGATATCAGTGGGCCTCACACAATCCAAAAGTGTCCAGTGTCCAAAAGTGAGTGCAGATATTCAAAATCTCCCTTATCCTCTAGTCACTTAGGTCACAGCATTGCCATCGAGCCTGTCACATAGCGCTGAGATAACAGTGGGCCTCACACAATCCAAAAGTGTCCACTGTCCAAAAGTGTGTGCAGATATTCAAAATCTCCCTTATCCTCTAGTCACTTTTGACACAGCAGTGCCATCGAGCCTGTCACATAGCGCTGAGATATCAGTGGGCCTCACACAATCCAAAAGTGTCCAGTGTCCAAAAGTGTGTGCAGATATTCAAAATCTCCCTTATCCTCTAGTCACTTAGGTCACAGCAGTGCCATCGAGCCTGTCACATAGCGCTGAGATATCAGTGGGCCTCACACAATCCAAAAGTGTCCAGTGTCCAAAAGTGTGTGCAGATATTCAAAATCTCCCTTATCCTCTAGTCACTTAGGTCACAGCAGTGACATCGAGCCTTTCACATAGCGCTGAGATAACAGTGGGCCTCACACAATCCAAAAGTGTCCACTGTCCAAAAGTGGGTTCAGATATTCAAAATCTCCCTTATCCTCTAGTCACTTTTGTCACAGCAGTGCCATCGAGCCTGTCACATAGCGCTGAGATATCAGTGGGCCTCACACAATCCAAAAGTGTCCAGTGTCCAAAAGTGTGTGCAGATATTCAAAATCTCCCTTATCCTCTAGTCACTTAGGTCACAGCAGTGCCATCGAGCCTGTCAAATAGCGCTGAGATAACAGTGGGCCTCACACAATCCAAAAGTGTCCACTGTCCAAAAGTGTGTGCAGATATTCAAAATCTCCCTTATCCTCTAGTCACTTTTGTCACAGCAGTGCCATCGAGCCTGTCACATAGCGCTGAGATATCAGTGGGCCTCACACAATCCAAAAGTGTCCAGTGTCCAAAAGTGTGTGCAGATATTCAAAATCTCCCTTATCCTCTAGTCACTTAGGTCACAGCAGTGCCATCGAGCCTGTCACATAGCGCTGAGATAACAGTGGGCCTCACACAATCCAAAAGTGTCCACTGTCCAAAAGTGTGTGAAGATATTCAAAATCTCCCTTATCCTCTAGTCACTTTTGTCACAGCAGTGCCATCGAGCCTGTCACATAGCGCTCAGATATCAGTGGGCCTCACACAATCCAAAAGTGTCCAGTGTCCAAAAGTGTGTGCAGATATTCAAAATCTCCCCTGTCCTATAGACACCTTGTACCTTGTTTTACATTACTATATAGTTTGTTGGATTTTGTCTACATTTCTACCAAAAATGAGGAAGGCTGGTGGAAGAGGCCGTGGAATTGGGCGGGGGTTGGCAGCTGGTAATGATGGTGTTGGTGGTGGATCTGATGGTAGTGGCAAGAGCAAAATAGGACCAAATGCAGGAGGTGCTGACCCTGCGTCATCGTCTGGCTACATAAGGCCTCGAACGCTTAGTTTTCTAGGAGTTGGCAAACCGCTTTTAAAGCCAGAGCATCAGGAAAAAGTTTTGTCTTACATTGCTGACTCAGCCTCCAGCTCTATCGCCTCCTCTTCTTCAGTTGTAAAAAGTAAAAGCACTGAGTCGTCATTGGAGGCTCATGTTCATGAACCACACCTTTCCTTGTGTCCTTCACCCCAACCAAGATTGAAGGATGACGCAGGCCATACTACTGATTACTCCATGGAGCTGTTTTCACATACCATGCCTGGATTATCAAGTGAAATGGTGAATTACCCAGGCCAAGATGAATCTGACATGGAGTGCACTGATGCACAGCCGCTGATGGATGATTCTGCTGGTACATTCACTCAGAGCACTACATTGTCCTCGCAGTGTACAGAGCCAGATTCTGACCCTGATGAGACTCAGGTGCCCCTTCCCGCACACTATACCACCATACACGGTGACACAGAGGAAGGTGCACATGACATAGAAGAGGAGGTGATGGATGACCCAGTTGTTGACCCAGATTGGCATCCATTGGGGGAAGAGGGTGCTGCTTCCAATAGCTCAGATGAGGAGCATCCACAGCAGACATCGACATCGCAACAGCTGTTATCTGGCAGGCCCGGAGCAGTCCAAAGACAGGTTCCAAACATCAAAAGAGTTGCTGGACAGCTTGTCCAGAGGGTCAAAAGATCACAGCGTGCTAGGCCGCAAAATGTCTGCCAAAGTAGGAAGAGTGCAGTGTGGCACTTTTTTGAACAAAATCCTCATGATCAGGCCAAGGTTATCTGTAAGAAGTGCGCAAAGACCTTTAGCCGAGGGAAAAATCTGAAAAATTTGAATACCAGTTGCATGCTTAGACATTTAACCAGCATGCACTTGCAAGCGTGGACACAACACCAAACCTCAAGTGCCACATGTGCAACTGATCACAACGAAGGTAGTCAGCAACGCTACATTGTTTCCCCCACTGTAAGCCCACCGGTTAGCACAGCAGCAAATGTTGAGGTGTCGTTGCAAGACCACAGCAGTCAGGGAATCCCACTGTTAGATCAACGAAAGACTGATTCTAGGCCATCAGAAAGAACACCAACTCCATCACCATCATCAACCCTCTCTCAGTCCGCCCTGTCCACCGCTACTTCCACCATATGCAGCTCTCAAGTCCAGCTCACCCTCCCAGACACTATGAGTAGGTCAAGAAAGTACTCAGTCTCTCATCCGCATACACTGGGTTTGAACGCCCACATTGCCAAACTAATCTCGTTTGAGATGATGCCCTTTCGGTTGGTGGAAAGCACAGCTTTCCGCGAACTCATGGCCTATGCAGTACCACGCTATGACCTACCCAGTCGCCACTTCTTCTCTCGCAAAGTCATCCCAGCCCTCCACCATCATGTGAAAGACCGCATTGTCCATGCACTCAAGCAGTCAGTGAGCGGAAAGGTGCACCTCACAACTGATGCATGGTCCAGTCGGCATGGCCAGGGCCGTTACGTGTCCATCACTGCGCACTGGGTTAATGTGGTGGATGCAGGGTCCACAGGGGACAGCGGTGGTGGGACAGTGCTGCCTAGCCCACGGTATAGGAAACAGTTGGCTGTAGGCGTTCGACCCTCCTCCTCCTCCTCCAGAAGCGAAAGCTCGTCCACAGAGCGCAGTCGTACGAGCACTCCATCTGCAGCTGCCACTGTTGCACACGATGTGACCCCTATCGAGCAGCTAGTGGAAAGCGTCAGCAGGCTGTGTTGCAGATGATGTGTTTGGGCGACAGACACACCGCCGAGGTGCTGGCCGAGTACTTGAAGCGACAAACTGAGTCATGGCTGGGCAGTGTACATCTTGAGGCAGGCAAGGTAGTTAGTGATAACGGCCGTAATTTTGTGGCAGCCATAGCCCTTTCAAAACTCAGCCACATACCTTGCTTGGCTCACACCTTGAACCTGATGGTGCAGTGCTTCCTCAAAAATTATCTGGAGTTAACAGCCCTGCTCCAGAAGGTGCGAAGACTGTGCGCGCACATCCGCCGGTCGCCTGTACACTCCGTTCGTATGCAGAAGCTGCAGCGATTGCTCCACCTTCCCAACCACCGCCTCATTATCGACATTGCAACAAGGTGGAACTCCACCCTGCACATGGTGGAGCGGCTGTGCGAGCAGAGGCAGGCCATAATGCATTTGTGGGAGGATACACGGCCAGGCACTTTGAGAGCAGACATGGAGTTGACAGGTGTGCAGTAGTCGAAGCTGAAAGACCTTTGTAAAGTCCTTCAGTGTTTTGAGGAATGCACACGGCTGGTAAGCGCAGACGACGCCATCCTAAGCATGAGCATCCCACTTATGCGTCTGCTCATGCAAACTTTGACGCACCTTAAGGAGCAAGCGTCTGCAGCCAATGTTGATGAGGAGGAAGAGGAGGAGGGAATCCTTGATGACATTCAGCCATTGTCTGCTCAGGGACCTCTCCTGGACGAGGTGGAGGAAGAAGAGGAGGAGGAGGATGATGATGGGGATGATTACTTAGGGGAGGAGGATGCATCTCGTGGGGCAAGTGAAAATGTTGGCGTGGCAAGGTCTGGTACAGGGTTTGTGCGTGACTGGAGGGATGTGGATTTGCCAGAAAGTGCTCCTCCACCCAGCACTCGCAGTGCATCATTGACACCGGGAACATTGGCCCACATGTCAGATTATGCCTTGCAGATCCTAAAAAGGGACCCCCGCATTGCCAAAATGATGAACGATGACGACTACTGGTTGGCCAGCATCCTGGATCCACGCTATAAAGGCAAATTACAAAACATCATGCCACAGGAGAACCTTGACCTAATATTGGCTAATAAACAAGCAACTCTGGTAAATCGGTTGCTTGAGGCATTCCCAGCACACAGCAGCGGTGATGGTTCTCACACGAGCCGTACGGGCCGGGGGCAGCTTGGCAGAGGTGTTCGTGGTGCACACAGCAGAAGTGGCGTTGGAGACAGGGGTTTCATGACAATGTTGTGGACTGATTTTTCAAATACCGCTCACACAACTGGTAATACTGCATCGATGGAAAGTGACAGGAGACAGCAGTTGTCAACTATGGTTGCAAACTACTTTTCCTCCCATATCGATGTTCTCCCACACAGGTCATTCCCCTTTGACTATTGGGCCGCTAAACTGGACACCTGGCCTGAATTGGCCCAATATGCCTTACAGGAGCTCGCTTGCCCAGCTGCAAGTGTGCTATCGGAAAGAGTCTTCAGTGCAGCTGGATCAATCCTGACAGAAAAAAGGACCCGTCTGTCAACCCAAAATGTGGATGATCTAACCTTCATTAAAATGAACCACGCATGGGTTTCCAAGGATTTTGTCCCACCTTCCCCTGATGACACATAGGGTGACAGAAAAATGGCTTGCTTTGGTCCACCTCTTCCTGGTACTTCACCTATTTCGCCTTTTGCATCAGCTGAATGTCCAACATCAACATATGCCACTTTCTAAAACTCCCTAACTGTGCTGCCTCCCCCTCATGGCCGGGGTCACCACCTAGCGCACGACACCGTGCGAGTGCCGTTGCCCTGGACAGGTGGGTAGGCCGACTCTTGGGCGCGGGCACTGGCACAGGGTCCCTCATAGTGCAATCAAGTGTCTCTGACGGTGGTGGTGCACACCCGCCATCAGACACACCGCTGTACTATGAGGGGCCCAGTGCCAGTACCGACGCCCACGAGTGGGCCCCCCTTGCTTGGGCAGGGCCCCAGCATTTGCAATCTTTACCTCTCCCTGCTCCTCCGCTGTGTAATCTGGGCCGTCAAATCCATACTGTGCCTGACACCGTCTGAGCCTGCCTCCTGATGTATAGACATATATTTTGAATGTGTACGCTATCCATACATGTTATCCGGGGATACGGTACCCTTTCTAACCTTTGTGCAATCACGTGCAATCCATACTGGGCCTAACACCGTCTGAGCCTGCCTCATGCTGTATAGACATATATTTTGAATGTGTACGCTATCCATACATGTTATCCGGTGATACGGTACCCTTTCTAACCTTTGTGCAATCACGTGCAATCCATACTGGGCCTAACACCGTCTGAGCCTGCCTCATGCTGTATAGACATATATTTTGAATGTGTATGCTATCCATACATGTTATCCGGTGATACGGTACCCTTTCTAACCTTTGTGCAATCACGTGCAATCCATACTGGGCCTAACACCGTCTGAGCCTGCCTCCTGAGACATATATTTTGAATGTGTACGCTATCCATACATGTTATCTGGGGATACGGTACCCTTTCTAACCTTTGTGCAATCACGTGCAATCCATACTGGGCCTAACACCGTCTGAGCCTGCCTCATGCTGTATAGACATATATTTTGAATGTGTACGCTATCCATACATGTTATCCGGTGATACGGTATCCTTTCTAACCTTTGTGCAATCACGTGCAATCCATACTGGGCCTAACACCGTCTGAGCCTGCCTCCTGAGACATATATTTTGAATGTGTACGCTATCCATACATGTTATCCAGGGATACGGTACCCTTTCTAACCTTTGTGCAATCACGTGCAATCCATACTGGGCCTAACACCGTCTGAGCCTGCCTCATGCTGTATAGACATATATTTTGAATGTGTACGCTATCCATACATGTTATCCGGTGATACGGTACCCTTTCTAACCTTTGTGCAATCACGTGCAATCCATACTGGGCCTAACACCGTCTGAGCCTGCCTCCTGAGACATATATTTTGAATGTGTACGCTATCCATACATGTTATCTGGGGATACGGTACCCTTTCTCACCTTTGTGCAATCACGTGTAATCCATACTGGGCGTGAGAACGGCTGGCGAGCTGTTAAGCAAGCTACAGCACCTGTCCAGACAAGTACAGGGATTCCCTAGCGAGGAGACTTATTTGATTGTTTTCAATGTTGGGACAGCAATTTTTGGGGAGCACTATACTCTGGAGAATGATAGATGGGGCCCACCATACACTGGAACATTCCAAAGGTGGACATCAGACACTGGAGCAGCATTTACAGGGCCCATTATACACTAGAGCATTAGAAATGGGGCCCATTATGTTTGGAGCATTATTTGGGCCCATAAGACAGTGGAGCTTCATCCATGGGGACCAACATATACTGTAGCATTATGTGGAGCTCATCATATACTGTTTCAAACATTATATGGGACCAATGATTCTGTATGGAGAAATAGATGGGCCTCGTCATGAGATGTAAAAAGTGAGGTATTTTTCATTGGACTATACCGCTATTTCTCTGCCTTATCGGAGCATGATGAGTTGTGGTATGTGTTAAAGGGGCGCTCTTTCGCCCAGGGCACATGAAAACCTGGAGCCAGCCCTCCCCCCCCACAGTTTGTAGCCAAATAACCCCCATTTTTCAGTGCGTAACTTGTATTATGAAGTTAATTAAGGTTGACAAGCTTAAGAAAGAAGAATTGATGCTTTTGGCATTCAAATGGGCACTGTAGGTGTGTTTCCTGTCCTCCTCTCACTGCCGACTTTTATTCCCCATTGACTTACATTGGGTTTCGTGTTTCGGGACGACCCCGACTTTTCCCTATAATCGGACGATCTTGCTCGACCCGACTTTTGGAAAAGTCGGGTTTCACGAAACGAAACGCGACCCTAAAAAACCAAAAGTCGCTCAACTCTAGTTATAAGGGTTAAAAGTTGACCATTGATTTCTCATTTTTACAACAAAATTTACAAAACCATTTTTTTTAGGGACCACCTCACATTTGAAGTCACTTTGAGGGGTCTATATAGCAGAAAATACCCAAAAGTGACACCATTCTAAAAACTGCCTCCCTCAAGCTACTCAAAACCACATTCAAGAAGATTATTAACCCTTCAGGTACTTCACAGCAGCTAAAGCAATGTGGAAGAAAAAAATGGACATTTTAATTTTTCCAACACAAATTTTCTTTCAGCATCAATTTTTTCATTTTCACATGAGCAACAGGATAAAATGGATCCTAAAATGTGTTGGGCAATTTCCCCTGAGTACACCGATACCTCATATGTGGTCATAAACCACTGTTTGGGTGCACAGCAGGGCTCAGAAGGAAAGGAGCGCCATTTGACTTTTTGAATGGAAAATATGCTGGAATATTTAGCAGTTGCCATGTCGCGTTTGGAGAGCCCCTGTGTGCCTAAACATTGGAGCTCCCCCACAAGTGACCCCATTTTGGAAACTAGACCCTTCAAGGAACTTATCTAGATGCATACTGATCACTTTGAACCCCCAGGTGCTTCTCAAGTTGATCCGTAAGAAAAAAAAAAAAAGTACTTTTTTTTCACAAAAATTATCTTTTAGCCTCAGTTTTTTCATTTTCACATGGGCAACAGGATAAAATGGATCCTAAAATTTGTTTGGCAATTTCCCCTGAGTACACCGATACCTCATATGTGGTCATAAACCACTATTTGGGCGCACGGCAGGGCCCGGAAGGGAAGGAGCGCCATGTGACTTTTTGAATGGAAAATTAGCTCCAATCATTATCGGACACCATGTCGCGTTTGGAGAGCCCCTGTGTGCCTAAACATTGGAGCTCCCCCACAAGTGACACCATTTTGGAAACTAGACCCCTTAAGGAACTTATCTAGATGTGTGGTGAGCACCTTGAACCCCGAAATGCTTCACAGAAGATTGTACCGCAGAGCCATGAAAATAAAAAATCTTTTTTTTCCTCAAAAAATGAATTTTTAGCTGGCAAATTTTTATTTTCACAAGGGTAACAGGAGAAATTGGACCCCAAAAGTTGTTGTCCAGTTTGTCCTAAATACGCTGATACCCCATATGTGTGGGGGTACCATTGTTTGGGCACACGTCAGGGCTCGGAATGGAAGTAATGACGTTTTGAAATGCAGACTGTGATGGAATAGTCTGCGGTCGTCATTACATTTGCACAGCCCCTGATGTGCCTAAACAGTGGAAACCCCCCACAAGTGACCCCATTTTGGAAACTAGACCCCCCCAAGGAACTTATGTAGACGTGTTGTGAGCACTTTCAACCCCCAAGTGCTTCACAGAAGTTTATAATGCAGAGACGTGAAAATGAAAAAATCATTTTTTTTCCACAAAAATAATTTTTTAGCCCCCAATTTTTTATTTTCCCAAGGGTAACAGGAGAAATTAGTCCCCAAAAATTGTTGTGCAATTTTTCCTGAGTACGCTGATACCCCATATGTGGGGGTAAACCACTGTTTGGACACACGTCGGGGCTTGGAAGGGAGGGAGCACCGTTTGACTTTTTGAACGTAAAATTGGCTGGAATCAGTGGTTGCACCATATCGCATTTGGAGACCCCCTGATATGCCTAAACAGTGGAAACCCCTCAATTCTAACTCCAACCCTAACCCCAACACATCCCTAACCCTAATCCCAACCCTAACCATAACCCTAACCCCAACACACCCCTAACCCTAATCCTAACCATAACCCTAGCCACAAGCCTAACCCTAATTCCAACCCTAACCATAACCCTAATTCCAAACCTAACCCTAATTCCAACCCTAACCCTAATTCCAACCCCAACCCTAACCCTAATTCCAACCCCAACCCTAACCATCTTTCCAACCCTAACCCTCTTTCCAACCCTAACCCTCTTTCCAACCCTAACCCTCTTTCAAACCCTAACCCTCTTTCCAACCCTAACCCTAATGGAAAAATAAAAATAAAAATATTTTCTTTATTTTATTAGTTATGCCTACCTCTGGGGGTGATAATCGGGGGGTTCATTTACTTTTCATTTCATTTTGATCACTGTGAGAGTGATCAAAATGAAATAATGGAATCTGCAGCCGGCAGATTTTCTAAGATGGCGGCGCCCATGAACCGGACCCGCTGGACACCGGGAGCGACAGGGGGACTTAGAAGGTGCCGGGGGGTGAGAGGGGGTTATCGGAAGCTGGCGGGGAGCGGAGGGAATGGAAGGGGGGGCAGATGATGACAGTGGCGGCAGATTGCCGCTGTCATTCAGTGGCGGGGGGGCGATCGCTGGTGGGGGGGTCAAATCGGTGATGAAATATTACTATCGTTCTGATTGGCTGTTTCACTTTTAACAGCCAATCAGAGCGATCGTAGCCACGTGGGGCGAAGCCACGCCCCTGTGGTGAATTACGAAGCCCCCTGTATCTGCGGGTCAGGTGACCTTTCTTTGACCACGGTCATCCGACCCGCAGGGGGGCTTTGAATTCATGACACAGGGTATGCGTCATAGGTCGGATTGGCACCGACTTTCATGACGCATACGCTGTGTCACAGGTCGGGAAGGGGTTAAATAAAAATAAAATGAAAATGAAACCAACAACGTGAATGTTGCATGTAACAAAAAATGTGTTAATAACCATTTGAATAAATCTATAGTCCATCAAAAAAAGGCATACAACTCCACTTCTTGATTGAGGCCCCTAGGGGCCAAACAATCCAGAGTGAAAATCCACTGCGACTCAACCCGAGACATTTGCGCCAAATAATCACCACCTCTCACGTTTTTGTGTACTCGTTGGATACCACAAAACGATATTCCCTTGATAGATTTATTATGGTAATCTTTAACCCCTTCACCCCCAAGGGTGGTTTGCACGTTCATGACCGGGCCAATTTTTACAATTCTGACCACTGTACCTTTATGAGGTCATAACTCTGGAATGCTTCCATTGATCCCGGTGATTCTGACATTGTTTTCTCGTGACATATTGTACTTCATGTTAGTGGTAAAATTTCATTCAAATAACTTGCGTTTATTTGTGAAAAAAATGGAAATTTGGCAAAAATTTTGAAAATTTCGCAATTTTCCAAATTTGAATTTTTATGCCCTTAAATCACAGAGATACGGCACACAAAAAACTTGATAAGTAACATTTCCCACATGTTTACTTTACATCAGCACAATTTTGGAACCAAAATTTTTTTTTGTTAGGAAGTTATAAGGGTTAAAAGTTGACCAGCGATTTCTCATTTTTACAACACCATTTTATTTTTAGGACCACATCACATTTGAAGCCACTTTGAGGGGTCTATATGATAGAAAATACCCAAAAGTGACACCATTCTAAAAACTGAACCCCTTAAGGTGCTCAAAACCACATTCAAGAAGTTTATTAACCCATTAGGTGCGTCACAGGAATTTTTTTGAATATTTAAAAAGAAATGAACATCTAACTTTTTTCACAAAAAAAATACTTCAGGTTCAATTTTTTTTATTTTACCAAGGGTAACAGGAGAAATTGGACTGCAAAAGTTATTGTGCAATTTGTCCTGAGTACGCTGATACCTGATTTGTGGGGGGGAACGACTGTTTCGGTGCATGGAAGAGCTCAGAATGGAAGGAGCGCCGTTTGACTTTTTCAATGCAAAATTGGCTGGAATTCAGATCGGACGCCATGTCACGTTTGGAGAGTCCCTGATGTACCTAAACAGTGGAAACCCCCTACAAGTGACCCCATTTTGAATCATAGAATCATAGAATCGTAGAGTTGGAAGGGACCTCCTGGGCCATCTGGTCCAACCCCCTGCTCAAAGCAGGATTCGCTAAATCATCCCAGTCAGATGTCTGTCCAGCCTCTGTTTGAAGACTTCCATTGAAGGAGAACTCACCACTTCTCGTGGCAGCCTGTTCCACTCATTGATCACTCTAACTGTCAAAAAGTTTTTTCTAATATCTAATCTGTGTCTCTTCCCATTCAGTTTCATCCCATTGCTTCTAGTCTTTCCTTGTGCAAATGAGAATAAAGTTGATCCTTCTACAATGTGACAGCCCTTTAGATATTTGTAGACAGCTATTAAGTCTCCTCTCAGTCTTCTCTTTTGCAAACTAAACATTCCCAAATCCTGCAACCTTTCCTCATAAGACAGGGTTTGCAGACCGGTCACCATTCTGGTCGCTCTTTTCTGAACTTGCTCCAGTTTGTTGATGTCTTTTTTAAAATGTGGTGCCCAAAACTGGACACAATATTCCAGATGAGGTCTGACCAAAGAGGAGTAGAGGGAAATAATGACTTCACGTGATCTAGACTGTATGCTTCTGTTAATACATCCTAGAATTGCATTTGCCTTTTTTGCTGCTGCATCACACTGTTGACTCATATTCAGTCTGTGATCTATTAGTATACCCAAGTCTTTTTCACATGTGCTGTCACTTAGCCCTATTCCTCCCATTCTATATATGCTTTTTTCATTTTTATTGCCCAGATGTAGTACTTTGCATTTCTCCCTGTTAAAAACCATTCTGTTAGTTGCTGCCCACTTCTCCAGTTTATTTAAATCTTTTTGAATCCTCTCTCTCTCTTCTCTAGTATTAGCTATCCCTCCTAGCTTTGTGTCATCAGCAAATTTAATCAGTTTACCCTCAATTCCTTCATCTAAATCGTTGATAAAGATGTTGAACAATACAGGGCCCAGGACAGAGCCCTGTGGTACCCCACTTGAGACATTCTTCCAACTGGATGTACAGCCATTTACGACCACTCTTTGGGTCCGATCACTAAGCCAGTTATGAATCCACCTAACAGTTGCCTTGTCCATTCCATACTTAGTCATTTTTTCAATAAGGATTGTATGAGAGACTTTGTCAAATGCTTTGCTGAAGTCAAGATATACTATATCTACAGCATTTCCTTGATCCACCCAATCAGTGATACCGTCATAGAAGGAAATTAAGTTAGTCTGACATGACTTATTAGTTAGAAACCCATGCTGACTCTGTTTAATCACTTCATTCTTATCCAGGTATTGACATACATGTTGTTTAATAATTTGTTCAAAGATCTTTCCTGGTATAGAAGTCAGACTCACCGGCCTATAGTTGCCTGGGTCCACCTTCTTCCCCTTTTTGAAGATAGGAACAACATTTGCTCTTCTCCAGTCTTCTGGCACTTCTCCTGTTCTCCAAGAATTTTCAAAGATTATGGAGAGGGGTTCAAAAATTTCTTCTGCTATCTCCTTCAGTACTCTGGGGTGTAATTCATCTGGACCTGGAGACTTGAATTCATTTAGGTTAGCTAAGTGTTTCCTCACTATCTTTCTGTTTATAGATATCCTGGATTCTTCTATTCCCTTAATAGGACAGTGAATAACAGCTGATGTTGCATTTCCTTTCTGAGAGAAAACAGATGCAAAATAGGAATTTAAAAGTTCAGCCTTCTCAACATTCTGTCTTACCATTTCATCATTTTCATCCTGTAAAAATCCTATAGCATCTTTGACTTTTCTTTTACTTTTGACATATCCCCAAAATCCTTTATTATTGCTTTTGACATCTCTTGCAAGCCTCAGTTCCATTTGACATTTTTGGCTGGAATTGAGATCGGACACCATGTCGCGTTTGGAAAACCCCTGATGTACCAAAACAGTGGAAACCCCCCACAAATGACACCATTTTGGAAACTAGACCCCCCAAGGAACTTATCTAGATATGTGGTGAGAACTTTGAACCCACAAGGGCTTTACAGAAGTTTATAACGTACGGCGGTACAATTAAAAAATCATATTTTTTCCACAAAAATGATCTTTTCACCCCAATTTTTATTTTCCCAAGGGTAACAGGACACTAAAAGTTATTGTGCAATTTGTCCTGAGTACGCTGATACCCCACATGTGGGGGTAAACCACTATTTGGGCGCATGGCAGAGCTCGGAAGGGAAGCAGTGCCATTTGACATTTTTGGCTGGAATTGAGATCGGACACCATGTCGCGTTTGGAAAACCCCTGATGTACCAAAACAGTGGAAACCCCCCACAAATAACACCATTTTGGAAACTAGACCCCCTAAGGAACTTATCTAGGTGTGTGGTGAGAACTTTGAACCCCCATGGGCTTCACAGAAGTTTATAACATAAAGCCATACAATTAAAAAATCATATTTTTTCCACAAAAATGATCTTTTCACCCTCAATTCTTATTTTTCCAAGGGTAACAGGACCGTAAAAGTTATTGTGCAATTTGTTCTGAGTACGCTGATACCCCACATGTGGGGGTAAACCACTATTTGGGCGCATGGCAGAGCTCGGAAGGGAAGCAGCGCCATTTGACGTTTTTGGCTGGAATTGAGATCGGACACCATGTCGCGTTTGGAAAACTCCTGATGTACCAAAACAGTGGAAACCCCCCCAAAAATGACACCATTTTGTAAACTAGACCCCCCAAGGAACTTATCTAGATGTGTGGTGAGCACTTTGAACCCTCCAGTGCTTCACAGAAGTTTATAACGCCCGGGCGTGAAAATAAAAAATTCGTATTTTTTCCACAAACATGATCTTTTAGTCACCATTTTTTTATTTTCCCAAGGGTACCAGGAGAAATTGGACCCCAAAAGTTGTTGTCCAATTTGTCCTGAGTATGCTGATACCCCATATGTGGGAGAAAACTACTGTATGGGTACACGTCGGGGCTCGGAAGGGAAGTAGTGACGTTTTGGAATGCAGACTTTGATGGAATGGTCTGCGGGTGTCATGTTGCCTTTGGAGAGCCCCTAATGTACCTAAACAGTGGAAACCCCCCACAAATGACCCCATTTTGAAAACTAGACCCACTAAGGAACTTATCTAGATGTGAGGTGAGCACTTTGAACCCCCAAGGGCTTCACTGAAGTTTATAATGCCAGGGCATGAAAATAAAAAAATCGTATTTTTTCCAGAAACATGATCAATTAGTCCCCAATTTTTTCATTTTCCCAAGGGTAACAGGAGAAATTGGACCCCCAAAAGTTGTTGTCCAATTTGGCTTGAGTACGCTGACACCCCATATGTGGGAGAAAACTACTGTATGGACACACGTCGGGGCTCGGAAGGGATGCAGTGACGTTTTGGAATGCAGACTTTGATGGAATGGTCTGCGGGTGTCATGTGCGTTTGGAGAGCCCCTGATGTACCTAAACTATTGAAACTCCCCACAAGTGACCCCATTTTGGACACTAGACCCCCCACGGAACTTATCTAGATGTGTGGTGAGCACTGTGAACCCCCAAGTGCTTCACATAAGTTTATAACACTCGGACGTGAAAATAAAAAAATCATTTTTTTCCACAAAAATGATATTTTTGCCCCCAATTTTTTATTTTCCTAAGGGTAACAGGAGAAATTGGACCCCAAAAATTGTTTTGCAATTTGTCCTGAGTAGGCTGATACCCTACATGTGGGGGTAAAACACTGTTTGGGCGCATGGCAGAGCTTGGAAGGGAAGGAGCACCATTTGACTTTTTCAACTCAGAATTGGCTGGAATTGAGATCAGACGCCATGTTGCATTTGGAGAGCCCCTGATGTGCCCAAACAGTGGAAACCCCCAATTATAACTCCAACCCTAACCCCAACACACCCCTAACCCTAATCTGAGCCCTAACCCTAGCCCTAACCCTAGCCCTAACCATAGCCCTAACCCTAACCCTAGCCCTAACCCTAGCCCTAACCCTAGCCCTAACCCTAGCCCTAACCCTAGCCCTAACCCTAAGGCTGTGTGCACACGCTGCGGATTTTGCTGCGGTTCCGCAGCGGTTTTGGCTGCTGCGGACCCGCAGCAGTTTCTGCTGCGGTGTACAGTACCATGATTCCCTATGGGAATCAAAAACCGCAGTGCAGACGGTGCGGAATTTTCCGCGCGGATTATCTGCGGTTTTCAATCCGCAGAAAGAATTGACATGTCAATTCTTTCTGCGGATTCTCCTGCGGTTTGCCATCTCCTCTATTGAGGAGATGAAAAACCGCAGGACAAAACCGCAGAGCAATCCGCAGGTAAAACCGCAGGTCTTTTGACCTGCGGTTTCACCTGCGGATTTTACAAAATCCGCGCGGATGAATCCGCACCAAATCCGCAGCGTGTGCACACAGCCTTACCCTAATGGGAAAATGGAGATAAATACTTTTTTTTAGTTTTATTATTTTTCCCTAACTAAGGGGGTGATAACAGGGGGTTTGATTTACTACTTATGGCGGTTTTTATGTTTGGCGGCTGTCGCACGCTAAAAGACGCTTTTTATTGTAAAATAGTTTTTGCATCACCACATTTTGAGAGCTATAATTTTTCCGTATTTTGACC
Organism: Dendrobates tinctorius; assembly: GCF_039654945.1. Classification (NCBI taxonomy): domain Eukaryota; kingdom Metazoa; phylum Chordata; class Amphibia; order Anura; family Dendrobatidae; genus Dendrobates; species Dendrobates tinctorius. The sequence goes on from NW_027361912.1 coordinate 2,951,802, forward strand.
CACTGAGTCATGTGAGGTCTTATTTTTTCTGGGACGAGTTGACGTTTTTATTGGTACCATTTTCGGGCATGTGACATTTTTTGATCGCTTTTTATTCCTATTTTTGTGACGCAGAATGAACAAAAACCAGCGTTTCATGAATTTCTTTTGGGGGGGTGCGTTTACACCGTTCCGCGTGCGGTAAAATTGATAAAGCGGTTTTATTCTTCGGGTCAGTACGGTTACAGCGATACCTCATTTAGGTCGTTTTTTTATGTTTTTGTCGGTTTTATGCAATGAAAACTATTTTATATAAAAAATAATTATTTTTGCATCGCTTTATTCTGTGAGCTATAACTTTTTTATTTTTTCGCTGATGATGCTGTGTTGCAGCTCGTTTTTTGCGGGACAAGATGACGTTTTCAGCGGTACCATGGATATTTATATGCGTCTTTTTGATCGCGCGTTATTACACTTTTTGTTTGGCGGTATGATAATAAATCATTATTTTTTGCTTCGTTTTTTATTTTTATTTTTTAAGGGGTTCGCTAAAAGGGTTAACTAATGGGACAGTTTTATAGGGCGGGTCATTACTGATGCGGCGATACCTAATATGTGTACTTTTATTGTTTTTTTTATTATTATTTCCAAAAAATGGATTTATTGAGGGAATATTTTTTTTTTTTTTTCTAATTTATTTGGCGATTTTTTAAAATTTATTTTTACATTTTTTTTAATTTTTTTTTACTTTATTACATAGTCCCAGGTGGGACATCACTGTCCTGTGACAGATCGCTGATCTGTCACATCACAGATCACTGTGACAGATCAGCAATCTGTCACAGGCATTGAAGAAGACTTCCTCTTGCCTGCGCTTTGCAGGCACTGAGGAAGCCAGCTTCCTCAGGTCCCCGAAGGCCCCCGTCGCCATCTTGGATTCGGGGGCCTGGAGGATAGGAGCCCCCGGCAGCAGCGCTGGACATTGCGCTGCCGTGGGGGGCTCAGGGAAGCACGGAGGGAGCCCCCTCCCTGCCGATGCTTCCCTTTAACTCCAGGTACACCGCGATCATGTTTGATCGCGGTGTGCAAGGGGTTAACGTGTCGGGGGCGGTCCGTGACCGCCCCTGACACATAGTGCCGGGTGTCAGCTGTGATAATCAGCTGACACCCGGCCGCGATCAGCGGCGCTCACCACGTGGGCGCCGCTGATCGCGTTAGACGTACTATCCCGTCCACGGTCACACGGGCCCGGGTACCATGGACGGGATAGTACGTCGGATGTCAGGAAGGGGTTAAAATGTCTAGAGAGGGGATGACCACTATAACCTTTCTCTATATTATTAAAATGTTCTTTCACTCGATCCATGAGTCTGCGTTTGGTACGGCCAACATATATTTTTTCACAAGGGCACCTGATTAGTTAAATGTCACCAGTGGTAAAACAAGTAATCGGGTCCTTAATCCTGAACGACAATTTGTTATGAGAGTCGGTAAATGCAGTCTGTAAAATTTTCTTGAAACTAGTACGACTGCAACAAGAGCACGTGCCGCAGGGTATAAAACCCCTTGGACGTGCCCCTGATGAAATAGGCAGAAACGGTTTAATAGTAGGGGCTACTAAATTACCCACCGTTCGAGCCCTCCTAAACACAAATCTTGGAAGTTCCGGCAAAAGATTACCTATTATTTTATCACCCTGAAGAATAAACCTATGTCTACGAATAATATTCATAAATTCTTTATGACCAGAATTATATTGGGTGATAATGGGTAAATCATGGATTTGCTCAGTAATAGTGGGTACCTTAACAACATCAGAATCAGATTTGTGGATTAGAGCATGCCTAGATAACAGTTCAACTTTTTTTCTGTCTACATCAAGAAGATCTTCAGGATAACCCTTAGTGAGGAATTGCTTGGTTAAATTCATAGCCTCAACAGTATAATCTTCTATTTTAGAGCAGTTCCGTCTTAATCTCGTGAACTGCCCTTTAGGAATGTTTAAAAGCCAAGCTGGTAAATGACAACTATTTAAATCAATAAAGCTGTTAGAATCAACCTCTTTATGAAAACATCTAGTGTATAGGTTATTTTCCTCCACATAAATTTCAAGATCCAGAAAGTGAATATTGGTGGTACTGGTGGTGGCAGTAAACTCCAATCCAAACATGTTGAGATCTAAGCTTGAAATAAAGGCCTCTAGGTCCCCAAGAGACCCCTTCCAAATAAATAAGACGTCATCAATGAAGCGTCGCCATGTTACCAAATCAGACCGAAGTTGTCCAGATTGAAAGATATGGGTCTCCTCCCATTTGGCTACATACAGACTTGCGTAGCTGGGTGCAAAACGGGTACCCATAGCGGTGCCCCACGTTTGTAAATAAAATTGATCCTCATAGAGAAAATAATTATGTGTAAGAATGAAAGAAATACTCTCTATTAAAAAATCTAATTGAGTATTAGTATAAAAATCTAGTTTTTCCAAAAAATGTCTGGCCGCTTCACATCCCTTTTGATGGTCTATCACTGTGTAAAGGGATTTGATATCGAGGGTCCCAAGGATAAATCCATTTTGCCATTGAATATTTTCAAGAATTTGTAGTGTATGACTAGTGTCTTTAAGATAAGCCTGTACCAGAGGCATACATTTCTGCAGATGTATGTCAACATAACGGGAAAGATTGGAAGTTAAACAGTTAATGCCAGAAATTATAGGTCTCCCAGGGGGACACAATTTATCCTTATGGAGTTTTGGAATATGGTAAAATATAGATATACTAGGGGATTTATTTACAATATATTGAAATTCCTTTTTATTCAATAAGCCATGGGATTTGCCCCATTCTGCTAATATACTTAGTTTCTTAGTGAATCGAACAGTAGGGTCCCCATTTAATTTCTTATAGGTAACTGTGTCCCCCAACAACCTTAAGGATTCTTGATGATACGTATTGTGATCAAATACTACAATGCCCCCCCCTTTATCCACAGGCCGTATAATAATATTTTCATTTTTTTGAAGGTCTATTATAGATTTACGTTCCTGCGAAGTCAAATTATGAGGTAAAAATCTATGATTCTTGTTCTTAGCAGAATGGGGCAAATCCAAAACTAGATTTTTATACTAATACTCAATTATATTTTTTAATAGAGAGTATTTCTTTCATTCTTACACATAATTATTTTCTCTATGAGGATCAATTTTATTTACAAACGTGGGGCACCACTATGGGTACCCGTTTTGCACCCAGCTACGCAAATCTGTATGTAGCCAAATGGGAGGAGACCCATATCTTTCAATCTGGACAACTTCGGTCTGATTTGGTAATGTGGCGACGCTTCATTGATGACGTCTTATTTATTTGGAAGGGGTCTCTTGGGGACCTAGAGGCCTTTATTTCAAGCTTAGATCTCAACATGTTTGGATTGGAGTTTACTGCCACCACCAGTACCACCAATATTCACTTTCTGGATCTTGAAATTTATGTGGAGGAAAATAACCTATACACTAGATGTTTTCATAAAGAGGTTGATTCTAACAGCTTTATTGATTTAAATAGTTGTCATTTACCAGCTTGGCTTTTAAACATTCCTAAAGGGCAGTTCACGAGATTAAGACGGAACTGCTCTAAAATAGAAGATTATACTGTTGAGGCTATGAATTTAACCAAGCAATTCCTCACTAAGGGTTATCCTGAAGATCTTCTTGATGTAGACAGAAAAAAAGTTGAACTGTTATCTAGGCATGCTCTAATCCACAAATCTGATTCTGATGTTGTTAAGGTACCCACTATTACTGAGCAAATCCATGATTTACCCATTATCACCCAATATAATTCTGGTCATAAAGAATTTATGAATATTATTCGTAGACATAGGTTTATTCTTCAGGGTGATAAAATAATAGGTAATCTTTTGCCGGAACTTCCAAGATTTGTGTTTAGGAGGGCTCGAACGGTGGGTAATTTAGTAGCCCCTACTATTAAACCGTTTCTGCCTATTTCATCAGGGGCACGTCCAAGGGGTTTTATACCCTGCGGCACGTGCTCTTGTTGCAGTCGTACTAGTTTCAAGAAAATTTTACAGACTGCATTTACCGACTCTCATAACAAATTGTCGTTCAGGATTAAGGACCCGATTACTTGTGTTACCACTGGTGTCATTTATCTAATCAGGTGCCCTTGTGAAAAAATATATGTTGGCCGTACCAAACGCAGACTCATGGATCGAGTGAAAGAACATATTAATAATATAGAGAAAGGTTATAGTGGTCATCCCCTCTCTAGACATTTTAAAGATTACCATAATAAATCTATCAAGGGAATATCGTTTTGTGGTATCCAACGAGTACACAAAAACGTGAGAGGTGGTGATTATTTGGCGCAAATGTCTCGGGTTGAGTCGCAGTGGATTTTCACTCTGGATTGTTTGGCCCCTAGGGGCCTCAATCAAGAAGTGGAGTTGTATGCCTTTTTTTGATGAACTATAGATTTATTCAAATGGTTATTAACACATTTTTTGTTACATGCAACATTCACGTTGTTGGTTTCATTTTCATTTTATTTTTATTTAAAAAAAAAAAAAACACTTTATTTGTGCGATGAATTTTAGTGCACGTATTTAATGTACAGTGGGGAAAAAAAGTATTTAGTCAGTCAGCAATAGTGCAAGTTCCACCACTTAAAAAGATGAGAGGCGTCTGTAATTTACATCATAGGTAGACCTCAACTATGGGAGACAAACTGAGAAAAAAAAATCCAGAAAATCACATTGTCTGTTTTTTTTTCATTTTATTTGCATATTATGGTGGAAAATAAGTATTTGGTCAGAAACAAAATTTCATCTCAATACTTTGTGATATATCCTTTGTTGGCAATGACAGAGGTCAAACGTTTTCTGTAAGTCTTCACAAGGTTGCCACACACTGTTGTTGGTATGTTGGCCCATTCCTCCATGCAGATCTCCTCTAGAGCAGTGATGTTTTTGGCTTTTCGCTTGGCAACACGGACTTTCAACTCCCTCCAAAGGTTTTCTATAGGGTTGAGATCTGGAGACTGGCTAGGCCACTCCAGGACCTTGAAATGCTTCTTACGAAGCCACTCCTTCGTTGCCCTGGCGGTGTGCTTTGGATCATTGTCATGTTGAAAGACCCAGCCACGTTTCATCTTCAATGCCCTTGCTGATGGAAGGAGGTTTGCACTCAAAATCTCACGATACATGGCCCCATTCATTCTTTCATGTACCCGGATCAGTCGTCCTGGCCCCTTTGCAGAGAAACAGCCCCAAAGCATGATGTTTCCACCACCATGCTGTACAGTAGGTATGGTGTTTGATGGATGCAACTCAGTATTCTTTTTCCTCCAAACACGACAAGTTGTGTTTCTACCAAATAGTTCCAGTTTGGTTTCATCAGACCATAGGACATTCTCCCAAAACTCCTCTGGATCATCCAAATGCTCTCTAGCAAACTTCAGACGGGCCCGGACATGTACAGGCTTAAGCAGTGGGACACGTCTGGCACTGCAGGATCTGAGTCAATGGTGGCGTAGTGTGTTACTTATGGTAGGCCTTGTTACATTGGTCCCAGCTCTCTGCAGTTCATTCACTAGGTCCCCCCGCGTGGTTCTGGGATTTTTGCTCACCGTTCTTGTGATCATTCTGACCCCACGGGGTGGGATTTTGCGTGGAGCACCAGATCGAGGGAGATTATCAGTGGTCTTGTATGTCTTCCATTTTCTAATTATTGCTCCCACAGTTGATTTCTTCACTCCAAGCTGGTTGGCTATTGCAGATTCAGTCTTCCCAGCCTGGTGCAGGGCTACAATTTTGTTTCTGGTGTCCTTTGACAGCTCTTTGGTCTTCACCATAGTGGAGTTTGGAGTCAGACTGTTTGAGGGTGTGCACAGGTGTCTTTTTATACTGATAACAAGTTTAAACAGGTGCCATTACTACAGGTAATGAGTGGAGGAAAGAAGAGACTCTTAAAGAAGAAGTTACAGGTCTGTGAGAGCCAGAAATCTTGATTGCTTGTTTCTGACCAAATACTTATTTTCCACCATAATATGCAAATAAAATGAAAAAAAAACACACAATGTGATTTTCTGGATTTTTTTTTCTCAGTTTGTCTCCCATAGTTGAGGTCTACCTATGATGTAAATTACAGACGCCTCTCATCTTTTTAAGTGGTGGAACTTGCACTATTGCTGACTGACTAAATACTTTTTTTCCCCACTGTATGTATTTTTTAGGGAGAGCTTTGTTTTAGAGAACATGGGCACTCATGTTTTATTTTTATTTTTATATGATATATATTTTAATTGGATCATATTAAAAATTGGTTTTAAAGTATTCTTAAAAATTACATGATATTTTCTTCATTAGACATCTTTTGCATCATTTCCTGATTGGCAGTGGGTGGATTTATTGCAATCTAGCATGCCTCTTATGCTGACAGGTGGGGGGAGGTGTGGTTCATGCCACATATAGGGATGGGCGCAGCAGGGTCTGACAGCCCTGATGAAGAAGGTCCGTAGACCTTAGAAACGCGTTGGCTTCTAGTTTGGCATGTACGCGCCCCCTTCCTTCTTTTTCCCCGGTGACGTCACCTGGTTCTCCTCCCTCCTTGCCGCTTCACGCCGGCGGCGCCTCTCGGCCGGAGCGCGCCGCCATCTTTTCAGCGTGTCCAGCGGCTGTCAGCTGAAGGGACGCTCCTGCACCACCGTCTACAGGAGGGACGCCTCCTTGGTGCTGCGTCTCCGGTTTCCAACGGGGTACAGCCATTTTCATATATGGCACACGCTGGATTCATCTGCAGCCCCACAGTTTACAGGAAGTAAGTACACTACTCATTCATGACCTACTTAGGTGGTCATTGCAGGATTCAGTCAGCCAGCGCAGGTGTAATATATTTTTCATTTTTTGTCATTTATTTTCCCTTGGGTGTGCACAGACCCTGGGTATTCGCCAGCAGTGGCTGTATTGCACATATCCACCATTATTTGTATCAGGTAGCGCTGGTGTATATTTGTTATTCATATTTTAAAAAATGATTGTCACACACCACTAAAGTGACATAAATTTCCACAGAGAAGAAACAGTATGATGGGCCTCTGATTCCCCTTCCACAACAGGCAACCCACCAGATGGAGACCCAATTTGGAGCCTCCACATTTAAAAAAATGATTGTGATATCCAACTAAAGGGGCATCAATTTACCCAGAGTAGAAACAGTTTAATGGGTCTCTGACACTCCTTCTACTACAGGCTACCCACCAGATGGAGACCCAATTTGGAGCCTCCACATTTAAAAAAATGATTGTAATATCCAACTAAAGGGGCATCAATTTACCCAGAGTAGAAACAGTTTAATGGGTCTCTGACACCCCTTCTACTACAGGCTACCCAACAGATGGAGACTTAACTCCGGGATCCTAGTTAATGATAAACTTACCTGGAGCAACCAGTGCCAGGTAGCGGCTGCCAAGGCAAACAGGATCATGGGGTGCATTAAAAGAGGTCTGGATACATATGATGAGAGCATTATACTGCCTCTGTACAAATCCCTGGTTAGACCGCACATGCAGTACTGTGTACAGTTTTGGGCACCGGTGCTCAGGAAGGATATAATAGAACTAGAGCGAGTACAAAGGAGGGCAACAAAATTAATAAAAGGGATGGGGTAACTACAGATTACCAAAATAAGGATTATTTAGTCTAGAAAAAAGATGACTGAGGGGCGATTTAATAACCATGTATAAGTATATAAGGGGATAATACAAATATCTGTCAGAGGATCTGTTTATATCAAGGAATGTGATGGTCACAAGGGGGCATTCTCTGCGTCTGGAGGAGAGGTTTTTTCACCAACATAGAAGAGGATTCTTTACTGTTAGGGCCATGAGAATCTGGAATTCCTTGCCTGAGGAGGTGGTGATGGCAAACTCAGTCAAGGGGTTCAAGAGAAGCCTGGATGTCTTCCTGGAGTGTAGCAAAATTGTATCTTACAGTTATCAGGTTCTTTAGAAGGACGTAGATTTGGGGATTTATTCTGAATATAGGCTGGATGGACAAATGTTTTTTTTCGGCCTTGCTAACTATGTTACTATGTTACTATGCTACATTTCAAAAAATCATTATTACACACCACTAAAGTGGCATCAATTTCTACAGAGTAGAAACAGTATAAAGGGTCTCTGATATCACTTCCACAGTAGGCAACCCACCAGATGGAGACACAACTTGGAGTCTCCACATTTCAAAACATTATTGTCACACACCACTAAAGTGGCATCAATTTCCCCACAGTAGAAATAGTCTAATGGCTTTATGATATCCCTTTCAATACAGGCAACCCACCAAATGGAGACCCAAGTATGAGTCTCCACACTTCAAAAAATCATTGTCATACACCACTAAAGTGGCATCAATTTTCCCAGAGGAGAAATAGTATAAAGGGCCTCTGACACACCTTTCTATACAGGAAGTCCAACAGATGGAGACCCAAATTTACTTCAACACCAGCAGTGCTGAGGACACGTTTTGAGAGAACTCTGGCTGCTGGGCATAACAAAACCTCCTAGTCGTGACAGGCGAGTTCAGGCCACTCTTCCATTTTTGAAGACCAAAATGCAAAAGGGTTGAAATTTCCTCTGATGGCATTGATATTGAGTTCAAGATATTCTTGCACCATCCTCACCAGTTGTTCACAACATGTCAGACTTTTACTCTATTTGGCTGGTGGTCTAAAAAATTTGCCACTTACACTGCTGCTGCTAATGTTTTTATGTTAATGCCTTGACATTCCTGGGATTGGAAGTCTATGACTGATATGCGCACTGTGTGCCTCACTGCTGTCTTGGGGAAAAGCACTCTTTAGGTTGTCTACAAGTGTATTTCGATACTCCAGCATGCTCTCTTCCCTTTCCAGGGAGGAGGGGGCAACCCAGTTCTTAGCACTATTTCTAATCCTAAACCATATGGGCATTATGTTACTGCAGCAAGAAGGTGCTCATGTGTTGGGGGCTTCCAAGAGGTCCAAGTCTGTGGTGTGTTGGTTGTGGGGTAACACTCAAGGTTGCTTACTCTGTCCCCTCCTGCCAACAATCAACAACAAAGAAGGGACCATTATCCTCTTCATCTCTTGACTGTTACTGTCACGTCCGCCATGTCTGTTTATCTCAAGAACTCCTGGAGCGATGTGCATGCGCATGTTTTGTCTGCTGTCCTGCATGTTCGCTAGAGCTGTGTGCAGACTCACCTCATGTCTGAGCTGCAGGATCCCTGCGTTTCTGCTCTGCCTTCTGTGATCTTCTCGTCATGTCTGGAGTCCTTGATCATGTGATGTTTCTTAAGATCCACTGTCTGGTTCTGCAATCATCTCGTCATGTCTAGAATCCCGGATCTTGTGTTCTTCCTAGGATCCTGCACTGGTTGGTTCGGTGATCATCTCGTCATGTCTGAAACCCTGATCATGTGACGTTTCCTAAGATCCTGCACTGTCTGGTTCTGCTATCATCTTGTCATGTCTAGAATCCGGAAGTTCTCCCCTGATCCTGACCTGGAGGAGGAGGTGCTATGCCCTATATCAGGCCGCCTCTTCCTATGCTCAGGGCCTGATTATTGTGTTGCTTCCCTGCAAGGCTCTGGGTCTGTGGGGTTGCTCCCTCTATTCTGTGCCCTTGCACTTTGCTCTGTAGTGCGTCTCTGCACACGCTCCATGCTCGTATTCCGCCTCTTGTCTTGTGCCATGTCTTGTGTTGTCTCTCGTGCCATGTTTGTCTTTGCCTTGCTTTGCCTTGTAGTCCTTCTGCTGTTCTTTGTCTTAGTCTGTTTTGCTATGTCTCGCCTTAGCTTTGCTTTGACTTGTAGTCCTTCCTGTGTTCTCTGCCTCGCCTGTTTTGCCATGTCTTGCTTTTGCTATGCTTTGACTTGTAGTCCTCCCTGTGTTCTCTGCCTTGCTATTCCTTGCTTTGTGTTCCTCCCTATGGTCTCAGTCTTTGCTTGCTCTGCCTCGCTCTCTCCTATGGTGCTCTGTAGTGCTCCCTGGCACACGCACCATTTCTCCTCTCCTTAGTGCTCGTTTCTTTGTCTAGTCCCAAGGTCTTCCCTTGGCCCGGCTCTGGGCTTCTGCCTACGCTCCACTGCTAGACTCTGTCCTCTCTCTGACCTGGCTCTGTTTCTGCCTGTATTCCTTGCCTTGTTCCCTGCCTTGTCCTTGCATTGAACCCCGGCGTGGGTTCCCCTTGGCCGTCTCCTGTGCCGTGGTAAGTGCCACGTGTTTGTGTACAGCCGTGTGTACTGGCCAATGTGGCGTGCCCCCTGCATGGCTCCTAGCACGCAGCCCTTCCTTGTGCCCTGGCATGGCTCCTAGCACGCACCCTGCCTTGAACCCTGGCGTGGCTACTAGCACGCACCCTGCCCTGAACCTGGCGTGGCTCCTAGCACGAAGGTTCCTTTGCCCCTTCCTGTGCCTTAGTCGTGCCTCGTGCTGGCGTTACAGCCGTGTGCATTGGCCAGTGAGGTGTGCGTCCCTGCGTAGCTCCTAGCACGCAGCCCTGCTCTGAACCCTGGCGTGTCTCTACACGCACCCTGTCTTGTGCCTTGGCGTGTCTCTACACGCACTCTGTCTTACCTTGGCGTGTCTCTACATGCACTCTGTCTTGTACCTTGTGCCTTGGCGTGTCTCTACACGCACTCTGTCTTATTCTATGCTTTCGCGTGGCTACACACGCACCCTGTCTCGTTTGCGAACCTTGGTGTGTCCCCTACACACGCACCTCGCTTTGAACCCTGGCATGTCCCCTACACACGCACCTAGTCTTGAACCCTGGTGTGTCCCCTACACACGCACCTAGCCTTGGACCTTGGCGTGTTCCCTAAACACGCACCCTGCTTGGATATCTGTCGTGCCTCCTTGCCTGAACCCTGGTTTGCCTGCCGGATGCCCGGAACCTGCCGACCGTTGCCAGAGGTCCGGAACCAGATGACTACGGCCTGATGTCCGGAGCTGACGTCCGCAGCCTGATCCCTGGACCCTGTCGGTTTGCCAGCAGTCCGGAGTCCGATGCCATCATGCCATTACCTGTGCCTAGGCGTGCCATCTGGCACGTACCATGTTATGGACCTTGGCGTGCCCACGCGCGCACCTTGCACGTTTTGCTTGTTTTCTCTGTATGTGATCTTGTGTTATTCTAATGAAGATACCTTGCACCTACGTCTAGTCTCGTCCTCCTTCCTGCTCGTCCTTGTCGTCAGACACTCGTCTAGTGTCCCCTGAGCAGGCCGTCTGGTCCCAGCAGTCGTGGTGGCTCACCCCCTTGGTCTTGCCCCTGACACTCCCTGTATAGGGGGTGGATTCTCACAAGGTCAGCTCGCCCTCGGTGGGTGGGTGCCACGACCCAGAGGGTCCACTCAAAAAATGGGCTCAGCAGGAGCTGAGTCCGTCACAGTTAATCAGGCCATGGACTCCGCTGGTACCTCGGCTACCCGTCTGATGACCCGTCTGTTATAGAATCTGATCTGCTCTGTCTCCTGGACTCTCCTGAATATGGCGGTACCCCGGCCACTCTTCTGATGTAAATCAGACCTGGCCCTTGACCTCTGGACTCATTTGGAAATGATGGCAGCCAGAGTAAGAAGACTTGCTTGTCTAACCGCAGTCCTCCCCACTGGATCTTCATGTCTCGTTAGCGGCTCCTGTGTCTTGACCGGTGCAGGTGTCCGTTTCAGATGTCGGATCAACATTGTTGGAGTGGTTTGTACTAAACTCTGGTTTCTGCCGAAGAAAATTTTTTTTTTTTTCTTCTTTCCAGCCCCGGTGAGAGGGGGCTTAAAGAGGGGGGTACTGTCACGTCCGCCATGTCTGCCATGTCTGTTTGTCTCAAGAACTCCTGGAGCGATGTGCATGCGCATGTTTTGTCTGCTGTCCTGCATGTTCGCTAGAGCTGTGTGCAGACTCACCTCATGTCTGAGCTGCAGGATCCCTGCATTTCTGCTCTGCCTTCTGTGATCTTCTCGTCATGTCTGGAGTCCTTGATCATGTGATGTTTCTTAAGATCCTGCACTGTCTGGTTCTGCAATCATCTCGTCATGTCTAGAATCCCGGATCATGTGTTCTTCCTAGGATCCTGCACTGGTTGGTTCGGTGATCATCTCGTCATGTCTGAAACCCTGATCATGTGACGTTTCCTAAGATCCTGCACTGTCTGGTTCTGCTATCATCTCGTCATGTCTAGAATCCGGAAGTTCTCCCCTGGTCCTGACCTGGAGGAGGAGGTGCTATGCCCTATATCAGGCCGCCTCTTCCTATGCTCAGGGCCTGATTATTGTGTTGCTTCCCTGCAAGGCTCTGGGTCTGTGGGGTTGCTCCCTCTATTCTGTGCCCTTGCACTTTGCTCTGTAGTGCGTCTCTGCACACGCTCCATGCTCGTATTCCGCCTCTTGTCTTGTGCCATGTCTTGTGTTGTCTCTCGTGCCATGTTTGTCTTTGCCTTGCTTTGCCTTGTAGTCCTTCTGCTGTTCTTTGTCTTAGTCTGTTTTGCTATGTCTCGCCTTAGCTTTGCTTTGACTTGTAGTCCTTCCTGTGTTCTCTGCCTCGCCTGTTTTGCCATGTCTTGCTTTTGCTATGCTTTGACTTGTAGTCCTCCCTGTGTTCTCTGCCTTGCTATTCCTTGCTTTGTGTTCCTCCCTATGGTCTCAGTCTTTGCTTGCTCTGCCTCGCTCTCTCCTATGGTGCTCTGTAGTGCTCCCTGGCACACGCACCATTTCTCCTCTCCTTAGTGCTCGTTTCTTTGTCTAGTCCCAAGGTCTTCCCTTGGCCCGGCTCTGGGCTTCTGCCTACGCTCCGCTGCTAGACTCTGTCCTCGCTCTGACCTGGCTCTGTTTCTGCTTGTGTTCCTTGCCTTGTTCCCTGCCTTGTCCTTGCATTGAACCCCGGCGTGGGTTCCCCTTGGCCGTCTCCTGTGCCGTGGTAAGTGCCACGTGTTTGTGTACAGCCGTGTGTACTGGCCAGTGTGGCGTGCCCCCTGCGTGGCTCCTAGCACGCAGCCCTTCCTTGTGCCCTGGCGTGGCTCCTAGCACGCACCCTGCCTTGAACCCTGGCGTGGCTCCTAGCACGCACCCTGCCCTGAACCTGGCGTGGCTCCTAGCACGAAGGTTCCTTTGCCCCTTCCTGTGCCTTAGTCGTGCCTCGTGCTGGCGTTACAGCCGTGTGCATTGGCCAGTGAGGTGTGCGTCCCTGCGTAGCTCCTAGCACGCAGCCCTGCTCTGAACCCTGGCGTGTCTCTACACGCACCCTGTCTTGTGCCTTGGCGTGTCTCTACACGCACTCTGTCTTACCTTGGCGTGTCTCTACACGCACTCTGTCTTGTACCTTGTGCCTTGGCGTGTCTCTACACGCACTCTGTCTTATTCTATGCTTTGGCGTGGCTACACACGCACCCTGTCTCGTTTGCGAACCTTGGTGTGTCCCCTACACACGCACCTCGCTTTGAACCCTGGCGTGTCCCCTACACACGCACCTAGTCTTGAACCCTGGTGTGTCCCCTACACACGCACCTAGCCTTGGACCTTGGCGTGTTCCCTAAACACGCACCCTGCTTGGATATCTGTCGTGCCTCCTTGCCTGAACCCTGGTTTGCCTGCCGGATGCCCGGAACCTGCCGACCGTTGCCAGAGGTCCGGAACCAGATGACTACGGCCTGATGTCCGGAGCTGACGTCCGCAGCCTGATCCCTGGACCCTGTCGGTTTGCCAGCAGTCCGGAGTCCGATGCCATCATGCCATTACCTGTGCCTAGGCGTGCCATCTGGCACGTACCATGTTATGGACCTTGGCGTGCCCACGCGCGCACATTGCACGTTTTGCTTGTTTTCTCTGTATGTGATCTTGTGTTATTCTAATGAAGATACCTTGCACCTACGTCTAGTCTCATCCTCCTTCCTGCTCATCCTTGTCTTCAGACAGTCGTCTAGTGTCCCCTGAGCCGGCCGTCTGGTCCCAGCAGTCGTGGTGGCTCACCCCCTTGGTCTTGCCCCTGACACTCCCTGTATAGGGGGTGGATTCTCACAAGGTCAGCTCGCCCTCGGTGGGTGGGTGCCACGACCCAGAGGGTCCACTCAAAAAATGGGCTCAGCAGGAGCTGAGTCCGTCACAGTTACACACCCATCACCTTTTCCTCCTCATCTTCCTTCATTTGTTCCTTGGCTCCTGTACCTCTACTAACAGCTTGACTGGTACCATAAGTCCCCCTCGATCGCTGTAATCCACTCTCTCATGGCACGCACCTGTGTGACAACAGTCCGGACCTTTGAGATATTGTTATCCCTTCCGCATCCTCCTCTGCTTTCACTTCTTCCTCTGGGACAACCACCTCCTCACGCAGACTATTCAAAGTGTGCTCCAGCATGTACATAGATGACCAGTGCTGCTGCTTGATGGCATCATCAGTGCTAACCATCTTAGTAGCCATTTTGATGCTGTGCAGAAGGGTGCAGAGGCATTTTATCTGTGTCCACTCCACAAGCATGATTTGCACCACTTCATTACTGCATTGGTCCAGGATATGCAAAAGGACTTATTGCACTAGGGCTCATCCATGCTGCCGGTCACTGCAACATGTGCAGAGCGCAATTTCACCATGTCGGCAAATTACAATCAAATAGTTAATCAATAGGCTGAAAGACCTCAGTAGCGATGCAAGTCAATGACCTGCGGGGTGCAATCGGCAGAAGTGAGTAGCAGCACATCAAGGCCGGGATAATGGCTGAGAAATTGGTGCACCCCCAGATTGAGAATGTGAGCCATGCAAGACACATATGTAAGGTTGCCCTGGTGTAGGACTGCAACCAGGTTCGCACCTTTATCGTACACAGTCTTCCATTGCTCCATGTTCAGTGGAGACAGCCATTGCTCAAATTCAGCCTGGATAGCTGTCCACAGCTCGATCTGAAATTGTGATCTCAAAAGGCATGCTAATTTAAATACTGCCTGATTGTAGTGAGCCCTGGTTGCACAGTACGGAGATGGGGGGATTCGCTCTACACTGTTGAAATGCGTATCTCATTAAGGGATGGGTTGAGGGCACAGGTGGAGGCCCTAGAGGAGGTGGAGGAGCCTGAAGCAGTGGAGAAAGTGTTAGATTCAAAGCTTTTCTGGCAAGCCTTGGGGATTCCAAAACTTGTGGAGCAGAACTTTGACTGCCTGCCTGCACAGCCATCAGAGTTCCCAGTGCCCAGCCAGTGAGATTTTACACTCCCTGCTCATGTTTGCTCTTCCAGGTGTCAGTGGTGAAATGCATCCTGGAAGACAGATTTTTTTGGCAATGATTACCCACTCTGTCTGCGAAATGTCGATGTAGCGCAGGCACAGCTTTCTTTGAGAAGTAATGGCGACTGGGCAACTGGTAGTGGGGGACTGAGATGGCCATCAACTTTTGGAATCATTATGTATCCACCAGGCGGAAAGGCAGCATTTCCATAGCCAACAGATTGGAGATGGTGAAGTTGAACGCTTAGCTTTGTCATGTATAGGAGGAAACATTCTTTTACATGACCACAACTTCAGGGCCAAGGGCTGATTACTGTGCTGAGAGAGGGTGGAGTAGTGTGAGCAGGACAAACTGCTGGACTGTGAGTGAGATGCAGGTGGAGATGTTATGGTGGATTAAGAAAGATGTGGTGTGTTCGGTTAAACAAAAACAGCAGCCATGTCCACTTCAGTAACAGCTGACCGACTCTCACTCACCCCTACTCTAGGGGGTAAATGAGTGGAGATTCTGCGGCTGGAGTCTTGTGTGAGAACACTTGAATAATGACAGATGGGGAAGAAGCAGCACATGAGGCTGATGGGAAAGCCGGTGGTTGGAGAGGTCCACTTGTCTGCATCTTAGCACAGTGTGATTGCTAGACTAAGGCATGTTGTTCGTGCATATGCCAGTTCATGTATGTAGTAGTTATATTATTGCAATTTTTGCCTCTACTTAGTCGTTATATGCAAAGTTGGCAGATAACGTGAGTTGGGTCATCCTTTGCAGTCTCAAAAAAGCTCCAGGATAGGAAACCTTTCCACCGCTGTGAACTGCACACTCGTGACTGGCGATGGTCACAGTCATAGTTGTGGCTGAGGATGCAGTGCTTGTCGTGGTTGCATCACTTCGTGTCTGTGCAGCAAGTGGCAACGTAACCTCATTGTCTTTCTCTTCGTCCACCTCCTCGGCTGAGCTACTCGGCTGTGTGCCTCTGGGTTCACATCAACCTCAACAAACAAGCAGAAGCAGGAAGAGCACAGCAGCTTTATAGCAACTATTGTAGGGCTTACATGGTATAACAATGTCACACAAGCCTTGGGAGATCCAACACGATATAGTTAGAATGGTGGTTGTGCAGGATTTTAGTATATATTTATTTATTCTTTTTACAAGGAGGACTATTTAATTTAAAAAGCAGTTGTCCAGTTAGTAGATGACCCCTTTTAAGACTTTTGCTAATCATTTTTAAATCACGTTCATAAGAGCAACCAAAATCAATTAATTTCTAACTTTCCTCTTAACAACCTCTATTGACATAAATTGAGAGCTTATTAACATCCTTGAAGAAAAATCAAAAACAAGCAAAAAAAAATTGTATAAGTGTAATTACTACCTAATTCTGCAAGGATTTTATTGTAAAACTCTTGGGATTGAAATTGTAATAAAAGCGCATGCTCTCAGTTATCAGCAGTCATTTTCAGTCTACATCATTCATGCTGCTTATTTCTTTTAAGGAAAATTTTAACATTTCTATAAAAGTTGAGAAAACATTATTTGAATTTAATTATTTTACTCATCCGAGTTTTAAAGTTCGTCAATAGAAAGGTTTTATACACAGTGAATTAATTTAAAAAGTAAGATTCTTTTGAAATTTGAAATTTTATGCATTTTGATATCATGTCTACAATAACTTACTGAGTTACCACAATGGGCAATTACTGCAACAGAATTTATTTTTCAATCTTAGCCCAATTTTTAACCATTTTTGTAATGCTTTACTGCATCAAAGTTGAAAAATGTCTCAATTTCGCAACTAACCTCTAAACTTCAACAATAACAGTATTTGGTCTTACACGTTTTAGCAATTTTGCGCACATTGTCTGGTGGAAGCACGCTAATATTTTAATGTGTTAGGCTAACAAATTAATTTTAATCAGTTTTTCGAAATGATGTAAAGAGTGATTTTTCAACTATATTTTATATATTTTTACTGCTTTTAGCTTCATTTGGGGTAAAGTGCAAAAAGTAGAAAAATTTTTTTAATTTTGTTAATTTTCTTTAATTTTCATGTGCATTTGTAAGTTTTAAGTGTTTGTTTTTTCGGTTTGTCTCATCTCTGCTTTTACATACAAATGCATCTCACAAAATTAGAATATCATCAAAAAGTTAATTTATTTCAGTTCTTCAATACAAAAAGTGAAACTAATATATTATATAGAGTCATTACAAGCAGAGTGTTTATTTCTGTTAATGTTGATGATTATGGCTTACAGCCAAAGCAAACCCAAAAGTCATTATCTCAATAAATTAGAATACTTTATAACACCAGCTTGAAAAAATGATTTTAAAATCCGAAATGTTGGCCTACAGAAATGTATGTTCAGCAAATGCACTCAATACTTGGTCGGGGCTCGTTTGGCATCAATTACTGCTACTGGATGCTTCACACTAAACCTTGGAAATCAAGGTCCCAGAGTCTGGAGGAAGAGTGGAGAGGCCACAATCCAAGCTGCTGGAGGTCTAGTGTGAAGTTTCCACAATCAGTGATGGTTTGGGGAGCCATGTCAACTGCTGGTGTAGGTACACTGTGTTTTATAAAGACCACAGTCAGCGCAGCTGTCTACCAGGAAATTTTAGAGCACTTCATACTTCCCTCTGCCGACAAGCTTTTTGGAGATGGAAATTTCATTCTCCAGCAGGACTTGGCACCTGTCCGCACTGCCAAAAGTACCAATACCTGGTTTATAAACAACAGTATCACTGTGCTTGATTGGCCAACAAACTTGCCCGACCTTAAGCCCATAGAGAATCTATGGTGTATTGTCAAGAGGAAGATGAGACACCAGACCCAACAGTGCAGACGAGCTGAAGGCTGCTATCAAAGCAACCTGGGCTTCCATAACACCTCAGCAGTGCCACAGGCTGATTGCCTCCATGCCACGCCGCATTGATGCAGTAATTGATGCACAAGAAGCCCCGACCAAGTACTGAGTGCATTTACTGCACATACATTTCAGTAGGCCAACATTTCAGGATTTAAAATCATTTTTCAAGCTGGTGTTATATAGAATTCTAATTTACTAAAATTATGACTTTTGGGTTTTCATTGGCTGTAAGCCATAATCATCAACATTAACAGAAATAAACACTTAAAATACATCACTCTGTGTGTAATGGCTCTATATAATATATGAGTTTCACTTTTTGTATTGAAGAACTGAAATAAATTAACTTTTTGGCGATATTCTAATTTTGTGAGATGCACCTGTATATCATGCATGGGGTGAATGGGCCAGCAGTGGCAATAGTTTAGAGTGATGTGGATGATGTGGGTTTACTTAAATAGATTTTTTTCTTACGTCTGAATATATATTTTTGTCCATATGTCCAACATCAGATCATAAAATACTGTACATCTAATGCTTTCAAAATTCAGATTTTAAATATTTTTTTTTTTACTTTTTAAGTTTTTCACTGTATCTGGGACATCTGTATGTGGGACCCTCTGTGGTGACCCTTGTCATTGGTAGCGCTATTCTCCAATGATGAGAGGCATCTGACAATAATATAATTGAGTTCAATAGAGATAGCAACATTTTTATTGACTATATCATTTACAAACCATAAATTTAAAGGGTAATTTTTATGGGTTTTTTTTAACTTTCAATATTTTGGGGCATATTTTCAGAAATCCTGAAAAAAAAATTAAAATAGAGAAGTAGGCGGCGCAGTGGTTAGCACTGCAGCCTTGCAGCGCTGGAGTCCTGGGTTCGAATCCCACCAAGGACAACATCTGCAAAGAGTTTGTATGTTCTCCCCGTGTTTGCGTGGGTTTCCACCATGTTCTCCGGTTTCCTCCCACATTCCAAAGACATACTGATAGGGAATTTAGATTGTGAGCCCCATCAGGGACAGTGATGATGATGTGTGCAAACTGTAAAGCGCTGCGGAATATGTTAGCACTTTATAAGAATAAAGATTATTATTATTATTATTATTATTATTATTATTATTAAGTAGGCTAATTTTCCAAGTATAAATTTTTGACCCCTGTCCAAATGTTGAGAAACCAATATCTCATAACTTCTCTGATTTTTCTGCGATTGTCCCAGGCAATGATTTTAGATGCTGCATGGCTTGCATACATGCTCTGAGATTAATATTTGTGTGAGGGTTTTATGAGCATTAACAAATGTGGCATGAAATGCTTCATAAATGGGAACTCAAATATTTTGAGTCATAAAAATCTTCTACCAGTCTGGCTTGGCATGACCAATTTCAACGCTATTGAGGGTCTGCAGGTTCATTTTGTTTTTTTGGCATATTCAACATTAATATATTCTCGGTATTCATTCACGTTTTTATCTATATTTACCTGTATTAAATTATTTATTATTTGGTGATATTATTAATATATACATTTCTTTAAGGAGATTTATATGTATGAATATAATTATTAAAAGTTTACCAAGCAGTTAAAGGAGTAATGCTGCGAACAAAGTACCTTTTAGTCAATAGATATTGGAATAATAATAAGATACACAATTAGATGTGTTAAAAAAAATGTTCCTTTGCTGAGATAATTGTATTATTGTGCCTCTTCTATGTCCTGAGTAACAGCCGTGTCTGACTATGCAGGAACATGGTCTGAACACCTCACATCTCCTGGCCAAGTGAGGAAACAAAGGAGAGTATTAAAACAGGACAGTATGGGATTGCACATGCTTTCTGTGAGGTAAAACAGGTAGTGAAATATTTTACCTCAGAAAAAGAATCACCTCCGATTCAATGCTGTAATGGACGTATACTCTTTTGCGTCCTCCTCTGACCAGGAGCGGTGGTATGATCAGACCATGTTCCTTTATGGTGAGACACAGCTGTTACACAGGACATAGCAGAGGCACTTTTATAAGATTATTTTAGCACAGGAAAAAAAACATTTCTAATGCATTCAGTTGTGTAATCTATTTTTATTCCAAGATCTATTGATTAAAATGCACTTTGGTTGTGAGGTAACCCCTTTATATTTATATTATCACACAATAAGGATATAGAGTAAATCTTTAGTCTGGAGCGCCACGGTAAGTTTTAGTCATGGACTGGGTAAGGTCACAGTGGCCACTACACAACCAAAGAGTTTTATTATAGGGATAAAGTTGCAAGATAATTGCAAGCACTTTGACACTGGTTTCCCTTTTTGTGATTGTGTCAAAGTTGCCCAATGGAAAATATTAACGTTACAGGATGGTTAATGCAAAATTATAAGTGGCAATGCAAATAAAGTTATATGAAATGTACTATTATTTTTTACTTTAATGGCCTTCAGCGCAATCTCAAAACCATGGTAACTTGATGGATGATTGCTTTGTAGGAAGATTGGTCTTGTGCCAGCCTAGATAGCTTCACCAGGGTCTTCTCCAAAATTATATTAAATTGTATCAAGCCATGAGGTTGCTGGTCTTCCTCTTCACCTTGTTCTTTCTATTCTTCCAACCATGGTATCCTTCTCCCTTTGCATGATATGTCCAAAGTAGGCAAGTCGTAGCTTGGTGATCCTTGCTTTGAGTGACATGTCTAGTTTAAATTTTTTCAAAAATTGATTTGTTTGATCTTCTTGCCATCCATTGTATTGATAACATCCATACGCAGCACCACATTTCGAAGGCGTTGATTTTTCTTCTGTTTTGTTTCTTTATTGTCCAGGTTTTGCATCCATATGTTGCTACATAAAAGACCAGACTATGTATGAGCCAGTGAAATATTCCTCGATTTGAAGACCTTGTCCAGTATCTTAATTGTTGATTTGCCCGTAGCTAATCTCCTATTGACGTCCGGTGTCGACGCTGCATCTTGAGTGATCATTGATCAGAGTAGGTTGAAGTCCTTTACAACTTCCAGTTCATCATCATCCATCTCAAATGTGTCCAGAACGTAGCTGTCAGTAGTCAATATCTTTATCTTCTTTGTATTGAGTAGGAATCGCATGATTGAGCTTTCCATGTTGACATTCCGTAATACTGTAAGTCCTTCATTCCATCTAGCCTTCTTGCTATCAATATTGCATCATCTGCATATTTAAGATTGTTGAGGATTGATGTTTCATCTAGCAATATTGATTCCAGCTTCTTTTTCAGCAAGTGGCAATGGAACCAAAGTTATATGAAATGTATTGAAGGTACCGTTAATAATTGAGCAACGAGGTTACACTATTTTCCTTTGCCCATTTCTACTACCTTGCCATCTTAAAAAAGGCACCAGGACACTCATGCACTCAATGTATGTTTGTACCATTCAGTGTTTACTGCTAAGGTCCTTTTGGTCCTCTGTTACTATTAGAAAGTTTTTACTCTTCTTAAAAGATTTAAAAATGCTGGTGGAGGGTTAGGCGGCCCGCTAAAGTATCTATTGGATCCTCTAATAGTTATTGCTCTAACATAATAAAGGGCCACAGAGGTCCTGCATCCCATTTGCAGGTAAAGTTAGAGAACTGGTAGACACAGACAGAAGAGGGACCCTGTGCAAGATCAATATATGGGCCCTATACAGTATAATAGCTCCTCATAATGCACTATTCCACCTGTTTTGACCTTGCTAATGATCAGTTTTCTTCACTGACTCTGTTGGACCCAATGAAGCACAGTTTAACCCCTTTACGACCTTTGATGTATCCATACGTCTAGGTCGCCTGGGACTTAGAATCATAGAATCATAGAATCATAGAGTTGGAAGGGACCTCCTGGGCCATCTGGTCCAACCCCCTGCTCAAAGCAGGATTCGCTAAATCATACCAGTCAGATGTCTGTCCAGCCTCTGTTTGAAGACTTCCATTGAAGGAGAACTCACCACTTCTCGTGGCAGCCTGTTCCACTCATTGATCACTCTAACTGTCAAAAAGTTTTTTCTAATATCTAATCTGTGTCTCCTCCCATTCAGTTTCATCCCATTGCTTCTAGTCTTTCCTTGTGCAAATGAGAATAAAGATGATCCTTCTACAATGTGACAGCCCTTTAGATATTTGTAGACAGCTATTAAGTCTCCTCTCAGTCTTCTCTTTTGCAAACTAAACATTCCCAAATCCTGCAACCTTTCCTCATAAGACAGGGTTTGCAGACCGGTCACCATTCTGGTCGCTCTTTTCTGAACTTGCTCCAGTTTGTTGATGTCTTTTTTAAAATGTGGTGCCCAAAACTGGACACAATATTCCAGATGAGGTCTGACCAAAGAGGAGTAGAGGGAAATAATGCCTTCTATTTAGACTGTATGCTTCTGTTAATACATCCTAGAATTGCATTTGCCTTTTTTGCTGCTGCATCACACTGTTGACTCATATTCAGTCTGTGATCTATTAGTATACCCAAGTCTTTTTCACATGTGCTGTCACTTAGCCCTATTCCTCCCATTCTATATATGCTTTTTTCATTTTTATTGCCCAGATGTAGTACTTTGCATTTCTCCCTGTTAAAAACCATTCTGTTAGTTGCTGCCCACTTCTCCAGTTTATTTAAATCTTTTTGAATCCTCTCTCTCTCTTCTCTAGTATTAGCTATCCCTCCTAGCTTTGTGTCATCAGCAAATTTAATCAGTTTACCCTCAATTCCTTCATCTAAATCGTTGATAAAGATGTTGAACAATACAGGGCCCAGGACAGAGCCCTGTGGTACCCCACTTGAGACATTCTTCCAACTGGATGTGCAGCCATTTACAACCACTCTTTGTGTCCGATCACTAAGCCAGTTATGAATCCACCTAACAGTTGCCTTGTCCATTCCATACTTAGTCATTTTTTCAATAAGGATTGTATGAGAGACTTTGTCAAATGCTTTGCTGAAGTCAAGATATACTATATCTACAGCATTTCCTTGATCCACCCAATCAGTGATACCATCATAGAAGGAAATTAAGTTAGTCTGACATGACTTATTAGTTACAAACCCATGCTGACTCTGTTTAATCACTTCATTCTTATCCAGGTACTGACATACATGTTGTTTAATAATTTGTTCAAAGATCTTTCCTGGTATAGAAGTCAGACTCACCGGCCTATAGTTGCCTGGGTCCACCTTCTTCCCCTTTTTGAAGATAGGAACAACATTTGCTCTTCTCCAGTCTTCTGGCACTTCTCCTGTTCTCCAAGAATTTTCAAAGATTATGGAGAGGGGTTCGAAAATTTCTTCTGCTATCTCCTTCAGTACTCTGGGGTGTAATTCATCTGGTCCTGGAGACTTGAATTCATTTAGGTTAGCTAAGTGTTTCCTCACTATCTTTCTGTTTATAGATATCCTGGATTCTTCTATTCCCTTAATAGGACAGTGAATAACAGTTGATGTTACATTTCCTTTCTGAGAGAAAACAGATGCAAAATAGGAATTTAAAAGTTCAGCCTTCTCAACATCCTGTCTTACCATTTCATCATTTTCATCCTGTAAAAATCCTATAGCATCTTTGACTTTTCTTTTACTTTTGACATATCCCCAAAATCCTTTATTATTGCTTTTGACATCTCTTGCAAGCCTCAATTCATTTTCAGCTTTAGCTAATCTGATTTGTGCCCTGCAGGTTCTGCAGACAGCATTATATTCTTCTTTAGATATACCTCCCTCTTTCCATTTTATAAACATTTTTTTCTTCCTTTTTAGCATGTGCTTAAGTTCTGTGTTCATCCATTCTGGTTTCCTTAAATGCTTCCTATTCTTCCCTCTTTTCGGAATTGTTAACAACTGTGCTTTGAGAATTTCATTTTTCAAGATTTCCCATCCTTCCTGGACATTTTTGTCTTTAAGGATATCCAGCCACTTACTGACCTTGGACATATGGATACATCAAGGCAATGCTCACACACAGGAACTGTGCGAGCGATCGCCGCTGGGTATCAGCTGATTCTAACAGCTGACACCCGGCTCTCAGTGCCAGGAGTGGTGGCCGCATCACTCCCAACACTTTAACCCTCTAAATGCTGCGATCATTGCAACTGCAGCATTTAGTGAGAAGCCAGAGGGAAGAAACCCCTCTGCCCTTGTATCGGCGCCATGGTGACTCGATGTCGTCATGACCACATCCTGGCCACCATGCACTAGCAAGTTAGTTAGATAATATGCAGTGCTTGATTTAACTAACTTGTGTCTGCAGCACTGGCAGGTTGTAAGGTCGAGCACTGCGCTCCTGATTACGCTCCTGCAATGCTTTGTAACTGCGATCAGACTGCAGAAAGTAAAAGTGCCATAGTGGGACAAAGTAAAAAAATATAGTAAAAATATTTTTGTAAAAACACAAAAAAACAAAAGCAAAAAATATATATACACATATAAATATATATCTACTGTATATATACTGTATATTGTACCCTTAAATAAATATTATTATAAAAAAATAAATAAATAATAAAAGTACACATATTTTGTATCCAGAAAGACCTAACCTATAAAGCCGTGAAACTAGTTAACCCTTTAGTTAATACCATAAGAAAAAAAAGCAACAAAATATGCTTTATCATCATACCACCGGACAAAAAGTAGAATAAAGCTCAAGCAGAAAAATGAATGTAAATAAAAATGGTATCACTGAAAACGGCATCTTGATCCGCAAAAAAACAAGCTGACATACAGCTCCATCAGCCAAAAAATAAAAAAGTTATAGCTCTCAAAATAAAGTGATGCAAACATTATTATTTTTCTATAAAATAGTTTTTACTGTGTAGAAGCAGCAAAACATAAGAAAAAACGTAAATGGGGCATCGCTGTAATCGTACTGACCTGAAGAATAAAGCTGCATTATCAATTTTACCATATGAGGAACGCTGTAAAAAACAAAAAACAAAAAGCAATTCCTGAATTGTTGGTTTTTGCTTATTCTGCCTCTCAAAAATTGGAATAGAAAGCAATCAAAAAAGTTATGAGCCCAAAAATGGTGCCAATAAAAACATCAACTCATCCCACAAATAAAAGCCCCTCTTTTGACTTTTCTCAGCAGAAATATGAAAAAATTATAGCTCTGAAAATATGTTGATAAAAAAACTAGTTTTTTAAAAAAAAGTGTTTTAGAGTGTTACAGCAGCCATAAAATCCCGATATAAATGTGGTATCGCTGTAATCACAGTGAACCGAAGAAAACAGTTGTCTAATCACTTACAGTATACTGCACAAGGAAAAGTGTAAAAAATAAATGAAACCAAATCTTCACCTGTTGCTGATTTATTCATTCTGCCTCCCAAAGATCGCAATAAGGCTCAGCTCACATTTATCCTCCACTCTGCGCTGAGCACTTACATCTGGTTTCCACGTAAATCTCTGAAATATGTAATTCAGGTGAAACCCTCATTGAAATATTCCCTATAATGAGGCAGCTGGAGGCACTCTGGATGCCGTCTAATATGTGATTCAGCGGTGAACATCTTTTTAAGTGTGTACATAAAAGTGCTGTCTGCCACAGTTTTGTGCACATCTAAAAAAAAAGAGTACCGCTAAACATTATAGTAAATGGATCCCTTGGGAACTTCTGAGCCCCAGTGAGCCTAAACTGCACTTAGTGTCCACATGTTTGGTATTTCTGTAGCAATGAGAACATGTATAACTTATGGGTTCATGAGCTGGGCACAATGTACGGCCATATAATGTACTGGTCACTACAATGTACTGGTCACTACAATGCACTGGTCACTACAACAGCAGTTTGTAGTTTGCAATTTTCACTCAGCAACATTTACTTCTGCTTGTTTATGGAAAACAACCATGGAGTATGGAGTCAAAATCATGACGACACCTGCAAATAAATTCCCAACAGGGCCGCACCTATAATGAGGCGATTTGCACCAGCTGCTCAAGCGGCAGGCAGCAGGGGGCGGCATTATGCGCTCCTCTACCCGCAGCACCGACAATTTAGCCTCTGCACGCTGATACTGTGATTGTGCAAGAGGCTGTAATTGATGCAGTCACAGGAGGGAAGGTGTCAGGGCCCCTGATCATGTGACCCATGACTCCTCCCCTCCTGTGACCGCATCACAGGTCCTGTGCGCATCATTCTTTGGTTTATGCAGGACTGCTGTCTGTCATCGTGAGTGAGCTACTTGCGTGTGTGAGCTGTGATACATGCGTGTGTGAGCTGTGTGTGATACGTGTGAGCTGTGTGTGTGTGATATGTGTGAGCTGTGTGTGTGATACGTGTGAGCTGTGTGTGATACGTGTAAGCTGGGTGTGTGATACGTGTGAGCTGTGTGTGTGATACATGTGAGCTGTGTGTGTGTGATTCGTGTGAGTTGTGTGTGTGATACGTGTGAGCTGTGTGTGTGTGTGATACGTGTGAGCTGGGTGTGTGATACGTGTAAGCTGGGTGTGTGTTACGTGTAAGCTGGGTGTGTGATACGTGTGAGCTGTGTGTGTGTGATACGTGTGAGTTGTGTGTGTGATACGTGTGAGCTGTGTGTGTGTGTGATACGTGTGAGCTGGGTGTGTGATACGTGTAAGCTGGGTGTGTGTTACGTGTAAGCTGGGTGTGTGATACGTGTGAGCTGTGTGTGTGTGATACGTGTGAGTTGTGTGTGTGATACGTGTGAGCTGTGTGTGTGTGATACGTGTGAGCTGGGTGTGTGATACGTGTAAGCTGGGTGTGTGATACGTGTAAGCTGGGTGTGTGATACGTGTAAGCTGGGTGTGTGATACATGTGAGCTGTATGTGTGCGATATGTGTGAGCTGTGTGTGTGTGTGTGATACGTGTGAGCTGTGTGTGTGTGATACATGTGAGCTGGGTGTGTGATACGTGTAAGCTGGGTGTGTGTTACGTGTAAGCTGGGTGTGTGATACGTGTGAGCTGTCTGTGTGTGTGTGTGATACGTGTCAGCTGTGTGTGTGTGATACGTATGAGCTGTGTGTGTGTGATACGTGTGAGCTGTGTGTGTGCGTGCGATATGTGTGAGCTGTGTGAGCTGTGTGTGTGATACGTGTGAGCTGGGTGTGTGATACGTGTGGGCTGTGTGATACGTGTGATCTGTGTGTGTGTGTGATACGTGTGAGCTGTGTGATACGTGTGATCCGTGTGTGTGTGATACGTGTGAGCTATGTGTGTGATACGTGGGAGCTGTGTGTGTGTGTGTGTGTGATACGTGTGAGGTGTGAGCTGTGTGTGTGTGTATTACGTGTGAGCTGTGTTATGAATGGGTCACCGAGGAGGAACAACTAAAAAGCTAAGTCCCAGAAAAACAGAGAGGTTGGTAACTATGCAGATTGCAGGTCCCTGATCTTAACCACACAACTAACAGTAGCAGTGGAGGGTTCCTACGATGTTTCTAGATGCCTCGTCACCGCCGGAGGACTACATAAACCTAAAGCAAGAAAAGGGAAAACTAACTGCCCCAGAGCAGACCCCAAAGGAATAGATAGCCCCCACACATGTATTGACGGTGAAGCAAGATGAAAACACAAACACAGGCAGGAAAATAGGCTGAGCAAACGATGGGGCCCGACTAACTAGAAAGGAAAGGAAAGGAAAGCCACTGTCTGCAATCTGCCAAAAAACCCTACCAAAATAATGTCCAACACGTCTGATAGCAAAATTAACCCTGAAGTCACTAGACTTCTCCCACTATATCAGCACTCTGAAATATTCTGAAACAGAGCAAAAAGAGGCCAATCTAATAAGGGACAAAAAGGCAAATTGGCAAATACTGATAAATAGGAGTGGAAGTTCAGCATTGCCCCAGCAGGGGCAAGCTGACCACACAAGAAACTGAATTGACCAACAAGCGCAAGTGTGAACAATAGCAAAAATCAAACTTAACTTGAGAAGACTGGAAGAGAGCTGAAGTCCAAGACCTGAGAAGAAGACTGAATCACCAGCACTAGGATAGGGTGTCGGCTGTCTTATATCCAGTCTGATACTCCAGAGATCCAATCGCTATCCTCCTCATCAGGTGGTAGATCACTACCACTTAAACCAACCTCACTACCTCTTGTCACCACCAGAGGGAGAACAGAAGGAGAACTCTCAACTGGTGGAGCAGAAAATGAGCTCATAAGAGAGCTGTGTGTGATACATGTGAGCTGTGTGTGTGTGTGATACGTGTGAGCTGTGTGTGTGTGTGCGATACGTGTGAGCTGTGTGTGTGTGATACATGTGAGCTGTGTGTGTGTGCGATACTTGTGAGCTGTGTGTGTGTGCGATATGTGTGAGCTGTGTGTGTGATACGTGTGAGCGGTGTGTGATACGTGTGAGCTGTGTCTGTGATGCGTGTGAGCTGTGTGTGTGATACGTGTGAGCTGTGTGTGATACATGTGAGCTGTGTGTGTGCGATACGTGTGAGCTGTGTGTGTGTGTGCGATACATGTGAGCTGTGTGTGATACGTGTGAGCGGTGTGAGTGATACGTGTGAGCTGAGTGTGTGTGATACGTGTGAGCTGTGTGTGTGAGCTGTGTGTGATACGTGTGAGCTGTGTGTGTGATAAGTGTGAGCTGGGTGTGTGATACGTGTGAGCTGTGATACGTGTGAGCTGGGTGTGCGATACGTGCAAGCTGTGTGTGTGTGATACGTGTGAGTTGTGTGTGTGATATGTGTGAGCTGTGTGTGTGTGTGCAATACGTGTGAGCTGTGTGTGTGATACGTGTGAGCTGTGTGTGATACGTGTGAGGTGTGAGCTGTGTGTGATACGTGTGAGCTGTGTGTGTGATACGTGTGAGCTGTGTGTGTGTGATACGTGTGAGGTGTGAGCTGTGTGTGATACGTGTGAGCTGTGTGTGATACGTGTGAGCTGTGTGTGTGATACGTGTGAGCTGTGTGTGTGTGATACGTGTGAGCTGTGTGTGAGTGTGTGCGATACGTGTGAGCTGTGGTGTGTGATATGTGTGAGCTGTGGTGATACATGTGAGCTGTGTGTGTGTGTGCGATACGTGTGAGCTGTGTGTGATACGTGTGAGCTGTGTGTGTGTGTGATACATGTAAGCTGTGTGATACGTGTGAGCTGTGTGAGCTACTTGTGTGAGCTGTGTGATACGTGTGTGTGTGTGAGCTAAAGCAAAAGTTGGCACAACCTGCCAGTGTTCTACGATTTGGGTGAGGACATTCATTGTATGTGGGCTGGTGAATTTTTTTTTGAGTCAGGGCTGCTTTTTGGTCTCAGCCCGGCCCTGTGTAAGGAGCAGAGCCGTGTGTGTATGGAGCGGAGCCGTGCGTGTGTACGAGGTGCATGGAGCGGAGCCGTGCGTGTGTACGAGGTGCACAGAGCAGAGCCGTGCGTGTGTACGAGGTGCACAGAGCGGAGCCGTGGGTGTGTACGAGGTGCACGGAGCGGAGCCGCATATGTACAGAGCAGAGATGTGTGCGAGGTGTTAAGAGCAGAGCCGCACGTGTACGAGGTGTACGGAGCAGAGTCGCACATGTGTGAGGTGTATGGAGCCGCGTGTGTGTGAGGTGTACGGAGTGGAACTGCAAGTGTACAACGTGTATGGAGCAAAGCCGCATGTGTACAAGGTTTATGGAGTGGAGCCATGTGTGTACTGAGTGGAGCCGTGTGTGTGCGAGGTGTACAGAGCGGAGCTGTGTGTGCAAGGCATAAAAAGAGGAACCGTATGTTTATGATGTGTGCAGAGCCATACGTGTACAAGGTGTATGGTGGGGAGCATTCATACCTCCCAGCGGGACAGTCCCGATTTTGAGAGAGATTCTGTCCCAGTGCCCCACCTGGGAGCTTACTTTTCCCGCGGGCACAGGAGTACACGGCGGACCCCCGCGTAGTACTTTAAAATTCGCACGTGACGTTCTACCAAAAGTGATGTGCTAGAAGCTGAATGGAAATTAGGTAATTTCGGGAGGCGATTGTCACGGAACCATGGAGGCACTTCAGGGAATGTTTCAGATCCATCCCCGTGTCCTCCTCCAACAACGCGGACAGCAGGATCGCCTTGGACTCGGGGTTGCCAGCCATGTAAGCGGATCATGATATGTCCTGCAACGGGAGGCTCAGGTGGGCACTACAGTGGGAGCAGGGCTGCTATAGTATCTTTATAGAATCTTTCTCTCTCTGTTTCTTTATCTCTCTAATCTTTCTTTTTTTTCTCTCTCTTGGTTCTTTCTTTCTCTCTGTTTCTTACTTTCTTTCTTTCTTTCCCCTCTTTTTCTCTCTCTCTCTCGTCTTTCTTTCTTTCCCCTCTTTCTTTCTCTCTTTGTTCTTTCTTTCTTTCTCTCTGTTTTTTTTCTCTCTGTTCTTTCTTTTCCTCAGTACCAGTCAGTGTGCCCACAGTACCAGTAGAATAAGAGGGGTAGGAAACTAGGTGGCACTGGTCATATTGAGCCTCTCATACTTTTTACTGGTGTATAATCATATACCCTGCACACCCCCATAAAGTGAGCCAGCCCCAGACAACAGAGTACAAACAAATCACTATTACTATCAGTCCAAGTGGACAATTATATACGTAAAGTTAATGATGTCCCTATGCCAAGCGGTCCGGAGGATCAGAATACACGGAGGAGACAATAGCAGCGGGGTTTGGGGAGAATTATATGGGGCCCATTATACTGTATGAAGTAACTTATGGTGCCCATTATGCTGTATGAAGTAATATATGGGGACCATTATACTGTATGAAGTAATATATGGTGCCCATTATACTGTATGGAGTAATATATGGTGCCCATTATACTGTAGGAAGTAATATATTGTGCCCATTATACTGTAGGCAGTAATATATGGTGCCCATTATGCTATATGAAGTAATATATGGGGCCCAATATGCTGTATGAAGTAATATATGGGGCCCATTATACTGTATGGAGCATTATATGGGGCCCATTATACTGTATGAAGTAATATATGGTGCCCAATACACTGTATGAAGTAATATATGGGGCCCATTATACTGTATGGAGCATTATATGGGGCCCATTATACTGTATGAAGTAATATATGGGGCCCATTATACTGTAAGGAGCATTATATGGCGCCCATTATTCTGTACAAAGTAATATTTGGGGCCCATTATACTGTATGGAGCATTATATGGGGCCCATTATACTGTACGAAGTAATATATGGGGCCCATTATACTGAATGGAGCATTATATGGGGTCCATTATACTGTACGAAGTAATATATGGGGCCCATTATACTGTATGAAGTAATATACAGTATGGGGCACATAATACTGTATGGAGCATTATGTGGGGATAGGGGATGACTTTCTGTTTGTTGTGGATCTGACTGCTGGGACCCCATGATCCGCGGAAACATAGCTTTGAAGAGCACCATGTAAATGGAGCTGTGGTCAATCATACGCACTGTGGTGCCATTCACATGTGGCTCTTCAAATAATTCCTTAAAGAGAGTGATGAGGAGACCACAAAGTATAGCAAAAATTCACTGATCGGGGTGATGAGTGCTATAGTTTGTGGGCTGGTGGGATTTGTGTGGCAGGGCTGCTTTTTTGTCCCAGTCTGGCCCTGTGCCAGGCCTACCATTGCCATTAATGACCCTTGTTCTGGATACTTCTGTGTTGTTCTTCTATGTGCGTGTGATGCCGCTGACATCCTTGTGTTTGGACACCTTTTTTTTTTCTATTTATCTAAATCAAAATGTCCACTATTGTACTCCTTTTTACAGGATATGAGAATTTACTTTGTGTGTGTGTGGGGGGGTGCCATTTTGCTGTTCGCCTCAGGTAGCAGAGAGGCTAGGTTCACCCCTGATTCCCAATGGGGTATAATTTCCAAAATGGGGTCACTTGAGGGAGGATTCTGCTCTTCTAACACTTAGGGACTATATATGGAGCCAGCAAAATATTATTTAAAATTCTGCACTGCATGATGCCTCCTGTATAACAGTTACTGCTTAGCCATTCAGTGAGATTCGAGAGGGACAGAGCACTATTTGACAAAAGCGCTCCTTTCCTCCCAATTCTCACCGTATGGCTAAGCACTACTCTACAGTCACATATGGGATATTTCAATATTCAGCAGAAATTATGGAACACATTGATATTGGTGCCATTTTAACTCACTTCCTAATGTGAAAATGTAAAATGTGGAGCTAAATCAAAATTTTGGTCATAAAAATGTAATAATGTCTTTCTTCATTGCCCAATGGGAAGGCAGCAAGGAGAGATCCCTTATATATACAATGAAGGAAATAAGCATTTGCAGGAGACAGAAATCTTAATGGTTGGTAGGGGATCAAATACTTATTTCTCACTACAAAATGCAAATAAATGTATATAATTTATACAATGTGATTTTCTGGATTTTATTTTTAATATTCTATCTCTCAATGTTAAAATTAACTGACACTTAAAATTTTAGACTGTTCATGTCTTTGTCAGTAGGTAAACTTACAAAATCAGCAAGGATCAAATACTTATTTCCTTCACTATAAAATATAACCTTTATCCTTAATAACTAAAAAAACTTTCTGGACATTAGTAAGCAAGTGACACAAGTAATAAAGTGATAAAGTGCTAGTGCTTGAATCAGTGCTCAAGAGCGAATGGTTGCTCTCACCATTTCAGTCTCGTCATTAACAGGTTGAAGAAATGCAGGAACAGAGGAGATGATTAGATGTATAGCGGAAGAGGTTTCCTATCATCCTCTGTTCTGCCCCTGTATTGCTCCTGCCCTCACAAGTGTTGGCTGCTAAGATGTAACCACCATCCTATATTGTTTTCTCCCTACGCGTTTCTTCCCCGATACAGGGGATTCATTAGGGGAGCAAAAGAAATGTGGGAAATATGTCAGAGGTTCCTGCAATGGCTCAAGTCTGACCAGATGTGTCACAACCCATATAAAGAATGGCACCATGCATCTCAGAATCGGTGGGATCTTTTGAAGTGTTCCAGAGTTATAACCTCATAAATTGACAGCAGTCATAATTGTAAAATATGGCCTGGTCATGAAGGTGCAAACAGTGTCAGACTAGGATGCCAAGGGCCCACCAGTAACATTGACTTTGGAGGCCCACTTTTCACCTGCATACATATATTCCATTACCCTCATTCACAAATTTACCTCTACCTCTACATAATAAACTAGGCAGTTTGGTTAATGAATGATGAGATGCTGCTTTTTTTTCTGTACAGAGTGAATCAAGTGAATTATGCCAAGTACTGCCCATACAGTGGGGTTGAGGGCCCAGATCTGCACCAAGGGCCCACTGGTGGATTCCCCTGTTACCCTGTGGGCCAGTTCGTGCCTGGGTGCAAACAAGTTTAGGGGGTAAAGGGATTAACACTGCATTATTTTTTGATTATTGTCTTTTTTAAAAAAAATATTCTTCTGTTTTGAAACAGATAAATGGAATCGAAGAACTTGAGTATATTCAAAGCTTTTAATATTATAGGGTTCTCAGATTTTCAAAATCTGGAGATGCCAATTATCTTATTGTTTCTCTTTTCATATATTATCACCTTAATGGCAAATCTGTTCCTCATTTGTCTTATATGTCTCAGTCCCATCATGAAAACCCCAATGTATTATTTTCTGTGCAGTCTATCTGGAGTGGACATTTTGTGTGCAACATCTGTTTCTCCAAATCTGGTCCATATGTTCCTTGAAAACAACGGTAGCATATCTTTCTCGTGGTGCACAGCACAGTATTTCGTATCAGCTGGATCCGCAGGATCTGAATCCTATATCCTAACCCTTATGTCCTATGACCGATATGTCGCTGTTTGTAAACCATTACTTTATACTCAGTTACTTAACAAGAACTTTTGTGTGATATCGTCCTTTGGGGTTTGGATCATGGGATTTACCGCTACTCTTGCTATTGCTGTTTGTTTGCTCTTTAATGACTATTGCCTCTCGAATACCATCGATCATTTCTTTTGTGACCTAAGTGCGTTATTAGAACTATCATGCAATAATGTGTCTGTAATTTGGGCTTTACTGCTTGCAGATGGGGCCTTACTATTTATCTGCATTCTCCTCACTATAGCTTCTTATGCCCTCATCATTGCTTCTATTTTGAAAATTCGATCTCAGCAAGCAAAGCATAAGACCTTCTCCACCTGCGCCTCCCATCTTCTGGCAGTGAGTGTATATTACTCTTCCATTTCGATTCTGTATCTGATACCGAATGTGCTAGAAACGAACAGTCAGCGTAAATTCATCACCATCCTCTATACAAACGTCATTCCAATGGTAAACCCGTTCATTTACAGTTTAAGGAATAAAGATGTTACCAAAGCTTTAAATAAGCTTCTCAGGCGTGCACAAGTACACGGTTTATAAAGTAGACTAGATGTGGGCACGATGCTATCGCATCGGGAGGGCAGAGTGTGTGTGTGTGGGGTGTGTGTCCCGCCGCTGCCTGCCCACCCGCCTCCGTGCAATCACAGCCGGCAGGAAAGACGGTGGTTTGTGGCCTGTGCTGGAGATAGGGTGCGGCGCCACCAAAGGGCGCCCGCACCCCATCTCCAGCACAAGCCGCATGCCGCGGTCTTTCATGCCGGCTGTGACTGCACGGAAGTGGGGGGGGCAGGCAGCGCCGGGATCCAGCGTGTGTAGTCAGGCCGTGGGTCCGGTGGTGGGTCCTGGCGGGGATCCAGCGGTGGCGGTGTGGGTGTTCAGCGGGGGTGTCCCAAAAGTGTCTCGATGGTGGTACTGCGGAAGGGCCTGGTAACACCAGCAGGTGCCATATTAGAATATCCATCACTTGGGTATTCCAATATGGCGGTCGGCGTACTTCCGGTGTAGCACGGCGGATTGTGGGATTCGAGGACGTCCGGATGGAAGTGGATTATGGACTATTTTAGGTGAGTATGTAATAGATGATGATCAATTTCTTTCATTAACTTTAAATCCTCTCGAAAGAAGACAGCACCAAGTCCTCTCCAATCCATTTTATGGACATCATAATATCTTGGAACCCAATCTACTCTATAAAATAAAAATCACCTTCCCATGACAAACACCCATTATATAATTGGAAAACATTTCAAAATAAAAATATGTTTATATTTACCATCAATGCTACTTGTTCGCCAGACTCCTATATCCTAGAAGAAAAATGTACCACACTTGACGAGGAATAAAATGTTATGTTTATTAAATCAAGCTAAAATTATAAATTGTTAATATGAAAAATAGTTCCAGAGAAGTCAACACAATAAGCAGGTATCCGAAGGAAAAGTTAAAAATGAAATACATTTATCAGGGATCAACGAGCACTAAAATGCTTGGATGCCCGTTACCCAGAAGGAAGAATTCCTAATGCTCAGGTGCTTGTTTCAAGAAATGAGTATAATGGGAGTTTGGTCCAGTTTTAGACAACGTGGGGCCCTAGGCAAAAGTTTAAAGTGGGGCCCCAAATGCTCACATATTGCAGCATCACACAGAAGCATTTCTGTTATATTTACAAACGCTAAGTTCAGAATGTCATCGACAATATTGAAGTCGTTCAACGCTTGTTTCCCAGCCTATTTAGGTTTGGGGCACACGTTCAGTAATCGGCAGCGCTTTGGATGCAGCACATGTCTGCTGCAACCAAAGTGCTGCTGGCTATTGAACGCAGGTGTTCATTGAAACATGCGGATTCACCGTGTTCAATACATTGGACGGGTGAAACTTATCTTGCGGAGACAAATAAAGATAAATAGACATGCTGCGGTCAGGAAAGATGCGCCGCATGTCTGTCTCCACGGGTGAGCCGCGGGTGTCTGTGCACGCATAGTGAGCATGGGATTTCTTGAAATCCCATCCACTATGCTGTAACATCTGGATGCTGCACAAGCACGCAACGTCCAACCCCGCATGTGCATCTACCCTTATGCCGGCTGTGGAAAAATGATTGGTACAGATACAGTCATGGCCAAAAGTATTGACACCCCTGCAGTTCTGTCAGATAATACTCAGTTTCTTCCTGAAAATGATTGCAAACACAAATTCTTTGGTATTATTATCTTCATTTAATTTGTCTTAAATGAAAAAACACAAAAAGAATTGTCCTAAAGCCAAATTGGATATAATTCCACACCAAACATAAAAAAGAGGGTGGACAAAAGTATTGGCACTGTTTGAAAAATCATGTGATGCTTCTCTAATTTGTGTAATTAACAGCACCTGTAACTTACCTGTGGCACCTAACAGGTGTTGGCAATAACTAAATCACACTTGCAGCCAGTTGACATGGATTAAAGTTGACTCAACCTCTGTCCTGTGTCCTTGTGTGTACCACATTGAGCATGGAGAAAAGAAAGAAGACCAAAGAACTGTCTGAGGACTTGAGAAACCAAATTGTGAGGAAGCATGAGCAATCTCAAGGCTACAAGTCCATCTCCAAAGACCTGAATGTTCCTGTGTCTACCGTGCGCAGTGTCATCAAGAAGTTTAAAGCCCATGGCACTGTGGCTAACCTCCCTAGATGTGGACGGAAAAGAAAAATTGACAAGAGATTTCAACTCAAGATTGTGCGGATGTTGGATAAAGAACCTCGACTAACATCCAAACAAGTTCAAGCTGCCCTGCAGTCCGAGGGTACAACAGTGTCAACCCGTACTATCCGTCGGCATCTGAATGAAAAGGGACTGTATGGTAGGAGACCCAGGAAGACCCCACTTCTTACCCCGAGACATAAAAAAGCCAGGCTGGAGTTTGCCAAAACTTACCTGAAAAAGCCTAAAACGTTTTGGAAGAATGTTCTCTGGTCAGATGAGACAAAAGTAGAGCTTTTTGGGCAAAGGCATTAACATAGAGTTTACAGGAGAAAAAAAGAGGCATTCAAAGAAAAAAACACGGTCCCTACAGTCAAACCTGGTGGAGGTTCCCTGATGTTTTGGGGTTGCTTTGCTGCCTCTGGCACTGGACTGCTTGACCGTGTGCATGGCATTATGAAGTCAGAAGACTACCAACAAATTTTGCAGCATAATGTAGGGCCCAGTGTGAGAAAGCTGGGTCTCCCTCAGAGGTCATGGGTTTTCCAGCAGGACAATGACCCAAAACACACTTCAAAAAGCACTAGAAAATGGTTTGAGAGAAAGCACTGGAGACTTCTAAGGTGGCCAGCAATGAGTCCAGACCTGAATCCCATAGAATACCTGTGGAGAGATCTAAAAATGGCAGTTTGTAGAAGGCACCCTTCAAATATCAGGGACCTGGAGCAGTTTGCCAAAGAAGAATGGTCTAAAATTCCAGCAGAGCATTGTAAGAAACTCATTGATGGTTACCAGAAGCGGTTGGTGGCAGTTATTTTGGCTAAAGGTTGTGCAACCAAGTATTAGGCTGAGGGTGCCAATACTTTTGTCCGGCCCATTTTTGGAGTTTTGTGTGAAATGATCAATGTTTTGCTTTTTGCTTCATTCTCTTTTGTGTTTTTTCATTTAAGACAAATTAAATGAAGATAATAATACCAAAGAATTTGTGTTTGCAATCATTTTCAGGAAGAAACTGAATATTATCTGACAGAATTTCAGGGGTGTCAATACTTTTGGCCATGACTGTAGCCCTCTATACAGTATAATGCAGGTCCCATATAGTACAGTTGTGGCCAAAAGTATTGACAGCCCTGCAATTCAGTCAGATAATATCCAGTTTCTTCCTAAAAATGATTGCAAACACAAATTCTTTGGTATTATTATCTTCATTTAATTTGTCTTAAATAAAAAAACACAAAAAGAATTGTCCTAAAGCCAAATTGGATATAATTCCACACCAAACATAAAAAAGAGGGTGGACAAAAGTATTGGCACTGATGATTCTGTCACACTAAGGTGCGACCCGTCTTAATTGTCTGTGGCCGAATTGTAGCTTTGGCACAAGGTATACGTATACTCGAGAAAAGAATACACAAGACAAGAGGGTATCGTGTCAGTATGATTCTTCTCTGTCTTTAATCAAACGTGTACAGTTTTTATAACAGAATTTGAGCTACATCATCAGTTACCTCATGGACATGTTTCCAGTTACTATTTGCTTTTCCCAGGTCGCTACACAATCATTATGTACATTTCTGGGTTACCGTTTACTGCTCCCATATTGCTAAACAATACTTATATACACAAGTATTGTTTTCTAGCTTGGCTTACCCTGGTCCACCCAGTTTATTCAATATTTGATGAAGCTTAGGTGAGTGATACCATACAGAAACAACTCTAAGAAAATATAAGAAAATCAGAAGTATCTTAAAGCAACATGATCCCAATATCCAGCAAAGCGTCCATATAGTGATACAGTTTTGATTCTTGTATATATTCATGTGCCATATATTCTTCCCTTAACAGCACTGTTCGAAAAATCATGTGATGCTTCTCTAATTTGTGTAATTAACAGCACCTGTAACTTACCTGTGGCACCTAACAGGTGTTGGCAATAACTAAATCACACTTGCAGCCAGTTGACATGGATTAAAGTTGACTCAACCTCTGTCCTCTGTCCTTGTGTGTACCACACTGAGCATGGAGAAAAGAAAGAAGACCGAAGAACTGTCTGAGGACTTGAGAAACCAAATTGTGAGGAAGCATGAGCAATCTCAAGGCTACAAGTCCATCTCCAAAGACCTGAATGTTCCTGTGTCTACCGTGCGCAGTGTCATCAAGAAGTTTAAAGCCCATGGCACTGTGGCTAACCTCCCTAGATGTGGACAGAAAAGAAAAATTGACAAGAGATTTCAACGCAAGATTGTGTGGATGTTGGATAAAGAACCTTGACTAACATCCAAACAAGTTCAAGCTGCCCTACAGTCCGAGGGTACAACAGT
Source organism: Dendrobates tinctorius (assembly GCF_039654945.1). Lineage (NCBI taxonomy): Eukaryota > Metazoa > Chordata > Amphibia > Anura > Dendrobatidae > Dendrobates > Dendrobates tinctorius. The sequence continues at coordinate 2,990,688 of NW_027361912.1, forward strand.
GTCAACCCGTACTATCCGTCGGCGTCTGAATGAAAAGGGACTGTATGGTAGGAGACCCAGGAAGACCTCACTTCTTACCCCGAGACATAAAAAAGCCAGGCTGGAGTTTGCCAAAACTTACCTGAAAAAGCCTAAAACGTTTTGGAAGAATGTTCTCTGGTCAGATGAGACAAAAGTAGATCTTTTTGGGCAAAGGCATCAACATACAGTTTACAGGAGAAAAAAAGAGGCATTCAAAGAAAAGAACACGGTCCCTACAGTCAAACATGACGGAGGTTCCCTGATGTTTTGGGGTTGCTTTGCTGCCTCTGGCACTGGACTGCTTGACTGTGTGCATGGCATTATGAAGTCTGAAGACTACCAACAAATTTTGCAGCATAATGTAGGGCCCAGTGTGAGAAAGCTGAGTCTCCCTCAGAGGTCATGGGTCTTCCAGCAGGACAATGACCCAAAACACACTTCAAAAAGCACTAGAAAATGGTTTGAGAGAAAGCACTGGAGACTTCTAAGGTGGCCAGCAATGAGTCCAGACCTGAATCCCATAGAACACCTGTGGAGATATCTAAAAATGGCAGTTTGGAGAAGGCACCCTTCAAATATCAGGGACCTGGAGCAGTTTGCCAAAGAAGAATGGTCTAAAATTCCAGCAGAGCATTGTAAGAAACTCATTGATGGTTACCGGAAGTGGTTGGTCGCAGTTATTTTGGCTAAAGGTTGTGCAACCAAGTATTAGGCTGAGGGTGCTAATACTTTTGTCTGGCCCATTTTTGGAGTTTTGTGTGAAATGATCAATGTTTTGCTTTTTGCTTCATTCTCTTTTGTGTTTTTTCATTTAAGACAAATTAAATAAAGATAATAATACCAAAGAATTTGTGTTTGCAATCATTTTCAGGAAGAAACTGAGTATTATCTGACAGAATTGCAGGGGTGTCAATACTTTTGGCCACAACTTTACATATAGTAAAATGCACTTCCCATGGTCCTTGATATAATGCAGCCCCCCAGAGTATAATGCAGCCTTCCTCATAGAGTATACTGCAGCCACCTCAGAGTATACTGCTGCCCCCTAATAGAGAATACTGCAGCCCCCCATAGAGTACAATGTAGACCCCTCATAGAGCATAATGCACCCCCCTCAGTTTAATACAGCCCCTCACGCACAGTATAATGCAGCCCAGTCAGAGTATAATGCAGTCTCCTCAGAGTACAATACAGCCCCTCACACACAGTATAATGCAGGCCCCTCAGAGTATAATGCAGCCCGATACACATAGTATAATGCAGGCCCCACCCCCACACAGTATAATTCAGCCCCTCCACACACAAAAACACACAGTACAGTGCAGCCCCCTTCAGACAAACAGTATAATGCAGCCGCCCACACACAGTATAATGCAGCCCCCCCACACACAGTATAATGGAGCCCCTTTAGAGTATAATGCAGCTCCCTAAGAGTATAGTGCAGCACCCTTAGAGTATAATACAGCCCCACACACACACAGCATAATGCAACCTCCAGAGTATAAAGCAGCCCCCCCGAGTATAATGTAGCCTCCCAAAGTATAGTGCAGCACACCCACCAACACACACAGTATAGTGCAGTAAACACACACAATACAGTATAATGCAGTTCCCTCACACACAGTATCATGCAGCAGACACACACACAAAATTTACCTCTTCTTCTCGTTACCCAGCTGCTCTGACTTCTGCAGAGCATGTCAGTGTCTCATCAGCTCCTCTGCTGAAACACTCTGAGGCAGAGGGGGAGTGATGGGAGAGGGAGCATCACATCACTGCTTTCAACTTTATCGGCATCTATGATGCCAATAAGTTGAATGCTCGATGCAGGAAGGGGGTGGCACCGGGCTCCTCTTACTCAGGGATCCAATAGTGGCCACTAGCTGGGGGCCCCTGGAGGAGCAGTGGCACTAAACGGATGCCTGGTTTGCCTGCCCCTAACGGCGACCCTGATGGGAGTCGATTGGAAAACCAAGCAATTTTCCTGCAGACCCTACAAAGAGGTCTGGGGGAAGTAAAAATGTTGAAATGCATGAAAAAAGTGCTGAATGGAAAGAGGACAGTATGGGGAAGACCCCTTAAAGCATCTCTGACTCCAAGATCAGATGAGAATAATGATGTCACACTTTTACTCCACTTTTAGGACTGAAAATTAAACATTCAAAATCAAGGAGAAATTGGAAAAAAATGTTATGAAACATTCCTTCCTGTATAATGACTTGTATACAGTATTATGTTCATTCATTATTATGCTCATTCATGATTGTCTTATTTGTAACCAATTATGCTGTCACGACTCAACGCTTTGTTTTTCAATAATTTTTGCTTAATCATGTTTCTTCACATCAGATATCCGTCAAACCATGATATTGCCCTGCAAATAATGGTTAGGTAAGATGTGACTGCATTGATTGATCCAATGACACTATATTCTATTTCTCCAAGGTTCCCTCACAACCAGTGGTGCGCATGCTGGCTCATCTCCCTCCTCCTTTTCATCATTGGTTGTTTCCTCTCCTTGGCGACTTTGCGGTCTCCTGGTTTGGCGTCCACTCATGTGACCGGCATGGGCGTAGCTCTGGGTCACATGATCGGGTTGTCCTCATAACTCTTTGGTGGATGTGGGCGATGGGCGGGCAGTGGGCATACTCATGCGCCAATCAACGCTGTCAGTACATGCCTCTCTATATGAACAATTCTCTTTTATCAAACATCATTGGCAACACGGGTATATACAGTATATAAATGCTGTCTCCACATGTTAGTTACTCCACCTGGAAAAAGGCTTGGACACCGAAATGTGAGTAGGGGCATCAGGCACCACATCATACCCTTATAAATTACCTTTTTACTGTTTCCTTGTTTTGTGTCTAGTAATTGGTCTGTGACAGGGTAAATATCATATACCCCATATTTATTCACCTCCAGTCTATTGACCATACAAGCTAACCTATATATCTGTAACATAACCATTTTTTTACCATATATTTCACTCATGGTGCATTTTCATGGCTAACTTGATGGTGACCTATTTTTAATGTATTTCAATTAAATATATTTTTTATATTCACTAATCATTCCATTATTTATGGTCATTCACACCTTTTATATGATTCATATCATGGACAGACATCTGACTGGGATGATTTAGCGAATCCTGCTTTGAGCAGGGGGTTGGACCAGATGGCCCAGGAGGTCCCTTCCAACTCTACGATTCTATGATTCTATGATATAGCATCATTTTAGTAGACATCTCTGTAACAAGGTGGCCCGGGGTGGTAGCCATGGGCTAGTTCACCAAGTAATGGTCAGTGAGCACCCCAGCACCTTGCTCATGAAAAGTCAAAGTTTTTTGAACAGCATGTGTAACATGCTCCACAGCACACTCACAGGCTTTATCATATTCTTTTCAGCTGCTACCTTGTAGGCTCTGCAAATTACTTCAAAGACGAACTTTAATAAACAGCAAGGCATCCATCAAATCAGCAGCAAAGTTCACACAGAGTGGCATCTCCTCACTCTCCCTGTCTTTCAGACAGACCTGATTCCTCCTGACAACTTCTTCCATATCCTTACTTTGTTCCTCACGTGCTCCAGGCTCACCAGTTCCCCCTCAGTCCCAGATCAAGCTTTATTAGAAAGAGGTGCTAGGTACGTTCTTTCAGCTTCACCTGCTCTGGTCAGAAACCCCAACTCCTCCTTGAATTGACCTCTGTTCACTGGTGGCATTCCCCACTGGTCCCTATCCTGGGACTTCTCGCCTCCATAACAGCTTTCTCTTCTCAGTCTGAGGCTGTTCCATAAGCAATATGCCCCTTGCCCTCAGGGCAGGATGTCCCAGGCTACAACTGAGCTTAATCTGGAAGTACCACATCTCTTTCTATATCTCCACCTGCTGGGTGCTGCTCTGCTCTGTGCCCCTCCCATTAACTTAACTCCTTTGCTGTCTGAATCTTCCTATTTTTACATCTATCCTATATTCTAACTCTAATGTGCCCCACTCTATTTTAATTCCCTATCATCATGTACTACCTACTAATCTATCCCTAAGCTAAGGCACAATACATTACAAGGCATGGCAAATACATTAATAAACAGCAGAAGACCTCACATTACATTAGCATTACAGTAGATGAACATTGCATCACGTCAACATGAATAATCGTCAAGGTGCTGCATGTACTACATGTGCATAGCAATCAAAGGAGGGGGGGCACGTGACATACAGTCACCCTCTTACATACGCCTGTTAGGCGTTGGGTTCCTGTCTCTGCACAGCAGGAATCCCAAGCCTTGCATTCGGCGGTCTCTCATTCCTCTCCAGCCGCAGAGGAACCTGCTCAGCAGAGTCGTTGATCCCGGCGCTCTGCTCAGACCAGCACTGTGGATTTGGTTGCTGCTGCCACCTCTGGTCCAGCTATAGCAATGCATGCTGGTCAGCAGCGAACTACTCCAGCGACTAAGTCCTCCTTTCGGTCCACTGAGCATGCCCGTGGGACGATCTCTCATTGGAGATTGGAGGTCACGTGCTCAGGTCCTTCCCCAGCTTGGATTGGACCATCAGGAAGGTCCCGGAAGGACGCTGCTATAAATGGTTCGCATGGCCTCCCCGCCATGCGCTATGATAGACATTGATTCTATATTGTTTAGTAGTGTGTTTGATGATGGATGTGTGAGACTGGTGATTGACTCATTAAGACCCCCTCCCTTTGATACATATGAGTTAGGGTCTTAAAATTAGAGTTAGCACCTAGCACTAGCACTGCTTAGCGCCGCAGTGTAGTCAGCTCTCCTTCCTGTAGGGCCCGTGGGCGTAGGTCAGTACAGGCATCACATACCGCTGATACCGCAGTGTCTGACAGCGGCACCGTGCACACTTACGTGCACTTTCCAGCACTGTTCTTATGCTGGTTAGTGACACTGTACCTGCTTTGAGCGGTAGTTTGCACTAATCGTGGCCTGTGACGCTTAACAGGCCACGCTTATACGCCGGCTAGTATGGACTCTGTGGAGAAACAGAGTCTGTCCTTGCACGCATGAGTCTGTGGTTACCCGCCGGTGTCCGGCTACACCTCATTCGTCATTGCCTAGCTGCAGTTAATCATCTCTGCACGGTAGACCCCCGGGCTGCGAATGCACCATGTCCCATATACCATCTTCTTTATTTGGTGCGTTCCGCCAGCACTTAACACTGCCTCAGGAAAGAGAGGTGCAAGGTTGTCCTTATAGCATGGTCTAGCAGGTTGAACGAGTATTTTTTTTTTGGCCAAGATGAATGTAATGTGAGGGTAATGAAAAAGGCAGCTGGGCCTAAAATCAGCCATATGTGTCAAGATCCCAACAGCCAGCACTTCCCTGTCTCTACCATGATGATGATTATCCATCTCCTCCTACTCTTCCATCTCTTATTCCTCATTCCCCTCCTCTGCCCATCCATATAGGAGAGACGTGACGAAGGTTGTGTGGGTACTAGCCTTTCTTGTGCTACCAACCGGCTCCTCTTCTTCCTCCTCATCCTCCAATTCCTTATTGTGTATCAATCTGCGCTGAGCAGATGAGATGAGGCTGGGTAGCATCTCCCTGTCTCATGTCTTTCTCCATCTCCACCTGGTACACATACAAAGCTTCAGCTTTAGTTGAGAGCAGCAACTGTTTAAGTAGGAACAGAAGTGGGATTATTGTGCTGATTATGGCGTTATTGCCACTCCCCATCTTTGTGCAGTCCTCAAAGTCTTGTAGAACTGCACAAATGTCATACATCCAGGCCCACTCTTCAGTTGTCATGTGCTTATACTGCCCAAAATGTTACAGCTGGTATCTGACAACTGGTCTCAGCTGCTCACAAAGCCTTGCCAGCATGTGCAATATGGAGTTCCAGCACGTGGTTACATCGCACATCTGTCGGTGAGCTGACATTTGCGTACACTGCTGCAGCACTGGCAGAACAACGGCAGCTAAATCTGACTTGCTGAAATGGGCACTGAGGCAGCATACCTTAACCACAAGCTCTGGCAAATGTAGGTAGGTTTTCAGAAACCAGTAAACTACCAAGTTGGGCACAAGAGCTTGCCATGCATCACAGCCACTACCATGTTACAGCCATTTTCACACACAAACATGCCTTGTTATAGGTTCAGTGTCAAGAGCTGAGAGTGACAGATCTGTTTTGTCTGTTATTCCTTTCAATAACTGCCGCAGTGTGCGGTTTGTCTCCTAGACTAATTAGCTTCAGCAGAGCCTGTTACTGCTTTGCTGTGGCAGTGCTGCAAACCTTCCGTTTGATGTGAAGAAGGGCCCCTTTACATTTAGCGATGCACCAGCGATCCCGACCACGATATGACCCGGTCAGGATCGCTGGTGCATCGCTAAATGGTCGCTAGTGAGCTACCAAGCAGGCAGATCTCACTAGCGATGCAGCAGTGGTCGGCGGTCGCTCTTACCTTTCAGACGCGGCAAAGGTGTCCGTGTTCCGCCTGAGGCCATGGCTCGCTCGTCGGCACCAGCAGGAAGCCGACGATGAGAAATGGACCTTGCCAATCTCGGGCGATGACCAGCGGGGGAGCTGGTCAGAGGTAAGTATCACATGTAGCGATATCGCTAGCAATATCGCTGCTGCGTCACAAAATCGGTGACGCTTTAGCAATATTGCTAGCGATATCGCTATGTGTAAAACCCCCTTAAGATTCTCTGAGAAACAAAATCAGAGTTAGTGGATGAGGAAGAGCAGGAGGGGGAACAGGAACTGGTGTAGGAGGTAGAGGAAACCTTGATAGAAGTAGAGCTAGCAATCCTCGATGTCGGTAGCACATGTGCCGTGCCATGGTGGGACTTGGCTCCAGCCCCCAGATTGTTTCCCTAATGTGTAGTCAGGGAAATGTCCACGTGTCTGTTGTTCAATCCAAATTACCAGTAAGTGCTTTGGTATGGGCACGGGTGATGTTCCTGGACACGTGCTGGTACAAGGTGGGGACGCCACACAGGGAGAAATAGTGGCAATTGAGGACTGAGTACTGAGAGATGACTGCGGCCATGAGTCGGTGAAAATCCTCCTTGTCAACAACGCTAAACGGCAGCATTTCCACTGCAAGCAGCCTGGAAATGTGCCTGTTTAGCGGTTTGGCCTGTGGGTGGCTGGGAACTTCTTTTTAGTTCCAAAGCTTGCGGTAGTGACAGCAGAAAACTGAGCTTGGACAAGTTTTTGGAAGTGCCTGATGATGGTGCCTCAGAATGTGCAATGACAGGTGCAAGGTGGGAGGCATCTGCGCTAGTGTCATGGAGAGGAAATTGGGAAGCGCTTAGCGCAGAAGAAGAGGCAGTGGACCCAGGAGTTCAGCCCACTGAGGCGGGTGCTTAGATGACATGTGCTTGATCATGTTGGTGGTGGTTAGGCTCTTAGTGGTCAGGCCCCTGCTGATCTTGGCATGACACAGGTTGCAAATGACCATTTTTTTTGTTTGTCTCAGAGCCCTCTTTAAAAAAGTTCCCGACTGGAAACCCCCTAACTCTTTGACGGAGAAATTCACGAGTGTCGGCGCTCTCTGGAATAGTTGCCAGCCTTCTCCCTCTGGTCACTCCACTACCTGTTTTGGGGCTTCCAATCCCTCCCTTTCAGAGCTGCTGGCCTCTTTCTTCATGCCAGCTTCCAAGGTTGGGTTGGTGACTTTGTCAACCACCACTTTGTCTTCCACCGCCGCACCCTGATCCTGCCAATTTGAAAGCAACCTTACTTATTGGCAACTCTGTCTCATCGTCATCTACCTCCTTAGAAAAAATATGTCGCTCCCCACCGTTATCTTCTTGTGACCATGGCTGCATTAAGTTTTGTGTATTACTACACAGCATCCCCTCATGTCCCTTTTGGACAATGCAGGGGGAGAGACCACAATTAAGAAATGATGTTGTAAATAGCTTCTTGGAGTGTTCTAGTGTTGGTTCACTGGTCTTCTGAGACTCAATATGGTCGGAGGAAGGAGGATCTGTGTGGGGATTATGTGATCCAGACTGTTGGCTGGTGAAACTGGACCGTGTGGAAGACTCAGTGGTGAAGGCAAGCATGCTGGAAGCGTTATCTTATCTGCTATCCAACCAATCACCTGTTTGCACTGGTGTGGCTTCAAAAAGTGGTGTCCCGTTCCTACCTGCAAAGTGGGGCAGGAAGCTAAGTGTTGTGGATGGGCATGTTCCTTGTTATCCAACATCTGACACCCTGCACTTAGTGCAGGAGCTGTGCCTGCATCGCTTACAGCACTTTAACCCTAAGTACTGTAACTGCAGCATTTAGCAGGCATGCAGAAGGAGAAAGGCCCCGGCTGCACTCCAATCAGCGCATCACCTATCACAGGTGCTGTTATCACTGGGGCCCAATCGTTGCCATGGTGATCCGATGTCGGAGGACACCCAAGCATGCTCGGGAAAACCCAAGAATTTACAGGAACTGGAGGCTTTTTGCCAAGAAGAGTGGGTAGCTTTACCATCTGAGAAAATAAAGAACCTCATCCACAACTACCACAAAAGACTTCAAGCTGTCATAGATGTTAGAGGGGGGCATTACACGGTATTAAGAATTGGGGTATGTAAACTTTTGATCAGGGTCATTTGGATGTTTTAGTTTGTCATTATGATTTAAAAGGAGATAACACAGTAATTTGACAATAAATGGCTTCACCCAACCACTAACCATGAGTGGAGAAAAAGTTTTGATGTTATCATTCATATTCTCTGAAAAAGGGCCAAGAAAGCAAAAATGCCGGGGTATGTAAACTTTTGAGCACAACTGTATTTGTAGACAGCAAGTAAGTCTCCTCTTAGCATGCAGGAGGACAGATACCAGCTACTCCATATCGCTGATCAATCACACTGAATCTGGCATTACTACTCCTGGAACCTCTTCTATCTCTCTCCCCCTACCAATGTACTTTCTGTAGTATTCACACACAACTACACTCTTTTTCTTCACTGCTTCAGTTGTAAAACACAATAGCATCTCTATGGCTGAGCGGTGAGCTCTGATGTCCTATCACTATAATAAATCACCGTAACTTGACTGCTGCCTTTCCTGCCTAGGCTTTCACACAGGCTATGATAGTCCCTCCTGCCCTCCTGAATGGCTGTGATATTTCATATGATGTTGTATCTGCAAGGCATTTTGAGGAAGCACGCCTGAGGGTCTGGGTGCCTTCTTTTACTCTTGCAATCTCCTGCAATGTGTAAAATAATGTCAAGTATTTTGGGCAACTAGACCGAACCTGTGAATTTCTTAAAATTTAACACAAATTAAAACAACATCAAATAGATTCACTTATCTCTAATTATCACTATACTGTTAAGATGCAACATTGTACATTAATTTCATGGGAATAGCTGATTATTTGTATGGAGAAATTGGTCTTTTGAGGTTATTACCAAACCTTTATAAAATTATAAATAGGGTTGGTTGGAACAAAGGCAGACCAGCAGCGCATGGAGAGGCTATTGAGATTTCAGGTAAATGTCTTCTAGTAATAGATTATGGTTTAGTTTAGATCTCAAGGTTATAAGCACCTTTGACATGGAAAAAAATAATTTTTACATATGTCACTTGTTAATTTTAGCTAATAAAATTACAGTCTTGCAATTGTTTCATTTGCAGAGTCACTAATATGCAATTTGCAGCCTGATCCAAGTTTCTTATTTTTTTATTCTTGTGGTAGTATCCCTCCCAATGATATAGGCTGGATGTGATATACTATATATGGGTTTCTAGGGTGCTGCTGTCTTTATTCTCTCAGCTTCTGTTATGCATTTTTTTTTTCGATTCATGAACTTTCCCCATTATATAAATTCTGCTTTTTCTGCCCTTTATGTAGACTGTAGATGCTCACCTCTATCACATTCTGGAGATCTGCATACAACCCTCTCCCTGCTGCTATCTCAAACACTAAGAGGAGGGAAAGGAAGCATAGAGAGAGCAATCAGGACCAGGAGCTCTAATGGATTTAATGATTTACAGTACAGACACTCTGCAGCAGCAAAATGCTAGAACATTTTTAACTTCTTCAATAATTCATGAAAAATTAAGAAAATGTATAAAAACATGAACAATAAAACAAATTATGTACGTATGTGTACATAGACTTTAAGGACAGCACTATTTTTTATTTTTACATTTCTGATTTTGAGAGCCCAAATTTTCGAAAAACAGTCATGCATTGTTTGCTTTTATGTTTGTTGACATACCTATGCAAGGATTTTTTTTTAGTGAGATGTGTTATATTTTTAAATCTCATTTTAAGGTGAACATAATATATTAAAACCTTTTTTATTTTGAAGACGCGGTTAAATTTTGTATTTTACCATTGTTTTTACCATACAGAGTAAATACCATAACAACTTTACCCCATGGACCACCATGATTGCCGTGAGGCCTAATGTAATTTTTTTTATGATTTATTTCTTCAATTTCAACTATTTTTTAGAAACATATTTTATTTTTTTACTGCCCTTAAAATTCCTCACATTATATTGTTCTTGTATGCTTAGTTTAATTTATTTTTATTAATTTTTTGAAAGGTAGGATGAAGCATAAATTGGAATTCCAGGCCTTAAATAATTGTATAGTATAGATGACAGCAACAACTAAAACTTTGGACCCAAATTTCAATTGTCAGCCCTGTAAGGCCACATTCACACTTGTGTATTTGGCATATTTTGAATCACTTCTTGTCCCTCATCAGTACATATCAAGGTTTGGATGGCAGAATGAGAAACCATTGATGCAGCTTTGAGGGTAACTGGTTGTCTTTATAGAGGCCCTTCGATTATTGACTTTTTTCCACCATAAGTGAGATAATTTGCATAATTCTGCCACAGGTAGCATTGCCAATGAGACTCCCTATACTTTTGGACTCCATAGTAAGGTACAGGACTCTTGAAAGAAATTCTGTTGAGCAAAAGTGGCTTTATTCTGACAATTTTGACCTGGAACTAGGATTTCTCTTTAGAGTTGGGTCAAATCAATTTGGAGGGCTCAGTCCATTGGCCAAATCAGCAATCTGTGCTCGTCGTGGCCTGATGAAGACTTCCTACCTTCCGGCATCTGAGGCTATTCTTTTCATTATCTGACCTTCTGTGACCTCACATGTGCATCACGCCACAACAATGACAATTAGCCAGCACAGCTAATCAAAATAAAATGTAGAAGGCAGTTCTCAGGTCTCCCATCAAATGGCCACAGATTATTGACATGACTGAAGGTCCAGGAGGTCTTATCGAATTGCACCAACTCTAGTTCTTATTTTTCTATGTTTCAAATATTTTTATTATTGGAGTTTCTTCACTATATAACAATTTATTGTATTCTTCTTTATTTTATAATTTTTACTTTTTTTTAAAGGGATTCCCAAAATCTGCAATTATCATTAATCCACAAGATAGATGATAAATTCTTCAATTTCCACAGCCAAAATATTTATGGCCCCCTTTTAAATAAATCTAATGTCGCCTGAAGAATCTCACAGATAAAGAAAATGCCTTACCAACACCAGGTCAGATTATGAATGTGCTAGCAAAAGGCAGCAGACCCACATGATAAAGATGTGGGCAGCACAGGTGCAAAATACTGATGACGCAACCACTCACAAACCTACCCATACAAAAAGTGTGTGGTTGCCATGTATTTAAAATGCAAACAGATGAGGCTTGTATTGGGTGCAACTCACACAGGTACGTTTGATGAATAGTGTCTGGCTTCCAGCCTATTGATGATGCCCATACTATTAGATCAGGCAGACTGCCCAGCACTATACAAGTGCACCCCACAAGAACAAACACCCTGATTTACCCAACCAATACTGAAGGGCCTAGCTGCATCCTGCAAGAGAATGTAAAAATGTGCAATAAAAAGATTAAAAATAATGCATAAAATATTATTCTGCAGGATGCAGCAAGGTCCTTTAGAGTTATTTGAGTTATATAAGGTCTCTGGCCTTGTGGGGTGCACTTATATGGTACTGGGCAGCCCGCCTGATCTAATAGTATATGCATCATCAATAGGCTTTAAGCTGGACACTGTGCATCACACTCATCTGTGAGACTGGTGCGCTATGCAAGCTTGAGTGCATTTGTAATACTGGGCAACCACCCCCTCCATTAATGGGTAGGTTTGTGAATGGTTGTTTGATTAGTATTTTGCAGCTAAGCTGCCACCGCCTTTATCATGGGGTCTGCTGCATCCTGCTAGTGAATTTGTAATCTGACCTGGTGTTGGTAAGGCAATTTCTTTTTCTGTGAGTTTTTTTCTTGAATTTATGTCCTATGTGAGCCGTTACTGTCAGCTGCACCCACCAGAATCAACAGTCCATTGTCTTTGGGGGCCACCAGCCAACTGATGGTCGGAAGAGTTGTCCATTGCGAATATCCAATTTTGACCTGCCAATTGCATTGTTCTCCCAGTGATAAGCTGCCTGCCTGCCTACTGTGATGTGTCTTTCAGTAGCTTTCCCATAGAGCCCACAGGAGCGCTAAACCAAGCAAGCTCTCCTTTGTATGGGAGAGTTGGCTGAGATGACTGTAAAACGAACATGGGTTTCCACTTCCTAGTTCATCCTCATTCTACACCTACATTGATACAGTGGTCAAGCATTTGTCTTGACGTGCCATTCAAAGTCTATGATATTCATGGAAACAGCTAGTGATGAGGGAACATCATCTGATAACATGTTATACAAGCATGCTCAGGTATCATCCGAGTATCTTGGGTGTGCTCGCATGTTTTGCAGCTGTTAAACCTGGCAATCCCCACATATGTTGCAGCTGTCTAACAGACACAAAACATGAAGCCACAGAGATTCGGACATATTGTCTGAGCACACCCAAAATACCTGTATAACACCCGACCATGCTCAGATAACACGTAATCCGAGCACATTCACTCATCACTAGAAACAGCCAATCACAGTCATCATTCACTTAGGCAGGGCCGCCATATAGTGATGAGAAGGAAAGCTCGAATAAAAATCTAGTTTCCAGTGCAAACATGCATTTGGGATCAACAATTATTTATTTGCCTACTTTTTCCTATACTTTTATGTTGCAGATGTATTAGTAAGATAATGAATACCTCATTTTATGAAGATTTTCACCTGCTAGCATTCTCTGAATATCACAATCTCTCTTATGTCGTTATCCTTAGTATTTTATTGATGTACCTTCTATGTATGCTTGGAAATTTGATTATTATAGGTGTCGTATGGATGGCACCACAGCTACACACTCCTATGTACTTTTTCTTGTGTAACCTCTCTACCTTGGACATGGCCTATGTATCTGCTATTCTGCCAAAGTTCCTTGACTTTCAGATAACTAAGAAAACTAGGATTTCCTTCACAGGCTGTTTCACCCAGCTATTCATGTCCGTGGCATGTATTACTACAGAATTTTTATTGTTGTCCTCTATGGCCTTTGACCGGTATGTGGCCATTTGTGTTCCATTAAACTATGCAATTATTATGAATAAGAAAACATGTCTTTTACTTTCCCTTTCTCCATGGACAATCGGTGCCTTGAACTCATTGCTCTATGTCTTCTTGATATCTCGCCTATGGTTTTGTGATTCCAAGCATATCACCCACTTCTACTGTGATATGAAAGCCCTTCTAAAAATCTCCTGCAGTGACATCAGATATTTGAACCTTGTGATATTGTCAGAAGGATATACGTTAGGTTTTATAGCGTTTGGCATGATTTTGCTTTCTTATGTTTTTATTATATCGGCTATCCTCAAGATCAAGACATCGGCTAAAAGACTGAAGATCTTCTCCAGTTGTTCTTCTCATCTAACAGTTGTTTTGCTTTTTTGTGGTTCTTCTCTAAGTGTCTACATGAATCCTGACTCTAAAAGCTCCACAGACATCGACCTGATGCTCTCCTTGCTGTATGTGGCGGTGGTTCCAGCCCTTAATCCTCTAGTCTATAGTTTGAGGAACAAAGAAGTCTTAGCTGTTTTAAAATTACGTAGAGTCATTTTTAGTCAATTTTTAAAAATTAGGAAATTAATTTAGATCACAAATTATAATACCACGTACAAAGTATATAATATAGTATATTGTACATTTATTTATTTAATAACTATTAGCATTTTTTTTCTTTTTTTTTCAGTGACACCAGCACTTAATCCTCTAGTCTATAGTCTGAGGAGCAAAGAAGTTTTAGTTGTTTTAAGATGACGTAGGGTCATTACTGGTGATGAGCGAGTATACTCGTTGCTCGGGTTTTCCTGAGCATGCTTGGTTGTCCTCCGAGCACTTCGGCATGCTCGGAGATTTAGTTTGTATCGACGTAGCTGCATGATTTGCGGCTGCTGGACAGCCTGAATACATGTTGGGGTTGCCTGTTTGTTAGAGAATTCCCACGTGTATTCAGGCTCTCTAGCAAATCATGCAGCTACATCGTTACAAACCAAATCCCCGAGCACGCCGAAATGCTCGCTCATCACTAGTCATTTCTGGTCACTTTTTAAAAGTTAGCAAGTTAATACAGATCAATAATTATTTTTATAATACTATTATTTTTTCTAATTTTGTCTGTTTTAAATTACAAATCGACAGTGAATTCCAAAATCATATAGACTTTAGGAGCTCTTATGGCAGAATGGTTAATATTTAGTATAATAGTACAGGAAAATGATAATTACTTTTTGTAGAAAAGGACAATTTCAAAAATGTAGGTGATGACAATTCAAAATACCATATATTATTAGTAAAGTGTACCTAACTATTAGAGATGAGGGCATTTTTTAAAATTCGATTTTGCCAACTTCGGGGAATGTTTCAAAAAAGTTTGATGCTTGGTAAATCGATTTTTTGAGAATAAGAAATACTACAATTGACTTGAAAAGATGTCTTTTTAACTCTGAGATCTCCTCGGGTTATATGAAACCCATTTCGGGCTCTTTAATTCAAACAAAGCCTTAGTAATGTCAAAGTGACCTCTACATACAGTGATGACTGTGGGTAAATGGATGTTAACCGTTCTTCAATTCTGTGCTGTCACACACACTACCTGTAGGATTTGTTCACTGTGGCTGTCTCTTCCCATTTCTATTTCTAAGCTATGATGTCCTTTTACAATTCAGATTAACCCCAAAATTGCTGCTGCATTCACTGCTTGTGCGTTTGTACAGTCTATTATAGTCCTTCCTGATTGGCTATGCTATACCATGTGATGTGATAGCTGCAAGGCATTATGGGGATACCAGCCCAGACATGCTCAATATCATATTAGCCTCCTCTGGCTGAAGCAATCTTCTGCAATTCGTAAAATTGCAGCTACCATTTTTGGCAATCCACACAAATCGAATATCATTTTGTTCAAATTTGTTAGGTTTAGCAAATTTTCAAAAATTCAACATAACTTTGATTCACATAGATTTGATTCCCTCATCTCTAGTACCTATTCTATATTTAAAGTTCTGTCATGTCATAAAGATATGTTGAAATTTTTTGCCTGTTAGTAGCCCTGTCGCTGAGGTCACACTAATCGCTTAAATAAAGGGATAGAAACTAGGGATGAGTGAGTATACTCGTTAGGATTCGGTACTCGGCGAGTAATGCGTTACTCGAATCCTCGCGAGTATTTCACTACTCGCCTCGCAATATTAGGCACAGCCCGCACAGTCCCTGCACAGTCCCCACACAGCCCAGCACAATCCCGCACAGGCCAGCACAGTCACACACAGCCCGGCGTAGTCCCCGCACAGTACCTGCACAGTCGAGCACAGTCCCGCACAGGCCAGCGGAGTCCCGCACAGCCCGGCATAGTCCCCGCCCAGTACCTGCACTGCCCAGCAGTCCCGCACAGGCCAGCACAGTCCCACACAGCCCGGCATAGTCCCCGCACAGTACTTGCACAGCCCAGCACTGTCCCGCACAGGCCAGCACAGTCCCACACAGCCCGGCGTAGTCCCCACACAGTACCTGCACAGCCCAGCACAGTCCCGCACAGGCCAGCACAGTCCCACACAGCCCGACGTAGTCCCCGCAGAGTACCTGCACAGCCCGAACAGTCCCACACAGTACCTGCACAGCCCAGCACAGTCCCACACAGCCCGGCATAGTCTCCGCACAGTACCTGCATAGCCCAGCACAGTCCGACAAAGGTCAGCACAGCCCGGCACTGTCTTTGCACAGTCCCATTAATCGCATTTCCCATAGACTTGCATTAGACTCGCTACTCGTTACGAGTACCCGAGTATTAGGAGGTAATCGCAACGAGTACAGCGAGTTCGAATACTACACTACTCGCTCATCCCTAATAGAAACGCTAAATTGAATTTGCCCAATTGACTTTTAATGAAGAGTAGTCAGTACATTTTATAACACAAGTAAAAAAAATGGCTATAAGGTTTAAAGAAGCACAGGGCACACCTGAGCAATTTTGCACTTTCTAACTATTAGTTGAGATTTCATACCAAAACACCCATCCACATACGGTACAGTGAATTTGACTATTACTGAGACATTGTTTCACTTTGTCTAGACCTTGTTTGCACATGTTCTTACCAACCATTTAGCAATTTCTCTGTTGATCTTATGGACAATAAATGGAACGGATGTACACCACTCCGTGGTGGGACACTTGAACTTGAGACTTATTAATTTATCACCTATCCTGTGTCTAGGTAGGTGTTAGAACAGTGATATTCTTTTTAGCTTCAGTTTTAATTTTTAGGCTTTCTATTATCAGATAAGAGTTTGCAAGAGAATTACTCAAATGGTAAGGCTGGGATGCAAAAATTACAACTTCTGGGTCCGACACAACATCTTTAATAGGACTCATCCTTACTTACCTTCTGCAAATAATACTGGTTTATTCTAATGAGGTAGACGGGTTTTTGAGCCTCCTCGGACACCAGGGCATTAAACATAGGATTAGCAAGATTTGCAACTATTCCCCTCCAGGACTTGCTATTTACATAGGAATGCAGTATGTAAAAGGTCATAAAGACATGGCCAAAAGTGAGATAAAATACTAGAAACAATACAAATCAATTTCAGTTTTTGGCATTATAACTCCCTATATTTATTTTTCTAAAACTCTATGTGCAGCTTCATCTCCCTCCTGTCCATTTGCTTTAGACACATTATAGTTTCAGTGATAACATTTACAGAAAGTTGCCTACAGGGAAAATGAGAATCACAGACTGGGGTTAAGGTAATAGAAGGAGCCCACAGAACCTTCGTGATTTGAAGAGTATTTATGTGGAATAATTGGTCAAAATTACACCTGAGCAATGTATGTGACTAGTTTCTCTATACACAAGGTGTCTTGAAACTGATATCACCAATAAAATCGTATATATGAAGTATTAAATAAATTTCCGTAAGCGTGTTCAATACTGTTTCCCTGTGTCATTTCTTATTATTACATATAACTTCATTTATGGTCATCTATGGTTTGATTTATTTTTTACGTAAATTGAATGGGTTGTTATTTCATATCAATAGCACCTTTAGAAATACATTTACTTAGAAAATTAACAACATGTTGAATATTTGCTTCACTCGCTGTATATAGAACATGAACAATAAAAAAATTAAATAACAGAGAAACAAAAAGTTGACCAGCAACTTCAAGCTCATTCTTTCTTTGGAGTATACATTTGGAGGTAATGACTTATTCCCTACTTAGTTGACTTAGCACTTTGCTCATCAATCATAGAATCATAGACTGTTAAAGTTGGAAGGGACCTCAAGGTCATCATGTCCAACCCCTTGCTCAATGCAGGCTTCACTAAACCATCTCAGACAGATGTCTGTCCAGCCTCTGTTTGAAGACATCCATTGAAGTAGAACTCACCACCAGTCATGGGTTTACCACAAAGGAGCGGAGCCAGAGGACCGCAGCGTCTTGTCACTGCCACTGAGAAGAAGCACTTCTCTGGTTTATTAAACGTGTTTATTACTTCCAGCAGAACAGGGGTTAATTGGCCATGTTGGAAATTTCTGTGTTCAGCTGTGATCGGTAAGCCACTCCTTTTCCCTATAAAATCTGGGCTCTATTAGCAAGTCCTTGACAGAGTTAGCGCTTGCTACATGACAACAGGAGGGAGAGAGGTTGGTATGAAAAGGAGTGCAGGGGGGTTATTAGCGACTGTTACTTGATTTCTACACTTGATAATCCCTTATCCTTTCCTGTTTTGCCTTTTTCCTCTTCCTGCACACCCTGGTGGATTCCTCTGTTATATGTGAGTGAATATTTTGTGTGTGTGGAGTTTTCAGTTTCCCCTTGTCTTTGTTACCCTGTTTGTTGGGTTGGTGTACTGAGGTGCACAGTTGCTCCCCATCTTCCCTGGGGGGGAGGGGGCAGACAAAGGGCTAACTTAGGAGATAAGGCAAGGACGGAGGCCCCGGCATCTTTGCCATCTGAAGTATTCCGTGTAACAGGGCGAGCTAGGGCGCCCCCTAGATTTAGGGATAAGGAAAGGAGCCCCTGGTTCCAGGTCGCTCGACAGCTGTGTCATGACACAACCTCTCATGGCAGCCTCTTCCAGTCATTGATCAGCCTCACTGTCAAAAAGTTTTTTATAGTATCTAATCTGTACCTTCTCCCTTTCAGTTTCATTCCATTGCTTCTCGTGTTTCCATGTGCAAATGAGAATAAGGATGATCCCTCCTACACTGTGACATCCCTTCATATATTTGTAGACAGTTATTAAGTCTCCTATTTTCACCTTTTTTACAAGCTAAACATTCCCAGATCCTTTAACCATTCCCATACATAAATTCAAGTATGTTCTAAAAGGGTGTTTCCAAGAATGTAACAAAATGCCTATCCTTATTTAAACAGCAGCCCATCATAATGATATGAAGGATGGGCTGCAGCCTGAAGAAACACAGAGACGTATGTCTCTACTGTCAAAAGAGATGTATCATAAGTAGTGTTGAGCATTCCGATACCGCAAGTATCGGGTATCGGCCGATACTTGCTGTATCGGAATTCCGATACCGACTTCCGATATTTTTTCAATATCGGAATTCGGCATCGGAATCGGAAGTTCAAAGTTGATTGACAGACTGACGTCATCATGATGCGCGGTGTGTGCGCATCATGATGCGCCGTCATTTCGGGCCTTCCGGGGGTCTCTGCCGGCCTGCCGGGGGGCTGTGCCGGCCTGCCGGGGGGGCTGTGTGGACTGCCCGGGGTCTGTACCGGCCTGCCGGGGGGCTGTGCCGGCCTGCCGGTGGTCTGTGCACCCTGTGGGGGTCTGTACCGGCCTGCCGGGGGGCTGTGCCGGCCTGCCGGGGGGCTGTGCTGATGTCCGGGGGTCTGTGCAAGCATCGTCCGATGGGACTACAAGTCCCATCGGGCGATGCCTGCTACCATGACAGTGATTGACACATTAGCCAATGATGGGACAGTAGTAGTCCCATCATCCGGCTAATGTGTTAAATGTTAAAAAAAAAAAAAAATACTACATACATACTACATACATACTACATGCATGCTACATACATACTACATGCTACATACATACTACATATATGCTACATACATACTACATGCTACATACATACTACATACATACTACATGCTACATACATACTACATATATACTACATGCATGCTACATACATACTACATGCTACATACATACCACATACATACTACATACATGCTACATACATACTACATATATACTACATGCATGCTACATACATACTACATATATACTACATGCATGCTACATACATACTGCATGCTACATGCATGCTACATACATACTACATACATACTACATGCTACATACATACCACATATATACTACATACATACAATACATTCATACAATACATACATAGACATACAGTACATATAACATAGAGTAACATACTTACCAATACTTGTCACATTGTTCCCCGAAGCCATTGTCTTTTCCGGAATAAATATTAACATAACAAACCACAAAAATACTCACCCACGATCCGAAGCAGTCCACGAGTGTGTCCCACGATGATCTTGGGTAGAGAACTGCAGCATCAGATGATGCTGCCGTTCTCTACGGGCTGCAGGAATCCAATGACGGAAGGTAGGTATCCTTCCGCACTGTATTCCTCCGCCACTTAAAAAAAAAAAAGTCCCTAGTCTCACTTTATGCCATTGCTGCGTGGGAAATTCCCACACAGCAATGGCATAAAGTGAGACTAGGGACTTTTTTTTTTTTTAAGTGGCGGAGGAATACAGTGCGGAAGGATACCTACCTTCCGTCATTGGATTCCTGCAGCCCGTAGAGAACGGCAGCATCAGCTGATGCTGCAGTTCTCTACCCAAGATCGTCATGGGACACACTCGTGGACTGCTTCGGATCGTGGGTGAGTATTTTTGTGGTTTGTTATGTTAATATTTATTCCGGAAAAGACAATGGCTTCGGGGAACAATGTGACAAGTATTGGTAAGTATGTTACTCTATGTTATATGTACTGTATGTCTATGTATGTATTGTATGAATGTATTGTATGTATGTAGTATATATGTGGTATGTATGTAGCATGTAGTATGTATGTAGTATGTATGTAGCATGCATGTAGCATGCAGTATGTATGTAGCATGCATGTAGTATATATGTAGTATGTATGTAGCATGCATGTAGTATATATGTAGTATGTATGTAGCATGTAGCATGCATGTAGTATGTATGTGGTATGTATGTAGCATGTAGTATGTATGTAGCATGCATGTAGTATATATGTAGTATGTATGTAGCATGTAGCATGCATGTAGTATGTATGTGGTATGTATGTAGCATGTAGTATGTATGTAGCATGCATGTAGTATATATGTAGTATGTATGTAGCATGTAGTATGTATGTAGCATGCATGTAGTATATATGTAGTATGTATGTAGCATGTAGTATGTATGTAGCATGCATGTAGTATATATGTAGTATGTATGTAGCATGTAGCATGCATGTAGTATGTATGTGGTATGTATGTAGCATGTAGTATGTATGTAGCATGCATGTAGTATATATGTAGTATGTATGTAGCATGTAGTATGTATGTAGCATGCATGTAGTATATATGTAGTATGTATGTAGCATGTAGTATGTATGTAGCATGCATGTAGTATATATGTAGTATGTATGTAGCATGCAGTATGTATGTAGCATGCATGTAGTATATATGTAGTATGTATGTAGCATGTAGTATGTATGTAGCATGCATGTAGTATATATGTAGTATGTATGTAGCATGTAGTATGTATGTAGCATGCATGTAGTATATATGTAGTATGTAGCATGTAGTATGTATGTAGCATGCATGTAGTATATATGTAGTATGTATGTAGTATATATGTAGTATGTATGTTGCATGTAGTATTTATGTAGTATGAATGTAGCATGTATGTAGTATGTAGTATGAATGTAGCATGTATGTAGTATGCATGTTGTATGTATGTAGCATGTAATTTTTTTTTTTTTTTTTTTACATTCAACACATTAGCCGGATGATGGGACTACTACTGTCCCATCATTGGCTAATGTGTCAATCACTGTCATGGTAGCAGGCATCGCCCGATGGGACTTGTAGTCCCATCGGACGATGCCTGCACAGACCCCCGAAGCCTGCACAGACCACCGGCAGGCCGGCACAGCCCCCCGGCAGGCCGGCACAGCCCCCCGGAGCCTGCACAGACCACCGGCAGGCCGGCACAGCCCCCTGGAGCCTGCACAGCCCCCGGCAGGCCGGCACAGCCCCCCGGCAGGCCGGCACAGCCCACCGGAGCCTGCACAGACCACCGGCAGGCCGGCACAGCCCCCCGGCAGGCCGGCACAGACCACCGGAGCCTGCACAGACCCCCTGGCAGGCCGGCACAGCCCCCCGAAAGGCCTGTACAGACCCCAGAGAGGCTGTACAAGGGCAGGAAAGGGTTTTTCTTATTCCGATACCGGAAGTCCCATAGACTTGAATGGGACTTCCGGTATCGGAATCGGCGATACCGATACTTTTTTTAAAGATCGGCCGATACCATCCGATACGATACTTTGAAGTATCGGACGGTATCGCTCAACTCTAATCATAAGCACACATACTGGTGAAGTCCTGGAAAAGGGCTGTGATAGGAGAAGAAATAAATCCTCATCTCTACTGACTGCTCACAGAGGGCTCAGGCTGAAAAAATATCCTGCATGCTCAGTCAGCTAAGAAAAAGATTTATTTTTGCTCTTTGCTCAGGCCTTTTCTGGTAGCTCACTGATACGTATGCTTATTACACAGTCTCTCTGTCAGTTGGGACACAGGTCTCCGGATCAGAGTTTCTTCAGACTGCAACCCATCATGACAATGTGCAGCAGCCATTTCAATTATGTGATGGGGCCATTTGATCACATTCTTGGAGAATTAGCTTTGGATCATACCCTCCATTTATATATGTTGACTTTTAGCCCTGAAGAAACATGTTTAATAAATATTAGGTTTAGGGTCCCAATGTCCCATCAAAGAAAAGTGACCTTGTTGTGGCTGGTGATCTCACACAAATTCTCCAATTTGTGCCTTAGGTGCCTTCAGTATATTCTACATAACAGTAGTGCAGTTTAAATTTCACATATTCATATTCACATATTGATTTTTTGCATATATCTTATATCTTAATATCCTCCAGCCCTGGCTGCATCTCTGTCACTATAGTCATTAGTACCTGTCCTTTTCTATCTCCACTTTAGAGAGCACAGTAAGGGCAGATACTTTATCTGAACCCAGCCCCTGTCCTTCCTATGTTACTAGTGGAACAAAGAAAGAGTAACATGGCTCCCACCCTCTCAACAAAAATCCAGTAAAATCTGTGCTCCCAAATACAGATGCCTCACCACTTCTAAGCCCCACAATGTGCCTTAACCACAGTAAGTGACCAAATGTTTGGCATTACTATAGCGGAGAGGGCACAATTAACAATTTACAGGGCGCATATCTCTGAATGCAAAAGGTAATGTATGTGCGCCTTTATCATTAATTATTTAAGGTGCCAACCTCCTCATCTAAGTAGGACAAATCATAGGAAGGTCTAGGGCATTGTAGTGCCCATTTAATGCTTGGCATCAGACAGCGCTATATCCAATTAGTACCCTTTTCTGGCTATATTACGATCCGTTTTTGTGTTTGTCAGTATTTTTTTATGGGGTTTTATTTATAATGCATATCTAATAAATTAATTTTGAGCAGATTTTTTTATGCAACACTTTAGTGGAATATCCTCATAGTACCGCATTTAATGTCAGACATTACCTCAAGGGTTCTGCAAATGAGACAAATTTTTGCTCTAAATAATATCAAATGGCACTTCTTATCTTCCGAACCCGGCAGTGTGACCAAACAACAGTTCTTGACCACAAATAGGATATTGCCACAACATTTGCATGAAATATTTTAGGGTCCATTTTCACCTGAAAACTTTGCAACGAAAGCAATATTCTAGTAGGAAAAACATTTTTGTTTTAATTCCTATATAGCACATGAAGAGTTAAAAAACGTACTAACATCTGTTTATTATGATTTGAGAGGAGTAGTGATAAGCGAGTATACTCGTTGCTCGGGTTTTCCCAAGTATGCTCGGGTGTCCGAGTATTTTGGCGTGCTCGGAGATTTAGTTTTTGTCGACACAAATGCATGATTTGCGGCTGCTAGACAGCCTGAATATGTGTAGGGATTCCCTAACAAACAGACAACCGCCACACGTATTCAAATCTGAGTTTTGTAAAAAAAAAATTTGTCTCTTTTTTAAGAACTTTAACTTTTTAAATATTGATGTCAAGCTAGATGAGGCTTTGTTTTTTATGGTAATTTGTAGTTGTTAGGCTAGTTTCACATTTGCGCTTTTGAGCGCAGCGACGGCCTGCGCACGGCCGCCGCTAAGCCCCGCCCCCGCCGGTAGCCCCGCCTACCGGCGCATGACGCTGCATGCGTCCTGCGTCCCCTATCTTTATCACTGGGGGTGCAGGCCGTGCGCAGTATGCGTTTGGCGGCGCATGCGCCTTTTTGACGGTGCGCCGAGCGCAACCAAACTGCAGCAGGTTGCGTTTGGCGCAGGTTGGCGCACCGTCAAAAGGACGCATGCGCCGCCAAACACATACTGCGCACGGCCTGCACCCCCAGTGATAAACATAGGGGACGCAGAACGCATGCAGCGTCATGCGCCGGTAGGCGGAGCTACCGGCGGAGGCGCGGCAGGGGCGGGACTTAGCGACGGCCGTGCGCAGGCCGTCGCTGTGCTCAAAAGCGCAAATGTGAAACTAGCCTAATTAGTACTATTTGGCTAATCTACTGCATCACAAGCTAACATTATATCACTTTGTATTAGAAAAG
Organism: Dendrobates tinctorius; assembly: GCF_039654945.1. Classification (NCBI taxonomy): domain Eukaryota; kingdom Metazoa; phylum Chordata; class Amphibia; order Anura; family Dendrobatidae; genus Dendrobates; species Dendrobates tinctorius. The sequence goes on from NW_027361912.1 coordinate 3,015,042, forward strand.
ACAATAAGTAGCATTTTGACAGTTTATAAAGCACTGGTGCAACACTAATTTTTATTTAAATACCGTTTTCAGCATAAGTCCATAAAAAAGATTCTTGCTAAGGAGCAACTATAGTAGCTACCGCAGTTTCAGAGCACAGTACTGCAGTGCGCAGGCGATGGGCCTCTCTGACCTTTCCCGATGCAAGTGTGGGAGAGAGGGTCCCCGCCGAGTGTCCGGGTCAGAACCAAGGGGACCGTCACCTGGGTTCCGGGGGAACCTGTTTCTGGGGGACAGAGTTCAGGGACGGACCATGGAGAATGACAGGTGGGCTGGGGAGGAGCCAATATAAGAGGGGCGGAGAGCGCTAGTCACAGTGAGTCAGCAGAACAGGAGAGGTGGAGGAAGGAAGCCAGGAAGCGCCAGAGAGCCAGAGCATAAGCCAGAGCAGAGCGGGGAGAGTTTCGACCAGAGAGACCGCAGAGAGACTCACCACAGGCAGAAGGGAGACGGCACCTAGCCGTCCAGGAGGGAGACGCTGACCGTTCAGCCGCACTCCTAGTGGCCGCCACTGCCCGACTCCACCCCGCGGCTGCGGCCTGTCCGCTGTCAGCCGCGGTCCCTGCAGCACCATTCGGGGCTGCGGCCTCCATTCTCCAGCCCCCAAGCTCCACTGCACCGCCTCCACCGGGGGGCGCAGCCTTGCGGAACTCTTCCGGGGCCTGTTGTGCCCCCACCTCGCCTTGGCACAGGAACACCCGAAGTCTTCGTCAGATCCTCGTCAGCTGGGCCCAGCGGCTGCAACGCCGAAGCATCATCGTTCAGGACCCTGCCGGACATCAGAGAGGATAAGTGGCCCTATAGTGACCGTCTTTGCCTGGTTAGTCGTGTTCGCATTACCGTGTGTTTCTTGTATTGATCCCCTACGTGGGCAGTTATTGTTAGCTTGTTCGGTTGCTCAAGACAGCCCCAAAGGCATCTATAGATATAAAAGTTACACCTTAAAGCTCAAACTGTCTTGCGCCTCGTCACTGCAACCCTCGTACCTGCGAGTACTACACCTGCGCACTGCAGTACTTTCCTCTATCCTCAACAGGGCAGATAAGTACGCCTATGCAGGAGTGCGATGTCAGGGAGCCATGAAGCAAGCAGGAGGGTGGCGATCATAAGAAGATGGGAGGTGCTGGACCCGGACATGTGACACCCATCGGATTGGATCTTCTTCCTGGGTGAGTATAATAAAACGTATTTTTCTTATCTTTCAGATTGGATTGGGGGCTTATCTACAGCATTGTCCTCTCGGTAGAGCGTCACCATGGTAGAGCATTCTCCTGCCTGCTTTGCCTGAGTCAACACAAGGCTATCCACCACATATTGGAGCGACCTGCCCATACACTTTTATGGTGACCTCCATCTTCCTCTAATTCCTTCTTTCCCTCTCTACTGCCGGTTCTGCTGTTCCTTGTTCTCCTTTAAGTTCCCCTCGTGGATGGCTGGGAACACCCTTAACCCTCCATCAGGGGCAACTGATCTGACAGGCGCAGCTCACTTAGTTTCATTTCTCTACTTTAATTGGTTTATCTGGGAAACACCCTCCTCCCAGTACCTTCCTAACTTTAAAGGCTGTGTGAAACCTGAGAAGCCTCTTGTGCTGCAGAGCTGCAGGAGATCAGATATCAGTGTTTTGGCTTCTCCGGCTCATTGCCCCTGAATGCGTCACACCTTTGATGGTTAGTATTTGCTGTTTTTATTCATCCCAATTGTTTTTTTAGCTTGTTTTATGAATAGCTAGTGCTAAATTTGTGGATTTGTCATAGAAGGTTTTGTTAGAAATAAGAGTGTGCTTCTCAGGCACATTGCGCCCTAACACATATTCTCTCTCTTGCTTCGGCTTTTCTTCTGAAATGGCGAGGAGAATATTTGACTTGTCAAATGCCCTTCATGTTGAGCAAGTGCAAAATATACTGCTTGATGATGATGAGACAGACCCCTTACAGCTAGAAGATTTAGGGGAAGAAAGTGACGTTGATTCAGAAGATGATGTGGAAGAATGTCCAGATGTGTCTGATACAGATCAAGATGGAGAGAGAGAGGAGGATGCTCAAGACATAGAATTTTGAGTACAGTACTATTTCAGCAACCTTATAATTTATTTTGCTTATCTAAATTTTATGTTTACTAATAGTTTTTGAAGACAACTGTCGGGGTTTTTTTGCAAGTAGCAAAATGTGTGCACTTTGAAACATATTACTTTTCTGGTTAGTAAACATTTTTTTCTACCTGATTATGTGTATTCTCATTTACTACATTCCTATTAAGGTAACTGATCACTTTTAGAGCATTGAAATTTTTAAAAAAGGAAAATATAGCCAATTTTCTAGCCTGTGCCGGACAGGCGCAATGCCCTTAAACTCGTTATGAAACATATTGCCCCTGACGGAGGGTTAAACGTTACGGGGTAGTTAGGCAACTCGGGCATATTGCCCATACGAGCACTAAGGGGTCAGGTCCCTGACTGACTATAACCAGGAAGACCCTCCTGTCTTACTCCCCAGCTAACCCCTCCTACATTTAACCATATATGTTGGCCTGTCCTAATAAGCTCTATGCCCCCATCTAATGTCCTAATAAGCTCTATGCCCCCATTCTGTACACTGCACTGTCCCTATTATATACACTGTGCAGAAACATAGCAGCATAAGAAATATAATCAAATATATATAAATACACATATACATACATGTATTATAAAATGGAGGCTTAAAGGGGTAAGATGCTCAACCCCTTACATCCCCCCTTTCTTAAATGATTGTAACTCCTGACAATGCCGAAAAAAAGTAAATTTTAAATACGTGTACAAACAATACTCCACGCAGGGAGAACATTTATATATATATATATATATATATATATATATATATATATATATAAATCAAAAAAAGGGCAGCACTACCAAAATTAAATAGTTGGTGCAAAACCTATTCAGCAGTGTCCAAACAGCCAAATTAACAAAAGTAAAAAAAATAGGCAGCACTCAAATTAAATGTGAAAAAAAAGTGGATACTTTACTGATCCTCAAGTGGCAACGTTTCAACGGTGACCCGTCTTTATCAAGCCATCTTTTTACTTTTTATATATATATATATATATATATATATATATATATATATATGTATATATCTAATATATAAAGCTCAAGTGTGTGTATGTATGTACTGTATGTATGTGTGTATGTCCGAGATTGGCATCCGCACCGTCGCATCTACACTGTGTTCCAAATTATTATGCAAATGATATTTTTCTATGATTTTCCTAAAAAGTCGGTACAAATGACAGTCAGTCTAATAAAAGTCATCACCCGTTAGAGTATACATCAAATTTTATTGAAGAAACCTCCCAATGATAACAGTATAATCTCCAAAATGAATAAAAACTCAAATTGCACTGTTCCAAATTATTAGGCACAGTAGAATTTCTAAACATTTGGTCTGTTTTAAAGAACTGAAAATGCTCATTTGTGGAATTTGCAGCATTAGGAGGTCACATTCACTGAACAAAAAAGCTATTTAACTCCAAAACATCCTAACAGGCCAAGTAACATGCTATCATAGGAACCCTTCTGTGACATCACCTTCACAATTCTTGCATCCATTGAACTTTGGAGTTTTTGGAGAGTTTCTGCTTGTATTTCTTTGCATGAAGTCAGAATAGCCTCCCAGAGCTGCTGTTTTGATGTGAACTGCCTCCCACCCTCATAGATCTTTTGCTTGATGATACTCCAAAGGTTCTCTATAGGGTTGAGGTCAGGGGAAGATGGTGGCCAAACCATGAGTTTATCTCCTTTTATGCCTATAGCAGTCAATGACTCAGACGTACTCTTTGCAGCATGAGATGGTGCATTGTCATGCATGAAGATGATTTTGCTCCTGAAGGCACATTTCTGCTTCTTATACCATGGAAGACAGCTGTCAGTCAGAAACTCGATATACTTTGCAGAGGTCATTTTCACACGTTCAGGAACCTTAAAGGGCCCTACCAGCTGTTTCCCCATGATTCCGGCCCAAAACATGACTCTTCCACCTCCTTGCTGATGTCGCAGCCTTGTTGGGACATAGTGGCCATCCACCAACCATCCACTACTCCATCCATCTGGACCATCCAGGGTTGCTCGACACTCATCAGTAAACAAGACTGTATGAAAATTAGTCTTCATGTATGTCTGGGCCCACTGCAACCATTTCTGCTTGTGAACACTGTTTAGGGGTGGCTGAATAGTAGGTTTATGCACCACAGCAAGCCTTTGAAGGATCCTACACCTTGAGGTTCGAGGGACTCCAGAGGCACCAGCAGCTTCAAATATCTGTTTGCTTGTTTGTAATGGCTTTTTAGCAGCCGCTCTCTTAATCCGATGAACTTGCCTGGCAGAAACCTTCCTCATTCTGCCTTTATCAGCACAAACATGTCTGTGCTCAGAATCAACCACAAATCTCTTAACAGTACGATGATCACGTTTAAATTTTTGGGAAATATCTAATGTTTTCATCTCTTGACCAAGGCATTGCACTATTTGATGCTTTTCAGCAGCAGCAGAGAGATCCTTTTTCTTTCCTAAATTCCTTGAAACCTGTGCCCTGCTTAATAATGTGGAACATCATTCTTAAGTAGTTTTCCTTTAATTGGGCTCACCTGGTAAACTAATTATCACAGGCATTTGAGATTGATTTCAGTGATCCAAAGAGCCCTGATACACAATACCATCTATGAGTTTATTTGAAAAACAAAAAATTACATCTTTATGACACTTAAATCCAATTTGCATAATAATTTGGAACACAGTGTACAGCCACAAAATTTGGCACAGTCACACGTCTGGACCCCGAGAGTGTCCTAGGCTATGTTGTGAGGCGAAATTTTAACCCTGCGCGTTCCAATTAACCAACAATTTTGCCCCTATCTACAAAATGGGGAAAAAGGTGTGTGTGTATCAAGCCCCGCCCCTCATTATGATGTCATAATGGTTGCCATGGTGACACTGATGTCATCATAGGTTGCAAGCCCCGCCGCTCATTATGTCATAATGGTTGACTATGGGATGGAGGATGTGTGATGGGTATATGTGCACTGGACTATGGGATGGAGGATATGTATGACGGGTATATGGGCACGGGACTATGGGATGGAGGATGTGTGATGGGTATATGGGCAATGGACTATGGGATGGAGAATATGTATGACGGTTATATGGGCATGGGACTATGTGATGGTGGATATGTATGATGGGTATGTGGGCACGGGACTATGGGATGGAGGATATGTATGATGGGTATATGGGCATGGGACTATGAGATGAAGGATGTGTGATGGATATATGGGCATTCGACTATGGGATGGTGAATATGTATGATGGGTATATGGGCACAGGCCTATGGGATCGTGGATATGTATGATGGGTATATGGGCACAGGACTATGGGATGGAGGATAATTAAAATTTGCTATAACTAAGCACAGTTAGTTATTATGCCCGGGCAGCGCCGGGTTCTTCAGCTAGTCTATATATATAAAGCTCAAGTGTGTGTATGTATGTATGTGTGTATGTCCGGGATTGGTATCCGCACCGTCGCAGCTGCAGCCACAAAATTTGGCACAGTCACATGTCTGGACCCCGAGAGCGTCCTAGGCTATGTTGTGAGGCAAAATTTTAATCCCGCGTGTTCCAATTCACCAAACAATTTTGCCCCTATCTACATAATGGGGAAAAAGTGTGTGTGTATATCAAGCCCCGCCCCTCATTATGATGTCATAATGGTTGCCATGGTGACGCTGAAGTCATCATAGGTTGCAAGCCCCGCCGCTCATTATGATGTCATAATGGTTGACTATGGGATGGAGGATGTGTGATGGGTATATGGGCACTGGACTATGGGAAGGAGGATATGTATGACGGGTATATGGGCACGGGACTATGGGATAGCGGATATGTATGATGGGTATATGGGCATGGGACTATGGGATGGATAATGTGTGATGGGTATATGGGCAAGGGACTATGGGATGGAGGATGTGTGATGGGTATATGGGCACTGGACTATGGGATAGCGAATATGTATGATGGGTATATGGGCACGGGACTATGGGATGGAGGATGTGTGATGGGTATATGGGCACTCGACTATGGGATGGAGGATATGTATGATGGGTATATGGGCACAGGCCTATGGGATCGTGGATATGGGCACAGGACTATGGGATGGAGGATAATTATAATTTGCTATAACTAACCACAGTTAGTTACTATGCCCGGGCAGCGCCGGGCTCTTCAGCTAGTCTAATATATAAAGCTCAATGTGGGTGTGTATGTATGTGTGTATGTCCGGCATTGGCATCTGCACCGTCGCAGCTACAGCCACAAAATTTTGCACAGTCACACATCTAGACCCTGAGAGCGTCATAGGCTAGGTTGTAAGGCAAAATTTTAACCCCGTGCATTCCAATTCACCAAACAATTTTGCCCCTATCTACATAATGGGGAAAAAGTGTGTGTTTATCAAGCCCCGCCTGTCACGTCACCGCCAGACTCAGGGCCTGCTGTCCCGGCCTCGGCCAGTAGGAGGCGCCGGACTATCACATCACCGTCAGACTCAGGGCCTGCTGTCCCGGCCTCGGCCAGTAGGAGGCGCCGGACTATCACATCACCGTCAGACTCAGGGCCTGTTGTCCCGGCCTCGACCACTAGGAGGCGCCGGACTGTCCTATCACCGTCTGACCCGTGGCCTGCAGTCCCGGCCTTGGTCTCTGGGAGGCGCTGTGCTTCAACCCCGAGTGATGGCGGCGATAGTCATGAGGCTCCTGCGCAGGCCTCCGCTGGACGCAGGCTTCGCTCCTCGGTCAGTCATGAAGGGGCTGGTGCATCACCATCCAGCCTGGTCCTGGGGGCGGTCCAGATGACATCATCAGCCCACGGGCCTGTGAGGGATGACCTGATCCCTCAAATACCTTGGGACTGCTCTTGCAGGCCGCCGGATATATTCTTGGTTCCCCTGCGTGTTTTACTGTTGACTGACTCTGATTTTTGCCTGGACTTCTGACCCTCCTTCTGCCTAACGATTCTGTACCTCTGCGACTCTCCTGGTTTATGACACTGACTTCGGCCTGGATTCTGACTCTGCTTCTGCCTAACGATTCTGTACCTCTGCGACTCTCCTGGTTTATGACTCTGGCTTCGACCTGGTATCTGTCTTTGCTGCTGTCTACCGTTTTTATACCTTTTCTGCCTGACTGGTTTAGTCTCGGATATCATTGCCTTTGTGTCCTGTGTTGGAACACCTGTCTGGCGACCGTCCTGCTCTGGTCATTGCTCCTATTCAGACAGCACCTCCTGGGCTCTGCTATAAATCCAGATCCCTGTATAGGGGTAAAGGGTATCAATGTTTCTCGGGGTGTTGTCTGGCTGCAGCCCAGACCGCAGGCAGATGTCACATTATATCCGGCCCAAAAAATAAAACGGCTTTTTGTGTCTATACTTAACACATATAAAAGCAGTTTTCCTCACCTTTTTTTTCCTTCCTCCTGACTGAGCTGATTCTTGGCCCAAACACCTGTTACATTGCACAGCCTGGAAGGTCACTCTCAGGCTCAAGCATGGTGCAGCCTGGAAGTTTCAAGGAAAATGCTGGCTGTTGGAAATCCACACTCCGGGATCATCACCCCCTGGACAGCTCTGGGGGTCAGGTATTGCCCGCAAATGCGGCCAAACTGTTGTTACCAGTTTCCCTTTCTTTTGCTAAGAAACGTCTGTGTGTGAAGGCTTTTGTAGATTGTGGGGCTGCTGGCAACCTTATGGATTTTTTATTTGCTAAGAGCCTTGGTGTACCTCTGTCAAGGCTTAAAGCGCCTATTCAGACTACTGCGATTAATGGTACATCTATATTCCAAGGAGGCGTGGAATTCGTTACTGCCGAAATTTCTATGTCAGTGGGGACATTACATAACGAACAAATGTCATTTCTTGTTATATACAATTTATCAGATCCAGTTGTGTTAGGCATGCCATGGTTGCACCAACATAATCCGGTTATTGACTGGCGCATAGGTGACATTGTGCGCTGGAGTCCATGGTGTCAGAGTAACTGTATGTCTTTTTCAGTAAACCAGATTAAAATTAAAACACCTTCTATTCCCTATGTGTTTAGGGATTATGAAGATGTTTTCTCTATAGTGGAGTCGGAGAAACTACCTCCTCACAGAGAATACGATTGTCCTATTGAATTGGTCCCAGGTGCCCGTCTCCCTAAGGGGAGAATATTCAACCTCTCTGGCCCTGAGCGTGTAGCCATGAAGGAATACATAGCAGACAGCCTTCGAAAGGGCTTCATTAGACCTTCCACCTCACCTGTAGGAGCTGGGTTTTTCTTTGTGGACTCAGACCATGCATTGACTACCGTGAGCTGAACGCCATAACCGTAAAAAATCAATACCCACTGCCACTCATTCCTGATCTGTTTAATCAGTTACTGGGAGCTCGCTGGTTTACTAAGCTTGACCTCCGGGGGGCATATAACCTGGTCCGCATAAGAGATGGGGACGAATGGAAAATGGCCTTTAATACACCCCTTGGCCATTTTGAGTACCTGGTAATGCCCTTCGGACTCAGTAACGCTCCTGCAGTATTTCAGCACTTCGTCAATTATATTTTCAGAGATATTTGTGGGGTGTATGTCGTCGTATATCTGGACGACATTTTGATTTATTCTGCTGACCCTGTGACACATGCTCAACACGTCCGTTCAGTACTGCAAAGACTGCGCGAAAACTCTTTGTTCGCAAAATTTGAAAAATGTGTTTTTTTTTGCCGAAGAGGTGCAGTTCTTAGGATACATGGTCTCAGGCAAGGGGTTCCGCATGGATCCTGCCAAAATTCAACCCATTAAGGATTGGGTACAACCCAAATCGCTGAAAGCACTGCAGCGATTTTTGGGATTTGCGAATTATTATCGCAAATTCATCAGGGGATTCTCAGAGATTGCCAAGCCACTCACGGACCTTACCCGGAAAGGGGCGGACGTGACAAATTGGAATCCTGAGGCAACCCGGGCTTTTTCTACACTAAAGGAGTGCTTCGTGGCCAACCCGGTGTTGATTCAACCAAACTTGGACCACCCGTTTATTGTGGAAGTAGATGCCTCCGAAGTCGGAGTGGGAGCAGTGCTCTCACAAGGCACTGCATCCCTCACTCAGCTTCATCCATGTGCCTTTTTCTCCCGCAAATTCTCTGCCACGGAGAGAAACTATGACATCGGCAACCGAGAACTATTGGCAATCAAGTGGGCCTTCGAGGAATGGCGCCACTTCCTCGAAGGCGCCAAACACAAAGTTACTGTTATTACCGATCACAAAAACCTAACCTACCTAGAGTCGGCTAAAAGACTAAACCCTAGGCAGGCCAGGTGGGCCTTGTTTTTCTCCAGGTTTGATTTCTTAATCACCTTTCGCCCCGGAACCAAAAATGTAAGGGCAGATGCCCTCTCCCGCAGCTTTTGTCACACACACACCGAGGACTATGAACCAGGTCCCATACTGGCTAATGGCATTGTCGTGTCGGCAGTATCTCTGGACCTTCTGGGGGAGATCCGTAGGTCATCAGAACGAGCTCCTGACACTACGCCCCCCCAAAAAATTATTCGTTCCAGCTACCTTTCGCTTACGAGTGTTAAAAGAATCTCACGACTCCGTCCTGGCAGGCCACCCTGGTGTCAATAATACCACTAGGTTGGTAACCAGGAACTTTTGGTGGCCAACGGTGGCCAAGGACTGTAAGGAGTACGTCTCAGCGTGTGAAGTCTGTGCCCGCGCCAAGTCCCCCCATAACCGTCCTACCGGCTGGCTTCAGTCCTTGCCCACCCCTGAAAGTCCATGGACCCACATCTCCATGGACTTCATTACAGACCTGCCACCCTCCAAGGGGAAAACTTGTATTTGGGTGGTGGTGGACAGGTTCAGTAAACAGTCTCACTTTGTTCCCCTGTCCGGCTTACCCAACTCTGAAACCTTAAGCAAGTTGTTTGTTCTTCACGTTGTACGTTTGCACGGCGTTCCGGCAAATATCGTATCCGACAGGGGTACCCAGTTCGTCTCGAAGTTCTGGAGGGCGTTCTGTAGACGTATTGGTGTTGAGTTGTCCTTCTCCTCAGCATACCATCCTGAGACGAATGGCCAAACTGAGCGTGCCAACCAAACGCTGGAGCAATACCTCCGCTGCTATGTCTCAGCACATCAGTCAGATTGGGTGGAACATTTGCCATTGGCAGAGTTCGCTCTCAATAATAGATACCAAGACTCCATCAAAACTACCCCCTTCTTCTGTAACCTGGGACTACATCCGCGCTTTGGATCATTTTCGGCCAAGATGTCGGAAATCCCAGGGGTTGAGCAAAATATACATCATCTGAAGACTATTTGGTCCGAAGTAAACTCTAATTTAAAAGGGGCTCAAATTAGACAGACTTCGGCGGCTAATAGACGACGATCCCAGGGGCCGCACCTGGGAGTTGGTGACAAGGTTTGGCTCTCTACAAGAAACATCAAACTTAAGGTACCGTCGGCCAAACTGGGTCCCAGGTTCATCGGCCCATATGAAATATTAGAAGTAATTAACCTGGTAGCGTTTCGGTTAAAGCTCCCGCAGTCGTTTAAAATTCCTAATGTTTTTCGTAAGTCCCTCCTCAAGGTATAACGTTCCCCAATTCGTCCCGTCCAGTCCCCCCCTCCTCCAGTTTTGGTCAAGGGCGCCTTGGAGTACGAGGTCCAAGGCATATTTGATTCCCATCTAGTGAGAAACTCGGTACAATATTTGGTGCATTGGAAGGGCTACGGCCCAGAGGAGAGGTCCTGGGTCCCCGCTAGTGACATTCGTGCAAAGCGGTTGATTAGAAGGTTTCACCTCCTCCACCCTGACAAACCGGGTTTTGAGGGTCCAGAGGCCCCTCTTAGAGGGGGGGGTACTGTCACGTCACTGCCAGACTCAGGGCCTGCTGTCCCGGCCTCGGCTAGTAGGAGGCGCCGGACTATCACATCACCGTCAGACTCAGGGCCTGTTGTCCCGGCCTCGACCACTAGGAGGCGCCGGACTGTCCTATCACCGTCTGACCCGTGGCCTGCAGTCCCGGCCTTGGTCTCTGGGAGGCGCTGTGCTTCAACCCCGAGTGATGGCGGCGAAAGTCATGAGGCTCCTGCGCAGGCGTCCGCTGGACGCAGGCTTCGCTCCTCGGTCAGTCATGAAGGGGCTAGTGCATCACCATCCAGCCTGGTCCTGGGGGCGGTCCGGATGACATCATCAGCCCACGGGCCTGTGAGGGATGACCTGATCCCTCAAATACCTTGGGACTGCTCTTGCAGGCCGCCGGATATATTCTTGGTTCCCCTGCGTGTTACTGTGTGTTTTACTGTTGACTGACTCTGATTTTTGCCTGGACTTCTGACCCTCCTTCTGCCTAACGATTCTGTACCTCTGCGACTCTCCTGGTTTATGACACTGACTTCGGCCTGGATTCTGACTCTGCTTCTGCCTAACGATTCTGTACCTCTGCGACTCTCCTGGTTTATGACTCTGGCTTCGACCTGGTATCTGTCTTTGCTGCTGTCTACCATTTTTATACCTTTTCTGTCTGACTGGTTTAGTCTTGGATATCATTGCCTTTGTGTCCTGTGTTGGAACACCTGTCTGGCGACCGTCCTGCTCTGGTCATTGCTCCTATTCAGACAGCACCTCCTGGGCTCTGCTATAAATCCAGATCCCTGTATAGGGGTAAAGGGTATCAGTGTTTCTCGGGGTGTTGTCTGACTGCAGCCCAGACCGCAGGCAGACGTCACACCGCCCCTCATTATGATGTCATAATGGTTGCCATGGTGACGCTGATGTCATCATAGGTTGCAAGCCCTGCCCATCATTATGATGTCATAATGGTTGCAATGGCGACGCTAATGTAATAATAGGTTGCAATGGCGAAGATGCTGTCACAATGGTTGCCATGGTGACGATGATGTCTTAATAGGTTGCAATGGTGACAGTTATGTCATAACGGTTGCCATGGTGATGATGATGTTATAATGGGCATGGGACTATGGGATGGCGGATATGTATGATGGGTATATGGGCATGGAACTATGGGATGGAGGATATGTGATGGGTATATGGGCACTCGCCTATGGGATGGTGGATATGTATAATGGGTATATGGGCATGGGACTATGGGATGGAGGATAATTATAATTTGTTATAACTAACCAAAGTTAGTTACTATGCCCGGGCAGCACCGGGTACTTCAGCTAGTAATATATAAAGCTGAATGTGTGTGTGTGTGTGTATGTTTGTATGTATGTATGTGTGTATGTCCGGGATTGGCATCTGCACCGTCGCCGCTACAGTCACAAAATTTTGCACAGTCACACGACTGGACCCCGAGAGCGTCAAAGGCTATGTTGTGAGGTGAAATTTGAACCCCGCGCGTTCCAATTCACCAAACAATTTTACCCCTTGGTACATAATGGGGGAAAAGTGTATGTATGTATGTGTGTATGTCCGGGATTGGCATCTGCACCATCGCAGCTACAGCCACAAAATTTTGCACAGTCACACATCTGGACCCCGAAAGTGTCATAGGCTATTATGTGAGGCGAAATTTTAACCCCACGCTTTCCAATTCACCAAACAATTTGGCCTATTATCTTATCATTTCTATGGTGTTATCATTCTTCTGTAAAGCTGGAAATAACACAATTTATAACCGTGCCAACACAGACCACCCTCTGACACAGACTGCAGGGGGAGCCCAGTATCACACAGGATAGGATTAGTGTATCTAATCCTATCATGTGTTACTGACTGCTCAGCAGTGTATCTAATCCTATCCTGTGTGATACTGACTGCTGAGCAGTGTATCTAATCCTATCCTGTGTGATACTGACTGCTGAGCCATGTGTCTAATCCTCTCCTGTGTGATACTGACTGCTGAGCTGTGTATCTAATCCTATCCTGTGTGATACTGACTGCTGAACCGTGTATCTAATCCTATCCTGTGTGACACTGACTGCTGAGCAGTGTATCTAATCCTATCCTGTGTGATACTGTCTGCTGAGCCGTGTATCTAACCCTATCCTGTGTGATACTGACTGCTGAGCCGTGTACCTAATTTTATCATGTGTGTTACTGACTGTTCAGCTGTATATCTAATCCTATCCTGTGTGATACTGACTGCTGAACTGTGTATCTAATCCTATCCTGTGTGATACTGACTGCTGAGCTGTGTATCTAATCCTATCCTGTGTGATACTGACTGCTGAGCCATGTATCTAATCCTATTCTGTGTGATACTGTCTGCTGAGCCGTGTATCTAATCCTATCCTGTGTGATACTGTGTGCTGAGCTGTGTATCTAATCCTATCCTGTGTGATACTGACTGCTGAGCCATGTGTCTAATCCTCTCCTGTGTGATACTGACTGCTGAGCTGTGTATCTAATCCTATCCTGTGTAATACTGACTGCTGAGCCGTGTATGTAACGGTTATAAATTGTGTTATTTCCAGCTTTACAGAAGGATGATAACACCATAGAAATTATAAGAACATGCCAAATTGTTTGGTGAATTGGAACGCGCAGGGTTAAAATTTTACCTCACAACATAGCCTATGACGCTCTTGGGGTCCAGACGTGTGATGTGCAAAATTTTTTGGCTGTAGCTGCAACGGTGCAGATGCCAATCCCGAACATACACACATACATACATACATACACTTTTTCCCCATTATGTCCTTAGGGGCAAAATTGCTTGGTGAATTGGAATGCGCGGGGTTAAAATTTCACCTCACAACATAGCCTATGATGCTCTCGGGGTCCAGACGTGTGACTGTGCAAAATTTTGTGGCTGTAGCTGCGACGGTGCGGATGCCAATCCCGGACATACACACATGCATACATACAAACATACACACACACACACACACACACACACTCAGCTGTATATATTAGATATGTTAGTACAAGCTCAATGTGAGCCAAGTCCATTTAAAGCAATAGTCCACTTTTTAAACTGGATATAAAACTTTTTAACTTAAGTGCCTGTACTGCCATTCCTCAGGCAAGGTCATTTACAGTATATAAAACGTACCAATAGCACTTCTTGCGGGGCTGACAGTTCTTCATGGTGATCCCCCTTCCTTTTAGGGGAGCACCAACAATATTTACAAAATGGGTGCATGGGAAAAATCCTTCCGGAAGCACCGTCAGTCAATGTTTCAACAAATTTACAATTCACAAGGTCCTTAAAGAGAGAAATTGACCCCCTTCCTTTGCGGCCTGGTCCACAAGTTCATGGATCTGCAGTTCCTTTAAAGCCGAGTCCTGCTATTCAGCAGAAGGGGCACAACAGGTGCAACAAAACAACAAACACAAAAACAATGTTTCATCTCAACATTTCTGTAAGGCCGCAATGGCCGCAATACTCTTGGACTTCAGAGCATAGCAGGGCTCCGTGCCCTGTGGGGACGCAGAACAGTCCCTGTTCAGCACGGTGCAACAGGCACTCAATTTTCCATATAAACAAACAGCTTTGCAGTGACATGCTTACCATGTTTCCTTCTCCTGGTAGTCCCAGGCCCGCATATGAGCCGATGAGGACTCTGCAGTCACAGAATCCCGATGCTGCCGAGCAGCAGCAGAGGTAGAGCCGATGCATACAATGCCGATGCGTGGGACCGTCAGTTCTGGACGAAAGTTTACATCCATGATAGAACTGCAACTCTTTTGGCACAATGTCACAGCGATGGTGTAGTAGCCCCTGGGGCAGTCCTCTCATATGAAATAGACCCAGTCTCCCTCTGCCAAGGGTCTACCGTGTTTAACCGAGGCAGCATTTATGTACACCTTTGCGTCCGTGCCAGCCTCCCGAATAAAGCTGTAACCATGGTCGACATTGGTGAAAGCGAGCTGTCCATGGGAGCGGTGCCCGACCATGGCAGCCTCTCCCCGGTGATGTAGTTGGGCCCACACCTCTCTCTCCCTTGCCTTCTTTTGGGCAATGATGTCAGATATCCTGACAGACTGTCCAGTGATGTGTAGCTGGCCTGGTTCTGATTGTTGGGCACAGGAAACACCCGTGGATGTGACTATGTCTGGTGTAGGCCTAGTGTTCCGTTCTGGGACATGGTGGGGCAAATCAAATGGTCCCGTGCTCTAAGCAGAGGGCCGCGGAACAGTCCAGTGGCAGTGGCCTCCTCTGAGATGTTAAAGGCTGAGGAGCACTCACCAAAGTAGATCGCACAGCACTGTCTCCTTAAGTCCCACTCAGGCTGAATCTCATGTCCAGGTATAGCTTTCTCCTCCATCATTTCATTCCACAAGCACACAGAACAGATCTTTTCTGTCTCTCTCCGCCACCACCACTCGATCCGTCCAATTCCCCTGCAATGGAGAATGCAGCAGTGATGCATCCCGCCCTCATCACATCTCGTACTGGTGTCAGGCGGCTGCATCTGGTATTCCCTGCTGGGCCTCTCCCGTTACAGGGTGGGGCCCTTTCAGGACTCTCCACCCATTTCATAGAGACCTTATGTAGGGGGCGTGTTTCCCTTCTTCTTTGGCGTTCCCACCAAGGGCGGACCCGACGTTGTTGACAGCAATCTCCTGATGCCATTTCTGCATCATCACGCCCACAAAGGTGGTCCTTACAGTCCTTTCTGGTGCCAAAGTCCTCCATGGCCACCATTTTATCACTCACTTTGTCAGATTCAGTCACAGTTTTTTCCACATTCAATTCTTCAGTCACATCTTGCAATTTACTCACAGTTGCAGCATTTTCAACCCGCACTTCTCGGGTCAAACTTGCCATATCAACTTTTATATCGACATCCTTTTCCATCACTTTGCTGTTCACATTAGTTTCTTTAACTTGTGCAGTTCCACCGCGCTGTAAGGTATTGACATCCTGCTGACTACGCCAATTGTGAAGGTCAGCCAGGGCGGTAGTCGTAACTGAGGTAGTCGGGCATTGTACACCCTGGCCACCCTCTACAGGAAAACAGTACATTTTTTCTTGCATATCACTGTTGGTACTCACGGAGCTGTCAGTGTCTTCTTGGCTGCACTGACTTGTAGCTGCTCCTGGATCCCACAGAATAGAGACAGAGTCCAGGGCAACTCTTAACTGAATATATTTATTGGCTTCAAGACACAACACATCCACGTAGTTACCAGCATTTCCATTACAGTAAAGATGTCACATTACTTTATCTTCCCCTTCACTGTTCCTTGCGTCACTAAGTGTTTCCGAGGGACGGGGTAACTCAGACGACCCTTCATTGTCCTCCCGGGAAAGCGTCACCATGGTAGAGCATTCTGCCGCCTGCTTCCCCTCAGACAACAGAGATCCAGCTTACGAGGCTATCCCCCACATATTGGAGCGACCTGCCCGTACTTTTGCGGGGACCTTTCTTCTACCTCTACTTCCTTCTTTCCCTCTGTACTGCAGGTTCTGCTGTTCCTTGTTCTCCTCTAAGTTCCCCCCGTGGATGGCTGGGAATACCCTTAAACTTTACGAGGTAGTTAGGCAACTCGGGCGTATTGCCCATATGAGCACTGAAGGGTCAGGCCCCTGACTGACTATAACCAGGAAGACCCTCCTGTCTTACTCCCCAGCTAAACCCTCCAACATTTAACTATGTATATGTTGGCCTGTTCTAAAAATCTCTATGCCCCCATCTAATGGCCATTTTGTACACTGCACTGTCCCTATTATATACACTGTGCAGAAACATAGCAGCATATAATCAAATATATATATATATATATATATATATATATATACACATATACATACATGTATTATAAAATGGAGGCTTAAGGGGGTAAGACGCTCAACCCCTTACTCTTACAAGCATAAATCAGCTGCTGGCAACGAACAAGACACTACAAGGGAGCGCAGTAAGGTACGTAGGATGGTTTATCTTTTTATGTTTCTCTGATGGGGTCCATGCATAGCAGGATAGGGATGAGGGTGCCATGCATAGCAGGATAGGGATGAGGGTGCCATGCATAGCAGAATAGGGATGAGGGTGCCATGCATACCAGGATAGGGATGAGGGTGCCATGCATACCAGTATAAGGATGAGGGGGCCATGCATACCAGTATAGGGATGAGTGGGCCATGCATACCAGTATAGGGATGAGGAACCATGCATACTAGGATAGGGATGAGGGAGCTTTGTGTATCAGGATAGGGATGAGGGTGCCGTGCATACCTGGATAGGGATGTGGAGACCATGCATACCAAGATAGGGATGAGGAACCATGCATACCAGGATAGGGATGAGTGGGCCATTTATACCAGGATAGGGATGAGGAGCCATGCATACCAAGATAGCGATGAGGGTGCCATGCATACC
Source organism: Dendrobates tinctorius (assembly GCF_039654945.1). NCBI lineage: Eukaryota > Metazoa > Chordata > Amphibia > Anura > Dendrobatidae > Dendrobates > Dendrobates tinctorius. Next base: position 3,032,453 of record NW_027361912.1, read on the forward strand.
AGAATAGGGATGAGGAGACCATGCATACCAGTATAGGGATGAGGGGCCATGCATACCAGGATAGTGATGAGGGGGCCATGTATACCAGAATAGGGATGAGGAGCCATGCATACCAGGATAGGGATGAGGGTGCCATTCATACCAGGATAGAGATGAGGGTAAAATGCATACCAGAATAGGGATGAAGATACCATGCACACCAAGATAGGGATGAGGGGGCTATGCATACCATGATAGGGATGAGTAGCCATTCATACCAGGATAGGGATGAGGGGACAATGTATAACAGGCTTATACTCGAGGCAATAAGTTTTCCCAGTTTTTTGCTGTAAAATTAGGTGCTTATATTCAGGTCCACTTATACTCTAGTATATACGGTAATCTGAACCTGTCAATTTCATAAATTTTAACACAAATTCAATTAGCATCAAATCGATGAGCTCATCTCTAATTATTTCTTTACTATTCAGATGCAATATTGCACAGTAATATCATGGGAATATCTGATTATTTCGTTGAAGAAATGGGTCTTGTGGGAATGTTACCAAACCTTTATAAAATTATAAATAGGTTTGATTTTCACAAAGGCAGAGCAGCAGCGCGTGGAGAGGCTTTTGAGTTTTCAGGTAAATGTCAAATATAAATAAATTATTTGTGTATGATACATTGTACCAAATCAATTTGTTTGTTTTTTTGCTTATTTTGGCAAGGCTTCATGGAAATATTAATGCTATGAGCACCTTTGATCTGGAAAAAATTTTTTTTTATGTACGTCACTGGTTAATTTTAGTTAGTAAAACTGTACTCTTGCAATCTTCATTTGCTCGTTTTAAGACCCTTTGATATGCAGTTTGTAGCCTGATCTAAGTTTCACATTTTTCTCTGGCAGTAGTGTCCCTTCTAGTAATATAGGCTGGATGTGAGGAGCTATACATGTGTTTCTAGGGTGCGGCTCTATTTATTAGTTTACAGTCAGCACAGCTTCTGTTATTCCCTTTTTTATCTTAATGCACTTTCCTCATCTAAAACCTGCTTTTTATGCCCTTCCTGTAGACTGTAGAAACTGACCTCTGTTACCCTATGGAAATCTGTGCACAACCCTCTCCATTCTATTATCTCAAACACTGAGAGGAGGTAAAGGAAGAGCAGAGAGAGCAGTCGGCACCAGGAACTCTAATGGATTTGTTACATTTTTGAAGAGCATTAGATATTTTTTTTTTGCAGTACAGCAACTCTGCAGCAGCAAAATGCTAAAACCTTTTTAACAAAGATAATCTACACATTTTCTTAATTTTTCGTTGATAAAATAAATAATCAATAATTAAACAGATTATGTGTGAATATGTACATAGGCTTTAATGATACAACACTATTTTTTCCATCTCTGGTTTTGAGAGCCCAAGCTTTCGAAAGAGATACATGCATAGTTTGCTTTTTCATTTTCTGACCTATACAAGGATTTTTTTTTTCAGTGAGATGTGTTGTATTTTTAAATCTCATCATTTTAGAATGCACATAATATATTAAAATTAAAATTTATTAGTTTTATGATTTGTTTTTTCAACTTTAATTTTTTTTAAGCTTATTTACATTTGTTTGTGCCTTTAAAATTTCTTAAAATGTATTTATTAAAATTTATTTTTCATGTTTGCGTAAAAACTGAAATTTTCATAACTTCTACTTTAGGATAGACATAACTTTTCAATTTATTTTTATTAATTTTTAGAAAGGTCAGACTAACCAAAAATTGCAATTCCAGGCTTTTTAGGCTCATTTGCAAATTACATGCCATTCCCACGCCTATATTCTTTAAGTGCCAATTGTCAGCCCTGTAAGGACACCTTCACACTTGTGAATTTCGTGTATTTTGCATCAATACTTATTCCTCATCAGTACAGTTCATGGTTTGGCTAACAGAACGAGAAACCATTGTTGCAGCTTTGAGAGGGACTGGTTCTCAATATGAAGACCAGTCAAGTCTAGATATTTTTCCAGGATAAGGGTTCGCTCACATTGCTGTATATTCTCTCACATGAGAGAATCCGGCTGATCATGCGAATGACGCTCGGCTCAAGCTCAATAAGAGTTTGAGCCAAGTGTCATCTGAGTTTGACCTGAGAATCGCAGCAGAGGTGCAGAGAAGATGAAGAACTTAATTTCTCCATCTTCTCTATTGTCTCTCTTCGTGTACATCGGACTGTACTCTGACATTATCTGATCATTTTGACCTGGAACTAGGACTTCTCACTAAAGATGATGAAAAGGTATTCACATGACCCGGTCCATTTACCGCATCAGTAATCTGTGCCCACTGTGGCCTGAAAACCACTTCCTACCTCCCAGGATCCATGGATGTTCTTTGCATTAACTGACCTGGTGTGACATCTCATGTACATAATGCCACAAGGAAGACAATTTTCCAGGTGGAATAATCAAAAGTAGATGACGGTTCTTCATAACTCCCGTTAGGTGGCCAGAGGTTACTGACATGGCCAATGAATCAGGTCCTATCAATTTGCACCAATTCTAGTTTTCATTTTTCTATATTTCAATTTGCTTAGATTTTTATGATACGACTGTTTCTTCACCATATAACAATTTTTTTGTATTCTTTTTTTCAGAATTTTACTTTTTAAATAGTTCTTACAGTCTACAGTTATTAGGTTCTTTTGAAGGACGTAGATCTGGGGATTTATTCTGACGGAATATAGGATCAACTAGATGAACAAATGTCTTTCTTCGGCCTTGCTAACTATGTTACTATGATTCTATGTTACATTTACCATCTATCCACAACATAGGTAATAAATATCTAAATTCTGGGAGCCACAACACTTATAACCCCCATATACATTAGACTAATGTTGGCTGAAGCTACTGATATCGATGGGTTCAGCAGACGGTCTAATGTGTATGGGGGCACCGGATGACTAATGGTCAGAAACATGTTGATCGCTCATGTCCAATTTCAGACTACTAATCTCATTGTTCTCACTCTGATAAGTCACAGTGTTAGTTGGCAGCTTTCTCATAGAGAGCAAAGAAGCACTCATTTGAAAGAGCTTTCCTGTGTACCGTGTCAGCTGAGATGGCTCTTGTCCAAACGACTAGCAGAGGCATCGTTTGGCTGAAGCATTGTTTGGCTTATTGCCACCTAATATGTATGCCCAGGCTTAGTCCCCAATCACTAGAAAAGGATTTCATTTTCTCTGTTGCTCCTCATTGTACACCTAGATTTAGGAGAAATTTGAATGATAGAGAGGTCAAGCATTTGCCTTCATGCTCCATTCAAAAACTATAACATTGATGGAAACAGCCAATCACAATGATCATTCACTTAGGCAAAGCCACCACACAGTGAGGAGGAAAGCTCAAATTAAAGTCTAATTTATAGCAGAAACATGTATTTGGGATAAACAATAATTTATTTATCTACCTACATTTCCCTACAGTATTACATTCCAAATGTATGGTAAGATAATGAATACCTCATTTTTTGAAGATTTTCACCTACTAGCATTCTCCGAATATCACAATCTCTCTTATATCATTATCCTTAGTATTTTATTGATGTACCTTCTATGTATGCTTGGAAATTTGATTATTATAGTTGTGGTATGGGTGACACCAAGACTACACACTCCTATGTACTTTTTCTTGTGTAACCTCTCTACCTTGGACATGGCCTATGTATCTGCTATTCTGCCAAAGCTCCTCGATTTTCAGATAACTAAGAAAACTAGGATTTCCTTCACAGGCTGTTTCACCCAGCTATTCATGTCCGTGGCATGTATTAACACAGAATTTTTATTGTTGTCCTCTATGGCCTTTGACCGTTATGTGGCCATATGTGTCCCTTTAAAATATGGCATCATAATGAATAAGAAAGCATGTCTTGTACTTTCCCTTGCTCCATGGACAATCGGTGCCTTGAACTCATTGCTCTATGTCTTCTTGATATCTCGCCTATGGTTTTGTGATTCCAAGCATATCACCCACTTCTACTGTGATATGAAAGCCCTTCTAAAAATCTCCTGCAGTGACATCAGACATGTGAACCTTGTGATATTGTCAGAAGGATATACTTTAGGTTTTATAGCTTTTGGCTTGATTTTGATTTCTTATGTTTTTATTATATCAGCTATCCTCAAAATCAAAACATCGGCTAAAAGACTGAAGATCTTCTCCAGTTGTTCATCTCATCTAACAGTTGTTTTGCTTTTTTGTGGTTCTTCTCTAAGTGTCTACATGAATCCTGACTCTAAAAGCTCCACAGACATCGACCTGATGCTCTCTTTGTTGTATGTGGCAGTGGTTCCAGCCATTAATTCTCTAGTCTATAGTTTGAGGAACAAAGAAGTCTTAGATGTTTTAAGATTTGGTAGGGTCATTTTTAGTCATTTCTTAAAAATTAGGAAATTAATTTAGGTCACACATTATAATGCTAAGTATAAAGTATGTAATATAGTATATTGTACATTTATTTATATACTAATAATTATCTTTTTTTCCCATTTTATCTGTTTTAAACCACATGGAAATTATGAGTTCTTATGGCAGAGTGAGTCATATTTAATATAATAGTGTCACTGAAAATAGATCATTGCTTCCAAAGATGACAGCATCACTTACCAGGCGGACGAGACACGCTTCACTATACACAAGTTTACCCGGGACTTACCCTCCCACGAATACTACTTCTATTTTTCCACTCCAAAAGTGAGATTTTGAAAAAGACCAATCCTGGTCGAAACGTTACCTCTTCGTCCGCAAGCTCTTTATGTCACTTATTTCATGCACCTGGTGATGCTTGTACAGAATAATAAAGAAATACTTATTTTGCATTATCATCTACCATTTGAGTGCGGCTGATTCTATTTGATATATTGGACTTTGCGTTCAGCCAGCACCATTTTTCCTCATCGACAGAGTGCACATCATTCTCTCGATATTTCTGGCTGGAGAGACATGGCTTGGCTGCCTTCCAAGATAGAAGGGATGGGGAAATCATATGGGCCCTCCCGACAGGTAGACCAGGGGCAGCCAGGAGGAATGTGGTCTGTCTTTGTTGGAGGGACAATGAAGCTTTCCCACCCAGGAGTAGAGTGGTGGAGCCTCTCCTGAAGATGGGCTTCAGGGCAGTGAACATTTTCGCCCTGATATATCTTTTTGGTACCCTGTTCTTCGACGTCAGCTTCGTTCGACCAGAGGGGCTGGAACTCTGGTCGAATTATGAGCTGGTGAAGGGAGAGCCTGGCTGGCAGGATTTCGCCATACAGGTGGTGTCTCACCAAAATGGGATTTTGACCAGTAATGAGTCACTTTCTGTAGTTGACATCCTTATGTGGCTTTCCCATTACGGGAAAGTTATAAAAGTCCCAAAGAAGAACCGGGACAAGTTTGGCATCTGTTCAGGGGGCTGGACATTCATGCCAAAATTGAAGGTCTCAGGAGGTACCATCACCCACATTCCTTCATCGGCGTTCCTGAGAAGGGACAGTATTCTGCTCTTCTACCAGAGGCAGCCGAAGGTCTGCCACAGGTGCTGTGATCCCTGCCACTTCAAGGCAAGCTGCAAGGTGCAGAAATGTGCCTTGTGTGGTGGGGTGAGTCATCTTGCCGCATCCTATGGTGACATTAGGTGCCACCTGTGTGGTGATCTGGGTCACCCATATAGCCACTGCCCCCCCCTGCTCCTTTTCCAATGCTGCTACAGGCCAGGCGGGGGGACCATGGGGGGAACCCCTGGTGGTGCAACCTCTGCCGTGGAAGGTGGTGGTGGCAGGACAGAGTTTGAGAGGTCAGTGAGGAAGGACAAGGCTAGAAGTGCCTCCTATTAAAGGAGGAAGGCAAAGACCCATGGGGGTGAGGGTCAGGGAGAGCCTCAGGCAACTGGGTTAATGTCTGTCCCCCCCGGGGGCTGTGGCCAGTGTTTCTGAGGCCCTGGGGTAGGAAGAGGTATGCGAGGAGATCAGGAGGATGGAGTGGGAGGACCTGGCTGACTCTGACAACTCCTCCCAGTATGAAAGTGTGGATGAGGAGGTTATGGAGCAGCCTACCAAAAGCATGGTGGCAACCGTACCAAAAAAATGGGCAGAAAGGGAAGGTTAAAAAGCCTTCCAAGCCCCTCCGACCGTAGGTATGCCAAAGGAAGGGCTCACCGGCTCCCCTCTGATCGCCCTCTCCAACTGGTACCAAGCCATCGATGACTCAGCTGAGATGGAGGTCAGGGGTGAGGAGACGGGGTCGGTACCTGGGGGGCTTTCAGGGGATGACAGAGTCTGTCCTCTGGAGGATGCTGTTTCCTCTGAGGGGGACTTCCCTGGAGCCCAGAGGCGAGGAGAACACTAAAATGGACACCTCGACTTCCTTAAAAAGGAAAAAGATAGTGGAACCTGACCCCTCTTCGGGGAAGAAGGGTAAAGTGGGGGTGGGGATAAAAAGGCCATCCAACTTAATCACCCATGATGGCAAAACCCACCCCATTGGCTCTGGCATTGATTAATGTCGCCAGTATAAAGTCAAATACGGCTAGATTTGAGGCCTTTGATTTTCTCTCCCGAATTGAGGCTGACATTTTATTTTTGCACGAAACCAGACTAACAGACATGGGGGCCATTTACAATGCCAAAAGGGAGTTGAGGAGTGGGCCCTCATACTGGTCTCTTGCGGCCGAGCCGTATAGCGGGGTGTCAGTCCATTTTAAGACCGCATCGGTGGAATGCAGATGGGTGATTGAAGTGGAAATGGGGAGGTGCCTGGTCTTAGACATCTTTATGAGGGAACAGAAGCTTCTACTTATAAATATCTATGGGCCACAGTCCAAGTGGGACCATAAATGTTTCTTCCTTAAGAACAAGCCTTTTCTTTTTACGAGTCGGCAGATGGTCTTCAGTGGGGATTTTGACACCATTGAGAGATCCCGTGATAGGGAAAGGCCGGGAGACCGAAGGCTGGCTTATGATAGCAAGAGCCTAAATAGTATAGCTTGTAAAGCACATCTGGCACACTCCAGGTCAAGGGAGTTTCACCTTTCATAGGGAAAGCAGTAGTGTCAGGATCCTGCCAGTGCCGGCGTGCAGCCTCCACTGAGCAGGGACTCACCCGCACTGTAGAGGGGCCCGGGGTCAGGTACAGCCGGAAAGTACAGATACACAGGACCTGTGGACGCTGAAGTTTAGAAACCAGTGAAGGACCCACGGTCATGTGACTGCAAGGGGGCGGGGCTTAGCATCCTGCTTTCAGCGATGGCAGGACACTATACAGAAATACTCAGAGTCAGGTAAAACGGATGTTATACACAGAGATAGCAGTAAAGTACCAGGGATGAGACAGAACGGATAGTCGGGGTCAAGCAGGGGTCAAAACCAAACAGACATAGAAGGTACCAAGCAGAATCCAACAAGCAATATCCAGAGAACAGACCAAGTTGTACACAGAGTATCAAGCAACCAGAACACAGCACAAACACACTCAGGGGTCACCACACAATGCCAAGGGCAAAAGTATAACTGATGGGAGCTTCCTGGGGCAATGAGAAGCTTTCCCAGAACCAATGAGAGGCCACCATAATAAGTCCCAGGTGTGCAGGTAAAAGTCTGCACTGAGATCTAACCATTAACCCCAGAAGTGCCGGTCCACAGCACTGGTATCACGACAGTACCCCCCTCTCAACGGGGGGCCTCTGGACCCCCAGGCTTGCCCGGGTACCTAGCATGGAATGCCCAAACCAGGCGATCCACATGCATCAACCGGGCCGGCACCCAGGACCTGTCCTCCGGCCCATACCCCTTCCAATGAACTAGGTACTGTACTGACCGCTGTACCAACCTGGAATCTACGATGTGACCAATCTCATATTCCACATGTCCCTCAACCGAAACCGGAGGAGCAGTGGACTCGGATTCTCCCCGGACTGCTTCAAAAGGCTTCATTAGAGGTCTATGGAAGACGTTAGGGTCTGGATTGATTTTTTCCACAATCTTGTACGGGCCAATGAATTTGGGGCCCAACTTGGCTGACGGAATCTTTAACTTAATGTTTCGCGTGGAGAGCCAAACTTTCTCTCCAACCTGAAACATGGGACCAGATGTTCGTTTCCTGTTCGCGAAAAACTTGTACCTGTCTTGAGACCTAGATATACGCCGCTGGACTTCTGCCCATGTATCTTTTAACCACCGAACAGAGTCCTCAGCCCCAGGACACCCTGAATCCAGACGAGAAAACTCACCAAAATGAGGACTGAACCCATAGTTGATCAAGAAAGGGGACATACCAGTGGATTGACTCACTCGACTATTGAAGGCAAATTCAGCCAACGGCAGTATATCCTAACAGTCATTCTGTCTAGCAGAAGTCAGGCACCTGAGGATCTGTTCCAGAGACTGATTAGTGCATTCCGTCTGGCCATTACTCTCGGGATGGTATTTAGACGAAAAGGACAGAGATATCCCTAATTTTTTGCAGAAAGCACGCCAAAACTTAGCCACAAACTGCACACCACGATCAGACACCACATTCAGGGGTACCCCATGCAAGCGGCCACATGCTGCACAAACAATCTGGTTAAGGACTCAGCAGAAGGTAATGCGGACAGGGGTATAAAAATGAGCCTGCTTTGAAAATCTGTCCACCACTACCCATATCACCGTATTACCCCTGGAAGAGGGAAGATTGGTAATAAAATCCATGGACAGGTGGGTCCATGGTCTCTCGGGAACTGTCAAGGGCATCCCCCGCCGGCCGGCTATGAGAGATTTTAGAACGAGCGCAGACCCCACAACCAGAAATAAATTTCTTCAAATCAGAACCAAGGGTAGGCCACCAGAAGATCCTAGCCACCGCCAGTCGTGTGGCTGATATACCAGGGTGAGCACACAGCTTGGATTTTTGGAACTCTTGCAAGAGTTTAAGGCGAAGTTGCTCTGGGGCAAACAACTTGCCCCCTGGCTTGGCCGCAGGAGCCAGCGACTGGACCCCCTAAATTTCCCTTTCCAATTCAGACGAGATCCCTGCTACCACCACCCCAGGGTTCAGAATGGAGGACGGTGGCTCAGGGGCAGACACAGGATGAAAACTACGAGATAAGGCGTCAGCCTTGACATTCTTTGACCCTGGACGGAATGTAATAGTAAACTGGAGACGAGAAAAAAAAAGTGACCAACGGGCCTGTCTGGGCATTAGTCTTTCAGAAGACTCAATGTATGACAAATTTTTGTGATCGGTGATCACAGTAACAGGGTGACTGGCCCCCTCCAAAAAGTGCCTCCACTCCTCAAACGCCAACTTGACCACAAGAAGCTCTCTATTGCTTACATCATAATTTCTTTCAGCAGCAGAGAACTTCCTGGAAAAGAAAGCACATGGCCTGAGGTTGGTAAGAGTGGCAGGCCCTTGGGACAACACTGCCCTCACCCCCACCTCAGAGGCATCCACCTCCACCACAAATGGTTTGGACGGATCTGGCTGTACCAACACAGGAGCAGACATAAAACATTTTTTCAGAGTCGCAAAGGCCTCTTTTGCGAGCGAGGACCAATTTCTCACATCCGCACCTTTGCATGTTAGATCCGTAAGAGGTTTGACCACCTGCGAAAACCCCCGGATAAATTTGCGGTAATAATTGGCAAACCCCAAGAAGCGCTGAAGACCCTTAAGATCTCGGGGTTGCACCCAATCCGCAATGGTCTGCACCTTTTTGGGGTCCATGAGAAAACCCTCACAGGATACAATTAATCCCAAAAAAGACAATTCTTGAACACAAACTACACATTTCTCCAATTTGGCATACAGATGATTTTCTCTCAGTCTTTGGAGAACAGTTTGTACATGTTCCAGATGAGAATGCCTGTCGGAGGAGTATATCAAAATATCATCTAAGTAGATAACGACAAAACGACCAATGAGATCCGAGAATACCACGTTGATGAAATTCTGAAATATGGCGGGGGCATTGGTAAGACCAAACGGCATGACTAAATTTTCAAACAGTCCCTCGGACGAGAGGAACGCAGTTTTCCATTCATCCCCCTCCCGGACCCTTATCAAATTATATTCCTTTCCGAAGATCCAGTTCAGAAAACCACTTTGCCCCTGATAGTTGGTTACACAAATCGGGAATCAGCGGAAGGGGGTACGTATTCCGTACAGTAATCTGATTAAGCTCCCGAAAATCGAGACAGGGACGTAACCCGCCATCTTTTTTTTTTTACAAAAAAGAAACCTGCCGCCACAGGTAAGACTGAAGGACGTATGTGTCCCTTGCGCAGACTTTCAGCAATGTACTCCTTCATAGCCAAGCACTCCGGGCCGGATAAATTAAACATATGGGCTTTAGGTAATTTAGCCCCCGGGACCAGCTCGATAGCACAGTCAAAGGGTCTATGTGGCGGTAACGTCTCAGCCTCGCTTTCAGAGAATACATCTTCGAAGTCCTTCAGGCATTCCGGAATACCTTCCAGCTAGACAGATGATACAGACACAGATTTAACAGGTTCAACCAGCAGAGCGGATTTATTACACAACTTAAAATCATTAAACCCCATTGAACAATCTCCCCCATTTTCCAGTTAATAACTGGGTTATGACGTTGTAACCAGGGAACACCAACACCAACCCTGCAGGTAGATTGTCCAGAACCAAACAACTTAGGTTTTCCACATGAGTAGCGCCCACTCTGAGCGAAAACAAGTCAGACATACAGAGAATTCCCTCCTTAGTGAGGGGAGAGGAGTCAATGGCCACCACCTTAATCGGAACCTTGAGCCTAACTGACCCTATCTTGCAGCGTGTGACCAATTGGGATGTGATCAATCGATGATCCGCAGTCCACGAAGGCTGTAGTGGGGCCCGGGGTCAGGTACAGCCGGAAAGTACAAATACACAGGACCTGTGGACGCTGAAGTTTAGCAAGCAGTGAAGAACCCACAGTCATGTGACTGCAAGGGGGCGGGGCTTAGCGTCCTGCTTTCAGAGATGGCAGGACACTATACAGAAATACTTAGAGTCAGGCAAAACGGAGGTCATACACAGAGATAGCAGTAAAGTACCAGGGATGAGACAGAATGGATAGTCGGGGCCATGCAGGGGTCAAAACCAAACAGACATAGAAGGTACCAAGCAGAATCCAACAAGCAATATCCAGAGAACAGACCGAGTCGTACACAGAGTACCAAGCAACCAGAACGCAGCACAAACACACTCAGGGGTCACCACATAATGCCAAGGGCAAAAGTATAACTGATGGGTGATGGAAGCTTCCTGGGGCAATGAGAAGCTTTCCCAGAAGCAATGAGAGGCCACCATAAGTCCCAGGTGTGCAGGTAAGAGTCTTTACTGAGATCAAACCATTAACCCCAGAAGTGCCGATCCACCAGCACTGGTATCATGACAAGTAGGTCTAGAATTTTGGATCTCTGTAGCAGTAAGTGTGAGTGGTGGGAGATCTTCAAAGAGAGGGTGGCAAGTTTCTTCCGTCAGCTTTCGAGCCTCAGAGGTCTGAACAGGCATCACTTGTATCGGGCTATGAGGAGGAAACTCGAGCAGCTTGTCTCGACTGGAGGTGACCGCGAGGAAATCTCCAGGGTGAAGTCTTTGCTTAAAAGGTGTAAGTATGATAGGCACACATCTTTGTTTTTTGAGAAGGATTTTGAGAGGTACCGCACACCCGACCCCTACAGAAATTGTAAGATGTCAGTGAGTTGAAAGGTGGTGACAGGACTGATGGACAGTACAGGTTCCCTGAGAAGATCCAAATCAGGAATCCTGGAGGTGGTCAGGTCCTTTTACTCATGCCTCTTGGGAAAGAGAGATCTGGATCGAGATGGGATGTCAGCTTTCCTGGCTGAAACCGTTCCTGAACCAGGAGATGACCCCTCTCTTCATGTTTTGGCAGATGCAATCAGGTAGGTGGAAGTGAGACTGGTGGGCTGTAAAGGTGTTTTGGTTTTGCTCTCTGTTGCTTCTATTATGTTTGTATGTTTTGTCTGTGTGTTGACAGCATGTTGGGGGGGTTTAGTTTCAGGGTGGGTGGGGGTGTGTGGGTTTTCTCAAAGAAATGAAAATGAAAAAGGACATCCTGATGAAAAAGGACATCCTGACAAGGAAAATTAACCAAAGGCAAATGGACCCACTAAAGGGAAATAAGGGCATGATAAATTCTTCATGGACCTTGGTGTGCAGTGATAGGCGTAATAAATTGTTCATGGACCTCAGTGTGCTGTGATATGTATGAGATTTTTCATGGACCTTGGGTACAAGGCATTGGGCTAAGTTAGGCTTTTGACGTGTTGTGGGGAAAAAAAATAAAAATAATAAAAAAAAAAATTATAAAAGGAGTATGTTTTACTGCATGGCTTCAGTTGTGCAGCAGGTGTGCTATGGCAATGGGGGGTTTTCTTTTTATGGGCAAATGGGCCAGACTTTTTGTTTTTCTTAAAGAGGGAAAGTGTGAATGTGGATGAATGTGTGATTGTTGATGAATGTGTGTTAGGTTTCTTCTTTGTTTTCTGGTTTTCATTAAGGAAAAGGAAATACCGTATTTTTCGGACTATAAGACGCACCGGACCATAAGACGCACCCCAATTTTCAGAAGGAAAATAGGGAAAAAAAAAATAATGTGTCAAATGGGGGTCCGTCTTACATTCCGAATTCAGCTTACCTGGGAAGGGATCCGGCACAGGTGGAGAAGTAGTCACAGGGGTCATTCAGTGGTCCAGGCTCGTGCGGTGGTGGCAGCTCTGTGCTGGGGCAGCTGCGCTGGGGCTGGGACGGGTGGGCTGTGCTGGGGCAGCTGCGCTGGGGCTGGGGCAGGTGGGCTGTGCTGGGGCAGGTGGGCTGTGCTGGGGCAGGGGCAGCTGTGGCAGGGGCAGCTGTGGCAGGGGCAGCTGTGGCAGTGGCAGCTGTGCTGGGGCAGGTGGGCTGTGGCAGGGGCAACTGTGGCAGGGGCAGCTGTGGCAGGGGCAGCTGTGGCAGGGGCAGATGTGGCAGGGGCAGCTGTGCTGGGGCAGCTGTGGCAGGGGCAGCTGTGCTGGGGCAGCTGTGGCAGGGGCAGCTGTGCTGGGGCAGGGGCAGCTGTGCTGGGGCAGCAGCAGCTGGGCTCTGCGGTGGTGGCAGCGGGCGGCGCTCTGCGGTGCGTTGGTGGCAGCGGGCTGTGCTCCGGTGCAGGGGCGGCGGCTCCGCCGGCGTTTCTTCGCAGCCCGGAGGCCCCCGCAGCACCCCTTGCTGGGCGCCGCCATGTTGCGGTGGCCTCCGGGAGCATGGACGCCGGCAAGATGGCCGCCGGTCCGGGGACGGCGCATGCGCAGCTTCAGATCTCGTGCCGAGATCTCGGGGGACGAGATTCAAATCTCGGCAACGAGATCTCATCCCCCGAGATCTCGGCACGAGATCTGAAGCTGCGCATGCGCCGTCCCCGGACCGGCGGCCATCTTGCCGGCGTCCATGCTCCCGGAGGCCAACGCAACATGGCGGCGCCCAGCAAGGGGTGCTGCGGGGGCCTCCGGGCTGCGAAGAAACGCCGGCGGAGCCGCTGCTCCTGCACCGGAGCACAGCCCACTGCCACCACCGCACCGCAGAGCGCCGCCCGCTGCCACCACCGCACCGCAGAGCCTCGCCCGCTGCCACCACCGCACCAGGTAAACCATGCATTGCGACCATAAGATGCACCCCCCACTTTCCCCCAAAATTTTGGGGGAAAAAAGTGCGTCTTATGGTCCGAAAAATACGGTACATGGGAAAAGTCCTTGCTGGAGGTTATTGAAGCTGGAAAGTATTTGGACTCTGTTAATTTGGACTCTGGACTCTGGTCTATTGGTTTTAAGGTCTTTTGGTTTTGTGGTTTTTGTTTTCTTGTTTTGTAAAATGTATTTTGTACTTTTATAATAAAAAGAGTTCCAGTTCTGTCTGCTGCTGCTTTTACAGATATTTCTAGACATAACCTCAGGTATCAGGGGCCAGAAATAATTTTTTTTTGTATCATAATCCTGATTATTTGCTTAAAATGCACACAAAGCTGCTCCACCACGTCAAGGTAACCCCTATCGAAGCAGTCCCTATCTAATGTATTAAAAACCTGAACATGTGAACAGTGTCTAATATGAACAGGATTCAGAGAGGCCGCTCCCTAGTATGGGCTTGTGGTCTGAGACAGCTCTTATGTGCATGTCACACAAGAGAGGGGTGGGGTCTCCCAAACCATGCTAAGCAAGGAAAAAAATGGATTCAAAACACACATGTGACATGGGGAGCAGCCTGTCTGAATCAGCACTTGCTGATTACTGCCATTTTTTATTGCAGAGTATTTTTGCAAATCTGTCATTCTGTGTTTTCTTGTTGTATCTCAGTTAGTGGGTGGTGTAAGCATTGTCTGATCAACGTGTTCACACTTGTGCATGTCACATGTGTGTTTTAATCCGTTTTTTTTCCTTGCTTACATTGGTTTGGAAGACCCCACCCCTCTCTTGTGTGACGTGCACATAAGAGCTGTCTCAGACCACAAGTCCATACTAGGGAGCAGCCTGTCTGAATCCTGGTCATATTAGACACTGTTCACATGTTCAGGTTTTTAATACATTAGATAGGAACTGCTTCGATAGGGGTTACCTTGACGTGGTGGAGCAGCTTGGTGTACATTCTTTTGCGCAAAAAAATGTATCGACTAAATACCCTGTATTTGTTATCCAGCACTTGCTGATTACTGCCATTTTTTATTGCAGAGTATTTTTGCAAATCTGTCATTCTGTGTTTTCTTGTTGCATCTCAGTTAGGCCTGTTTCACACTTCCGTTTTTTCTGTCAGTCAAAATCCACCAAAATAGCGGAAAACAGATCCGCAGGCGGACTGACAGAAACGGGGGTGAGCGGAACGGCGGATGTACGGATCCGCTGATGGTAAAAATTTAAAGCAACCGCTCCTGGGGGGGAGAGCGAGAGAGTTTTCTTCCAGCAGCCAGACAAGATTCAGGGATAAAAAGGGAAAATGCGGATCCGCAGGGCAAAAAAACGTTACAGGCTCCGTTCGATGATCTCAGCGGACGGCAAAAATTTGGCGGATCCGCAAAAAAACGGATCCAACGGATGGCCATCCGTCAAGATGCACCGGTAATGCAACTCAATGGAGAAAAAAAACGGATCCGCCAAGTGTGAAACAGGCCTTAGTGGGTGGTGTGAGCATTGTCTGATCAACGTGTTCACACTTGTGCATGTCACATGTGTGTTTTTAACAAGCAGAGAGAAGTCCAGTCACCAGCAAAATGGAGTTTTGGATAGAGGAAAATTAGGCTATGATAATCAGAGGATATATACCCGCTGCAAGGTACGTACATTCCCCAATCAAAGTGAACAACATAATGATACATAGCACACACAATAATATCATAGCCTAATTTTCCTCTATCCAATACTCCATTTTGCTGGTGACTGGACTTCCCTCTGCTTGTGTATATGGTTTGTCCGTCACACGGATCACATAGATTAATAGAATGGTAGAGTTGGAAGGGACCTCCTGGGTCATCTAGTCCAACCCCCTGCTCAAAGCAGGATTCACTAAATCATCCCAGACAGATACTGTCCAGCCTCTGTTTGAAGACTGTTAAAAAGATTTTTCTAATATCTAAGCTGTGCTTCTTCCCATTCAGTTTCATCCCATTGCTTCTAGTCTTTCCTTGTGCAAATGAGAATAAAGATGATCCTTCTACAATGTGACAGCCCTTGAGATATTATTAGACAGGTATTAAGTCTCCTCTGAGTCTTCTTTTTTGCAAACTAAACATTCCCAGATCCTGCAACCTTTCCTCATAAGACAGGGTTTGCAGACCGGTCACCATTCTGGTCGCTCTTTTCTGAACTTGCTCCAGTTTGCTGATGTCTTTTTTAAAATGTGGCGCCCAAAACTGGACACAATATTCCAGATGAGGTCTGACCAAAGAGGAGTAGAGGGCAATAATGACTTCACGTGATCTAGACTGTATGCTTCTGTTAACCCCTTAACGACCAGGGGTATTTTTGGTTTTGCATTTTCATTTTTCCCTCCCTTTCTTTCCAGAGCCATAACTTTTTTATTTTTCTGTCTATATGGCCATCTGAGGGCTTATTTTTTGCGGGACGAGTTGTACTTTTAAATGACACCATTGGTTGTAGCATGTCGTGTACTCGAAAACGGGAAAAAAATTCCAAGTGCGGTGAAATTGCCAAAAAAGTGCAATCCCACACTTGTTTTTTGCTTGCCTTTTTTGCTAGGTTCACTGGATGCTAAATCTGACCTGCCATTATGATTCTCCAGGTCATTACGAGTTCATAGACACCAAACATGTCTAGGTCCTCTTTTATCTAAGTGGTGAAAAAAAATTCCAAAGTTTGCTAGAAAAAAAAAAATTGCGCAATTTTCTGAGACCCGTAGCGTCTCCATTTTTCGTGATCTGGGGTCGGGTGAGGGCTTATTTTTCCGTGCCAGGCTGATGTTTTTAATGATACCACTTTTGTGCAGATACGTTCTTTTGATCACCCGTTATTGCATTTTAATGCAATGTCTTGGCGACCAAAAAAACATAATTCTGGCGTTTTGAATTTATTTCTCGCTACGCCGTTTAGCGATCGGGCTAATACTTTTTTTTATTGATAGATTGGGCGATTCTGAACGCGGCGATACCTAATATGTGTATGTGGGATTTTTTTTTTACTGTTTTATTTTGATTGTGGTGAAAGGGGGGTGATTTGAACTTTTAGGTTTTTAATTTTTTTATTTTTAAACATTTTTTTTTTTTTACTTTTGGCATGCTTCAATAGCCTCCATAGGAGGCTAGAAGCATGCGCAACCCGATCGGCTCTGCTACTTATGGGCGATGAGCAGATCGCCCATATGTAGCAGATTTATTGCTGTGCTTTCAGCACCGACCACCGGATGGTGCTGAAAGCCATATGCCTGGAACAACCATAGAGGTCTCATAGAGACCTCTGGTTGTCCAGGCAACATGACGCCAACCCCCGATCACGTGACGGGGTCGGTGATGACATCATTTCCGGCCCGGCAGCCGGAAATGCTATTTAAATGCCGCTGTCAGCTTTGACAGCGGGAAATAACTAGTTAATAGGCGCGGGCGGACGGCGATTTCGCTCGCACCTATTGCGGGCACATGTCAGCTGTTCATAACAGCTGACATGTCCCGGCTTTGATGCCGGCTCAGCGCCGGAGTCCTCATCTAAGCAGGGGAGATGTCTGATGACGGACTATGTCCGTCATTGGACATTAAGGGGATAATACATCCCAGAATTGCATTTGCCTTTTTTGCTGCTCCATCACACTGTTGACTCATGTTCAGTTTATTATCTATTAGTATACCCAAGTCTTTTTCACATGTGCTGTAGCTTAACCCTATTCCTCCCAATCTGTATATGCTTTTTTCATTTTTATTGCCCAGATATAGCACTTTGCATTTTTCCCTAAGTGCGCTCAAAATTCTGCCTTTTCTGGCTTCCATTTAAATTTTGTTGCAGTGTGTTAGCGAAGTTATTGACACCAGTTTGCTGTTAAAAAGTTACCAACAGGCCAGCTATTTAAAACTGTGATTTGTCTGTCACCCGGATCACATATAAGTGCACTCAAAATTCTGCCATTTCTGGCCTCCATTTAAATTGTGTTGCAGTGTGTTAGGGAAGTTATTGACACCAGCTTGCTGTCAAGAATAGTTACCTACATGCCATCCATTTCAAACTGTGATTTGTCCATCACACGGATCACATATAAGTGTGCTCAAAATCCAGCCATTTGTAGTGAACGTGGAAAATATTGTAGTCCATTTAAAATGGGCAAGGCACGTGGCAAGGGACATGCAGAGCGAGGACAGCAGCACACAGGGGGAGGGAGCCGTAGCACCCCAACAGACAGAAAGGAGCAGTGTGGTGGCCATGTGAGGGAGAAAATGGCTAATGAAATCAATTATTAACCTTACATAAAACAGTTTAGATATGATGTGGCAAAATGGCTCTGCATCCTGGAACAACGCCCTGGAAGGAATCCTTGGAATATGAAGCAGATATTGAACACTGAAGATTGAATACATTACATGGAGTGAAGTTGGCATGGACCTATCATAGATTGATACCATAGTTGTTCAGAACTTGTTCAACACACACTTCCTGCCTGTTATATGCTCTCTTTGGTCCACTAATAAAGTTCAGTTGTGTGCCAGCTTTTGCCAAGTATGGAGCATACATCTGACTCCGGTGTCCAGTGTCTCTCTTTATGCATGCACCTGGCTCATATTTAGGTCAGGAACAGGCAATCACTAAAGGTCTCACCTTAAGAAATCACCCCCGTATTCTTGGCACTCAACAACATGGTGAGGGGGTATGCTCACCAGACCTCAACACCCGGCTTGGATCGAGGGGCAATGTTCAGGGTGGCTCAACTTGGAGACTGATCACCACCATGAGAACACGGTAAGTCTGCTGATTTCCTTGTGAATCTGTAGTACTTGCTTGTGTCACCCGAGCCATTCTGTGTAGTCCTATACTCGCATTTGCCAGACATTTGTGGTGCCCTGACATGGTAGGATGTGGAATATGTACCTCAGGTGGCCCTAAAGAACCCACGGCTACTGGCTGTGAGGAACGCTTACCGTGGTTGATTGCCTGTAGCCTGTAGTATGTAATGTGTCTTGAGAGTGTCATCACTGTTCTGGGCTATCTGAGTTTTGCCTGTGTAGTAGCAAGCAGGGGGGGGAGAGGAGGTGATCTGTGGTAAGTTGAGTGCAAGGTTTTGTGTGCTGCTAGAGTCTCGAGTGCAGAGCATAGCGTTGTTGAACGAGGGCATAAGAAATGAACAGGCATCTCTTTGAACCCTAGCACTGCGCACAAGAATTTACCAGTAGATTGATTAATATGACAGTTGAACGCAAATTCTGCCATGGGCAATACCTCACACCAGTCCTCTTGTCTGGAAGAGGCCAGGCATCTCAAAATTTGTTCCAACGACTGGTTGGTGCGTTCAATCTGTCCGTTAGAGTCAGGGTAATAAGCAGAGGAGAATGACAATGTAACCCCCAACTTCTTACAAAAAGCCTTTCAAAACCTGGCCACAAATTGCACACCACTGTCAGACACCACATTCACAGGTACCCCATGCAACCGAACTTTGTGCTGTATAAGCAAGCGAGCCAAGGTTTCGGCAGAAGGTAACGCTGGTAATGGCACATAGTGGGCTTGCTTCAAAAACCTATCAACCACTACTCATACAACTGAGTTGCCCTTGGAAGGGGGAAGATTAGTGATAAAGCCCATGGACAGGTGGGTCTATTGTTTATCCAGAATTGGCAAAGGTACCAATTCCCCGGCCAGCCGAACCTGAGAGCTCTTGGAGCGAGCGCACACCCCACAGGTATTTACAAACCTTTCGATATCAGTACCCATAGAGGGCCACCAAAAACTCCTCGCTTTTTGCCCCCCAGGTAGCTGCAATCCCAGGGTGTGCACTTAACACAGAATCATGAAATTCTTGCAGGAGTATGAGACGGAAATATTCAGGTACAAACAATTTACCTGGGGGTTTATTCCCGGGAGCTTGTGCTTCCAAAATCTCTCTCTGTAACTCAGAAGAGACTTTTGCCACAACCACTCCCAGTTGAAGAATGGAGGAAGGAGGTTCTGGAGTGGACACATAATCAAAACTTTAGGATAAGGCATAAGCCTTTATATTTTTAGACCCTGGTTGGAACATAATGGTAAAATGAATAAGTGCGCACCGAGTCTGCCTGGGGGTCAATATCTTAGTGGAATTGATATAGGCGAGGTTTTTATGATCAGTGATGACTGTAATGGGATGAACAGCCCCCTCCAGAAAATGCCTCCATTCTTCGAAGGCCAATTTAACCGCCGACAATTCCCTATTGCCGACATCATAATTTCTCTCAGCCGAAGAGAATTTTTTTAGAGAAAAAGGCACAGGGTTTAAGGTTAGTAAGGGTGGACGGACCCTGGGACAACACAGCTCTCACCCCCACCTCCGAAGCGTTGAACTCCATGATAAAAAGGTCTTGATGGATCGGGTTGTATCAACACAGGTACAAAAGTAAAACATTTCTTCAGTGTCTGGAAGGAATCTTTCGTGGCCACGGACCAATTTTTTACATCCGCCTCTTTGAGAGTGAGTTCCATCAAGGGTTTCACCACCTGCGAAAACCCTCCAATGAACTTCCTATAGTAATTAGCGAAGCCCAGGAATCATTGCAACCCCTTCAGGTCATGAGGTTGCACCCAATCTGAAATGGCCTGAACCTTCCCAGTATCCATACGGAATCCCTCGACTGATACAAATGTAGGGTATTGGGATAGAACATCCCTTTATCGCCTCCTCCCCTTTAAGAGCCTTGTTGTAAATATGTTGAATGCACTGGAAGAAAGATACGGTTGCACTCATCAGGAAAAGGAAGGAAGGAGGAGTGTGCGGCTGATGACGGCCGTTTTGCTCTATTGAGCTTCTACGGGTCAGTGAATCAGAGGAAATGACGGAGATATATACCCGCTGCAAGGTACGTACCTTCCCCAATCAAAATGAACAACACAATGATACATAGCACACACAATAATAACTGTGAAAATAAAACATGAATAAAAACATAGTAACGATGTCCTCGGCTGCGACTACCGTCCTGCCCTCCTCTTACACAAGTAAACCCAGAAAAGACAGTTCTTGCATAAATAATGAACACTTCTCCAGCTTAGCATATAAATGGTTCTCCCTGAGTCTCACAAGAACCGTACGAAGATGGTGTAAGTGTGACTTACTGTCCTCTGAGTATATCAAGATGTCATCCAGGTTAATGATCAAATAGCACACAATCAGGTCTGAAAAATTTCAGTTTTTAATTTGGCATCCTGTTATGCCAAATCACCATAGACCTTCTGGGCCTCACCAGTAAAATAGCGGACCAGCACCTCGGCCCACTGCTCTGGTGGTAGCTTCACATGTTCTGCCACCCACTCGAGCACCGTCAGAAATGCCTCCACATCATCACCCGGGGTCATTTTTTACATATCTCATCTTACCGCCTTCTGCACAAATGTGTTGTCACCTGGACTTGTGGGAGGCACTGCCGGACTTCCACGAACCGCCTCTGCCAGCAAGTCAATCTGCTGCTGGTGTTACTGGTGCTGCTGCTGCATTTGTTGTATAAGCAGCTTACAGGTCTCTTGTTGCACCATCTGTTGATGCTGTAATTGTTGCTGGCGTTGCTGGTGCTGTTGTTGCTGTGCTTGTAGCAAATGTTTGAGTAGGTCAACCATCTTGCCTGACATATGCGCTGGCTTGTGGCCATCACACGTGTTTGCTGGGAACGCTGCCCACACTTCTAACACCACCACCTGTGGTAGATCGGCTCACTCGGCTGCACGCAGAGGTAGTCACGGGTACACTGCGGCTTTAAAGATGCACTTGTTTTATTAAATACAGCATAAATCAAGTTTTAAGCACAAAATAAACACGGCCCTCTGGGAAAAACAGCAAAACAAAATGGTAGCACTACGTGCAGCCCTTGCATTAGTGGGGATCAGCCCACTCGTGGTTAGCAATGTCCTTTAACTCACACCATGTGCATAAACACTTTCCTGGAGTCCGTCCTCTCCAGACACTCAGTACTGCTGCCTGTGGAATCAGGCTACTTATGCCCCAGACCATATGACTCCTCCGCCCATGTGACAGATCACATGACTGACAGGACGCAGGTCCTGTCAGCACATGGCGGTGCTGACTCTGCTGGTGGAGATAAGGTGCACAACCTCCCACCCACTCTATGGTTGTCCACGTAAAAAACAGCCAATTATGCAACTTAAGCCTCACAACACTTAATGTGCTGGAGGGAAAATCTCTGGGTTTTATATCACTGATGCCATTAGGCGTAGTGAAACATATTTCCCCTCCTGCACTTTACCAGTGACTTCGTCACAATAAATATTTTTTTGTTCCCCTCTATGCATAGCCCAGATCAAACCATAGATAGAAGATGGCCTTTGGAATAATTCAATATTTTAAAATTACCAAAGAACCCAGGGGCGACCTTCACAGATATCTTCAAGTTTTGTACGTCCTGGAAATGCACTAGAAACATACATGTCACTGTCGTAAGTTTCACTGTAAATCTTTAAAGGGTTTGACCAGTGACGATAAGTTATCACCTCCCTAGAGAACAGATGATAATTTAGAGATCAATGGGGGTCAGATCTCTGGGACTCACACCATTGGCAGAAAGCAGAATTTTTATCTCCATTAGAATGGAGCAATAGTGCACATGCTCAACTATGGTCCATTATTCTCTATAGGGCTGCGGTATAAAGCCAAGAGTATACACACTGCTGCTCCATTCTAACAGAAAAAAAAGTTCCCAATTGGGAATGAAAATCCCACATTCTGACCACCGGTGGGGGTCCTAGTAGTCAGACCTACATCGATCGCTAAGTTATCACCTATCCCATGTAAAGATGGTGTGATACAGTGAGGGGAATCATACACGAGAGGCGGTATGTGTACCCCAGGATGCACATAGAGGCATACTGAACCTGCTGGAGTGCATTGTGATTGCATCCACACCTATGGTTACAATGCAGAATAAAAGAGAGAGTGCAGTTGGTCAAACTATTTGACTGAGTCAGATTTTCAGAAAACTCAACGTGGGCTTTTATTTTTAGAGAGGTCTGCAGGATAGGTAGTGGTGCGATTCTCTCCCTCCATTCCGGGCATTGGGAGTGGCCCATGTCCCTGAAATCCATTTAATCTTTAAGCTAAGGTTTGGGTATGTCAGTGTCTTATTTGCAAGCATCGGGACAGGGAGCTCTGTCCAGGACATGCTTGTGTGAAGACTGAGCACAGGTAAGAGAAGGGAAAGTCATTTATGCACCCACGAGTGATACGGTGGTGCAGTCGCCAATGGTTTGATATGGACTGTTATGGAAGACTTGGCTGCGATCCTGAGGATACCATTTGCCATTATTTTGAGAGTTTTGAATTCAAAGACGTTTAAGTTGAACCTTCCTGGGTCACTGCTTCATTGCCACATGGACATGAAAGCCACTGCCTTACAGTGGGTAGGTGGTGATTTCTTATTTTCACTGCACAACCCATTTACTATCTTCAATCAACTTGATTGTAGCACAGATAGAAATACAAATAATAAAATTTAGTAAACCTCAATAATTCAATACATCCATACATCAATACATTTATTACGAACTAGCTGAAGAGTCCGGCGCTACCCGGGCATAGTAACTAACTGTGGTTAGTTATAGCAAATTCTAATTATCCTCCATCCCATAGTCCCGTGCCCATATACCCATCATACATATCCACCATCCCATAGGCCCGTGCCTATATACCCATCATACATATCCTCCATCCCATAGTCCCATGCCCATATACCCATCATACATATCCGCCATCCCATAGTCCCGTGCCCATATACCCATCACACATCCTCCATCCCATAGTCCCATGCCCATATACCCATTATACATATTCTTCATCCCATAGTCCCATGCCCATATACTCATCATACATATCCTCCATCCCATAGTCCCGTGCCCATATACCCATCACACATCCTCCATCCCATAGTCCCATGCCCATATACCCATTATACATATTCTTCATCCCATAGTCCCATGCCCATATACTCATCATACATATCCTCCATCCCATAGTCCCGTGCCCATATACCCATCACACATCCTCCATCCCATAGTCCCATGCCCATATACCCATTATACATATTCTTCATCCCATAGTCCCGTGCCCATATACCCATCATACATATCCTCCATCCCATAGTCCCGTGCCCATATACCCATCATGCATATCCTCCATCCCATAGTCCCATGCCCATATACCCGTCATGCATATCTGCCATTCCATAGTCCTGTGCCCATATTGATATATAACCTCACATTATCATTTAGTAATTTACAAAACCAACCCAATAATATTTTCCATATACAGTACAGTAACACTTATTCTTGCTGGGAATATCTCTTGAAATCCCAATAGTAACTCATAAAGGACATACTGTATAAATAGCAGTCTGTGAGGGATATTTGTCATTTCAAATTTCAACAGTGAAAATTTACACATCTATTTTACCCAGAAGTAATGAGGTGCAAGAATTAAAGGTATTTTCTTTCAGATAGCTAAAATGTGGTCAAAAATTACTTCCAAAATGGTTAACATTTGGAAATACTCTTCTTGTCTTGTATGTGGACTGTTTCCGGTAGTTCAGATCAGCCTCAGTAGCTTTAATGGGGAGAGAGCTGCTATTCTAGAAACAGCCTGAGGACACTTTGACAGGGTGAATGCTGTGACATCTTTGCCATCTTCAAAAATATGTTGTATTTCTGTATATACCTTTGTATCTGACAAGCAAAGATGTATGACAATGCAGTATCCAAAAGTATAAGCAGGTAGTTCTTACTTAATTCCTTAAAGAAAATTGAAACTTAAGCAGAATGCTAAACAATAGGATAGTAAACATGCTGATATCCAAAGGGGCAGTAACATTTTTGGTACCTTTTTTTTAAAAAGCAGCAGAAGTGCTTGTTGTAAGGCATGAATTTGGCAGCTACTCATCTTGTGCTCAATTCTTTCGCTGAAATTTGCTAGCAGAAACTCTATGAAATCCCAGTCAACTCCATAAGTTCATCCAATGGTTCAGCTGTGATTTTTGAGAATTACTTAATGAATTTTTGGCACATTTTCATCGATGCAGGATGTCCGGAATGAGGTTTATCTTCACTTGTCACTTCACCTTGTTTAAAATAATAATAATAATAATAATAATAAATGTTATTTTTATAGCGCCGACATATTCCGCAGCACTTTACATTTCAGAGGGGATTTGTACAGACAATAGACATTACAGCATAACAATAATCACATACAGTAGATTATAACAAATACCAAGAGGAAAGAGGGCCCTGCTCGCAAGCTTACAGTCTATGAGGAAAGAGGTAGACAAGAAAGGTGGGTGTTAACAGTTGCCCTGATTGTATGGACCAGCCATAATGTTAGGTGTGTGACAGTACGGACACAGAGGGCTAATGGATGCATAAAGCATGGGAATATGATGCGGGGAACCTGGTTATGGTAAAACTTTTGGCTGTGCCACACAGGGATAGGTTAGGTTGATGTGTTGAGGCGATAGGCCAGTCTGAATAAATGTGTTTTCAGGGCACGCTTAAAATTGTGGGGATTGGGGACTAATCGTATTGACCTGGGAAGTGCATTCCAAAGAATTGGCGAGGCACGTGTAAAGTCTTGGAGACGGGAGTGGGAGGTTCTGACTATTGAGGATACTAACCTCAGGTCATCAGCAGAACGGAGGGCGCGGGTAGGGTGGTATACTGAAACAAGGGAGGAGATGTAGGGTGGTGCTGAGCCATGGAGGGCTTTGTGGGTGAGGGTAATAAGTTTATACTGAATTCTGGAGTGGATGGGTAGCCAGTGTAATGACTTGCACAAGGTAGAGGCATCGGTGTAACGATTGGTGAGGAATATGATCCTGGCTGCAGCATTCAAGACAGATTGGAGAGGGGAGAGTTTGGTAAGAGGGAGACCGATTAGAAGAGAGTTACAATAGTCGAGACGAGAATGAATAAGAGAAACAGTAAGAGTTTTTGCAGAGTCAAAAGTAAGAAAAGGTCGAATTCTAGAAATGTTTTTGAGGTGCAGATGACAAGAGCGAGCCAGTGATCGAATGTGGGGGGCAAAGGACAGCTCGGAATCAAGTATGACCCCAAGACAGCGGGCATGTTGCTGGGGAGTAATAGTGGAGCCACCCACAGAAATAGCAATGTCGGGTATAGGTACATTAGTAGAGGGAGGAAACACAAGGAGTTCAGTCTTTGACAGGTTCAGTTTCAGATATAGTGAGGACATGATATTAGACACAGCATTTAGACAATCGCCGGTGTTTTCTTGAAAGGCTGGCGTGATGTCAGGAGAAGAAGCGTATAATTGGGTGTCATCAGCATAGAGATGGTACTGGGACCCAAATCTACTGATTGTTTGACCAATAGGGGCAGTGTACAAGGAGAAGAGGAGGGGGCCTAAAACCGATCCTTGGGGGACCCCAACAGTAAGGGGAAGGTGAGAGGAGGAGGAACCGGCAAAAGATACAGTAAAGGAGCGGTCAGAGAGATAGGAGGAGAACCAGGAGAGAATGGTGTCCTTGAGGCCAATGGAACGGAGCATAGTGAGGAGGAACTTATGGAACTTATGTTTTACTCATAGCAGATCCCTTATAAGCAGTTTTTTACAAAATGACCATTTCCGATGTTTTTTTTTCCCAAAAATTAGGAAAGCTTCATAAGTTCATAACTGCGTGTTGTTAGTGTAAATGAGCCATCACAAAATAGGCAAAAAATTAAACAACTCACAGAAAAAGAAAATCACTAATGCCAAATGCAACCTTCCCTAAGGCTATGTGCACACATAGTTTTTGTAGGTGCGGATTTTTCTGCGCGGATTTGTAAAAATCCGCAGGTGAATTTCAGATCAAAAGACCTGCGGTTTACCTGCAGATTAGCCTGCGGTTTAGCCCTGTGGTATACAGTATCACCTCTACAATGGAGGAGATGGTAAACCGCAGCGGAATCCGCAGAAAGAATTGACATGTCAATTCTTTCTGCGGATTAGAAACCGCAGCAAATCTGTGCGGAAAATTCTGCAGCATGTGCACAGCGGTTTCCATTTTACATAGAGTAAAATGGTACTGTACAACGCAGCAGATTCTGCTGCGGACCCGCAGGGCCAGAAAAGCTGCAGATCCGCAGCAAAATCCGCAACGTGTGCACATAGCCTAACAATACCGGCTGGCAAACTGACTCTGAAGTGTTTCGTAAACATTCAGCTGGAAACTAAAGTCCATACCACAACCACCCTCCTGAAGACAACTCCCGTTTTTTTGGGGTACGTTCTCATGTAACATAACTCCATGCACACCCTTTTTTTACTCAAATATGTTTGAAATAAATTCAACATATTATGGCATAATAGCAAAGCCCATGACAGGCTGCAATACACATCAAAACCAAAAGGAAGCCATAAATAGACACATAAAGCAGAAACAGGATCATGGGGTGCATTAAAAGAGGTCTGGATACACATGATGAGAGCATTATACTGCCTCTGTACAAATCTCTGGTTAGACCGCACATGGAGTACTGTGTACAGTTTTGGGCACCGGTGCTCAGGAAGGATATAATGGAACTAAAGCAAATACAAAGGAGGGTAACAAACTTAATAAAGGGGATGGGGGAATTACAATACCCAGAGAGATTAGTAAAATTAGGATTATTTAATCTAGAAAAAGGTTGACTGAGGGGTGATCAAATAACCATGTATAAGTATATAAGGGGATAATACAAATATCTCTCTGAGCAAGGTGACGGTCACAAGGGGGCATTCTCTGCGTCTGGAGGAGAGAAGGTTTTTCCACCAACATAGAAGAGGATTCTTTACTGTTAGGGCAGTGAGAATCTGGAATTCCTTGCCTGAGTATGTGGTGATGGCGAACTCAGTCGAGGGGTTCAAGAGAGGCCTGGATGTTTTCCTGGAGCATAATAATATTGTATCTTACAGTTATTAGGTTCTTTAGAAGGACGTAGATCTGGGGATTTATTCTGACAGAATATAGGCTGAACTGGATGGACAAATGTCTTTTTTTATGTTACTATGTTACATTTCCTGACAGAACATCAAAAAATTATTTCCTTAAAGCCAGTTGTCTCACACACTCATCTATTGATATTTCAAGAAAGCAGCAAAGCCGAGGAAGGACACATCTGTATTTCTACCATATAAATTAGAACATTTTTTGAAGCTATGAAATGAGACATTTGATATGAACTTGAATATTAGCATTGTTATGCTACAAACTAGTGTAAATGTTGATGCTTTGGTGGTCATTCCACAGCTCAAGTCCACTAGAATAGGGGTTGCTCAATTCATAGAGAGAAGGGACCCCTGTATGATGCATTAGGGCACTGGGACTGGGGCTTTATTCATAATATTGAGCTGTGAGAGCCAGTATTGAGATCTCTTCTAACAATCGTGTGGGAAATTAATCCAAGGATCATGGTAAGTAGTTTGAAACAAACAGACACCAAGCCCTCTTGCATCAGGTGGATAGCGTTGTAGTATAGGAGCGCTACTCAGAATTACTATGGCGCCCATCACTTTTATATATGTTTAGCAGAGAACATAATGCTACATTTTTGGAATCTGAAAATATTTTTCTTCATTCAGGATGAACAAGTCCATTACCAAAGGACTTCACCTTGTAGCATTTTCTAGCGACGGTTTGAGGCAACCATTGTTGTCCATGGTCTTCTTTGTAGTCTACTTCATTGGTGTTCTAGGGAACGTCATTATTCTTATAGTGATTGTGATGGACAGACATCTCCACACCCCAATGTATGTCTTCCTAAGTAACTTGTCTTCTGTGGACATCTGTTACATAAATATTACCCTTCCAAAACTGATGTATATTCTACTGTCTGGAGACAATTCCATATCTTTCTTACATTGCTTCACTCAGTTGTACTTCTACAATTTCATTGTAGGAACGGAGATCATTTTGCTGTCAGTCATGGCGTACGATCGATACGTGGCTATTTGTAAGCCCTTACACTATCATCTCATTATGAGAATGAAGAATATTGTCATGTTATTGTGTGTGAATTGGTTTTCAGGGTGTTTGAACTCATTACTTTTTATTTGCTTCGCCTCACAATTGAACTTTTGTCGCTC
Source organism: Dendrobates tinctorius (assembly GCF_039654945.1). NCBI lineage: Eukaryota > Metazoa > Chordata > Amphibia > Anura > Dendrobatidae > Dendrobates > Dendrobates tinctorius. The sequence continues at coordinate 3,061,235 of NW_027361912.1, forward strand.
CACCAAGATTCATCACTTCTACTGTGACTCTAAAGCTTTAGTGAAAATTTCGTGCCCCACAAAATTCTTCCAAATCATACTTCAACTCGAATTTTTGCTATTTGGACCAATCCCATTTATGTTTGCTATACTGTCTTATATCCAGATCATTAGGACCATACTGCAAATAAAGTCAACCAATAGCAGAAGAAAGGCCTTCTCCACCTGTACTTCGCATCTGACGGTTCTCACCATCTTCTATGGAACCATTATGTGCACATACATGACACCAGTCTCGAAAAATTCGGAAATTTGTGACCAGATATTCTCGGTATTATACACGGCAGTAACTCCCATGTTAAATCCCCTTATATATAGTCTTAGAAATAAAGATGTAAAAAATGCACTGCTTCTTCTTCTATCATACAAATAGAGATAAGAGAATCTCTCGAAACTCATTTCGGACACATGTACTCAAAACCGTCAGCAGATTTTCTTTGGTCCGAATAAAATTAGGTCCAAATTGAAAATTCCACGATACCATGTATTATTATGCTCGGAGGTTTCGTCAAACCCCAAATCATAATAAACAAAGTGGAGCAAATGAATTAAAAAAGATGAAAAACACATTATACTCAGCTGTCCTGGACCCTTTCCTGATGCTTACACCACCTCTGCCGCTGCTTGTCTTCTGAGGCCCATGTGGTCACATATCATTGGAGTCAAATGAGGTCCAAGGACAGGTCAGAATAATGTTTTTTTTTCTTTTTTAAGCCCCTCTCCTGCTCTCAAAATTATCTTCAAAATGGCTGGCTGCATTTTGCCGTAATAATTTCAAAACTTTATGGGAGATTCTGAATGGATTTGAATTAGTTAAAGATCGACTCATTCATGTCTACAAATAATTGAGAAATCTGTGATTTGGACGGCCCCTGAATTTTGTAAGAACCATTATGCCTCAAGTTCCTTTTAGCATGATCATTACATATCCTCATGGGAGGGATTTACGAAGCGGCCAAATAAGATCCAGTCCTTGTTGCCCATAGCAACTCATTATAGAACTGCTTTTACTTCTTATGGTGCTCTTGAAAATTGAAAGTTGTAATGTGATTGGTTGCGATTGTCAACAAGGATAGTTTTTCTTTAGACAGTGTTTATCTGACTCATTATTTTTTTGCTGCTTTTTATCTGGCTGTTATTTGAATGTGGCTATTTTGTAACCCTTACTGATGTTGATATAGGGTTTGCCTGTTGATACTTTATTATTAGCTGATACTTTATACACTAACTTTTTTACAGTAAATGATTTTTAAAAACGCTGCAGAAAACTTCCATATTTTGTCCTGCGTTATGTATTTTCGTAGCATTTTATTGTATTTTATTGGTTTTTAATAGCATATATCATGATTCAATAAAGATTTCTTGATTGTTTCAATATTGCAGCAGAGTATGACTTTGACTTTGGTCACACGACCGTATAGTTTCTCATCCGAGAGAATCGCGTCGATTATGCAAATCACACTCTGATCAGAGTATGATCAGAGTATGAGCATAGTGTGATCTGATTATCTTGGATGAAGAGAAGATGGAGAAAAAAAATGTCTCCATCATCTTCATTTTGTTAATCCTTGCAAATCTGAGTGTACTTAGATATCATCCGAGTGCTGTCCGATAGTTTCCACACACTCATAGATTTGGATGACCGAGTGGGATCTGAAGACTGGATCAAACTCGGGCATGTAGCAATTTTTTCCTTGGATTATTGTGGTCTAAGGTAAAAACTGAAGATGTACCCATAGCATAACATTGGTCCGGATCCAATCCGAAGTTTTGCCAGATTGCACTCAGACTGATAATACGGTCGTCTGCAAAAAGCTCTCATTGAGAAAGTTAGTTTAGAAATATTCAACTTGTTGACTGGATGCTGAGATAAATACTGGGTAATACATTGACAAGTGTTCAAAAAATGCCCCCCTCAAATGGAGATTTTTGAGACATCTGGTTTTACAAAAATCAGATCCAACCTAAGTATAATCTAAATCTTTGAAGCAGCTCAGTAAAATGACACCTACAAATACTTTTTGGCCACTCAAGGCACTTCATCTAGATATTTTAGAAGATAATATACCTTGAAACTTAAATAATGCCCTTTTCTTCCGATTTATTCATCTCTATCACTCTGGGGGCAATTCATTAATACTGATGTAACAGGGTGTGCCATGGAAGATGAGATTCCCCAGAGCTTTGCAGCATTTGTGCCAGGAGACTGCCACCTACTGCCCAAATGGAACAGTGCAAAATCAATAAGAGGGGGAGTGTTTTGAGAAGGACAAGTCTAGATGGAGCACCAGGTCAGATGACATTCGTGATGCAGTTCTCCAATATAAAAGATATTCAGAGTGGCAAAGTGGGAAGAGATTTGGCACCAATAATAGAGAGCAGCAGGATGTGTAATCGGAGAAACACAGCAGTCGAGATACTAGGACGCACACTGGGGACGAGGCTAGCGGGCTGCTATGTGCCTGCAAGACTGATCCAGACTGTGCCAGGCAGGACCAGGCAATGCCAGTCTAGACCTGAGGCCCTTCATTGTGGTCTGATCTCCTGTTCTTGACTAGCACATTGGGTTCGGACCCAACATTCGGCCATCACAGTTAAAGCACCGAAAATCTGGTGAGGACTCTAATTCGGAAGTGAACATTTACGGCAGTGACCAGAAGGTGCTAGTGAACAGAGTCCTTACTTCTGACATTGATGAACAGTACAAGGATCAGTCTGGGGTGTAATAGATGGAGTGTGAGCAGGCCAGAGTGCAGGAGGCCCAGATAGCATTGATTACCTTATGTCACGCTCGCGCCTTGGCTGAATGGCACGAGCCAAGGGGGTTGTGGCCCCACTGTGCCACAAACCAAACTACCCTGGAAGGGGCGTGACTACGACAGCTACCTCGGTCTTCACTGGAGCCTCTGATGGTGAGGTCAGGCTTGTGCGGCAGGTAGCTGTCGGATGCCTGAACAGGTGTGACTAACAGGCAGGCAGAGACACTGGGCAGACAGGCACGGCTGAAACACAGGACAAGCAGGCACGGCTTGGTACACTGGCAGGCAGGCACGGCTTGGAGACACAGGGCAAGCAGGCACAGCTTGGACACACAGGGCAAGCAGGCATGGCTTGGAGACAGGGCAAGCAGGCACAGCTTGGAGACACAGGACAGGCGGGCACGGCTCAGAAAGGAACAGGTAGGGGCCTGTTCACACAGCAGGGGCAGGTATAGGTTTAGGCAGGAAGAAGTGGAGTATGTAGGAACAGGTTAGGAACTGAGCCGCCGGAGTGCAGAGTAGGCGGAACCGCAGGAGTGTGGAGCAGGCAGAGCAGCTAGGGTGCAGATGCGCAGGCAGAGCTGCAAGGGTGCAGATGCACAGGCAGAGCTGCAAGGGTGCAGATGCGCAGGCAGAGCTGCAAGGGTGCAGGTGCGCAGGCAGAGCTGCAAGGCTGCACATGTGCAGGCAGAGCTGCAAGGGTGCAGATGCGCAGGCAGAGCTGCAAGGGTGCAGGTGCGCAGGCAGAGCTGCAAGGGTGCAGATGCGCAGGCAGAGCTGCAAGTGTGCAGATGCACAGGCAGAGCTGCAAGGGTGCAGATGCACAGGCAGAGCTGCAAGGGTGCAGATGCACAGGCAGAGCTGCAAGGGTGCAGATGCGCAGACAGAGCTGCAAGTGTGCAGATGCACAGGCAGAGCAGCAAGGGTGCAGATGCACAGGCAGGGAGGACACAAGGAAAGACATGGCAGGGAAGGAAGCCACAGACAAGGAGAAAGGGAGACTAAGGTAGGACAGAGTACAGACAAGGTACTGGGACCACTCAAGGGCCAGGATATTCAGCCTCCTGGCCGGCAGACAAGGTACAAAGCAAGACAAGTAGTATACCTCCATAGAAGGAGGAAATACACAGGACAGGGCCTGGCTTCCTCAGCAGCAAGATACTGAGATTAGACATTGCACAGGCCATGTTTCAGTGGGTGTGGTGGAACTAAATAGTCAAGGGCTCTAGGTGATTGGTCAGGGACAGATTAGACAGGTGCACCCTGACTGCATAAGAACCAGAGAGTTCTGGCGCCGCCCCCCTATACACACATAGCCAGGAAACATACAGGAGAGCAGAGGCACAGAGCACAGGGCTGGCAATAGACAGAATTCACAGCATGACCCGGAGCAGTGAGTAAGTTGGTGTGCGGGGGATGGGAGGCCATGCAGGGTTGTTACACCTTAGTTAGAAAGACTTGTAGCCTAGAAGGAAGAACTGGAAATCCCCGCTGGGGCCTGGACCATAGAGGGGAATGTTGTAGTGACACCTTTATTACTGTTAACATTGTTATCATTAGAAACTAGATCGATAACATAGTGAATTCACTCTAAAAGAGTTATAGTGTATTGAAAAAAACTTTGCCATTATTTTAAACTGAATATTGTACTCTGCAATTATCCTTCCACATGATTTACTTTCTGTTCAATTCATCCCCTTCCTATATTTACACCCAGAAAATAAATAGTTAAGTTGGTTACTTCCGCCTTGTCCTTGCCTGCATGTTTCATCCAGTGACCTGCTTACACTGAGGTAGAGCACCCAATCTTAATGAAGCACACTGACCTGATTTATTAAGTGGTGATCACGATGCCCATCGGGCGCCATTGTCAGAAATGCACGCCAGCTGGAGACCAGAGGCTGGCGTACATTTCTGGAGCTTGGTAGGTTACACCTTTTTAGTGTATGAATTTTATGAGTGGGGAAGACCATATCCCATCCCACCCACCCTACACCCATATTGGTTTAATTGGCTGGGACTGGTGTGTAAAGTAACAATATTTCTGCTGAGTTGCACAAAAATCTTGCTACTTATTAGGCTGTGTGCCCACGTTGCGTTTTCGCCGCATTTTTGTGGTAGCGGAAACGCTTAAAAAACGCTAATAAAACGCATTCACATGGAATCCTATGGGATTCTGCAGTTGCTTTGCCCATACTGCGGATTCTACCGATGCGGAATTACATAGTGGTAAAATCTGCAGCATGTTCATTAATTCTGTGGAATAGCGGCGATTCCACCACCATAGGATTGCATTGAAATGCTCACTTTACTCATGTGGCTATGCCCACCATGTGTAAAGTGAGCGCTTCATGTGGATGGTACCCAGGGCCTGGAGGAGAGGAGACTCAACTTCCGTTTCCAGGGATGCATTGCGCGAATGACCTCTCATGATGAAAGTGGTCTCGCTTCGTAATGGGTGATTCGTCCTGCAGTGTCTCCAACACTGCCTGTGCAGCGGGCAGATGCAACTACGGACTGACATCAGGCTGCTGCTGCGAATCTTGGCTACGGGTAAGCGCCTGGTGTTCTACTGATGCCAGACAGCTACACTCAGCACATTCTGCAGGGCCACTCCCATTCCAGGGTGGAGCTCTCTCCGGCCTCTCCACCCACTTCTCAGCATTCAAGGAGAAAGGGCGCTGCACATACCACTACTTCCAGGGGCGGACCTGCCAATGTTGACAGCTCACATTTAACGCCATCCAAACGCTGTCACACCCACGAAGTGCTCCTTGTTGACAAGGACAGTCTATTTTGGCACCAGAATTCTCCATCTTGGTGGCGGCCATCTTAGGTTTCACAGGGTCACTGTCATGGTTTGCTCAGCTTGTGGGATTAGGTAGTTCAGAGTTTAATGTGGACGGCCTCATTCTGAGATTCTGGGAGGCTTTTAATAGCCTCATTGTGGGCTCATTCCTTGTCGCTTATACTCAGGCCCTTGGCCGAGTGTGTGTGACCCTGGTTTGCTTTGTTACTGTGATACTTTATGCTTGTTTGGTTCTGATCCGGTTTTGTCCCTATTACGAGTTTTGCCTGTCCCTTTTGTACTACGTTGCTATCTCTGTGTATGACTCATTGCCTATGACCTGACTATTCTCTGATTATCCCTCTTGTACTGCGCAGCTATCTCCGTGTATGACTCATTGCTTACGTTCTGACTATCCTTTGCTCACCCCTCTGGTTCCGCACCGCCCTCTCCATGTATGACCCCCCGTTTGTCTGACCTGAAGTCCCCTCGCCTCTACTCTAGGATTCCTGTAGCAGAATCCTACAATCATCTCCAGCAGTGGGAAGCTAAGCCCCACCCCCGGTGGTCACATGATCGCAGGTACTTGTACTTCTAACTACCTTCAGCATCGCAGGTCCTGTCTGTCTGAACTTTCCCTGCAGTATTGGTCCCTGGGCCCTCCCGTAGTGTGGGTGAGTCACCCTGCTCAGCCGTGGCAGTCTGTCGGCGCTGACAGGATCCTGATATTGTAAGCGACCGCACATTTTTTAGGGTTGGGAAAAGTGGTGTATATTTTCTGGGCAAATTAGCACTATGGATCCCCTGCAGGCTTTGGATGATCAGGTCAAACAGCTAACCCAAATGTTCCAAAAGCTCAATGTGGAACAACGCTTGATGGACCATACACAACAGCAGTTGATGGACACCGTGCAGGGGGCCATGGCGGCAGGGTCTCCTGGTCCCGGGAATAGGGACGTATCTGTGGTATCCCCTGAGTCTCCGGTCAAATTGCCCGATCCCTTTTCAGGGGATAAAAAGGAGTTTAGGTCCTTCAGGGAGGGATGTAAGCTTTTTTTTTCTTTAAGGCCCTGTTCCTCTGGGGACGATTTCCAGAGGGTGGGGGTTATTTCTCTGCTGTGGCGTGCCCCCCAAGCTTGGGCTTTCTCTCTGTCTCCCAGTGCCCCCGAGAGAATGACAGTGGATGCCTTCTTTGATGCCCTGGGCCGCATATATGATGAGCCTGACAGAGAACGTGTGGCTGAAGATATGGTCATGAGTGTGCATCAGGGTAAACGCTCAGCTGAGTGTTTTTTTGCGGAGTTTCAACGCTGGGCTGTGGAGGTCTCATGGGATGATGCCGCCCTTCGGGGCTTATTCCGCAGAGGCCTGTCCAAACGCCTCCAAGGTGCTCGGCCCTCTATTCCCCACCGGACACCTTGGAGGATGTCATTACTCAGGCCATGCATAAGGACCGCAGGCTGCGGGCTAGGGGTGTCATGCACTCCGAGACATCCATATTCTCCGGCAGCAAAGAGACCGGTGTCACTCCTGAACCTATGGAGATTGGCACCACTTCGGTCAAGGAGAAGGAGAGGAAACGCCGCCGGGAGAAGCAGCTCTGTTTTTATTGTGGGGAATCTGGTAATTGGATAAAGGATTGCCCCTCGTGCCCATCATCCTCCAAAATGACGGGAAGTGACTAGGTCTGGGTAGTGGTCAAGGAGGCTGCCCAGACGTTCAGGTACTTTCTTCTTCATGTTCTAAAGTTGTTCTAAGGGTTGAACTGGTAGACAATTTCGGGGTTTTTTTCTACAGTACCGGTGGACAGTGGCTCATCACTTAACCTGGTCAACTCTGATGTTGTTTCCCAATTCCAGATAGGGATAGTCAGGCTTCCTACACCTCTTAAAGTCATGACTATCGACTCATCTCCTCTTACCCGAACTGGGATAATTTCTGTTTCTGAAAAATTTACATTGAAAATTGGTTCTTCCTACGTGGAAGAAATTGAATGTTTTGTCATGGACAAATTGCCTGCAGGGCTGGTGCTGGGCATGCCGTGGCTTCAGTGCCATAACCCAGTGATTGATTGGGACTCTGGGTAGATTGTTAACTGGGGGTCCAAGTGTGCTGACTGTTACCATAAATAAATTTGTTGTGTGAAAATCGCAAACCCTATCTCTGTGTCTTCTACTAGTCTGGAGGGTATTCTTGAGTACCTGAGAGACTTTGAGGATGTGTTTTCCGAGAGCGAGGCTGAGGCATTACCCCCTCATAGGCCATTTGATTGTGCCATCGTTCTGATTTTTGGAGCCAAATTGCCCAAAGCTCGCCTGTTCAATCTATCGGTCCCAGAGCACCTAGCTATGAAACAGTACATTTCTGAAAGTCTCCGTAAGGGGCACATAAGACCAGGGGTGGATTAAGGGTAGCCAGGGCCCCGGGCTGTTCAGACTCTGTGGGCCCCCCGGTCATGTGACGGGGTCGGGAAGTCACTAGTTTTCAAGACGCATACAGTGCATGAAGGGGCGGGAAGGGGTTAAATACTGAGGTAAAAAAAACCTCTGCAAATACGCAACGTGTGCACGAGGCCTCACAAATACTGAGGGAAAAAACACCAAATGATTAGTGTGTCCATGAGGCCTTACAAATACTGAGTGAAAAACTCACCAAATACTCAGCGTGTGCACGGGGCCTTATAAATACTGAGGTAAAAACTCACCAAATACTCAGCGTGTGCACAAGGCCTTACAAATACTGGAAGGTTTCCATCTAACATCTAGTCCTGACTCACCTGTACCTAACATCGAAACCAGCTAATAGTCTGCAATCACCTGCTGACCTGAACCCATGACCTGTCAGACAAGTCACTTCACATGAGTCACACAGAGGCTTCTGCTTCATGACCTTCCCAAGATAGAAGAAGCAGCCTACGATGTGCAGCCTGTGGCCGGATACACAGGAAGAGATGCTCCTCATCACAGGCTGTGCCCAACATGTCAGCAGAGGGGTTAACGCCAGAGACAAGTCGCCGTCTCCTCACACACTGGACACAACGCAGCATCTGGCGACGAACAAGCGCAAATTGCGCAATGTTAGTCATGTCCCAGATGTTCAGCATGTGGAGGACCAAGGAGGGACCAAAAAAGACCCCAGGATTGGAACAGGAGCATGGGAAAGTGGACGGCGGTCGGAGGGGCAGGTGTTATGATTGAGTCACCATAGGAGGCAAAAATAGAAATGCTAGCTAAGTCCAGAAAACCAGAGAAGTTGGCAGCTATCGGATTGCAGACCCCTGAACCTATCAACACAACTAGCAGTAGCCGTGGGGGGCTCCTACGATGCCCTAGGCCCCTCGATCACAGCCGGAGGACTACATAGCCTAAAGACAGAAAGGGAAATCTAAACTGCCCCAGAGCAGACCCCAAAGCAAAAGGCAGCCCTCCACATATAATGACGGTGAAGCAAGAAGAAAGAACAAAACACAGACAGAAAGATAGACTGAGCAAAGATGGGGCCCAATCTAGCTTAGATAGGAAAGGACAGGAAGGCTGCTGTCTGCAATCCGTGAAAAACCCTATGAAAATAAGAGCCAACAAACTGACAGTAAAAAAGGGCCCGAAGACGCTAGGCTTCAAAAAAGGCTATGTCAGTACTCAGGAATATTCTGAAAACAGAGCAACAGGCAAAAGGAGATTCAGCTCACCCCAGCAGGGAATGGCAGAATCCATAAAAGCAAGGAAAACAAAACACTAATGCAAAAATGCAAAGCAGAAATCTTAGCTTTAGAAGAGCAGGAATCAGACTGGTTTCCTAGAAGTCCACAGAGAAAACACCCAGAGAAAACACCCGCAGGCCAGAAGGGCGTCGGCAGCCTTATATCCAGTCATTAACTCCACTCAGCCAGTCATCATCATCAGCCCCAGGTGTTTGACAATCAGGCTCACTACCTTTCTTCACCAGAAGAGGGAGTTCCTCGGGCCTCAGTAGTGAAGGGGAAAATGAACTCACAACAGGCAGGGTTTATATAGGGGTCGGAGTAAGTAAATATATATGCGGGCAGCGCACACATGCGCAATCCTCAGGTTGTATAACTTTCAACTGGTCAAAACATTTCTCTCAGTAGGCTAAGAAAGAAATGTGGCAGGAATAAAGTACACCTCATAGTAACTTATGTGTGAGGCAGAGGTGACAAGACCCGCCATCTCGTGCCCACCTTACTAGAAGTGCCCACTGCCCACATATAACAAAGTTGATGGAAACAGATGACTTCCACTATGATGATTGGTTACCGTCCGCCCGACCACACCCATTTCACAATTAGTCACACCCATGTCCAGGCCCCAACCACACCCATTTAGCACTGCTGATCACACTGACTGGTACTGAGGGCAAAGTGGCTGGCATTATGGGCACAGTGGCTGGTACTGTGGGCACACTGACTGGTACTGAGGAAAAGAAAGAAAGAGAACAGAGAGAGAAAGAAAAAAGAGAGAAAGGAAGGAGAGAGAAAGAAAGAGAGAAACAGACAGAGAAAGGAGGAAAGAACAGAGAGAAAGAAAGAGGGGACAGAAAAAGGAACAGAGAGAGACAAAAGAAAGAGGGGAAAGAAAGAAAGAACAGAGCGGGAGAGAGAAAGAAAGAAAGAAAGAAAGAAAGAGGGGAAACAAAGAACAAAGAGAGAAAAAAAGAAAGAAAGAAAGGGGAAAGAAAGAACAGAGAGGGAGAGAGAAAGAAAGGGGAAAGAATGAACAAAGAGAGAAAGAAAGAAAGCGTTGAAAGAAAGAACAAAGAGAGAAAAAAAGAAAGGGGAAATAAAGAACAGAGAGAAAGAAAGAGGGGAAAGAACAGAAAGTGAAAGAAAGAAAGAACAGAGAGAAAGAAAGACAAGGAAAGAGGGGAAAGAAAGATTCTATAAAGATACTGTACCAGCCTGGCTCACATTGCTGTGCCCACCAGAGCCTCCTTGTGCAGGACATATCATGATCCACTCACATGGCCGACATCCCCGAGTCCAAGGCGATCCCGCTGTCCATGCTGTCGGAAGAGGACATAGGACATGGTGATGATCTGAAGCATTCCCTGAAGTGCCTCCAAGGTTCCGTCACAATCTCCTCTGGTCAGCTTCCAGCACGTCACTTCCGATGGACTGTCACGTGCGAGTTCCACTGAGCTTCCACTGAAAGGCCCCTGATCATGTAACCCCTAACTCCTCCCCTCCTGTGACCTCATCACAGGTCCTGTGCACACATAGCAGGAATTTATTAGTGAGGGGCTGGCGCTGCAGTGGCTGGTGGGTCTGGGAGGGGGAGGAAGGGGTCGGTACATGGGGGGCGTGGCGCTATGATGGCGGATTATAATGGGGCAATTTTCCTTGGGCTGTTGGGCCTCCCCACACCACTGGGCCCTTGGCTACCGCCCACAATGACCTCATTATAATCCGCCACTGCATAAGACCCTCAGTTTCCCGGGAGCAGCTGAGTTTTTCTTTGTTAAGAAAAAAGTTGGCGGCCTACATCGCTGCTTCGACTTTCGAGAACTAACTAAAATTACTGTCAGGAACACATACCCCCTACCATTGATTCCTGATCTCTGTAACCAGCTCTCTGGCTCCAAATGGTTTTCTAAACTGGATCTGAGTGGGGCTTACAACCTAATAAGAATATGAGGGGGATGAGTGGAAACAGCTTTCCTTACTTCTGAGGGGTTGTTTGAGAATTTAGTAATGCCGTTCAGGCTCACCAACGCACCTGCAGTGTTTCAAAATCTTATCAATGAGGTGTTTTCAGATCTCATTGGTCATTTTGTAGTGGTATACCTAGATGATATCCTGATATATTCTGTTGACAGAGTTTACCATTTGTTGCATGTTAAAACAGTGCTGCAGCAGCTCAGAGAAAACAAATTGTTCGTCAAACTCGAGAAATGTTCATTTTTTGTTCTGGAATTGTCGTTTCTAGGACTGATAATTTCACCTAAGGGGTTTCGCATGGATCCCAAGAAAGTGCAAGCTATTGTGGAATGGGTCAGCCCCGGGACCTTAGGGGACTTCAGTGCTTCTTGGGATTCGCAAATTATTACCGCAAGTTTATTAAAGGTTTTTCACAGATAACTAAGCCACTCACGGACCTCACTTGTTTAGGGGTGGATGTCAGAAACTGGCCCTCATTAGCTAAACAATCCTTTCTAACGCTAAAAAACTTTCTCATCTGCTCCAATCCTGGTCCAACCGGATCCTTCCAAACCATTTCTTGTCGAGGTGGATGCTTCCGAGGTCGGGGTGGGGGCAGTTTTGTCACAAGGACCAGCTTCTCTGACGAATCTCAGGCCTTGTGCCTATTTTTCTAATAAATTTTCTCCGGTGGAGAAAAATTATGACGTAGGCAACAGAGAGCTTCTGGCTATTAAATTGGTGTCTGAGGAATGGAGGAATTTTTTGGAGGGGGCGGCTCACCCTATTACGGTTATCACTGACCATAAAAGTTTAGAGTACATCAAATCTGCTAAAAGACTCCCAGGCAAGCCCGCTGGTCACTTTTTTTTTCAAGATTTCAGTTTTCTATTACCTTTTGGCCAGGGTCTAAGAATGTAAAGGCTGATGCCTTATCACATAGTTTTGAGCCGTTATCTGCCCCCGATCCGCCGTGCCCCATTCTTCAACCCAGTCTCGTGGTTGCCGAGGTGTCGTCGGAATTGGAGCCGGAGATTGTGGGAGCTCAATCTGTGGCTCCAAGCTCCAAACCTGTAGACAAATTGTTTGTCCCACAGGATTTGCGCAACAAACTCCAGTGGGAGTTCCATGATTCAAAGTTGAGTGCACACCCTGGTATAGCCGCCACACGGGAAGCAGTGGCAAGGGTCTTTTGGTGGCCTTTAGTGGCTTCAGATATCAAGAAATATGTCGCAGCATGTGGGATTTGTGCCCGTTCTAAGAGCTCTAGTTGCCGGCCAGCCGGGGAATTGGTGCCTTTGCCAGTCCCAGGAAGGCCATGGACACACTTGTCCATGGACTTCATCACCAATCTTCCATCTTCCCATGGTAATACTGTAATTTGGGTAGTGGTGGACAGGTTTTCTAAGTTGGCACAGTTTGTACCCATGACAAGTTTACCGTCAGCAGAGACTCTCTCTAGACATTTCCTGTCCCAGGTGGTACGCTTGCATGGGGTCCCCACTAATATTGTATCAGACAGGGGGACTCAGTTTGTGTCTAAATTCTGGCGGGCCTTCTGCAAAAAATTGGAGATATCTCTGTCTTTTTCCTCAGCGAATCACCCAGAAACCAACAGACAAACTGAACGCACCAACCAGTCGCTTGAGCAAATTCTTCGGTGCCTGATGCCTTACCATTAGCAGAATTCACCTTCAACAACCGGGTAAACCAATCTACTGGTAGGTCACCATTTTTTTACTAATTATGGGATCAACCCTCATTTTGGCGAATTTTTTCGAATAGATTCTGGTTGTCCAGGGGGTTAGAGGACGGGGTCAATCGTCTCAAGGATCTTTGGACAAAGATTTGTGTAAATACTTCTAAGGCTCAGGAGAAATATAAACGTTTTGCAGATAGGAAAAGGGATGCTGCTCAGACACTGCTTTGTGGGGATAAGGTGTGGCTGTCCACACGAAACATAAATCTTCGATTGCCCTCCGCCAAACTGGGGCCTAAATTTATTGGCCCCTATGAGGTCATCGAAGTGGTGAACCCGGTAACCTACCGCCTCCGTCTTCCTCCCTCCTTAAAACTCCATAATGTCTTTCACAGGTCTTTACTTAAACCCTTGGGGTCAGTGAGGGACGATACTGACACTGTTCCTTCTCCAGTTTTGGTTGAGGGACATATGGAGTTCGAGGTACAACATATTGTGGACTCCAAGCGGGTTCGGGGCTCTTTGCAGTATTTGGTACATTGGAAGGGGTATGGTCCGGAGGAGCAGTCATGGGTACCAGCCAGGTCAGTACACTCTGACCGCCTGGTTCGTGCTTTTCATGCCCAGCATCCTGGGAAACCTGGGGGTCCGGAGGCCCCCCATTAAGAGGAGGGTACTGTCATGGTTTGCTCAGCTTGAGGGATTAGGTAGTTCAGAGGATAATGTGAACGGCCTCACTGGGAGGCTTTTTATAGCCTCATTGTGGGCTCATTCCTCGTTGCTTATACTCAGACCCTTGGCCGAGTGTGTGTGACCCTGGTGTGCTTTGTGACTGTGATACTTTATGCTTGTTTGGTTCTGATCCGGTTTTGTCCCTGTTACGAGTTTTGCCTGTCCCTCTTGTACTATGTTGCTATCTCTGTGTATGACTCATTGCCTATGACCTGACTATTCTCTAATTACCCCTCTTGTACTGCGCAGCTATCTCCGTGTATGACTCATTGCTTACATTCTGACTATTCTCTGCTCGCCCCTCTGGTACCGCGCCACCCTCTCCGCGTATGACCCCCCGTTTGTCTGACCTGAAGTACCCTCGCCTCTACTCTAGGATTCCTGTAGTAGAATCCAACAATCATCTCCAGCAGTGGGACGCTAAGCCCCACCTCCTGTGGTCACATGATCGCATATCCTTGCACTTATAACTACCTTCAGCGTTGCAGGTCCTGCCTGTCTGAACTTTCCCTGCAGTATCGGACCCCGGGCCCTCCCGTAGTGTGGGTGACTCACCCTGCTCAGCCGTGGCAGTCTGCTGGCGCTGACAGGATCCTGATTGTCACTTTGCAGATCTTCTTCTTTGATCACAATCAGTCTCTTGGTCTCACTTTTCAGCACTTTTTTAGTCACAATCGGTATTTTAATCATCTTCACTTGCCCATCACTGCACTCTTCAATCTGTACTTTATAGGGTGCTACAATCACTGTCAGACTGTCTTATTTCTTCACCTCTGCTGCAGTCCCGCTGCCATTTTGGGCAGCGAGATCCTGCCGACCCGCCGGGGGGTAGCCTCTTTGGTCACCCCAGTACTCACTGTACTGGAGGCTGTTCCATCTCCGGTATGCTGTTCACCTTTGAGACTCAAATGACTGCAGTCAGAGGCCAGAAACAACTTAAACAGTTCAACTTTATTCTCTTCAGGGCACAGCACATCCACAACGGCTTCAGGACTCTTTACACGGTACCAGCAATAAATCTTCATCTACAGCAGCTCTCTACTTATTCTTCTCTGTTACACATGGTGCAAACACACATAAGCAAGCACACCATATGGAACACGGTGAACATGGCACTTCGACCCTTCTTCCTGCGACTGACTTCAGCCCACGAAGGTACCTGTCTACTCCACTATAGCTCACCCCTTTATGGCACTGTTGCTCCTGCACGTCTCTAAGGCTTGTAGCTCACCAGACTTTTCACAAAGCTCCCGCACTGCAGCTGTCACTTCCACAGGGGTTTCACACACTGACCTCCCTGGCTTGACAATTCCAGACACGGGCTGTTTTCCACAGACTGGCTTTGTTGTCACTTCAGCTCTTCGCTTCTAGCTGACTTGACTACTCAGACTCCTCCATTAGTCTCCCTAGTATTCCAGTTCCCAGTCTCTAACTGAAGGACCTCCAGTGACCTTCCTCACTGGCTGCTGCTGTAGGCATTAGCTGTCCTCTTCTGTCCAGAATGGCTACCCCGGGCTCAACTAACTGAAGCGGGAAATCTATCTCCTTTTTGCTCCCAGCTAGCCACTCCTCTAATATCCCCCTCTGGTTAACCCTTCTAGTGCCCTCCTAAAGACTCCCAACTAGTTCTGCTCAGTGCCCCCATCTAGAGTCCCTTTTCTAAACTACACTTATCACTAAAAATCTATCTAACTAATGTCATGTGGCCGCAAACACACACATACACATGACATACATACTGCACACAGACATGTAAGGAATACAACAAATATACACTTCTACAGGGCTAGGCCCTGACCTCCTTACATCTCTACATCATGCTGCTCTCAAATTGTGGCAAAAAACATTTCAAGAAAATTTTTTAGAAGGATTAACCCTTCTAATAATTTTTTATAGGCATATAGGTTATATAAATACCTTGATATCTGTGATTTGATGTCGCACTCCAGAGAAATCCACATTTTTCTTATTATGTAAATGAGTTGTTAGGATCTATGGGTCAGAGATTGATTCCCCTAAGAATTTGCCTCCACAGCTTACTGTAAATGAAAGGGGTCATTACCAGTGTGAGTCATGTAATGACTGACAGGTTGTGTCCCTGATCTCACTATAGAGACGTGTGTGATTATAACTAGCACAGTACAGCAAAGCTGAACTTAATCTCATTACAAACACTTCTTCAGCTGAAGCTCTCCTCTCATAGCTGTAATCAGGCACTGCACTGAAGCACAGCTGACTTTATTACCACTTCTTCAGCTTCCATCTCAAAGGCAGCCAATATGGGACTAGGGCTGTTTAACTGAGATGACAGCAGTATGAGTGGAGAGCTACAACTGTCGATGAGTTTGTAAGGAGACTGATCATCTCTGCTGTACTGTGTAAGCTACTGTATACTTAAGCACAGCACTGGAAACAGGAAACACTGCAAGTCCTCCTCAAGGGTTGTGTTATGAACAAGTACACACTTGCACACAGGAAACACTGCACTTACACACCAAACTGGTCCCTGTACAGACTTGAAAGGCCCCAGCTGCAAAACTAAAAACGCCACCTCAGACCTAACTCCCTAAAAGGCAATCAAGGGGTTTCTGGTACCGCCTGAAGAACCAGAGGGGAGGCTGCAACACAATGCCAATAAGTGGAAAGGAAAGTATGAAGAAAGACACAAATACCCAAGGTAAGGAACTAAGACACATTCATATAGGGGAAAAGGAAAGTTAGGAAGAACCAAAAATAAAGGAACAAGTACAACCTCCCAGAAGCCTAACAGTGGTAAAGGGAAAAGGTGATGTGAGGAAAAGCAAACAAACTAATTGCAAGAATACAACACGAGTTTACCAAGCAAGGTAAACCCCTTTGTTGAAGAGTTGGACTGCCTGAACACACATCCAATAAAAGGTGTAGCCAGCAAGGAAGTGCAGCGAAGCATAAACATATAAACCTCACCCAAATTGTGATAGGACAAACCAAAATCAAGAAAATGAAAAACATTTGGTGAGGAGCAAGCCAAGAAAGGAAAATAAGGACAATAGAAACCATCAGCATGTGGATAGGGAGGAAAGGGCAATAGCTCAGCAGACAGAGGAATCGACCATGCAGCAACAGGTCACTAGATTGAATCCCCAAACTGAGATATTACAGGTTGATTGGTTAATTGACATGGAAAGCGCTGTGCTACACCCAGCATGTGGACACTATTTTTTCAAGATAGCAGTCATGTTATATTCCTCAATAACCCTTAAAGGGAACATGTCAGCAGGGTTGTGCATAGTAACCTACCCACAGTGTCAGGTCAGCTCCATTATACTGAATAAAATGATACCTTCATTGATGAAATCCGTCTTGTTGTTTCTTATTCTTTATTTTCAGTTTTGTGCTAATGATATGCCCATGTCCTAAGGTGGGGTTCATGCATGTGGTGCTCTGATTAGCTATTCAGAATTCAGACTGCTGACAAGTCACTGCTCCATCACTGACCTGCCCCCTAGTTTGCATAATGAAAATACTAATGTGTGTATTTGAAAAAAAACATGTTACTTAATCAAAATGGCGGTGCCTGCGCACTTTCATGTTGCTGTAGCCAAAAAAATGTACACTACAACAAAATGGTGCCGTGGGCTGTGTCTGCTCATTAGCATCTGTCGTCTTCTGATAGATGCTTTTGCGCAAGCGCCGCCACCGGCTACTTGTAGCTGTAGCAAAAGAAATGTACACTACAACAAAATAGCGCTAGCAGGGGCGCTTGCACAGTAGCATCTCTCGGTGCGCGATAGATGCTACTGTGCATGCGCTGCCTCTGGCGCCATTTTGTTGAAGTGTAAGGTTTTTTTTACTGCAGCAACAAGGAGCCAGAGGAGGTGCTTTTGCAGTAGCATCTATCAGAACACAAAAGAAGTAAATGCTCAGGCGCACCCAACGGCAGCATATTGATGGTGAACTTTTCTTTCAAACACAGGAAGATAATAGGCACTAACCGATAAGATAAATTTCACAGGTGCCAAAGGCGCCACCATTTTGACTGTGACATGCTTTTTTTCAAATACATACATTAGTATATTCATTATGAAACCTAGGGGGCAGATCAGTGAGGGATCAGTGATCTGTCAGCAGTCTGCATTATGAATAGCTAATCAGAAGAAAAAAAAGGTTAAGAAACAGCAACAAGATGGATTTCATCAACCAAGGTATCATTTTATTCAGTATAACGGCGCCAACCTGAGGCTGTGTGTAGGTTACTGTGCACAATCCTTCTGACAGGTTCCCTTTAACATTCTGATGCTTCTATTTCATTTATTGTAACATTACAACCAGTAATACAATCATTTTTTATTCATTAATATTATTTATACGTCACGCCATGGAAGGTTACCTTTGGCTAAAATACTGTATATACAAATTGGTTTGTGCTTCATGTAGAAAGTAATAAATCCATTGAGACACCGCCGCTGTGTCATACAGAATAACATTTACCGTAATTAAGCTTACAGGATTAATAAGATGAAATACATTAACCATTATTACAAGACGCAGAGGACTCTATTAGACCATTGGGATCTTGGGAAATCATGATTCAGCTGTTGTAAGACAAACAATTTAATTAAATTTTGATTTGAAATGTTGGAAATATCATCTGTTTACTGAATACATAGGCTAAAGATTTACCTTAATAAAAGCAATTGCAGCCAACTAAAGTTGAGTAAATCTCCCAAAATTCGATTTTCTTAATTAAAATAGGCACCTGTCACCACAATTGATCTGTATAAAGTAAATTATGAATATAAGCCTACAGGTGCCGTTTCGAGTGTTGTTAAAGTCCACACATCTAATCACTCATTGAACACTGGGAATGTCACCCATGCAGAAGGCACGTGAAGCCTTTGCCCACAGAAGGGCAGAAGACTGGAAAGAAGAGAACAGTAATGCATAAACACAAGATTTCCTCTGAAACGGCCAACATAACAGGGACAGAGTTATGCTAATAGTTGGTGAGATAGTTATCTTTTGGGCAACGTCCTGCTCATAGCCTGGAAAAGGTCATTTACATAAAGTGATAAAAGATGATTTATCAGCAACAAAGTATCTGATATGAGACAGACAGGTATCGCTCTTACCAGCTGTCTATAACTTGTATGGAAATAATAATAGTTTAGATAGGTTAAATGCGGTAACAGATTCCCTTTAAGGTGGAAAAATTAAATTGTCATTGAATAATTTTGGTATAAATCAAATTTCCCGTGAATGTACTAAAAATAACTTTTTTGGCCCACCCTATACTTGTCCTACTGCCACTCAACTTTCAGCTTGGTTCTCCACAGCCAGTACTGACTAGGTCCACATGTGGGACCCTATGCACTTAATAAACCTAAGGGAAATTTCAAAAAGGAGGCAGGTCACTGAAAAATTGGTGACCTGTCATTGAAAGGCAGGTGGATCAGCCGGTGCTGGACAAAAAGACCCTACGTGCTTTCCCAATCTGTGAACCGAAATCTCATTAGCAGGAAACTTCAAATGCTAATTAAAGAAAGACCATAAATCAGATTGTGTCACTAGGGATCTTGCAACATAGGGTGATATATGAGGCGAGTTTTTATTAAAATGTATATATGCACTCACCTACTGAAATTGTGCAATTAGGCACAACTCTAGTAACATCAGGTGCAGAGCCATAACCAGAGGTTCAGGTCAGGGAGAGCCAAACATCTGAGTGAGCCCCTAACCAAGTCAGGTAACCATGGTTACAATTATGGTGGTGCACCCTAAACGTGTGCATAGGAAAACCTTAGCAGATGGCGAGGCTGTTACTTAAAATTAATCTCTATTAGTGATGAGTGAACATGCTCATAGATACTCACGCATGTCACTCGAGTATCTGGTTGCTCGGATGTGCTGGGCACTCAGCTCGCATTAGCCGCCCCACATGTTTTGCACCTGTTAGGCTGGCTTCACATTTGTGGTTCAGTCCGCAGCGTTTATGCCGCATTCATTCGCATGCGTCGTGTTTTCCTATCTATAATCTTGTGAACGCAGGTACATGCTGTTAGGGTTGCGGATCGCACTAAATATAAAATATAATAAAGTGCAATTGCAACCCGGAGTCCACCGTGCAGAGATGACAAACTGCTGCTTGGTAATGGTAGAACTAGATGGTGAGTAAAGCTTGCTCACACGTGGATTAACTTCACCCAGTGTGACTGGAAGCGAACTCTGTTGCTCCACAGAGCCGCTAAAACGAACGCCGGAGCCTGTTGAACTCACAGAACTCGGCTGAATGAGCGCTAATTAGAGGTCACAGAGCTCTTTCCCCGAGGCACAGGACTAGAGCTCCTCTACACCATCAGCGCTCGGCACTGCGGCTGCGGTGTCAGCCAAAGGAGACAGTATATACAATCGTGCCAAGTGCTCACAGTACCGCTTCGTCGGACGCCACTAACCACTCGGGGTGGCGAGGAAAGCGCTAGAGGTGCGCAAGGCATTGCACTGGCAGTTACTGCTACCTGGCGCGGTACGACAGTGACCTGAGCAGGGAGGCACAGTCGGACGCTATATAGTGCAGAGGACAAGGAGGCACTGTGGCATATAGCTTAGCCACTGACAGGCGCTGACTCTAACCACAAGACCTAACAACTGGCACAACCAAGGGTAGGGGTTTCAAATGAGTCAGTCACCAGATACATGCATCCATCATCATACACAACTTAAGCATAAGAGTCCATATATATATGGCCGAGTAGCCATGCGGCTCTTTTATAGCGGCGTCCTTTCGGGACCTTCCCAGTAGAGGACCAATGCGAGCAGGAATGGGACCTGCGCATGTGACCTCCGGCCTCCAATGAGAGGTCGTCCCACGGGCATGCTCAGTACCCAAAAGACAGGACTTAGTCCCAGAAGTGTCTACTTGCTGCTGACTCAAGGATGGAGTTATAGCAGAGCCAGAAGAAGAAACCAGACGCCTAGCATCAGCCTGGGCAAGACGCCTGGACCGACGTCTTTGCTGAGCAGGAATCTCTGTGGCTACAGAGGAATGGGAGACCGCAGAGAACATGGCTCAAGATTCCCCCTATGCAGGGGGGGGAAACTCAAAGCCTAACATTACCCCCCATCCTAGGGCCCCCCTCCCTCCTGTGCCTTGGTATGCTCAAAGGCTGCAATGAGCAGGGGAGCATGAATATTCTCCACAGGCTCCCAGGTCCTATCCTCTAGGTAATATTTTTTGCCCTGCACCACCTTACACTCCACGATGGCGTTCACCTCGTACTCGTCCGAGGACAAGCTTGATGTCCCGGTAGATGACTCCTAAAACCGGGACATATGAACGGGCTTAAGGAGGGACACATGGAAGGTGTCAGTGATATCCAGGTGTGGAGGAAGGGCCAGATGGTAAATCACAGGGTTAGCCTGCTCGAGGATCTTGAAGGGACCTATAAAGCAAGGCGCCAACTTAGTGGACTCAACCCGCAGCCTGATGTTACGAGTGGAGAGCAACACCAAGTCGCCGGGAACAAAGGTGGGAGAGGGGCCCGGTGTGCATCAGCGGAGGACTTCATTCTCTCCTTGGAGGCCCGGATGGCATCCTGAGTGCGGTCCCAAATGTCACGTGTCTTCACCGCCCAGTCTGCCACCCTAGAGTCGGCGAATGACACGGTCATGGGCACAGGAACGCACGGATGCTGACCGTAATTCAGGAGGAATGGGGTCTGACTGGTGGAGTCGGCCACAGCATTGTTCAAAGTGAACTCTGCCCATGGCAGCAAGGATGCCCAGTCATCCTGCCTGACCGAGACAAAATTTTGCAGATATGTGACCAGGGTCTGGTTGGCCCTCTCAACCAACCCGTTCGTCTCGGGATGATAGGCCGAGGAGAGATTTAGCTCAATGCTGAGCAGGGTACAGAGCTCTCTCCAGAACCGAGATGCAAACTGAGGACCCCGGTCGCTGACAATCTTGTCCGGCATACCGTGCAGGCAGAAAACGTGCTTAATGAACAGCGCTGCCAGACCCCGTGCAGAAGGTAACCGAGAGAGTGGTATCAGGTGCACCATCTTGGAGAAATGGTCGGTGATAACCCAAATGAAGGTGCTGCCCCTGGACTTGGGCAGTCCCACCACAAAGTCCATACGACCATCTCCCAGGGCCTGTCCGCTACCGGCAGGGGGTAAAGTAGCCCAGCGGGCCGCTGCCGAGGGGATTTATTCTGGGCGCAAGAGACGCACGCCTGAATTTAGTCCCTGATGCCACGGACCATATGCGGCCACCAGTACGTCCTCGCCAGAAGCTTAGAGGTCCGTTTTGTCCCAAAATGTCCACCCACCCTGGATGAGTGAGCCCAAGAGAGGACCTCCGGTCGCAGACGGGCAGGGACAAATGTCTTGCCCGGAGGGACTGACTCAAGGGCGACTGGAACCACTGTCCTCAGGCTCTCGGATGGGACAATCAGCTGAGGCTCCTCCTCTGATGACACCAGGGAGCAAGAAAGAGCATTGGAGCGGACGTTCTTCTCCCCGGAGAGAAAATGTAGGGTAAAGTGGAATTGGGAGAAGAACAGGGCTATCTCGCCTGGCGAGAGTTCAGACGCTGGGCCGTTTGCAAATACACCAAGTTCTTGTGGTTGGTGAACACCTGGAAAGGGTGGCACGCCCCCTCCAGTAGGTGTCTCCACTCCGAAAAGGCCAGCTTCATCGCTAGCAACTCCCTGTCCCCGATGGAATAATTCCTCTCCACTGGTGTGAAGGTCTTGGAGAAAAAGAAGCATAGTTGCTTCCGCCCTTGCGTATCCTTCTGAAAAACGACTGCTTCAGCACCGATGGAAGAGGCATCCACCTCCAGTATGAAGAGCTTATCTACATTGGGGCAATGTAGAATGGGAGCACTAGCGAAAGAAATGGGACTTAAGGGAGGAGAAGGCCTTGGAGACCTGCACCGACCACAACTTGGGATTTGCGCCCTTCTTGGTGAAGGCCACCAAGGGGACTACCAAAGTCGAGAAGAGGGGGATGAATTGGCGATAGTAGCTTATAAACCCCATAAAGCGCTGCACTGCTTTGAGAGAATGGGGCTCCTGCCAATCCATCACCGCACGTAGCTTGGCAGGATCCATAGTCAATCCCTGGGTGGAGATGATATAGCCCAAGAAAGGCAAGGACTCCTGCTCAAACACACACTTCTCCAACTTGGCATAGAGGGAGTTTGCCCGCAGGAGGTCGAAAACTTTGCCAACATCTCTCCGGTGGGAGTCGATATCTGGAGAGTAGAGGAGAATATCATCCAGATAGACTACTACCGAGGTGGTAAGCATATCCCGGAAGATGTCGATCACAGTCTTAGAAGAC
This sequence comes from Dendrobates tinctorius, assembly GCF_039654945.1. Classification (NCBI taxonomy): domain Eukaryota; kingdom Metazoa; phylum Chordata; class Amphibia; order Anura; family Dendrobatidae; genus Dendrobates; species Dendrobates tinctorius. Next base: position 3,084,231 of record NW_027361912.1, read on the forward strand.
AGCAGGAGCATTACAGAGCCCGAAGGGCATCACCAGGTATTCATAGTGCCCGTCCCTGGTGTTAAATGCTGTCTTCCATTCGTCCCCCTCGCGGATGTGAATCAGGTTATAAGCCCCCCGCAGATCGAGTTTGGTAAACACTCTCGCTCCCCGTAGCCTATCAAACAGCTCTGATATCAGGGACAGAGTGTACTTATTCTTAACGGTGATAGCGTTAAGACCCCTGTAATCGATGCAGGGACGTAGTTCTCCGTTCTTCTTCTGGTCGAAGAAAAATCCCACCCCAGCAGGTGACACTGACTTCCTAATGAACCCCCTTGCCAGATTCTCCCTGATATATTGAGACATGGCCTCTGTCTCTGGGAGAGAAAGAGGATTGACTTGACCCCGAGGCGGCTCAGCACCAGGCAAGAGGTCAATGGGACAGTCGTAGGGGCGATGGGGCGGAAGAGTCTCCGCCGCTCTTTTGGAGAACACGTCTGCATACTGTTGATTGTGTTTGAGGAGAGAGGAAAGATCTGCAGGGACTTCGGTGGAACGCACTCCCTCTGACATCTACCCTCACAAGCTTTACCTCAACCGAGAATCCTCCCTGAGGACCACTCTGTATGGGGAGAGTGGAACCGTAACCAGGGGACCAGGGGACCCCTAAGAGGACCTAATCAATACCCTTGGGCATGACGAGGAGGGATATCGTCTCCTGATGAGACGGAGGAACTGAGAGTATCAACGGGGCGGTCTGGTGGGTAATTTGATAGGATAGAGTCGCGCCTTTCACCACCCTGACAGTGACTGGCTTGGCCATCATAACCAGGGGTATTGCGTGTTGTTGAGCGAAGGCTGAAGACATGAAATTGCCTTCTGCTCCGGAGTCCACGCAAACTTCCACCGCCAGAGTGGAAGAACCAGCCTCAAACTTTTCTCTAAAGGTCAGCTTGGAGGAAAACGCCGCTGATTCTAGTGAACACCCCAATATGACCACTAGAGGCGTGCATTTTCCTGACCACTGTGGGCACCGGTTGGCAAGGTGATCAGACTTCCGGCAAATAGGACAGACCACAGGTACTCGAGTGGACCGGGACCTGGATCCCGCATGAGAAGACCCCATGACCCCCTGAGGCTTGGATGCCCGATCGGGAGATCCCAGAGGTTTGGCAAAACTAGGTGCAAACCTAAACCTCTTCCTACACTGGGACCGCTCCAACCTTCGCTCTGGAAAGCGAAGGTCAATACGGGTGGAGATGGTAATGAGCTCCTCCAGTGTGGCGGGAACCTCCCTGGTGGCTAGGGCTTCCTTCACATGGTCAGCCAAACCTCTCCAGAATGCCGGTATGAGGACCTTATCTGGCCACTCTAACTCAGAGGACAGCGTCCTGAACTGGATGGCAAATTGGCTGACCAAGGACGAGCCCTGTGATAATGCCAGCAGCCGGAGCGTGGTGTCATGGGTGATTTGAGGTCCCAAGAAGACCTGCTTTAGAGTGGCCAAGAACAGAGTAGCACTCTGCACCACATGATCACCACACTCCCACAGTGGTGTGGCCCACTCCAAAGTCCTGCCTGACAAGAGGGAAATTATAAATCCCACCTTAGCCCACTCATAGCGGAATCGTGCAGCCAGCAACTCTTGCTGTATAGCGCACTGGCTCATGAAACCCCTACATGATTCTCTAGCGCTGCCAACCTACCCTCCAGCTGCTGGATTTACCTGTGCAGTCGTTGTTCATCCACCATTACTAGCCAGACCCTGGCGCTAGGATAATGTTAGGGCTGGTGGAACGCACCAAATTATAAATAATAGTAGGTGCGTTCACAGCCCGGGGTCCACCGTGCAGAGGTGGTACACTGCTGCTAGGTAATGGAGGAAGAATAGAGCGGTGTGAAAACAGTCACACGTGGGTTACGTCACCCATTGTGAACAGAACCAAACTCTGTTGACTCACAGAGCCGCACAGCCGCTGAACGCAAATACCGGAGCCTGTTTAGCTCACAGAGCCCGGCCAAAAAGCGCACATAAAGCGGCCACAGAACTCTACCCCAAGGACACGGGGTTAGAGTTCCTCTAGGCCCTCTGAGCGCACACCGCTATAGACGCTGGCTACGGAGTGTGGAGCACGTGCACTGAGGCGTGCCGAGTCACTGATGTGGACTAATGCCTGACTCCGACTCTGCCCTACCTAGACCTAAGCCTGGACGCTAGCAGGCTAGGCTTCACAACACATGCGTACCAAGTGTAGGGGTTTCATAATGAGTCAGTCACCAGAGACATTCATACATGCATACATCACTCACTCCTCATAGTCTGAAAATACAGTGTATCCTAGCGTATGGCCGAGCGGCCATGAGAACCTTTTATAGCCGCGAGTGTCCGGGACATTCCTGGCTTTTCGGATGGGCCAATCTGAACAGGAGCAGGACCTGGGCACGTGACCTTCGATCTCCAATGGGAGATCACTCCATGGGCAAGCTCAGTGACCCGACATGAGGACTTAGTCCCTGGAGAATCTTGCTGCTGAGCAGCCTGCATTGCCATAGCTGTGCCAGAGGTGGCAGCAGCAAGCAAACCACGGAGGTGGTCTGGGCAGAGCGCCTGGACCGACGAGTTTGCTGAGCAACCTCCTCTGTGGCTGGGGAGGAATGGGAGACCACTGGGAGCAGGGCTCAGGATTCCCGCTGTGCAGCATCAGGAACCCGACGCCTAACACTACTATTGTCAGAAAAATCTAAGGATAGTAAAAGGGGAAGTTGACTCAAAAGTAGTGGAGGCCTGCTGTTCTTGGAGGCCTACTGCTACAGGCAACATGCATTAAGGAGACCCAACTAAGAGTCTAGAAATTTACAACACCTGGGAACACCTTAGGTAAATGTGGGTGGTCTTTAAAGATGGAGGGAGGATGCTCCCTAAGCATAGTGCCCGGGCCTACAACTGAACCTTGGGGGACACCAACACATAAGGGGCAGGATGTGGCTTGTGAATGAGAGACACTGAATGTCCTGCCTGTGTTAGGAGTCAGATTTTGGCCATTGCTAGGCAGAAATCTAAACCCTCACATGCTGCAGTCTCCTTCTCTGTGTTTAATGCAAAGGAGATTGCAGAAGAGATTGCTTTACAGCAACTCTCTCCGGAGGCTAAGTGCTTCGTCCCTTCTCCTGAGCATGCTCATGGGATGAGCTCTCATTGGTGTTCAGGAGTCAGGTGCTCAGGTCCTGTTCCTGATTCCATTGGTTCAGCCCAGGGCTCCGGAGATTTCCGGAAGGTCCCGTTCTCTATTTTCATACTTGCTGCTGTGTGTATGGTAATGGATGCTTGGACTGGTGACTGACTTATTAAGAAACCCCTTCCCTCTGATAATACGTCTGTGTGAGTGTTTGGGTATTAGCCAGTAGCAGCGCCAGCGCACTTATGCTCCATCTACTTCAGCAGCTAGCGTCCTGCATCGCGCTTGCGACATAGTGGTGCCTTCTCTGCGGCTCAGTTCATGCCGCACTATGGTTGCAGTTCTGCCGGGCGTTCGCAATTGCGACGCCACGCGCCTTACTTTACGGTAGGTCTAGAATGAGTAGTCCTGTTGTTTAAGTCTACTCCTGTGACCTTTAATACCGTGCCTATATCGCTGTGAGTCTGTGACTCTGAACAGACACAGCGTTTAGTTTATGCTGTATGCCTGCAGCTCTGTGAGTATAACAGAGTTTGCGTTAGTGCACTTTGGGTGCAGTCAAACCCTGTGCACATTTACCGCCATAGTGTTCTGCCTCTTCTAGCTGCGGTTTTTCCATCCACCGCACGGTGGACCCCGAGTGGCGAAGGCACTTTATTTATTTATTTTTATTTAGTGTCTTCCGCCACTCCTAACAGCCTGTTAGGTACAAGGAGATCCAACAAAGGGCCAAGTCTGAAATGCCAAGAGAACAGAAAGTCTGTAGTTACCTATCCACTCCAGAATTCAGTATAAATTTATTACTCTCACCCACAAAGCACTCCATGACTTAGCACCACCCTACATCTCCTCCCTCGTCTCAGTCTACCACCGTACCCGTGCCCTCCGTTCTGCTAATAACCTGAGGTTAACATCCTCAATAATCAGAACCTCCCACTCCCGTCTCTAAGACTTTTCACGTGCTGCGCTAATTCTTTGGAATACACTACCCAGGTTAATGCGTTTAATCCCCAATCCCCACAGTTTTAAGCATGTCATAAAAACGCATTTGTTCAGACTGGCCTATTGCCTCCTCGCATTAACCTAAATATCCCCGTCTGGCTCATTCAAAATTTTTTACCATAACCAGGTTCCTCTCATCATGTTCTCACATGCTTTATGCATTTACTGTAATAGCCCTCTCTGTCTGTACTGTTACATATTTAGACTGTTAACTGGTTCATGCAGCAACAGAACACCCGATTCTTACACTATGGCTGGTCCAAACAATAAAAGCAATTGTTACCATCCACCTTTCGTGTCTCCCCTTTTTCCTTACATATTGTAAGCTTACAAGAAGGGCCCTTATTGCTATTGGTATCTGTTTTGATCTATGTGTTTATTGGTATGCTGTAATGTCTATTGTCTATAGAAGTCCCCTCTATAGTGTAAAGTGCTGCAAAAATGTTGGCGCTATAGAAATAAAATTACTAGAGTTGAGCGAAACGGGTCGGTCATATTCAAAAGTTGCCGACTTTCGCTGAAGTCGGGTTTCATGAAACGAAACCCGACCATAGCGTGAGGTCGGCCACGAGGTCAGCGACCAGAGCGCCAAAGTCGCGTTTCAAAAGATGCTTCCAGCGCCCTTTTTCAGCCAATGATGGAGGACACACACTGTGGGCAACGCGATGACATGGGCATCGGTCACCACCCTCTTTGAGAAGGGCATGCAAGTGATTGGCTGGCTTTGTGTGGCGTCACAGGGGCTATAAAAGTGGGTGAACGCCGACCGCCATCTTACTTATGCCGATCTTAGCATAGGGAGACTGCTGCTGATGATGATTCTGTAGGGAGAGCATTAGGCAGGGAAGAAGAACCAAAAAAAACTGCTTCTGCTGTTAGCGATTTCCATTTACAACACAACACTTTGTATGCAGTGACAGGGGAGGCTCTATTTTTGTGCATCAGCTCTGTTGGTTATTAGGCTGCCTTATAAGGCTCCATGATAGCTGCATTGCTGTTTGCACACTGCTGTGCAAACTGCTTTCTTTTTTAAAAGCAAAAACACTTTTCTTCCTCTTTTCTGCACAGTTACCAAACATTCATTTTTCCACCCTTTTGTGTGCACACTGTGCAGCGTTCCTGCTTATTAGGCTGCCTGCGTCCATACTTGGACTGAGAGCATCATTGTCAGCATCCTCAAATCTCTAGTGAGATCCAAATTCTCACCAATCCTATAGACACCCCACACCTTGTCATACACCATCCAATTTCAGCCTGTTATATTGAGGTGTAATCTCTACTGGGCCAGAGACAATAGTTCTGCGTCCTCAAATCTATAGTGAGATTCAAAATCTCACCAATAGTAGATACATCTTCTTCCTTCTTTTACAGTACCATATAGCTGGTGGTATTTTGGGTAAATTTTCACAAAAATGAGCAAGTATGGTGGAAGACGCCATGGAAGTGGGCGGGGGTTGCCAGCTGGTCCCAATGGTGGTGGTGTTGCATCTGTTGGTAGTGGCAAAAGCACAATAGCACCTAAGGCAGGAGGTGTTGAGCCTGCGTCATCGTCTGGCTCCACAAGGCCTCAAAGGCTCTCTTTTCTGGGAGTAGGTAAACCACTTTTAAAGCCGGAGCTTCAGGAACAAGTTTTGGCTTACATTGCTGACACAGCCTCCAGCTCGCTCGCATCCTCTTCTGAAGTTTCAAAAAAATAAAAGCACTGAGTCATCATTGGAGGCTCCTGGTCAGGAACAACACCTTTCCTCGTGTCCTTCACCCCTACCAAAAGTGAAGGATGTGGCAGGCCACACTACCGATTACTCCATGGAGCTCTTTTCACAAACCATGCCTGGGTTAACAAGTCAAATCATGAATTCCCCAGTCCAAGATGAATCTGATGTGGAGTGCACTGATGCACAGCCACTGCTAGATTTTTCTGCTGGTACATTCACTCAGTGCACTACATTGTCCTCGCAGTATACTGAGGCAAAATCAGACCCTGATGAAACTCAGGTGCCACTTCCCGCATACTATACCACCTTACACGGTGACACAGAGGAAGGTGCACATGAAATTGAAGAGGAGGTGATGGATGACCCAGTTGTTGACCCAGATTGGCATCCATTGGGGGAAGAGGGTGCTGTTACCAATAGCTCAGAAGAGGAGGAGGAGGATCCGCAGCAGACAACGACATCGCAACAGCTGTTATCTGGCAGGACCGTTGCAGTCCAAAAACGTGTTACAAAAACCAAAAGAGTTGCAGGACAACTTGGCCAGATGGTCAAATTAGCACAGCGTGCAAGGTCTCAGAATGTCTTCCATAGTAGGAAGAGTGCAGTGTGGCACTTTTTTGAACAAAATCCTAATGATCAGGCCAAGGTTATCTGTAAGAAGTGCGCAAAGACCTTTAGCCGAGGGAAAAATCTGAGAAATTTGATTACCAGTTGCATGGTTAGACATTTAACCACCATGCACTTGCAAGCGTGGACGGACTACTAAACCTCACGTACCACATGTGCACCTGCTCCGAATGAAGGTAGTCAGCAACGCTTCATCGCTTCCCCCACTATAATCCCACCGGTTAGCACACCACCAGCAGCAAATGTCGAGATGTCGTCGCAAGGGCAAAGCAGTCATGGAATCACAATGTTATTGCTATGAAAGACTCTAGGCCATCAGCAACACCACCAACACCATCACCAACCCTCTCTCAGTCCGCCATGTCCACCGCTAGTTCCACCATATGCAGCTCTTAAGTCCAGCTCACCCTACCAGAGACTCTGAGTAGGACAAGAAAGTACTCATCCTCTCATCCACGTACACTGGCTTTGAACGCCCACATTGCCAAACTAATCTCGTTAGAGATGATGCCCTACTAGTTGGTTTATAGCAATGCTTTCCACGAGCTCATGGCCTACGCAGTATCACGCTATGACCTACCCAGTCGGCACTTCTTTTCGCGAAAAGCCATCCCAGCCCTCCACATGCATGTGAAAGACCGCATTGTCCATGCACTCAAGCAATCAGTGAGTGGAAAGGTGAACTCCACCCTGCACATGGATCAGAGGCTGTGCGAACAGAGGCAGGCTGTAATTCATTTGTGGGAGGATACACGGGCAGGCAGTTTGGAGGCAGACATGGAGTTGTCTGGTGTGCAGTAGTCGAAGCTGAAAGACCTCTGTAAAGTCCTTCAGTGTTTTGAGGAATGCACACGGCTGGTAAGCGCAGACGACGCCATCATAAGCATAAGCATCCCACTTATGCGTCTGCTCATGCAAACTTTGACGCACATTAAGGAGCAGGCGTCTGCTGCCGAGGAGGAAGAGGAGGAGGGAAACCTTGTTGACAGTCAGCCATTGTCTGGTCAGGGAAGTCTCATGGACGAGGTGGAGGAAGAAGAGGAAGAGGAGGAAGAGGAGGATGATGGGGATGATTATTTTGGGGAGGAGGATGCTTCTCAGGGGGCAAGAAAAAACGTTGGCGTGGCAAGGTCAGGTACAGGGTTTGTGCGTGACTGGAGGGATGTGGATTTGCCAGAAAGTGCTCCTCCACCCAGCAATCGCAGTGCATCATTTACACCTGGAACATTGGCCCTCATGTCTGATTATGCCTTGCAGATCCTAAAAAGGGACCCCCGCATTGCCAAAATGATGAACGATGACTACTGGTTGGCAAGCATCCTGGATCCATGCTATAAAGGCAAATTCCAAAACATCATGCCACAGGAGAACCTAAAGCTAATAATGGCTAATACACAAGCAACTATGGTAAACCGTTTGTTTGAGGCATTCCCAGCACACAACGGCAGTGATGTTTTTCCAAAGAGCCATAGGGGGCAACATGGAAGAGGTGTTCGTGGTGCACACAGCCGAAGTGGCATTGGACACAGAGGTTTCATGACCATGTTGTGGACTGATTTTTCAAGTACCGCTCACACGACTGGTAATACTTCATCGATCGAAAGTGACAGGAGACAGCAGTTGTCAACTATGGTAACAAACTACTTCTCCTCCCATATCGATGTTCTCCCTCACCAGTCATTCCCCTTTGACAATTGGGCCAGTAAACTTGACACCTGGCCTGAATTGGCACAATATGCCTTACAGGAGCTCTTTTACCCTGCTGCTAGTGTGTTATCTGAATGAGTCTTCAGTGCTGCTGGATCAATCCTGACAGAAAAATGGACCCGTCTGTCAACCCAAAATGTTGATGATCTAACCTTCGTTAAAATGAACCATGCATGGGTTTCAAAGGATTTTGTCCCACCCTCCCCTGCTGACACGTAGGTTGCCAGAAAAATGGCTTTCTTTTGTCCTCCTCTTCCGCGGACTTCTCCAATTACTCCATTTGCAGCTGCTGAATGTCCAACATCAACATATGCCAATTTTTCCACCTCCCTAACTGGGCTGCCTCCCCCCACAGGGCCGGGGTCACCATCTGACGCACGCACCCGTGCGAGTGCCGTTGCCCTGGACAGATGGGTGGGCACATTCTTTGGCAAAGGCACTGGCACAAGGTCCCTCATAGTAAAATCAAGTGTCTCTGATGGTACTATACCGCTATTTCTCTGCCGTATCAGAGGATCATGAATTGTGGCATGTGTTAAAGGAGCCCATTGACACTCTTTGGCCTTGGGCCCACGAAAATCTGGAGCCAGCCCTACCCCCCCACAACTTTAGCCAAATAACCCCCAGTTTTCAATGCCTAACTATTATTATAAAGTAAATTAAGGGTGACAAGCTTACGTAATAAGAATTGATGTTTTTGGCATTAAAATGGGCACTGTAGGTGTGTTTCCTGTCCTCCAATCCCTGCCGACCTTGGTTCCCCATTGACTTGCATTGGGTTCCGTGCTTCAGTCAGCCTTTGACTTTTCGCGATAATCGGCCGATTTCGTTCGACCCGACTTTTGAGAAAGTTGGGTTTAATGAAACCCGACTCGACCCGAAAAAAGGCAAAGTCGCTCATCTCTGAAAATTTCTATTATTATTATAGTAAGAGGAAATGATCCTCTGTGTCAAAGGCAGGTGCCAGGTCCAGGAGAAGTAGGAGGACAAACTAGTGTCGCTTTCATTTGGCGGTTAGTAGGTTGATGATTACTTTAGTCAGGGCAGTTGCCGTGGAATGGGGCGGTCAGAAGCCATATTGTAAGTGGTCAAAAAAGGAGCAAGAGGAAAAGTGGGAAGACAGTTCAAAATGGAAATGTTCAGTAGTTTGGAGGCATAGGGGAGGAATGAAATGGGGCAACAGCTAGACACAGAGGATGGATAAAGGCAGGGCTTTTTGAAGATGGGTGTGGTGGAGGTATGTTTCAATCATGAAGGGAAGACACCAGTTGTTAGTGACAGGTTGAAGAGGTGGGTTAGGCTTGGGGTGAAGACTGTGGTAAGGTTTGGAATGAGATGGGATGTTATTGGGTCAACTTTGCAGGTGATGAGGCAAAGTCTTCAACTGAGATGAGAGGAGAGAGATTGTTAGCTGGTGGACAGAGGAGAGAATTAAAGTACTGAATAGGTGTTTGTTAGGTGTCAAGTTCCCGCCACTGCACAGGAGGAATCTCAAGCCATGTCTTCTGCGGTCTCCCATTCTTCTTCAGCCACAGATGTTCCTGCTCAGCAGATACATCAGTCCCAGCATCTTGCTCAGGATAATGCTATGCGTCTGGTTGCTGCTGGCACCCCAGGTTCAGCTATAGCATCCAGCTTTAGTCAGCGGCGAGCAAGCAAATGCTTCTGAGACTAAGTCCTGATTTTTCCCATTTGAGCATTCCCATAAGACGACCGCTCATTGGTAGTCAGAAGTCACATGCTCAGGTCCTCAAGTAGCTCAGATTGGGCCATCCGCAAGGTCCTGGAAGGCTGCGGCTATAAAAGGATTGTGCGCTAGTATAGTCCATGTGGAGTGAGTGTTGCATGTACGTATGAATGTCTCTGGTGAATGACTCATTATGAAACCCCTACCCTTGGTACGCATGTGTTGTTCAGCCTTGCCAGTTAGTGCCTAGGCTGAGGTAGGAGGCAGAGTCAGGGACTAGCTTCAGCGCCAAGTAGTGGCTTTGCCTGTACACCATTGTTCACTTGGTCTGCACTCCAAAGAAGCCAGCGTCTATTAGTGGCATTCGAAGGTGCGATGCTGTGCACTTAGTGGGTCTAGAGAGGCTCTTATCAAGCATCCTTGGGGCAGAGTCTTGTGACCGTACACTAGCGCTGACTCAGCTGTGCCCTGTGACAGTCAACAGGGTATGTCATCTGTGTTTTGCGGTTTTGTGGCTCTGTGAAGCCACAGAGCCCATTGCTACTACACACTTGGCGGCATTTAACCCACGTGTGTCCAGTGCCATACCCCCATTTTGTGTCCGCCATTACCGAGCAGCAGTTAACATCTCTGCACGGTGGACCCAGGGCTGCGAACGCACCTTACCACCATCTTTTTATTATTTGGTGCTTTCTGCCAGCCCCTAACATTATACTTGCACCAGGGTCTGGCTAGTAATGGCGGATGAACAGCGACTACAGCGGTACATCCAGCAGCTGGAGGGCAGGTTGTCAGCTCTCAGGCGTACAACCTCAGCTGTGGATGTGAATGCAGTAGCTGTTCAGGCAGCTAGTGAGGCTGCAGCCCATATGTCCACTGCCACCCCTGTTCTGACCTTATCCCGCTGTCACGCGGGGCTTAGGTCAACTAAGGCAGAAATACCCGGGGCCCCTGTGATGTCCCTTTAACTAGGGGAAACCCTGTTTGACCCTCAACCCAGGGTTTTTGCTGATGGTGCAAATGCCTGAGCCTCCACCCTTTCCTTATCTCCTGCTGAGCCCTAAGCTTAACCCTCCACCCTCCACCCAGTGAGGAGACAAACCACCAAAGCCCCAAACAATAAAGACAGACAGGGAGAACTTAAACTGCACCGCGCCGCATACACACAGGACTATACAGTAATGTGAACAGGGCACAACAAAACACAAATATGGGAAGGCGAGAAGGTAACAATTGATCATATGACACCAGATATGAATCTCTCTCTCTCTCCAACACCTCCACTCCAGACCGGAACCACTTGGTATGACACACAAGCTATAATCGGCGACGCCCATAGGCCAGCACGACTATTTAAAGACCGTGGGCGTGACCAAACATCCAACCTGATCTTCAGCTAGATTAACCCCCGATAGCCTGAGAAACTCAAGCCGGCGCCAATGAGGCTATAGTGGACGGAGGTGGAACTACCTCTGCCTGCCGGACGCTGTGGTGTGAATAGCATCCGACATGACAGTACCCCGTCTTCTACGAGGGACCCCAGGGCCCTCAAGACTCATAGGACCCGGCTTGTCCGGATGACGACGGTGAAAAGAACTGACCAGCCGATCTGCATGTATGTCCGAGGCTGGTACCCAAGACCTCTCCTCCGGACCATACCCCCGCCAGTGTACCAAATACTGAAGAGTACGGCGCACTACTCGAGAGTTCACTACCTTGGAGACCTCAAACTCTAAATCGCCATCCACCATGACTGGAGGTGGCATCGGCATCGTGTCCACAGAGCCTACCACCTTTTTCAATAAAGCCCTGTGAAACACGTTGTGTATCTTGTATACTGCAGGGAGTTCCAACCGATAAGCAACTGGGTTAATGATGGCAGCAATCTTAAAAGGCCCAATAAACCTTGGACCCAATTTTAAAGATGGAATTTTGAGTTTTATATTTTTAGTCGCTAACCACACCCATTCACCCACACACAGGTCCGGACCTGGCACGCGTCTACTGTCAGCCACCCGCTTGTACCTCGCACTCATGCTCTACAATCACTGTTTCACCCTTCTCCAGACCGATGATAATTGAGCTCCTAGCTGGTCCTCCTCTGGGACGCCCCCCGAGTCACCCTGACGTAAGGTACAAAATTGAGGATGTTGACCGTAAACACAAAAGAACGGAGACTCTCCCGATGACTCTTGACGGTGATTATTTAACGCGAACTCGGCCAGAGGAAGGAAAGTAGACCACTCCTCTTGGTTGTCGGACGCAAAGCATCGTAAATACTGCTCCAGATTTTGGTTCATGCGCTCAGTTTGACCATTTGACTGTGGATGAAACGCCGATGAATGTGACAACTTGATCCCCAAACGTGAGCAAAAAGCTTTCCAAAACCTCGCAACAAATTGAGTTCCCCTATCAGATACTATGTCCGACGGAACTCCGTGGAGTCTGACCACCTCCTGCACAAACACCTGAGCCAACGTCTTCGCATTGGGCAAGGAGGGCAATGAGACAAAATGCGCCATCTTTGAAAATCGGTCAACCACCACCAGGATGACCGTGTTCCCCGCCGAGACTGGCAAGTCAGTGATAAAATCCATGGAGATTTCTGTCCATGGCCTATTAGGTACCCCCAGAGGCTGTAGCGTGCCAGCAGGACGGGCTCGGGGCGACTTGGCCCTGGCACACGTGATGCAAGCTGCCACGTACGAGACCACGTCCTGCCGGATTTTGGGCCACCAGAAACGACGCGATACCAGCTCCAAGGTGCCCTTAACCCCTGGATGACCAGCCAGTACTGAGTCGTGATGTTCCCTCAACACCTTAAGACGAAGATGAAGGGGTACAAATGATTTGTTGGTGGGAAGTCCTGGCAGTACCTCCTCTTGGGCCTCGGCAATCTCCGCCTCTACCTTAGTCGTGAGAGCCGAAACCACTACACCTTCCTGGAGGATGGGTACCGGCTCTTCCCGAGGTTCTACCCCCGGAAAACACCTGGACAAGGCATCCGCCTTGGTGTTTTTAGCCCCGGGATGGTAAGTCACCAGAAAATTGAAACGTGTAAAGAACAATGCCCAGCGAGTCTGCCTAGGAGACAGACGCTTGGCCGACTCCAGATAGAGCAGGTTCTTATGGTCGGTGATGACTGTGACCTGGTGAGCCGCCCCCTCCAAGAAGTGTCGCCATTCCTCAAAAGCCAATTTGATGGCCAACAACTCCCTGTTGCCGATATCATAATTCCGTTCGGCCGGCGACAGCTTCTTGGAGAAGTAGGCGCATGGATGCATATCGCTCAAAGATGAGCCCTGTGACAGTACTGCCCCCACTCCCACCTCAGACGCATCAACCTCCACCATAAAAGGTTTAGACACGTCCGGTTGCACCAGAATGGGGGCTGAAGCAAAACTGTTCTTCAGACGCTCAAATGCACGTATCGCCACCTCAGACCAGCTAGTCAGATCGGTACCTTTTTTTTGTCATGTCCGTGAGCGGTTTGGCTATAGTAGAAAAGTGTTTTATAAATTTCCTATAATAATTAGCAAACCCAAGGAACCGCTGGAGCGCTTTCAGATTATCAGGCCTTTCCCATTGTAGCACCGCTTGCACCTTAGCGGTGTCCATTTTAAACCCTGCGGCGGACACAATATATCCCAAAAAAGGCAACTCCTGAACAAAAAATAAGCATTTTTCCAGCTTAGCATAGAGCTTATTCTCACGGAGCAACTGTAACACCTGCCTGACATGCTCTAAATGAATGTCCCGGTCGCTCGAATAAATGAGGATATCATCCAGGAATACAATCACAAATTTCCCCAGGACATGAGCAAACACGTCATTAATAAAATGTTGGAAAACAGCAGGCGCGGTTGTCAACCCAAATGGCATAACCAGGCTCTCAAAATGACCCTCAGGAGTGTTGAAGGCCGTCTTCCACTCATCCCCCTGACGGACCCTTATGAGGTTATACGCCCCCCTGAGGTCAAGCTTGGAAAACCACTTTGCCCCCGCCACCTGGTTGAACAAATCAGGGATCAAAGGCATCGGGTATGGATCACGGATCGTAATCTGGTTTAACTCCCGGAAATCCAGACACGGCCGTAACCCCCCATCTTTCTTCTTAATGAAGAAAAACCCCGCTGCTACAGGCGAGGACGAAGGCCGGATGTGTCCTTTGCTCAGACTCTCCACGATGTAGTCTTTCAGAGCTTGTCTCTCTGGACCAGAAATATTAAACATCCTGGCCTTAGGTAATTTGGCCCCGGGTTTTAACCTAATCGCACAGTCATAGGCTCTATGTGGAGGCAGTTCTGAGCAACCCTTCTCAGAGAAAACATCCGCGAAATCCTGCAAAGCCTCCGGAAGGCTGGGCGTCACGGCGGACATACATGTGGCCAAGCAATTGTCCTGGCAAAAACCACTCCATTGGACTATGTCCTGAGTTTTCCAATCAATCACTGGGTTGTGCCTGGACAACCATGGAAAACCCAAGACCATTTGTGCTGGGAGATTACGGAGGACCCTACACGTAACCCACTCCAAATGTAGGACCCCAATGTGGAGTTTCACCTCAGCCACAAACTCCGTAATCTCCCCCTGAGGAAGGGGAGCGGCATTAATGGTAACCACCTGAATAGGATGAGGGAGTTTTTCGATCTTAAACCCGGCAGTGCGTGCAAACTCCTCATCTATGAGATTGGTGGCGGAACCGCTATACACAAACACTGATATTGGTAGCTCTCTGCCCGCGATAATAACCTTGGCAGGGAGCATACATTGAGATACCATCATGGAGGATATGCATACGCTCAGTTGGGTCTCCTCCATACCCACTGAGCTTAGTAGTTTTCCGCCGGTGTGACCTTCTTCGGTAGCACAGGACAAGCGTTAACATAATGATTCCTTTTACCACAGTAAAAACATGCTCCGGGCTTCGTGAACCCAGGGACGCGATGCTTAACCTGTGACACCCCTGCAATTTGCATAGGCTCAGTGGGCTCACCTGCAGCAACCACACTTGCACCCCTGCTTTCCCCCAGGGGTAGCGTCTCCTGTGCCCCCTGACGCAAACGGCGATCAATACGTATAACCAAACTCATGGCAGACTCCAACGATGCAGGAGTCTCATACATCAGGAGGGCCTGTTTAACTCTTCCTGAAACCCCATGAATAAACTGACTCCGCAGCGCTGGGTCGTTCCACTGTGTGTCTACTGCCCAACGGCGAAATTCGGAGCAATAGTCTTCCGCCATACGTTCCCCTTGACGGAGGGCGTGGATTTTAGATTCTGCTAGAGCTAATCTGTCGGGATCATCATAAATGAGCCCGAGTGCAGAAAAAACATTATCGACAGAATGAAATGTAGCAGAGTCAGCTGGTAAGGAAAATGCCCATGCTTGGGGGTCCCCACTCAGTAATGATAACACCAGGCCCACCCGCTGAGCCTCATTACCTGAGGAGGCCGGGCGCATGCGGAAGTATAACTTACAGGCCTCCCGAAATATGACAAATTTGCTGCGTTCCCCTGAGAATCGTTCTGGCAGCGGGATCTTCGGCTCTGCACCGACACCTGCAGATGCCGTTTGCACCTTCGCTACTACCAGGCCCTGCTGCTGAACTGCCCCTTTCAACTCGGAGACCTGTAAGGACAGCGCCGCCAACTGGCGGGTTATGGAATCCATGGGATCCATGGACTCCTGAAAAATGTCGGCCGATTATAATGTCACGCGGGGCTTAGGTCAACTAAGGCAGAAATACCCGGGGCCCCTGTGATGTCCCTTTAACTAGGGGAAACCCTGTCTGACCCTCAACCCAGGGTTTTTGCTGATGGTGCAAATGCCTGAGCCTCCACCCTTTCCTTATCTCCTGCTCAGCCCTAAGCTTAACCCTCCACCCTCCACCCAGTGAGGAGACAAACCACCAAAGCCCCAAACAATAAAGACAGACAGGGAGAACTTAAACTGCACCGCGCCGCATACACACAGGACTATACAGTAATGTGAACAGGGCACAACAAAACACAAATATGGGAAGGCGAGAAGGTAACAATGGATCATACGACACCAGATATGAATCTCTCTCTCTCCAACACCTCCACTCCTGACCGGAACCACTTGGTATGACACACAAGCTATAATCGGCGACGCCCATAGGCCAGCACGACTATTTAAAGACCGTGGGCGTGACCAAACATCCAACCTGATCTTCAGCTAGATTAACCCCCGATAGCCTGAGAAACTCAAGCCGGCGCCACTGAGGCTATAGTGGACGGAGGTGGAACTACCTCTGCCTGCCGGACGCTGTGGTGTGAATAGCGTCCGACATGACACCCGCCTCCTGCTGCCTGAGAGGTTTTCAGGTAACAGCAAGTTATGTAGGGGACTCGTGAACCAATGTGTGATACACCTGGAGCTACTGGCTGCATGTTTCCCCTCAGAGCTGGCTAAAGTAGAGATTATTATTTCCCTGCTGTCGGACAGGGTGTTGGAGTGGGCTACGCCGCTGTGAGAGCATGACGATCATGTGGTGCAGGGTGGTCCGCGGTTCCTTAACACTCTAAAACAGGTATTTTTGGGGACTTGAGTCACCCATGATACCGCGCTCCAGCTGCTGGCACTGACACAGGGCTCATCCATGGTCAGCCATTTTGCCGTCCACTTCCGGACTTCAGCATCTGAGCTGGAGTGGCCGGACAAAGTCCTTATCCCTGTATTTTGGAGGGGACTGGCTGACCATGTGAAAGACGCTTTGGCCACTAGGGAGATTTTCGCCACACTGGAGGAGCTAATAGCATTGTCAACTCGCATCGACCTCCGTTTTAATGAGAGGAGGTTGGAGCGAGACCAGTGTAGGCAGAGGTTTCGGCTGGCTCCCACCTTCGCCAAACCTCTGGAATCTCCGGTCCAGGCATCCGAGCCACATGAGGCCTTGGAGGTGTCACGAGCGGGATCTAAGTCCCGTACCGCTGGTGCACTCTAGGTCTGTCACCCCAGCCAGCAGTCAGGACATTTTGCCTCCAGATGTCCTCAGCGGTCGGGGGAACGTCCCCATTTAGTGACCACAGGAGTTTGTTCACTGGACGCAGTGGCACTTTCCTCCAAACTGTCTTTCAATGGGACAATTACCATTGGCCCATCCACCCATATGGTATAGCTTTGCATGGATTCCAGGGCAGAGGGCAACTTTATGTCTTCTGCCTTTGCCCGACGGCACGCAATACCCCTAGTGATGCTCACCAAACCAGTGACCATACAAGTGATAAATGGGTTGACACTGCCCTCACAGATAACTCATGAGACATCCCATTTACTCTATTCATGTCTCCATCCCATCAGATTATCTCCCTGCTAGTCATTCCTGAGGGAATTGATGAGGTCCTCTTAGGGATACCATGGCTACGTTACCACTCCCCTCATATAGAGTGGTCCTCAGGGAGAATTCTGGGATGGAGTAAATTCTGTGAGGGTAGATGTCAGATGGAGTGCATTCAGGTTGCTACTACAGAGCTACCCGCAGATCTTTCCTCTCTCCCCAAACACTATTGGCCCCATGCGGACGTGTTCTCCAAGAGAACTGCGGAGACCCTTCTGCCTCACCGCCTCTATGACTGCATATTGACCTCTTGCCTGGTGCTGAGCCTCCCCAGGGTCGAGATCAACCACTGTCTCTCGCAGAGACAGAGGCAATAACTCAGTACATCCAGAAGAATCTGGCAAGAGGATTCATTAGGAAGTCAGTGTCACCTGCACGGGCGGAGTTCTTCTTTGTGCAGAAGAAGAATGGAGAACTACGTCCATGCATAGACTACAGGAATCTTAACTCCATCACTGTTAAGAACAAGTACCCTCTGCCCTTGATATCTGAGCTATTTGATAGGTTGTGGGGAGTGAGGGTTTTTTACTAAACTTGATCTGTGGGGTGCTTACAACCTGATTCGCATCCGTTAGGGGGACGAATGGAAGACAGAATTTAACACCAGGGACGGGCACTATGAATACCCGGTGATGCTCTTTGGGCTCTGTAATGCCCCTGCTGTCTTCTAAGACTTTGTGAATGACATCTTCCGGGAAATGCTCACCACCCCAGTCGTAGTCTATCTGGATGATATTCTCATCTACTCTCCAGATATAGACTCCCACCTTCTCCCTCTATGCCAAGTTGGAGAAGTGTGTGTTTCAGTAGGAGTCCTTGCCTTTCCTGGGCTACATCTTCTCCGCCCAGGGATTGGCCATGGATCCTGCCAAGCTACAGGCGGTGATGGATTGGCAGGAGCCCCATTCCCTCAAAGCGGTGCAGCGCTTTATGGGATTCAGTATTATCGCCAATTCATTCCCTACTTCTCAAATTTGGTAGCTCCCTAGGGGTGTCCTCACCAAGAAGGGAGCAAATCCCAACTTGTGGTCGGAGGAGGTCTCCAAGGCCTTCCTCTCTATCAAGTCACACTTCGCTAGCGCTCCCATTTTACATCGCCCCGATATAGATAAGCCATCTAGTTTGGAGGTGGATGCCTCATCCATCAGTGCTAGAGCACTCCTGTTGCAAACGGATGCTCAAGGTTGGAAGCATCCTTGCTTCTTCTTTTCTAAGACCTTCTCACCAGCGTAGAGGAACTATTTCATGGGGGACAGGGAGTTGCAAGCTATGAAGTTGGCCTTTTTGGAATGGAGACACCTCTTGGAGGGGGCTCGCTATCCCTTCCAAGTCTACACCGACCACAAAAATTTGGTTTACTTGCAAACCGCCCAGCGGCTAAACTCTCGCCAGGCTAGATGGTCCTTGTTCTTCTCCCGGTTCCACTTCATCCTCCACTTTCTTTCCGGGGAGAAGAACATTCATGCCAATGCTCTCTCCCGCTCCGTAATGTAATCAGATGAGGAGCCTTGGCTAATTGTCCCTTCTGAGAGCTTGAGGACCGTGGCCCCGGTTTCGCTTGAGTCTGTGCCCCCGGGCAAGACTTTTGTGCCACCTAGTTTGCGACCGGAGGTTTTCTCTTGGGCTCACTTGTCCAGGGTGGGTGGACATTTTGGGACCAAGAGGACATCTGAGCTTCTGGCGAGGACGTATTGGTGGCCACATATGGCCTATGACGTCGAAGACTATATTCGGGCGTGTGTCTCCTGCGCCAAGAATACGTCTTCTTGACAATGGCCTGCTGGGCTACTTTACCCCCTGCCGGTGGTTGACATGCCCTGGGAAATGGTCAGGATGAACTTTGTGGTGGGCTTACCAAAGTCTCGTAGCTGCACCATTATCTGGGTAGTCACCGACCATTTTTCCAAAATGGTGCACTTGGTGCCTCTTCCGCAGGTGCCTTCTGCGTGGGTCTTGGTGGCGTTGTTCACCCTCCGTCAGGAACAATATTCGCACTAACTCTGTTGTGAGTTCATTTTCCCCTCCGTCACTGAGGCCTGGTGAACTCCCTGTTCTAGTGAAGTAAGGTAGTGAGCCTGATTATCAGGCACCTGGGACTAATGAAGACGATTGGCCGAGTGGAGTCACTGACTGGATTTAAGGCAGCCTACGCCCTTTCTGCCCTGTAGGTGATTTCTACCCGAGCATGAGGCTATGCAGTCCTATATTAAGGAGGCGTTGGAGAAGGGTCATATTAGACCATCCTCTTCACCCTTAGGTGCCGGTTTTTTTTTTTGTGGCCAAGAATGCTGGTTCTTTAAGGCCTTGTATTGATTATCGTGCCCTCAATAAAATTACTATTAAATATCAGTATCCGTTACCCCTGATTTCGGATCTATTCTCTAGAGTCAGAGGTGCTTGCTGGTTTACCAAGCTTGACCTCAGGGGGGCGTATAATCTTATCTGCATTAAGCAGGGGGATGAATGGAAGACGGCGTTTAATACTCCGGAGGGACATTTTGAGTACCTGGTGATGCCTTTTGGGCTCACTAATGCCCATTCTGTCTTCCAGTGCTTCATGAACGATATTTTCCGAGACTTTGTCGATAAATTTTTGATTATCTATCTGAACGATATTTTGATCTTCTCCAAGGATTGGGATGCTCATGTGGAACATATTCGGACTGTGTTCCGGATCTTGAGAGAGAATTCTCTGTATGTCAAAGGATCAAAATGCCTTTTTGGAGTACTGAGGATTTCTTTTTTGGGATTTATTTTGTCTCCGTCAACTATTGAAATGGACCCGGCCAAGGTACAGGCCATTTATGATTGGGTTCAGCCCACTTCTTTGAAGGCCCTCCAGAAGTTTTTGGGTTTTGCTAATTTTTATCGGAAATTTATAGCAAAATTTTCTAGTATTGCCAAACCATTGACTGACCTGACCAGGAAGGGTGCGGATGTGTTGAATTGGTCTCCGGAGGCGGTTGCTTCCTTTCAGGAGCTGAAGCTTAGATTTACCTCCGCCCCGGTTCTGCGGCAACCTGATGTCTCACTCCTGTTTCAGGTAGAGGTGGATGCTTCTGAGATTGGTGCAGGAGCAGTGTTGTCCCAAAAGGATCCGGTAACATCTAAAATGAATCCCTGTGCTTTCTTTTCCCGAAAGTTCTCTACATCTGAACGTAACTATGATGTGGGGAATCGGGAACTGTTGGCCATGAAATGGGCATTTGAGGAGTGGAGACATTGGTTGGAGGGAGACAAACATCAAGTTGTGGTCCTCACTGACCACAAAAATTTGATTTACCTAGAGTCGGCTAAACGCTTGAACCCCAGACAGGCTAAGTGGGCCTTGTTTTTTACACGTTTTGATTTTGTGGTCTCTTTCCTTCCTGGAACTAAGAATGTCAAGGCAGACGCCCTCTCTAGGAGTTTCTTTGCTGATTCTCCTGTGGTGACCAAGCCTGCTACCATCTTAGGCGAAGGGGTAGTTCTTTCTGCCATCTCGCCCGATTTGAGACTTGCTCTGCAAGAGTTCCAGGAGGACAAACCTGAGCGTTGTCCCAGTGGAAAGTTGTATGTTCCTGACCAGTGGAAGAAGAGAGTGATGTCTGATGTTCATTGCTCTGCATTGGCTGGTCATCCGGGTATTTTTGGTACTAGAGATCTGGTGAGTCGTTCTTTTTGGTGGCCCACCTTGTCTCATGATGTCAGGAATTTTGTGCAGTCCTGTGGGACTTGCTCCCGGTCTAAATCTTGTTCTCGCTCTAGTGGGTTGTTGATGCCTTTGCCGGTCCCCAGGAGGCCATGGACGCATATTTCAATGGATTTCATCTCTGATATGCCGGTCTCTCAAAGAATGACTGTTATTTGGGTGATTTGTGATAGGTTCTCTAAGATGGTTCATCTTGAACCACTCCCTAAGTTGCCATCTTCCTCTGAGTTGGTGCCCCTGTTTTTGCAACAGGTGGTTCGCTTGCACGGGATTCCTGAGAACATTGTATCTGACAGAGGAGTTCAATTTGTGTCTAAATTTTGGAGGACGTTCTGTTCCAAGTTGGGAATTCAGTTGTCCTTCTCCTCTGCTTTTCACCCTCAGACCAATGGGCAGACGGAGAGAACAAAACAGACCTTGGAGTCGTATTTGAGATGTTTTATTTCCGCTGATCAGGATGACTGGGTTTCATTTTTGCCCTTGGCCGAATTTGCTTTAAATAATAGAGCTAGTTCTGCCACTTTGATGTCACCTTTTTTTTGTAACTTTGGGTTTCATCCTCGATTTTCTTCAGGGCAGGTGGAGCCCTCTGTCTGCCCAGGTGTTGACACTGTGGTGGAGAGAATGCACCAGATCTGGGACCAAGTGGTGGATAAGTTATCTCTCTCCCAGGAAAAGGCCCAGCGGTTTTCCAATCGACATAGGACCATTGGTCCCCAGTTTAAGATTGGTGATATGGTGTGGTTATCATCAAAAAATATTGCTATGAAGGTGGGTTCTCCTAAGTTTAAGCCTAGATTTATTGGATCTTACAAGATTTTGGAGATTATTAATCCGGTCTCTTTTCGTTTGGCTCTTCCTGTCACATTTAAGATCCATAATGTGTTCCATAAGTCCTTGTTGAAGAGGTTTGTTGAGCCAGTTGTGCCTGAGGTGGCACCTCCGGACCCTGTATTGGTTGAAGGTAACTTGGAATATGAGGTAGAGAAAATTCTGGATTCCCGTCTGGCTAGACGGAGACTCCAGTATTTCGTTAAGTGGAAGGGTTATGGTCAGGAGGATAATTCCTGGGTCTCTACCTCTGATATTCATGCCAAAAGATTGGTGCGTGCCTTTCATCGGGCTCACCCTGATCGCCCTGGTAGCATTGTTGAGGGTTCGGTGACCCCTCCTCAAGGGGGGGGTACTGTTATGAGTTCATTTTCCCCTCCGTCACTGAGGCCTGGTGAATTCCCTGTTCTAGTGAAGGAAGGTAGTGAGCCTGATTATCAGGCACCTGGGACTAATGAAGACGATTGGCTGAGTGGAGTCACTGACTGGATTTAAGGCAGCCTACGCCCTTTCTGCCCTGCGGGTGATTTCTCTGTGGACTCTAGGACACCAGTCTGATTCCTGCTCTCCTAAAGCTAAGTTTTCTGTTTTGCCTTTTTGCATTTAAGTTTGTTTTTCTTGCTTTTTGGATTCTGCCACTCCCTGCTGGAGTGTGCAGTGTTCCGTTAGCTCTGTCTTCTGAAAGTACCTGAGTGCTGATTTAGTTTTTGAAGCTTAGTTGCTTCAGGGCCATTTTTATATCAGCTTGTTGGCTTTTGTCTCTGATAGGGTTTTGGCAGATTGCAGACAGCAGCCTTCCTATCCGTTCCTATCTAGGTAGTTTTTGGGCCCCGTCTTTGCTCAGCCTGTCTTTCTGTCTGTGTAAGTGTTTTCATCTTGCTTCACCGTCATTATATGTGGGGGGCTGCCTATTGCTTTGGGGTCTGCTCTGGGGCAGTTAGATTTCCCCTTTCCTTCTTTAGGCCTATGTATCTCTCCGGCTGTGATCGAGGGGTCTAGGTCATCGTAGGAACCCCCCACGGCTACTGCTAGTTGTGTTGATAGGTTCAGGGGTCTGCAATCTGATAGTTGCCAACTTCTCTGGTTTTCTGGACTTAGCTAGCATTTCTGTTTTTGCCTCCTACGGTGACTCAATCATAACAAACTCGTAATGGAACAATGTGCCTGTCAAGCGCAGGCTAGAAAAATGCCTAGAATATCTAATTTTCTCAATTTCAGTGATCTAAAAGTGATCAGAGACCATCATAGGGATGTAAGAAAAGAGACTACACATTATCAGGTGCAAAACAAACCCATTTACTCAACATAAAAGTAATAACTTTGATATACACAAATTTCAAAACTCCTGAGAAGTACACTTTCATTTGTAAGAAAATCTGCCTTATTTATATGAAATATCCACAAACCTTTCTCTATCCATTCATAAAACAAGCTAAATAAACAATAGTAATGACTAAAAACATTACATACCAACCTTATAAAGTGTGATGTGTTCGGGACCAATGAGCCTGAGAAGCCAGCACAGCTATATCTTCCTTCCTGAAGCTCTGCAGACCAACTGTGGTATCAGGTTTCACACAGCAGCTAGAGCCAGGAGACTATCTAGAGGGAGGGGGTTTTCTGAAAATCTGGTGAGAAGGGAGAAATGAAAGTAGAAGAGCTGCGCCTGTCAGATCCATTGTTCCTGACGGAGGGTTAAGCACGTTTTCCTCTACACGGTATGCCTGACAAAATCGTCAGTGACCAGGGTCTCCAGTTTGTATCTCGGTTCTGGAGAGAGCTTTGATGCCTACTCAGCATTAAGTTGAATTTCTCTTCAGCTTACCATCTCGAGACGAACGGGTTGGTAGAGAGGTCCAACCAGACCCTGGTCACGTACCTGCGACATTTTGTTTCGGCCAGGCAGGATGACTGGGCATCCTTGCTACCATGGGCGGAGTTTGTGCTGAACAACACTGTAGCCGATTCCACTGGACAAACCCCATTCCTCCTTAACTACGGCCAGCAGCCGTGGGTTCCTGTGCCGATGCCCTTGTCTTTCACCGACTCTAGGGGGGCAAAATGGGAGGTGGAGGCATGGGTCATTTGGGACCGCACACAGGATGCCATCCGGGGCCTCAAAGGAGAGAATGAGGGTTTTCGTCGATGCTCACCGGCGCCCCACTCTGACCTTTGCCAATGGCGACTTAGTGTGGCTCTCTGGCCATAATATCAGGCTGCAAGTTTAGTCCACTAAGTTTGAACCTTGCTATATAGGTCCCTTCAAGGTCCTGTAACAAGTTAACCCTGTTGTCTATCGTCTGGCCCTTCCTCCACGCCTAGGTATCACCGACACCTTTCATGTGTCCCTCCTAAAACCCATTCACATGACCTGGTTTTCCAAGTCATCTGCTGGGACATCGGGCTCATCTACGGACGATTATTAGGTGAACGCTATTGTTGGGTGCAAGGTGGTACATGACAAAACGTACTAGCTGATGGACTGGAAGGGTCATGGTCCAGAGGACAGGACCGAGCACCAGTTATCATCTCTGCACGGTGGACCACGGGCTGTGAAAGCACCTTATTACCATCTTTTTATTATTTGGTGAGTTCCACCAGCCCTAACATAGCCAAATTAGATCTCCTTCTTTGTACTGATGAAGGGAAAGCACCCCAAAACATGTGTCTGCGAAAGGAATGGCTGATTTGGCTTCTTAACCTAAGTCACGTGGCATGGCTTATTAAACAATCGATATTGACTTTTAGGATTATTATATCCAATAAGTGGCACTGGAGTTCAAGTCCTCTTACTCACTAAAAATGCTTCTTACATTTTTAATGTTAAGACTTATTCTAATTGTATACTGTGAAAGGGCTCATTCTCTTCACGTCACACTCTAAACTTCAATACACAACAATAAATTGTAGGTTGTAATGATGGATGAAATTTTAATTGCACACTTGTCTTGAGACCTTTCCTCCCTTAGTGAGCTATTGAGTAAGTAATTGCCTGTTTGCAGCATTGATAAAGCAAAGGAAGATGCATTCAGATATTCTTTATAAAGGCTTTAATGGAAATTATGATCACTTTTGTCTGGAAATCTAGTTATGCATAATATGTACAGCAAGAATATTAGAAATTCAAGGTTTCTTCTTTTGCAACTACATCTACGTTTACATTTTTTATTTTTATTTTTTATTTTTTTACAATATTTTTCAATTTGTCACTTCATACTTTAAAATAATATAAAATGTGTACTTAAAAACAAGTAATTCTGGACTTGTGACATTGTGACATTGGCAGGCTAAAATAATATATCTGGAAGTGTACATTTCAACATTTTTAGGCTTCAATGAAAAAGAAGTGACATGGTTATTCACAAGAATATTAGATCTAAAGACTATGAAGACCAGGGAAGAAAAGAAAACTTGATGCCATGATCGAATAACCAATCCATGATTATAAAGCCCTGGTGCTGAAAGTGTCCCTCTGTCATAAAGCAAACAACTCATTTTTTTAGTATGACAGATATTATTGAAGAACAAGAAGATGTTGCAAACTCAATGAATTCCTTTGTAGTGGATGAAATCTGAAATGGAGCAGATATGTATATACACAAGACACCAGGTCAGTATACCACAAAAAAAGAAAACAAGCAGCTCAGAGTACAGAAAGAAGCTACTTACAATTTTGGATCTTAGGAAAGTTTTGATCCTTAAATTATAAGGCACCAGCAACAATATGGAATCACAATTTTGATGGGTAGGTGCTTCAGGGAACATTTTGTGGCTATTAATTTTTCATGCATACTGTTTTCGAGACATAACTCTTAATGACCCTATTGTTTTATGCCAAAGCTAAAAAAGTTTGATAACAAACAAGCAATTTTGACAACGAATCTAGAAAGGAAGAGATATCCGTTGTAGGAAAGCAGGTGGTAAAGTTATGGATGGGAGGTATGTAGTAGGTTGCGAGAAGTTTTCAATGGGATAAGATTTTGAGTCAGGGATCTAGGAGCAACTAGAAGAGTTTAGGTGGGAATGGTCAATCCCATATATCCAGTCCAGACTTTCTACGTGCCTTATAAGGCAGTTGAGCAGACTCACAGCCATCTGTGGGTGAGCAGAAACAGACCTTATTGTGTTAGTCAATCTCTTCCAGTGCGAGAGAGAGAGAGAGAGAGAGAGAGAGAGAGAGAGAGAGAGAGAGAGGAATTTATTCTAAAGTGAGTCCATATCTGCTATTTGAACTGTTTTGCTTATTTTGTCACATCTTTGTGCCAAGAAAAGGCTGGTCTAACTTGTGAGCTGTGATCATTTAAGGAATTTTAATAAACTGCTCATTGTTTGGACACAAGAACTGGATCCCTATGTGTACTCTACCAACTGCAAAAGAGCATGAAGCCACACACAATAAAAATCAAACCTGGCGAAATAGTATAACAGCAAATGAAGCCCTGGAAGTACAACTTTTCCCTATAGATTCAACTAAACCACTACTCTGCTATGGACAATAATACTTTGACCTCTGACTTCTATTTCGTAGCTTTTTCCATGATTACTAGACTACATTTTCTCTTTGTTGCTGTTCTTTTGCTTCTCTATGTTACATGCATATGTTGGAACATTGTGATTTTTGTTGTCATCCTCTTAGATCCCAATCTGCAGAAGCCTATGTATTTTTTCCTACGCAGCCTCTCCTTCGTAGACATCTTATACATTTCAATTTCACTTCCAAAACTCTTTGATATCATCATCACTGGAAATATCAGAGTTTCCTTTGTTGGCTGTTTTACTCAGATGTGTTTTTTTATGTTTCTTGCTTGTACAGAAATTTTTTTATTGACGGCGATGTCTTATGACCGATACCTTGCCATCTGTTTTCCATTACATTATCCTATACTCATGGCAAAGGCAAAGTGTGACCTTATTGTGTACGGTTGCTGGATCTTTGGATTTTTTAATTCTGTTTTTCTCACCATTTTTGCCGCACATTTGTCCTTTTGTAAATCCACTCATATCAATCAATTTTTCTGTGAGTTTAAGACACTTACCAAGATTTCTTGTGGTGACACCCACAGGTTTAAAATTGTGATTCTATTGGAGTCTTTCCTCATGGGTCTGTGTCCTTTTTTACTCATTATGATGTCCTACAATAGAATTATAGTCACCATTCTAGGCATGCCCTCGAAGGGTCAAAGAAAGAAAGCATTCTCCACTTGCACTTCACACCTTACCATTCTTCTAATTTTTTATGGAACTTTACTTTTTATGTACATGAGGCCACCATCACAAAACTCGGAAGAACTTGACAGAATCTTCTCGGTGCTTTACCTAGCAGTAACGCCTACACTGAATCCTTTAATTTATAGTTTAAGGAATGAAGAGATAAAAAATGCTATACAAAATATATTGTACTTGTCAATACACTTCTAATACTAATTACAATGTTCAGCTTAAGACTAGAGATGAGCAGATCAGGCACAATTCAAATTCGCCTGTTTGTGCGTTTTTTCACAGTAAATTCATCCTGCGTAGAAATTATTTTCCACAAATTTCATGTCCCTTATTTTGCTGTTGGACCTCTTCAGATCCAAGATTATAAGAAATGATGAAAAAAAATCCTTATACTTACCTCAACGCTCACTTGTCCTGTCCATCCACTCCTCACCATTACCCATCTGGTCCTCACCACATGTTCAGATCGCCACCACTTGCGCTGAAATTCCTAGGCTTCTTATGTTTAGCCTGAATCTCTAGCTTTGATTAAACCTGGAGGGTTCTGTGCATGTACGTATAAAGTTAGGGCACATTCTGTGATGTCAGGATGCCATTACTTTTTGTGCACTTGTGTGGAATCATCCCGGACCCTCATCAAAGCCGGAAGTCTTAGTCCAGCGTGAGATGCTGGGGTTTTCAGTGTGAGTAGAGGCGATCTGAAAATGTGGCAAAGACTGGACAGGTAATGTGGAGGAGCTGGTAAAGGGAATATTAGGGTTTTGCTGTATAAATGTTGTTGGTTTAGAAAAATGCTGAATTTGGGCTGAAGTAAAGTACATAACTTTCATATTTTGGCAAATGGGAATTTTTGTAAAAGTCAAGTAGAATACAATTCCACTTGAATTTATTTGCTCTTCTCTACTTGAGGGGAACTTGTCACCAGAAATAACACTGTTAACTTTCAGATATGTGGTTAATCTGCAGGTTAACAGCATTATGATGTTGTCCGGCGCCAGCATGCAGCCAAATGCAGCAGGGAGAAAATGATCTTTATTCTCCCAGCCAGCATTCGGTATTCACTCATGGGGCGGGGACACTGCTGGTTCAGTCGCGCTCTTAGTATTCAGCGCAGTCGCTGTAACCACGCTCCCATGTGTTAGGGTCGGCGGAACGCACCAGATATAAATAATAGGAGGTGCGTTCGCTGCCCGGGGTTCCACTGTGCGGTAGATGGAAAGACCGCTGCTAGGTGGTGGCAGAGCTATATGGCGGTAGAGTGCACCTGTTTAAGTGCGTCACCAAGTGCACTGAACAAACTCTGTTGAGCTCACAGAGCTGTAATAATAAACGGTAACACAAAAGACGCTGAGTCTGTCCAGGACACAGAATCTCAGCGCAACACACACGGTAAGCGGTCACCAGAAAAGCACAAGGTGGCCGTACAAACTCCGGAGGGACCAACCGGGAAACGTGTGCAAGGTGTCGCAACCGCGAATGCACCAAGGAGCTGCAACTGCAGCGCAGAGATAACTGAGCCGCTGCAAAGACACTGCTAACTAGTAGGCGGAATGCTGACGCTTAAGCTGCTGTGGTATGGAGCATAGCACACTGGCGCTTGGCGCTGAGTACTGGCACTAACACAAACACTCACACATGCGTAGTATCAGAGGGTAGGGGTTTCAAATGAGTCAGTCACCAGTCCATGCATCCATCAACAATCATACAGCAGCAGTATGGCTATACTAGCGCATGGCGGAACGGCCATGCGCACTTTTTATAGCAAGCGGGACCTGCCTGAAATCTTCAGGTCTCCAAAAGGAGCCAATAAGATCTGGAGCAGGACCTGAGCACCTGACTCCCGAACTCCAATGGGAGCTTGTCCCGTGGGCATGCACAGAAGCTGGAACAAAGGACTTAGCCTCTGGAGATACAGTGGGGAAAAAAAGTATTTAGTCAGTCAGCAATAGTGCAAGTTCCACCACTTAAAAAGATGAGTGGCGTCTGTAATTTACATCATAGGTAGACCTCAACTATGGGAGACAAACTGAGAAAAAAAAATCCAGAAAATCACATTGTCTGTTTTTTTTTTCATTTTATTTGCATATTATGGTGGAAAATAAGTATTTGGTCAGAAACAAAATTTCATCTCAATACTTTGTGATATATCCTTTGTTGGCAATGACAGAGGTCAAACGTTTTCTGTAAGTCTTCACAAGGTTGCCACACACTGTTGTTGGTATGTTGGCCCATTCCTCCATGCAGATCTCCTCTAGAGCAGTGATGTTTTTGGCTTTTCGCTTGGCAACACGGACTTTCAACTCCCTCCAAAGGTTTTCTATAGGGTTGAGATCTGGAGACAGGCTAGGCCACTCCAGGACCTTGAAATGCTTCTTACGAAGCCACTCCTTCGTTGCCCTGGCGGTGTGCTTTGGATCATTGTCATGTTGAAAGACCCAGCCACGTTTCATCTTCAATGCCCTTGCTGATGGAAGGAGGTTTGCACTCAAAATCTCACGATACATGGCCCCATTCATTCTTTCATGTACCCGGATCAGTCGTCCTGGCCCCTTCGCAGAGAAACAGCCCCAAAACATGATGTTTCCAACATCATGCTTTACAGTAGGTATGGTGTTTGATGGATGCAACTCAGTATTCTTTTTCCTCCAAACACGACAAGTTGTGTTTCTACCAAACAGTTCCAGTTTGGTTTCATCAGACCATAGGACATTCTCCCAAAACTCCTCTGGATCATCCAAATGCTCTCTAGCAAACTTCAGACGGGCCCGGACATGTACAGGCTTAAGCAGTGGGACACGTCTGGCACTGCAGGATCTGAGTCCATGGTGGCGTAGTGTGTTACTTATGGTAGGCCTTGTTACATTGGTCCCAGCTCTCTGCAGTTCATTCACTAGGTCCCCCCGCGTGGTTCTGGGATTTTTGCTCACCGTTCTTGTGATCATTCTGACCCCACGGGGTGGGATTTTGCGTGGAGCACCAGATCGAGGGAGATTATCAGTGATCTTGTATGTCTTCCATTTTCTAATTATTGCTCCCACAGTTGATTTCTTCACTCCAAGCTGGTTGGCTATTGCAGATTCAGTCTTCCCAGCCTGGTGCAGGGCTACAATTTTGTTTCTGGTGTCCTTTGACAGCTCTTTGGTCTTCACCATAGTGGAGTTTGGAGTCAGACTGTTTGAGGATGTGCACAGGTGTCTTTTTATACTGATAACAAGTTTAAACAGGTGCCATTACTACAGGTAATGAGTGGAGGAAAGAGGAGACTCTTAAAGAAGACATTACAGGTCTGTGAGAGCAAGAAATCTTGATTGCTTGTTTCTGACCAAATATTTATTTTCCACCATAATATGCAAATAAAATGAAAAAAAAACAGACAATGTGATTTTCTGGATTTTTTTTTCTCAGTTTGTCTCCCATAGTTGAGGTCTACCTATGATGTAAATTACAGACGCCTCTCATCTTTTTAAGTGGTGGAACTTGCACTATTGCTGACTGACTAAATACTTTTTTTCCCCACTGTAAATGTGAGAATCTGGATTCCTGCATAGGCATAGTAGAAACCAGATTCCTAACATTACCCCCCTCCTAAGACCCCCCTCCCTGAGCCTTCCGACCCACCGGCCTGTGCCCAATAGAGGCCTAGGTCTTAGGCTCGCTAGGAAGCGAGCCTGGTGTCCTGGGAGATGACACGGTAACCCGGGACACGTGGAAGGCCTCAGTGGAGACAAGGTCGCCAGGTTTCAGAAGGGACACCTGGGAGACAGCAGGAGCGGGAGTTATAGTGGGACGTCGCCTTGTGTCGATGGTCGTCACCACACTCCACCTAGGGAGGCTAAGCTGAGCACAAAAGGTGCAGGCCTGAATGAATCTCTTGAAGTCCCGAGCCCTGTACGGCCACCAATACGCACCAGCCAACAGTTTCGTGGTCTGCATGCAGCCACGATGGTTGTGCGTATTAGACGCGTGTGCCCACGAGAGAATCCTAGACCTCAAATGAGGAGGGACAAAGGTCTCATCAACCGGCATGGAATCCGAGGATTGCGGGGCGCTGACCTCCGGAGAGGCAGCGTGTAACCAGTGGCAACCACAAACGGACTCCTGGGCCGGAGGTGTATTAGCAAAGGCACGAGATACTTCCATGGGCTCTGGGGGTAGAACCTCTGGTTCAGGCAGCTCCAGAGGCTCAAAGAATTTGGAAGCTGGAATACCTCTCCGTTTGGAGTGAGCACGCTCCAAACCACGCTCTGAAAAACCGAGGTCAATCTGCGAGGAGACAGATATTAACTCCTCCAGGCTGGTAGGAATTTCTCTCGTAGAGAGAGCATCCTTGACCTGCTCCGCTAATCCTCTCCAGAATACAGGGATGAGGGCCTTATCAGACCACTCTAACTAGGATGCCAATGTCCTTAAACGGACAGCATATTGGCTAACCGAGAGGGATCCCAGGGACAGAGCGAGCAGCTGTAGAGAGGTATCGTGTGTGACCCGTGGACCGAGAAACATCTGCCTGATAGCTGTTAGCAGATGGGCTGCGGTCCGAATATTCGGATCACCACGCTCCCATAGCGGTGTAGCCCATTCCAGAGCCTTGCCCGACAGTAGGGATATGATAAATGCCACCTTGGCCCGTTCCGTGGGAAATTGCACAGCCAGCAGCTCCAGATGGATTGAGCACTGGCTGATAAAACCTCTACAGGAGGCGCCATCACCGGAAAATTTTTCGGGCAATGGGAGGCGGGTGACTGTTGGCGCGAGGGTAGACATGGACATACGCGCTACCGCATCGGTTAGGGCCTTGACAGCAGCATCAGTGGCCTGTGCAGCGGAGAGAGCCCTCTCAAGAGTAACCAACTGGTTCTCAAGCTGCCGTATGCACTGTGTAAGTTGCTGCTGATCTGCCATCCCTAGCCAGACCCTGGCGCTAGTATAATGTTAGGGTCGGCGGAACGCACCAGATATAAATAATAGGAGGTGCGTTCGCCGCCCGGGGTCCACCGTGCGGTAAATGGAAAGACCGCTGCTAGGTGGTGGCAGAGCTACAGTATATGGCGGTAGCGTGCACCAGTATAAGTGCGTCACCTGGTGCACTGAACAAACTCTGTTGAGCTCACAGAGCTGTAATAATAAATGGTAACACAAAAGACGCTGAGTCTGTCCAGGACACAGAATCTCAGCGCAACACACGCGGTATGCGGTCACCGGAGAAGCACAAGGTGGCCGTACAAACTCCGTAGGGACCAACCGGGAAATGTGTGCAAGACGTCGCAACTGCGAACACACCAAGGAGCTGCAACTGCAGCACGGCGATAACTGAGCCGCTGCAAAGACACTGCTAACTAGCAGGCGCAATGCTGACGCTTAAGCTGCTGTAGTATGGAGCATAGCGCTTGGCGCTTGGCGTTGAGTACTGGCGCTAACACAAACACTCACACATGCGTAGTATCAGAGGGTAGGGGTTTCAAATGAGTCAGTCACCAGTCCATGCATCCATCAACAATCATACAGCAGCAGTATGGCTATACTAGCGCATGGCGGAACGGCCATGCGCACTTTTTATAGCAAGCGGGACCTGCCGTAAATCTTCAGGTCTCCAAAAGGAGCCAATAGGATCCGGAGCAGGACCTGAGCACCTGACTCCCGAACTCCAATGGGAGCTCGTCCCGTGAGCATGCTCAGAAGCTGGAACAAAGGACTTAGCTTCTGGAGATAAATGTGAGAATCTGGATTCCTGCATAGGCATAGTATAAACCAGATTCCTAACACCCAGCCCTGACTGACACTGGCTCTATATTGCAGTAGGCTGTCAGTCAGGGTTGGGGGCACAGTTACAGCGGCCACTCTGTATACTCAGAGCAGTGACCGAATCGGCGCCGTCCTACCTCCATGACTGAATGCCTAATTCTGCCATTGAGAATAAAGATAATTTTCTTCTGGCTGCATTCGGCTGCGTGCATAAGCCGGGCAGCATAGTAACGCTATTAACCTGCTAATTAACCTTTAAGACCATTTAGCTCTACAATTTTTCTTGTTTAAGTATGAAAATGGCATTTTATCCTGCAGATAGTTGAGAACTTGTTGATCAATGAGGGTCCTATTGATGTGAACTGCAGCCATTACAAGCACTTGCAGCTCTCCAGCCCTCACTCATTACTGTATTTCTGCCTCATACATTTGATTGACTGATCAGTCAGGCTTTGGGGTACAAATTTGCAGACACTCTATGTGAATCCTCACAGTGTGTACAGTGCACGCTGTCAGGATTCTCCAGTACCGATGCAGGAAGCGAGCTTGCACTTGACGGCATGAATGTCATTTGCAAACATGTGGTTATGTGCTGTCTTGACGTGCACAACCTCACTCAATAAAAGTGAATTGAGCGATCATGGACAAGTCTAGATGAAATGTGACTGGAAGTATGCGAATCACCTGCTTTCAGTCACATCACCGACAGATACAGTTGTCAACACCAGAGATTCCCAAGCCTGGATTACCTCATTTCCGTGGCATGTAAAAGAATGTG
This sequence comes from Dendrobates tinctorius, assembly GCF_039654945.1. Taxonomy (NCBI): domain Eukaryota; kingdom Metazoa; phylum Chordata; class Amphibia; order Anura; family Dendrobatidae; genus Dendrobates; species Dendrobates tinctorius. The sequence goes on from NW_027361912.1 coordinate 3,117,754, forward strand.
CACTCCTGTTCAAAATTACTGTTATTGTGAAAAGCTAAACAAGTTGAAGATGAAATGATCTCTAAAAGGCCTAAAGATTACACATTTTCTTTGTATTTTATGCAAAAATATATATATATATTTATATATTTTCATCTTTTATATTTTAAAAACTACAAAAAGGAAAATGGGCCTATACAAACGTTTGGGCACCCTTGTAGATTTGTTTGCTCAGATAACTTTGACCAAGGTTTTGTGAGGTGGCCAGGATAGTAGTCATGGCGAGGGGCTGCTGTGTTCCCACACCCTGGCACCCCGCAAAGAAAATATAATGTCCTGTCTGATGTGTGGCATGGGAGTATCGCACAAAATTCACATTTGCGTTTTGCAGATCCTGCTGATCCTATAGTCCCATCTCCGAACAAAATCACACTCTCAGGAACAGACACTATATTCCGCTTTAACAGTGTAACTTTACTTGATAACAAATAATCCATGCAGTTTCAGTACAGTACAAGTTCATGTACCCTTAGGCTACTTTCACACATCAGTTTTTTTCCGACTGGCAGGATCCGGCTATTTTCAGATAAACCGGATGTGCGTAAATTTTGGAGAACTGAATAAATGGTTCTGTTTTTCCACCGGATCCGTCTAGCAGGTTTATATCTGTTTCAATTGGATCTGAGCATGCACAGACTTAAAAAACCGGATCCGTCTTTTTCCGGATCCGGCGCTTTTTGGCGCCCATAGACTTCCATTGTGGCAAAAAGCCAGAAGCGCCGTTTTTTTTGCCGCAGACAAAAAACTTTACTGGAGACATTTTTTCCAGACGCCGGAATCAAAATTTTTGCCGTATCCAGCGAAAGCCGGAAGACACTGAAGGCCATGCGGCGTGATCCGGCGCTAATACAATTCAATGAGAGAAAAATGGTCCCAGCACCTGATTTCGCCGGATTCGGTTTTTCTAAAAATAGCCGGATCCTGCCTGTCGGAAAAAACCTGATGTGTGAAAGTAGCCTTAGAGTTTCACACCTTAATTAGCCTGTTAGGGTTATGGCTTGCTAACTATAACCGTTAGGAAAAGCCAGGTGATGCAAATTTCCGAGCTTTATAAAAACCCAACCTCCTCTAACCTTGTGCCAAAAAACAGCAGCCATGGGTTCTTTTAAGCAGATGTAACTGCTTTGTAATGTCCCAACGTACAGTACTTGCAGCTCAATTGTAAATAAATTCAGTGCTAGATTTGTAGCAATGGTTTGGAAAATTTCTCCCCCAAAAATGTTGATTTACTCAGCGTGATGGTACCTATACAGCCCTACCTTTTAGTTCTAGGTAGAAAATCCTCCATTTACGTGAAGATAGCTATTCTTCTTTAATCAGCTTTGTTCACATTAGGATCATAGTTTCCATTTATTACACAGCCATAGCAGTCATGCTGAATTAGTTTTGCAATCTGACATCCTTCAGTGACTGATGAATTTGGCATAAAATAGAATTAAAATAATGTTTAATTTAATAATTTAAAAAAAGGACAATAGAAACTTGCCAGAAAGTTTTACATATGCCCATGATCCATCAGATATTTATTTATTTTAACAGTGAGAGCAGGTACCAATGATGCGGGTATTCATCAGACGACACCTGTGCTAGCAATAAATGAATAAAAAAAATTACATGGGGCCGCTTCCATTTTTGATAACCAGTGCAGGCAAAACTGACAGTGACGGGCTGCAACCCTCAGCTGTCAGCTTTATCATGGCTAGTTGTCAAGAATAGATGGGTCCGCAAGCCATTTTTTAAAATTATTTCAATAAATATTTTAAGTAAATAGCATGGATTCCCCTCCCATTTTTGACAACCAGCCAAGCTAAAGCAGACAGTTGTGGGCTGGTCTTTTCAGACTGGTAAAAGACTGGTAAATGGATACGGGCTGCACCCAGTCTAAAAATAGCAGCTCACAGCCGTCCCAGAAAAGGGGACTTTTTTAAATATTCGGCCAAACCCGCAGTACCCAAACATCCATGAGTTCACCCATCACTAACCCCAACCATGAATAATTTGTTTGACTATATGGGAAGTGTGAAAAGAACCATACAATATATACTAATGCACAAATGTAATAGAGCTTATATTGTAATTCATTATAAACTATGATGATATGTTCTGCCATGTGTTGGTGTATAGGACTGAAGATACTCAGTACATTAGCAGTTTTTTAACAATTATGGGATGAGTCTTCATTAACATTCAGTAATATCTTTAAATTTTATATGTGGTTGAAAATGAAAAAATTACATAATTTTCTAATTATTATTATTTTGAATCCTAATATATTTACAGTCTTGAAATGGAAGTGAAATCATGAAAAAAGTACATTTACTGCAATTCTGCCTTTTAATGATTAGAGATGAGCAAACTTGCCCGGAAAGAGCTTGCCAATCTCAAATTCGGCATCAACTTTGCACATTCGGATTTGTGTTCGAATTCCCAAGCTTTTTTCCTAAAAATCAGCAAAAGTCGGTCACTAAGTTCACTAAGGGCTCTTTCAGATGTCAGTAATTCCGTTAGCAGCACAGGCTGCAAAACAACGCACACGTGCAGACTGATGACACATGGATGACATCCGTGTGTCATCAGTGTGACATGTACCATCACCTGTGTATCGGCAGTACTGTTCGCAATGTTCCCTGGCACCAGGTGCTGAAGTAAAGACAGCTCACATCACTGTCCAGGTGCTGAAGTAAAGACAGTTCACATCACTATCCCCTGCTGATGCAGGGATCAGCGCTATCAGGGGTTAATGTTGAAAGTTGTATTCAAGTGTTAACACCAAGAGTAGGCGGTGGCTGATGGGAGTATTCATCAGCAGTCAACTGTGATACAAATACATTTTTTTTTTTAAATGACGTGGGGTTGCCCTGTATTTTTGATAACCAGCCAGGCAAAACTGACAGCTGCCGGCTGCAACCCTCAGCTGTCAGCTTTAGTAAGTCTGGTTATCAAGAATAGAGTGGTCCCCATGTCATATTTTTTAATTATTTAAATGAGTCATTTAAAAAAAATGACGTGGGCAGCAGCCCAAGAAAAGGTGCATCTATTAGATACAACAATTCTGGTGCTTTGCCCGGCTCTTCCCACTTACCCTGTGTTTGTGGCAAGTGTAGTTCATATTTTGGGGTTGATTTCACCTTTGTATTGTCCGGTGACAGCTAACCCACGGTTTAGTAATGGAGCGGTGTCTATAAGATACCTACCTATTACTAATCCTATAGTTATATTGTAAATAAGCACACATACAGAATAAAGTCATTTAATTGAAAGAATGACACATACTCCTTTAATGAAACTAAATTAAACCATACTCAAGTTATCTCCCAGTCTGCAGAAGCCATTACAAAAATAAACTGAAATATTCCTTACCTGTCAGCCAAGAAGATAATAATCTATTTGTTCTGGGAAGGGTCTAGCTCTGCTACATCTAGATGGCAGGCTGCATTGTTCCATGATGTGACTATACATTCTGCTATCCAGCAAAGAAACTGAGCAGTGTATGCTACCGCTGGTCAGTATCTCACAGTGAACTCCTATGACTTGACTGATGTCACTGTGAGCCATTGCTCTAACTCAGCCTGGATACCTGTCCACGGCTCTTGAGTTGTGCCACTGCTATCTCCACGGCACATTAATTTAGACACTGCTTGATTGCAGTGAGCCATGGCTGCAGTACGGAGGTGGGGGAGATTCTACCTCCACTGTTGAAACACGAGTCTGATTAAGAGAGAGGTTGAGGGCACAGGTGGAGGCCCTAGATGAGGTGGAAGAGGCAGAAACAGTGGAGGAACTGTTAGATACAGAAGTTTGCCCCGCAAGCCTTGGGGATTCAAAGCCTTACGGAGAAGCCTCTTGACCGCCTGCCCCCACAGCCACCCAGTGCCCAGTCAGCAAGATATAATGCCACTGTTTGCTTGTCCAGGTGTCAGTGGTGAACTGCACCCTGGCAGACATAGATTGTTTCAGGGAATCGGTGATGTTGTCGGCGACATGCTGGTGTACAGGAGGTACAGTTTTCTTAGACAAGTAATGGCGAGTGGGCAACTGGTACTAGAGGACTGCGATGGCCATCAACTTTCGGAAACTGTCTGTATGCACCAGGCGGAAAGGCAGCATCTCCATGGCCAACAGATTGGAGATGGTGGAGCTCAAGCTCTTAGCTTTGCCATGTGTAGGAGGAAACATGTTTGGCATCATCCAGCTCTGTCGTGTCAGACAGGTAGCACTGGGCAGGAAGCAGGATGCCATCAGATCACTTCAGCGCCGCTGTCAAGCTGGAGGGATTACTCCCTGCCCGCCAATTGCACTCAGGGTGAGCTGCCCTGCACGGGCCCACCTTCAGGGCCCCGATGCAGCCACACATGCTTTACATGCACATAGTGTTAGCCTCAGCCTGCGGCTAACACTTCCCGCTGTTAGGGACACGCCACTGGCTGGGGGCCCCTGGAGCAGTGGGCGCCCTAGGCAGGTGCTGTCCAGTATGCCAGCAGGTGTCAGTGCCTGGGCCCACCAGAGAATCCTCCGGTTCTCCGGTGGGCTAGTACGACCCTGGCTACAGGTGAAGATGTTATATTGAATTGAGAAAGATATTGTCATGATCCATGCTGGATTAGGACTGATATAAAGCACAGGTAACCTTTTTTTTCTGTGCTTAGGTTTGGTTTTTGCCCCCGGTGGCCATTAGGATTATTGCAAAGTGGTGTCGTTTGTTCTAAGCTTGCCCCCGGTGGTGGTGAGCATCATTGCACTGTTTCTTTTGTTAAGTGCACATGATTTAACGCAGGTGTGATTGCTGGCTCTTACCTATAAGGGTACGTGCACACGCTGCGGAATCCGCTGCGGATTAATCCGCACGGATTTTGCAAAAACCGCAGATAATCCGCAGGTCCAAAGACCTGCGGATTATCTGCGGTTTTGCCTGCGGTTTGGTCCTGCGGATTCACTATCTCCACAATGGTGGAGATAGGAACCCACAGCGGTTTCCGCAGAAAGAATTGACATGCAATTCTTTCTGCGGATTCAAAACCGCAGCAAATCCGCGCGGTTTTTTCCGCAGCGTCGGCACAGCGTTTTTTTTTTCCCATTCAAATGAATGGTACTGTACACCGCAGCTAAAACTGCTGCGTGTCCGCAGCGGCCAAAACCGCTGCGGAAACGCAGCGGAATCCGCAGCGTGTGCACACAGCCTAAAAGAGTCACAGGTGTTACAATCAGTGTTGGCGATAGTGTTCATTTCAACCATCCTTGGTGGAGGAAGGAGCTGGAGAGCGTTCCTTGCAGCACTGTCTTAGCCCTGGTGCGGAAGGAGTCAGAGGGGATTTCCTTGTCGCTCTGACAGAGCTTGGTGGCAGCTATTCAGGAGAGCTGCATTCTGGTGGTGGACTCTGTTGCCCGGAGCAAGTGCAACAGAGTAAAGCTAAGTGGTGTTCCCCTGTTTGTGTTTTTCCTTGGTGTGTATTAGTGCAGCGGTGGGGCCAGTGCCTGCATCACCCAGCTCCCTAGCAAGGGATAGGTGTAGGGTGTGCCAGGGCGACAGGTTCCTGAGCGGCGCCCGGTGCGGATCCGGCATAGGGAACGTTAGGAGCGTTAGGGACACTGACTCAGGGGAGTGCAGGAGGTCTCCACATCCCCTTTCCCTATCGCAGGGCCCACCATTGTAACTGTTTCCCCTTTCCCCGTGTCTTGTTGTTTTGGTTAGCGGCCTGCGGGCCACGTCACACAGGACCATATCACGCGCCGCGTCTTGTTGTTTTAGTTACCGGCCTGCTGGTCGCGTCACACAGGACGGGCATCGCGACAGATATGCTATGCTAGGTGACACAAAAGCAGTAGTCATGTCTACTTCTGTAACAGCTGATCGGCTCTCACACACTCTGACTGTGGTGGGTTGATGGGACAGCCGGTGGTTAGTGAGGCATGCTAGTCTGCATTTTAGCGCAGTGAGATTCCTACACTAAGGCATGTTGATCACGCATGTGCCGGTTCATGCATGTTGTTGTCAAATTATTGCAATTTTCACCTATGCTGATTTTTTTTTTTTAAATGTGACAAATAACGTGTTGGGTCATCCTTTGTGGGCTCAAAAAACAAACAGGCTTGGAAGCCCTTGCCACCCCTGTGAACTGCACACATTAGTGACTGGTGCTGGCCAAAGTCAGAGTTGGGGCTGAGCATGCAGTGCTTGTTGCAGTTGGATTACTTTGTGTGTGTGGTAAGCTGCAACATAACTTACTCATTTTCCTTCTCTTTCACCTCCTCTGCTGAGCTACCCAGCTGCATACCTATGGGTTCACACCAAGTGGGATCTACAACCTCATCGTCATTCTCTCTGTTCTCACAATACTCACCCTGAGGGTCACCCTTCTCTTCTTCCTGCCCTGACACCACAGTACAGTCCAAATGTGCCTCTGGTATCAGAATCTTATCAGGATCAACTTCAACCTTGGTGGTTAGCGTCTGGTGATGAGGGTTTGGATTCTGCTTGGACCCTACTTGGTCTGGCCTCGGATCCAACATGAAAACATTCTGGAGATCAGTGCAGATGCTTTCCTCCTCTGGATTCTGTGATTCTTTAGAGCAGACCTCTGATGCCCATGGAATACAATGTGTGAACAGCTCTTCAGAATGGCCCATCTGAGGTTCCCCACAGTCAGGTGGGCATTTGCTAATCTTTGACAAGGGATGAAACAAGGATGATTGGAGTGCCAACTCTGAGGATTGTAAAGTGTGAATGTGGCGCCCCCAGGAGTATGGTCACCACACTGGCATTTCCTTCCTCCAGGGAGGGTGATGTCAGGCTTGGAAGCAATGAAGGGTCTCTCTAGCAGTTAACCATAACATGCAACACAGTTCACACTCCAGGCCAGCAGAGGGAGCTCTGAACCAGAATTGGGGGAGAAGTGCTCTCTGAGGGCCAGGAAGGGAAAAGAGGAGTTAGTGTGAGGAGGCCGAAGTGTGTAAACGTGGAGAGAGAAGCTGGGAGACTGAGCGGAGTTGAGAGCTCGTTCCCAGCTGGAGCACATAATCTGGAGCCTGGTCTCCACGGTTGTATGGATACTGAAGGTCCTGCAACAGAAACCAGAGGAATAGGAAGCTGTAAATGCTCTATTCCCACCTAAGACTCGGAGGCACAACAGCAACGGGTGAGCCAAGAGAAGAGATAGAAGGCTACAGCTGTCTGCCATACGAGGTAGATCTAAATGGAAACAAGAAGGAGGAACTTCAGTGTAACACAGTACTGAATGTACCTCAAGTGAGTGCTAGAGAGGAGACTGCACAACCTATCTGCATAGAGAGATTCCTGAGTTGCTTCCAGGCTAATCAGCTCCTGTACCATCCATAATCTGGACCCTGGACTGCACTTACAAAGTAAAGGTAAAGAAACTACATTCCGCTGTGTCCTTGCCTTCTTTCTGCAACTTGTTCAGCACTGCTACATCTCTGTGCCAGACATTGCACCCTCTTCCTCAACACCTACCCTTTTCATCTACCCTGCCCTGGCACTAAAGCCCTGCCTGTGGAGGGCTACACCATCATTGCTGCACCCCACCATCTGTCCCAGAGGATCTGTCTGCAGCGTCGGCTTAACACCTTCATTGCCGAACACCACAGGTGGCGTCACGAATCACTCAAACTTTATTCCATCACTTCACCCCCTTTTACATGGGTGCCCAGGGCCACGGACTGGGTCACCGCTGCTGTGACACCTCCCTATGAGAGACCGGCCCGGTACTGAGTACCCCACAGCCCTGGGAGGGTGACCCATTTTGGCGTCACGAACAGGATTAACGGAGCCCGGTATCCCCGGGTCCTGTGTGCCAGAGACTGTGTTGTGTGCATTAGACTGTTTGTACCATTGCCGCCATTATCCCGCTGCTTGGCGCACGCGGGAAACCAAAGAGGCGGGCTGTCGTGGGCGGAGCCAGACGAAGAGTGCGAAGAAGTGAAGTGCCGTGCGGGAAGAGACCAGCGCGCGAGAAGTGGGAGGAGCAGAGGCCTGCAGCCGGTAAGCCTGCTCAACCCCGGGGCCTGGCTAACGTTAACTAGTGGGGGAGAGAATGTTGGAGGCACGCGCCGATGCAGCGGCGGACGCCCCCGCCAACCCCTCAGCGCCGCAAGATGCAGGGCCCAATGCGGCTGCGGCTCCAATAGCACCCACCGCAGTGGTCCCCATAATGCCGCTGTCTATGCCTTAGATACCGGGAGCAGCATGGCTACCGCAGTATTCAGGGGAGTCACATACCCTGAGTGACTTTAAAGAGAGACTCTGCAGTTTGTTTGAAGTGTATCCTCTGTCTGAAAGCCAGAAGGTGAACATCCTTATTGGGTAGCTAACAGGTGCAGCACAGAGAGAAGTAAAAGTCTGGCAGGACACTGATAAAGAGACTGTTAAAAAGATCCTGGCTAAGCTAAGAAGCACCTTTGACACCCGCACTGCCGCTGAAATCAAGATGAGATTCTTTGGGTGTAAGTAGAAGGCGCAGGACAGTATACGGGACTATGCTCTTAACCTGCAGTAGGCGCTGCGGGCCGTCAAGCAGATTGACCCAGATAGTGTGAAAGATGGAGATGTACTGCTAAAGGAGCAATTCATTGAGGGACTGTTATCCTGCACCCACCGAGCACAGCTGGGCATCATAGCCCTACAGAACCCTGACCTAGACTTTGCTGATTTCAAAGATAGGGCTATCCGGGTGCTGCAGGAACCAAATGTCAGCCATCCAGCGCCCCCTAGGCGCCCAGCGATTACATACCACCAGGAAGCAACATCTTTCCCTTCCATCCCTGTGGAGTCCGATGCACAGACTCTGGACAAAGATCCATCTGCAGAACTGCGTCTTCAGGTCCAGAAGTTGACCAAGGGTATGGCTGCATTTGCTAAAACCATGCAGTCCCTGCAGGTATCCTCCAAGGAGAAGATCCAGCTAGCCTCCAGTCCAGAGGATGTCCCGTGGCTAAAGAAGAAGAGGATCCCGCCACTCCGAGGAAGGAACAACGATCGCTATGACCAGGACGGACGTCCCATCTGTCGTCACTGCCACAAGGCAGGCACCATTGCAAGATTCTGTTATTTAAACGAGCAAACCCTGGGGCAGAGGGCCAACCCCCAGGAGTAGGACCACAAGGCCCAAAGAACTGGCAAGCCAAGTATATTGGAGGGAGACCAGTCCTCCCAGTGGTGATTGACGGTATCCCCATGAACGCTTTGCTGGACACTGGCTACCAGGTGACAACTATGCCCTATATCCTTTACAAGCGGTATTGGGCTGATTCTGAACTTACTCGAGGCCCAAGTGATGAACTCACAGTAGTTGCCAGTAATGGTCAGTCTTTACCGCAAGTGGGATGTAAAGAAATTACTGTTAAAGTGGGTCGAGTAGAGTTAAAATTTCAAGGTCTGATAGTTGTAGATATTGATCAACAAGAATGTAACCCAGTGATGACTCTGTGATTGAAAATTGTCTTTCCGTGGTTATTGTCTTGTTGCAACAGGTGGCTGAGACTGCTGGTTCCAGTGAACAACGAGTCCTGCAGAAGTAGATCAAGGCCCTGATGCAAAGACAGCAGGTAGAACTCTGGCGGAGAAATTGGCAGCGTCAGAATGAGTGATGCTTTCCCGATTTCAATACCCCCAGATGTGAAATGTTAATTTGGTGTCGGGCAGCCATAGGCCTCAGAGGAAAAGATTACCAGGCAATGGTAGAACCAGTGTACTCTGATAGCCGGCCCACTGTCCTGACAGCCAGAGGTGTAGTTGATGTTCGCAAAGGGAGAGTACCTGTACACCTCTTGAATTATGGGGAGGAAGAGGCCACAATACCTCGGTATGCCACAGTTGCTAAGCTGCTTACTGTCAGTAACAATGCAATGCAGGCAGCAGAGCCCTTGGTCTCATCTGACCAGGTGGAGGACAATGGCTCTGTCAAGCAGCTGGAGGAGTGGTGCCAGCAACTGCAGGTGGGGACTGACTCCACCCCTTCATACCAAAAGAATGGGATTTACCGTGTGACTCAGGAGTATGAGCAGGTATTCAGTAAACACCCTCTAGATTTTGGGAAGGCAAAAGGGGTTCAACACCATATCCCCACTGGAGATCATCCACCCATAAAAGAAAGGTACCGGCCTATACCCCCAACACAATACCAGTGTGCCAAAAGTATGTTGCGGGAAATGAAGGAAGCTGGGGTGATCAGAGACAGTTGTAGCCCCTGGGCAGCTCCAATAGTCTTTGTAAAAAAGAAAGATGGTACCATGAGAATGTGTGTTGATTACCGAAAAATTAACAGCATTATACATAAAGATGCCTATCCATTACCCAGAATTGAGGAGTCATTAGCTGCACTTAAAACTGCTAACTATTTTTCCACCTTAGATCTCACTAGTGGGTATTGGCAGGTTCCCGTGGCAGAGGCAGACAATGAGAAAACAGCATTTACAACACCAATGGGTCGCTGTGAGTTCAACTACATGCCATTCGGGCTCTGCACTGCCCCAGGAACATTCCAATGGCTGATGGAGTGCTGCCTGGGACACAAGAACTTCGAGACAGTCCTGTTGTACCTTGATGATGTCATTGTTTTCTCCAAGACTTATGAAGATCATCTGAAGCACCTGGCTGAGGTGTTTAAAGCCTTGTCCAACTTTGGACTGAAGGTGAAGCCTTCCAAATGCCACCTCCTGAAGCCCAAGGTTCAGTACCTCGGTCATGTAGTGAGTGTAGAAGGTGTGGCACCAGATCCTAACAAAGTCACAGTCATCCGGGACTGGCAGAAGCCCAGCAACCTCCATGAAGTACGTCAATTCCTCGGGCTGGCAGGCTACTACCGAAGGTTCATCAAGGGCTTCACTGACATAGCCACTCCTATGCAAAATCTTCTGTTGGGTCAGCCCAAGAAGGCCAGAAAGCAGAGTCCTACATTCGAATGGAATGAGGAGCTGGAGAGGTCCTTCACGCGACTAAAGATGGCTCTCACAGGAGATGAAGTTCTGGCCTACCCAGATTATGACCAACCCTTTGTGTTGTATACTGATGCCAGCAATGTGGGACTTGGAGCAGTACTGTCACATGTACAGAATGGCAAAGAAAGAGTGATCTCCTATGCCAGCAGGAAGCTTCGTCCCACTGAAAGGAACCCTGACAACTACAGTTCCTTCAAACTGGAGTTCCTCACCATAGTCTGGGCTGTGACTGAACGATTCAAGCATTACCTAGCTTCAGCCAAGTTTGCCATCTTCACGGACAACAACCCATTGACTCACTTGGAAACTGCCAAACTAGGTGCACTGGAGCAGCGATGGATGGCTCGGCTGTCTAACTATGAATTCACCATCAAGTACCGAGCAGGGCACAAGAATGCCAATGCTGATGCGCTGTCCAGAATGCCCAATCTGCCAGATGCAGGAGAAGACCCTGAGGCACTCGAAGAAATAGAATTACCTGCCTTCCACCGGCCAATTGCGGCCCAACGTGCCCAAGGAGTGAGAAACAGATGATCTATCGTGAAAGAGACCACCCTAAATCCAATGCCTCATCATGACTGGGCAGAAACGCAGGATAGCGACACCGCAGTCCACCTGGTGAAGGAGCTATTGTCACAAGCTGACTCACTCCCAGAGTCGGATGCTCCTGAAGAAACCCAACAGTTGTGGAAGGAAAGAGGTCGGCTGTTCATCTATGAAGGAAAGCTGTGCCGGAGGAGTATCATTGCCCGCACACATGAGCTGGTCTGGCAGGTGGTAGTCCCAAAGAGGAAGGCATCAATGGTCTTGGAAGCATACCACAATGGAACTGGACACTTCGGATGGAAGAAGTTGGAAGCCTTGCTCCGGGAAAGATTTTACTGGGCTGGTATGAGGAAAGCCAGTGAAAATTGGTGCCGGGAGTGTGGACAATGTAACCTGCACAGAAAGGACTATAACAGCCAGCGAGCTCCTTTGCAACCAATAATAACCAAACAGCCACTTGAGTTGGTCGCCCTGGACAATGTGAAGCTGGTCCCAAGCCGTTCAGGCTACATTTATGCTTTTACCATCGTTGACCACTACTCAAGATTCTTGGTAGTTGTGCCTGTCAAGGATCAAACAGCCAGGACCACAGCCATAGCCTTCCAATAGCACTTTTGTCGACTACACGGATACCGCGAGCGAGTGCTTACAGATCAAGGTCCAGCCTTTGAGGCGGAAGTGTTCATGGAATTCTGTAACTTGTACGGTTGCAAGAAGATCAGGACAACACCGTACCATCCACAGACCAATGGCATGTGTGAAAAGATGAACCAGGTGGTGATTGATCTACTGAAGACCTTGCCTTTGGAGGAGAGGAATCTGTGGCCAGAAAAGTTGCCAGATCTGGTGGACCTCTACAATCACATTCCTGTGAATTCCACCAACTACACTCCAGCCTACCTAATGAGAGCGAGGCCTGGCAAGCTGCCTATTGATTTGGATATGGGAGTCCTTACACCTGAAGTAAAATCACCAGATGCTGACTGGGATACAGAACGGCAGCAGCAGTACCGTAGAGTACAAGAGTGTGTAGAAAAGAGTCTAGCTCAGGCAAGACAAAAACAAGAAAGGCACTGCAATCACCATGCAACTGCAGTTCCCTTGTCACCAGGAGAACAAGTCCTAAAGAAGAAAAGGAGGATGCATAAATTGGATGACCATTGGGAAGCTGAACCCTACACCGTCCTACCACACCAAAGTGTGCCTTATCAGTAAGGATGGAGGAGAAACCTCAGCAGTAGTATCAAGAGATCATTTGAAATTGTGCCCTGACCAGTTAAAAGAAAGAATGGAAGAGCAAAACAACATCCAACCTATAGAAGAGGAAGAAAAGGTCAGCACTGTACTTGGAGAATTCCCTACAAAATGGACTAGAGCAAATAATGCCATAGTGGTGCCAGTTTTGACCTTTCCCCAACTGGTAGTACAAGAAGAAGTGACTCAAGTGAACTCTGAAAATCAGGAAGTTCAGGTAGCAGATGCCACACCAGCAGTGGAGCCAGAGAATCCTCGCCTTGCCAGTGTTGAATCTGTCATGCCCATGGTGAGTCTAAGAGTTTGCAGACAACTACTACCCAGTTTACCCACAGTGAGTAGAAGATGTCCTAGGAAATCTAGTATCCCTGTGCTACGCAGAACCACCAGTATTGTAGCCAGTACAGTACACACTACCTCAGTGGTTAGCACCAGACAACCAGTGAGATCCCCAACAACACCAGTGATACGTAGGTCTGTCTGTAGTACCCAAGGTATTCCACCCCTCATATATCATGTATAAATTAGTTCATGTAAATGTTAAATTGTATGTATATATGTAACGTTTAAGTTTTGTGCCTACAGAGACTCTGTAAGAAATCCCCTTTTTGAATTTTCCAGTTTGTTTTGATGGACAATTGGGCCACAGGACTAGGTGTGGTCAAAAACTCTATTTGTACATAGTTCACCATTTGCCCAGGAATGGACCATGGACATTGCCGCATGAACTAATCGTCATCAGGACTATTTTTGGAGCTTTGGTTTTTGTAATTTTTCCTTTTTTAAAATCTTGTTACAGTTATAATTGTTCAATTTGTTTATATGTTTACATGTTTTCTCATCAGTCCAGGAGTACTGAATTGCACTAGGGGGAATGTGGTGCCCCCAGGAGTATGGTCGCCACACTGGCATTTCCTTCCTCCAGGGAGGGTGATGTCAGGCTTGGAAGCAATGAAGGGTCTCTCTAGCAGTTAACCATAACATGCAACACAGTTCCCACTCCAGGCCAGCAGAGGGAGCTCTGAACCAGAATTGGGGGAGGAGTGCTCTCTGAGGGCCAGGAAGGGAAATGAGGAGTTAGTGTGAAGAGGCCGAAGTGTGTAGACATGGAGAGAGAAGCTGGGAGACTGAGCGGAGTTGAGAGCTCGTTCCCAGCTGGAGCGCATAATCTGGAGCCTGGTCTCCACGGTTGTATGGATACTGAAGGTCCTGCAACAGAAACCAGAGGAATAGGAAGCTGTAAATGCTCTATTCCCAGCTAAGACTCGAAGGCACATCAGCAACGGGTGAGCCAAGAGAAGAGATAGAAGGCTACAGCTGTCTGCCATACGAGGTAGATCTAAAAGGAAACAAGAAGGAGGAACTTCAGTGTAACACAGTACTGCATGTACCTCAAGTGAGTGCTAGAGAGGAGACTACACAACTTATCTGCATAGAGAGATTCCTGAGTTGCTTCCAGGCTAATCAGCTCTGTGCCATCTGTAATCTGGACCCTGGCTTGCACTTACAAAGTAAAGGTAAAGAAACTACATTCCGCTGTGTCCTTGTCATGCTCACCTGTTGTAGCTGTCAGGAGTGGCGTGACAGGTGAGCATCAGTGGGACCTGAAGCTGCTGAGACTCCAGGGGAAGGTAACTCTTGGTGGCCGGGCAGGGGCGCAGTATCTGAGATCAGGAAAATGGTCACAGGACCTGCGGGAGGGGAGGAGCGATGGAGAGGCACTCATTATCCGCAGGAACTTCCACCATGTGACCGCGTGTCAGAGGAGGGGGCGGGGCTTACCCCCGGGACGCAGCAGTGACAGGCAGGAGACTAAGTCACACACAGTTAAATAAAGCAGGGGGTCATACACAAATCTAGCAACGCAGTACGGACTCAGAATGGCAGAGGATCGTCAGGTGCAGCAGAGGGTCAGACACGGGTCGGGCAATGCAGTACAGAATCAGGATGATAGAGAGCAGTCAGGGGAAGCAGAGGGTCATACACGGGTCGAGCAGTACAGTACCAAATCAGAAACCAAGAGACGTAAACCAAGTCCAGAACAGATCATACACCAAACAACGTACGAGAACAGGTGAGAGGCACTAGCGATGCAGGGTCGGGCACACTCTAGTTAGGAATATAAACGACAGGGAGGGGTGCTGACCTGAGCCTATAAAAACCCTCCCTGGTGCCAAAGAGAGGCTCTCCCTATTAACCCCTGCACCATCTGTCCAGAATCCTGAATAACTCATGACAGTCCTTGCCTTCTTTCTGCAACTTCTTCAGCACTGCTACATCTCTGTGCCAGACACTGCACCCTCTTCCTCAACACCTACCCTTTTCATCTACTCTGCCCTGGGACTACAGCCCTGCCTGTGGAGGGCTACACCATCATTGCTGCACCCCACCATCTGTCCCAGAGGATCTGTCTGCAGCGTCGGCTTAACACCTTCATTGCCGAACACCACAGGTGGCGTCACAACTCACTCATAAACTTTATTCCATCACTTCACCCCCTTTTACATGGGCGCCCAGGGCCACGGACCGGGTTACCGCTGCTGTGACACCTCCTTCTGAGAAACCGGCCCGGTACCAAGTAGCCCACAGCCCTGGGAGGTTGAGGAAGAGGAGGAGAGGCCACTTGATGCAGCACTTGTCATCCACTGTGGCACATTCTTTTTCTGAGCCTCATCTACAAAACCTACCACTGTGCGGCTGCCAAAGAAAGGGAGTCAAGTACACCGGCCAGTAAGAGATATCGTCAGTGGTCTTTGGAAAGGAATAGATGGTGTTTGTTCAGTTGAGCATTCATCCACATTAACACCTAACCCACGCACACTTCAGGCACCAAGCCTGTTCCCCCTTCCTCCACAACCTCACTTTTTCCCCATTCATGTTGTAGGTATCCTTCCCCTCTTGTACCCTGCGGTTTCACAACCTTAGGCCTACAGCTGTCAGTCACCTGTCAGTAAATGAGCAATCACAATTAATTTTATTAGATAGTGTGCCTGAACAACACTAATGATTTTTAAGTTGATATCTGGCATTCTGATTTACCACTGAAATACAGTTCTAGCACAAATGATTTGGAGTAGTTAATTGGGCCTTGTGGCTGCAACACAATTTTAGCCCTAATGATTTTTACGTGGAAATCTGGCCTTCTGATTTGTTACTGAAACACAGTGTTAGCACAAACGATTGGTGTAGCTCAATCTACTTCGATGCTGGAAGATCGATTTCACACAGGACAGGATCCTATCTATTTCACAGATAAGTTCACTTTCAGCACCTGCACTAGTGCAGTCAACAAGCAAGTGGCACCAGCAAAACAAGATGTCCATTTCGTTTTTTGCCAGGGACATATGAATTCGGCAATGAATCACAGAAGACCTTGAGTCATGACGTTGTGAATGGTTTCTGTGCCATGATTGGTTGCCGGAATCAACCCACATAAAGTTAAGTAAAAAAAAAAGCGTGTATGGCTCCTGTAATCTCTTCAAATGCTCCTCTAACCTCTCTACACCCCCTCCCCTCATCAAACACATCCCCCCATCCCTCCACTCATCATACAGCACCACTATCATAGCCAAAGTAATAACAAAATCATTAGTGGAAATGCGATGATCTATCAAACTGTGACCGACTTTTGCTGACTTCGAGTAAAAATGCACGTGAAATAGAACATGAGTCCAAATGTGATACGCTCATGCTGAATCTGAGATTGGCGAACGTTTTCTGAACAAGGTCGCTCATCTCTAATTAACAGCTGTCTCTACATGTATAAAAGGAAGACTGTCAATTAGAGATAAGTGAGCATGCTCGGATAGTGTTAGCCTAATATCTGGGGCGTGCTCGATTAATACTTTCACGTCCCCGTAGCCGCATGTGTAAGCAAGTTGCAGTGACGCAAGAGAGGCAGAGCAAGGGTTAACAACTTGAACAGATTTACTATAACAGGGGTTAAACTCCTTGCAGGGAGATTTGCAGTTAAAGGGAGGTTGAACAGTACAGTGGCAGATAATAAGCAACAAAAGTGAGCAGTAAATGTAATAATGGCAGTTCCTGAATTCACTTATCGTATCAAAGGCCTCTCAGTCTTTAGCTGTAGCTCTGGAGACAATGGCTCCAGCAGCAGATGGCGTGGTGTGGTTCCAGTGGGATCTTTCCTGCAACGGGACTTCTTCTGGCGGCATCAGTTTGTCTCCGGTACCTTCTGCTGAGCCCCTAGTCCATAGGTTGGTGCGACCAAGGCAAACAGGGCCACAGCACTTCCCAAATCCGGCGTAGGGTGGCCCACGAGGATTGATTGGTCAGGCCACAAAAGTTTATCTGGTGCCCGGCTCTCAGCAGCCCGGGGCACCGTACTCACAGCTGAGGAGCACATGGCAGCTCCCAGTCAGGTGAATGCAGGACACCCAACTGCTCAGTCCCTCCTGGACACTCGGGTGATGGCAGGGACCAGCGGGTACAGTGCATTGCAGGCAGGTGCTCAGAGGACGAAGCATACTCCACTCCTCAGCCTGCTGCTCGCTATCTGCCCGCGCAAAGACTGACTGCTTCTGTGCGTGCTTTTCTTTGGGCACGCCCCCTGCTGTAAGGTCAGGGGTTCTGTCTGGGTTTTAAGCCTTCCCCCAGACAACAAGGGACGCAGCCTCAGCCTTTCCGGACCTGGCGCAGCGCAGGTACCCATGGTACGGTGCTTTTCCATACACTTGTCTCGTGACTGTTAGACAGCCGCAACACATGCAGGGCTTACCTAACAAACAGGCAATCCTCGCATGTGTTGTGGCTGTCTAACAGCCGCAAGACAAGCGGCCATGCAGACTCGAAAATATTATTCGAGCACTCTCAAGATACTTGGATAACGCTCGAGCATGCTTGAATATCACCATATCTGAGCATGCTCGTTCATCGTTACTGTCAATTACTGATAGAAATGCCCACTGGACTCCTGAGCTTACAGACACCAGGGATTTCAAACAATGAAATGAAAGTTTTACTGAAACTTTTCCCATAAAAATATATATCAATTTGGTCAGCTTCTTCTGCTCTGTAACATCCTGTCTGCAGATAATATATAATTTTCAACATGACAGGTTCTCTTTAATCATAATTTGGTCGCTGTTGCTAGAGATGTATACAAGCTGTATAACACACCTGCATTCTGCCATTTGTGGAGTAGGCTCAGGTATTTAATGAAATACCAACAAAAAATGGTTACAAAAATGCATAGGATTTATGGTCTGTAGGCATATTTCACTTATAATCATAATGATTGAAGGTTGAATGTTTTTAAAGTTGAAGGTAGACTTAAAGGGAACCTGTCACCCCCCCTCCAGGCGTTTTTAAGTAAAAGAGCCACTTTGTGCAACACTAATGCTGCATTCTGTCAAGGTGACTCTTTTATTTAGCGTCCCTTCCACCGCAGAAATAATCGTCTTTAAAATTGGTCAGACATACCTGAAGTTTGTCAGGGGGCAGTTCTTTCCCCATCTGACACAGACGCCTCAGATCCGTCAGTCATGTCCTGCTTCTGAATTTGGCGCCGCCTCCTCAGGGTTTATTTCTTTATCTCATGCCTGCCTGTAATATTCTGACATCACCACAGGTCCTGCCTCACCGCTGCCCTGCTTAGCTCCGCCCCTACTGGTCACATGGTGCTGACATCATCACAGGTCTTTCTGCACCACTGCTATGCTGAGCTCCGCCAATCCTGGTCACATGGTGCTGACGTCATCACAGGTCCTTCTGCACCACTGCTATGCTGAGCTCCGCCCCTCCTGGTCACATGGTGCTGACATCATCACAGGTCCTGCTTGCACCACTACTCTGCTGAGCTCAGGAGCAAGAAAAAGAAATGGGCTGAGGAGGCGGCACCAAATTCAAAAGCAGGACATGACTGATGTATGTGAGGCCTCTCTGTCAGAGGGGGAAAGACCTGCCCCCCTGACAAACTTCAGGTATGTCTGATCAATTTTAAAAACCATTATTTCAGCAGTGGAAGGGACGCTAAATAAAAGAACCACCTTGACAGAATGCAGCATTAGTGCTGCACAAGGTGGCTCTATTACTTAAAAATGCCTGGAGGGGGTGACATGTTCCCTTTAAGTACATCAGCTCAATTGGCATTGCCATACTATAAAATTCATATTTACAAATCCACAGCTTAAAATTCTGGACATTGAAACCCTCCACATTTCCCTGCAATTTGAGTATCCTTCCAAATCCAGACCTCCATGGGATATTAATTTTGATTTACTTTGATCATTTTTATGTTTTCTTGTTCTCAACGCTTGCCACTATGTAATATATATGTATATATATATATATATATATATATATATATATATATATATATATATATATATATATATAAAAAAGGAGAAACAGCACAGAAAGCTTCAAATCATGGACTTTATTGCCCAATGGAGTGGTCACATTTCGGATGTAAAATCCTTTCGCAAAACTTGGCTGTTTCTCCTTTTTTTTGAACTTGTCATTGACATCAATTGATTGCTGGCTGGGAAAGCGTGCACATTATTGAGGTATTTAATGGTGCTGTTCCTATTCTGTATATGTAATTATATTCTAATAAGGAGGAGATAAGTACTGGAGGAAACTAAAAAGTCCACGGTTCATCAGGATAAAAATCAAATCAAGTTAGTGTATACTGTATACTCATGTATAAGCCGAGTTTTTCAGCACATTTCTTTGTACTGAAAACGCCCCCCTCGGTTTATGCATGAGTCAATTGTCCCAGAAAGCCAGCGGGGAGGTGGAGGGAGAGCGGTGGGTGACAGAGGCAGGAGCCGGCGGCTGTGGCTAAAGCCTGTACTGCTGCTAAAGAGAAATGAATATTCATTTCTCTTAAAGCATGCACAGTGACACCCGCAGCCCGCCGGCTTCCAGAAGACATTCTACTACCCTCCTACGTGCCCTCGCAGCATCTTGTTGGTCCCGGCGCCCTCACAGCATCTTGCTCGTCCCAGTGCCAGCAGCTCTTCCTGTGCCGAGCGATCACGTGGCCCCACTCATTATGGTAATGAATATGCCTCTCCACTCCCATAGGTGCGGAGGGAATATATATATTTTTTTTTAATAGGAACCATTCATACAAGGATAGAGGATAAGGAGCCATGCATACCAGGACAGCAATTGGGGAGCCATGCATACCAGGACAGGATGGGGGAGCCATGCATACCAGGACAGGACGGGGGAGCCATGCATACAAGGACGGGGGAGCCATGCTTACCAGGACTGGGATGAGGGGACAATGCATACAAGGATAGAGGATAAGAAGCCATGCATACCAGTGTAGAGGTGCGGGCCGAGCTGGGGGGGTGGTCCCTCTTCTTACCGCGCAGAGATAAAAACAGAGACACGATGGAGGCAGATTCTGGGTGCAACAAGTCCAAGTTTATTTCTCACTTGCCGTCCGCCTGATGGCCTCAGAAGCACACCGCACTTCCTTTACCTCACGGCCCTCCGTTTCCAGGGCCGCTTCTTACACACCGCACGTTACACTGGGGGACGTGTATGCACACACCGTCCTCTCTTCACTCGTCGACGCTCCTGACAGGTCTGTCACTGTGGCCGCCTTAGGCCCTTAAACCAACAGCGCTTCCACTAATCAGTCGTCGTGTCAACTACGGTGTCTCACACCCAGTACCTCGTCCCTTCTGCGGTTCTTCCTGTCAGGACCACCCCCCTGACGTTCTCTCTCCTCAGTCCCCCTGGTTTAGATTCTCCTCACAGCGCACAGACTGTCGCAGTCCTCTTGTCACTGGAGCTCCCCCTGGGGACTGGACTCTTCTGGAACCCTCCCTCAGTATTTATAGCTCTCCCGGTCCCCTGTCACTGTAACCCCGCCCCCCATGACCAACGGTTTCTAAAGCCCTAAGCTGTTGTCAAGTCCTTTGCTCACACTCCTCCCTGCCATCTAATGGTCAACCCAAGGTACTGCACGTCCACTACACTTTCCTAGCTGTTTCCCCATTGTACACCTACCTACACTGTGCAAACCTTTCCTTCTTCACTCTGACTAGTCCGTCCGTCAGGTCACCTTCCCTACATTCCCCCTTCCTTTGTCCATTGTCCTCGACAATCGTCATCCCTGCCTTCGTCGTTCTGAAGCTACACCTACACTCTGTTGTCGGACCAGCTGTAGGGCTATACCCACTAACTGCGGGGGGCCGAACCATACTGGGAGCACCATGCTCTGGGCAGCCTACTGCTACTCACCAGTGCGCACGCCACATGACAACGTCTTTCAAATTGGGCTAGGTACACCCATATTCTCTCTATGGCGTGTACCTTCCCCTACTCTCCCCTACTGTCACCTTCCACTATTCGGTACGCCATGATCGAGGTCTCTTCCCTTCCAGATCATTACCAGCGCCTGCCTTCCTCCTTCAGGGGTGTCCGTGGTGTTGGGGACCTGACCTATGACGGCTGTCTCTCTCACGTCTTCCAACTCATTTTCCTTTCTTTGAATTACATGTCATGGGCGGCGTCCTGGTCTCCCAGACCTCCTCAACTCTTAGATCCCTACCGGATCTCACACTTTCCTTTGGTCCCGCAGACCTTCCCTTACCCAGACCTCTTGCATTTTACTTTGGCATATTATACATTAAACAACTTTATAATAGCACAAGTACCCATTTTTATATTTTTTTTCATTTTCTTTTGCTTCTAAAACCAACATATAACAAAAAACAATGCATGTCTTCTTTCTCCCCCCTTCCTTGGACCTGAACACTCCTCCACTTCTCCGTATCCCCGTTCTGTCAAGTTTCAAATCAGCAAATAACATCCTGTAAGGCTACTTTCACACTTCAGGTTTTCGGCGTCAGGCGCGATCCGGCGTCATGCCGGAACGCCGGATCCGGCAAATGTTTAGTAAAACCGGATGTGACGGATCCGGTTTTCTGCCGGATCCGTCTTTTTCTTGACAGACAAAACCGGATCCGTCTCATCCGGTCCATCCGTTTTTCTATCTGTTTTTCGACGGATTACGCCGGATCCGGTTTTTAAAATTGACCCTTGTGGCCTTCCGAACGGGATTGGCTACTGGAAAACTATATATAGCATGTTCCTACAGCCCTTCTTTGACAGGTTGTAGAGGAGAAAGTGCAGGTTGGAGAGAAGAGCAAGTTACTGGCGAAGATGGATGTTGTCATTGGAAATATTTTGAAGAATTTGGCGGATTTTATAGCGGAGGCGAATCGTTTGAGGGTGATTGTTCTGGAGAAGGAGAGAGCGAGACAGCAGTGCATCAGGCATCGTAGACGACGTTTGTGGATCCACCCCATCACAGCCAAGAGAATGACGCGTGGGGTCTATTCTACACTCTGCATGGACCTTCGACGAAACCCGGATAAATTTTTTGGATATGTTAGGATGAAAATGGAGAATTTTGATTACTTGGTGGAGGGCATTGCACACCTCATAAGAAAAGCGGACACCTATTGCCGCTTCTCTGTTTCACCCGCAGAGCGTCTGATGGTGACTTTAAGGTAAGCCACATTTATTGGATGTGATCGCATCAGAGCACACTTTCACTGCAATCTTGTTGGTGGTAGTTTGTATCTCCAAGTGTTATAGCTCAGTTTTGGTATGTAATGCTGTGATTTAAAACTAATTTATTGTTTTTTAATTCCCCACAGATTTCTTGCAACTGGAGAATCCCTTTCGTCACTGCATTTCCAGTACAGACTCGGGATTTCCACCATATCTGGAATAGTGAAGTACACATGCCGTGCACTGTGGGACTCCTTAGCTGAAGAGTTTTTACCAGAGCCCACAACAGAGAGGTGGATTGAAATTGCTGACAAGTTTCAACAGATATGTCAGTTTCCCAACTGCTTGGGCGCTGTGGACGGGAAACATATCCGCATTGTAAAGCCAGCTGGATCGGGATCGGAATATTTCAATTACAAGAAATATTTTTCAATTGTCCTCATGGCCATCGCTGACGCGGAATACAAATTTATTGCGGTTGATATTGGGGCCTATGGCCGCTCCAATGACTCTCAAGTTTTCAAACTGTCTGCCATGGGGCGTAAACTGTATGGAAACACCTTCCAGTTCCCACCACCTAGACCGCTGCCGCAAACATCTGGTCCACCTATCCCATTTGTCTGTGTAGGGGATGAAGCCTTCCAGCTGTCAGAACACCTTTTGAAACCGTACTCTAGCAGAGGATTGACAAGACCAAAACGCATTTTTAATTACCGCCTCACAAGAGCAAGAAGAATGGTTGAATGTACCTTTGGTATTCTGACAGCCAAATGGCGGGTCCTATTGACTGCGATCAACCTCAAGACAGAAACTGTGGACGAGGTGATCAAAGCGTGCGTGGTACTCCACAATTTTGTTATCTGCAAGGAACCCATTTCCATTGAGGACACCTCTGAAGAAACCACCTTGCAAGATTACCATGACATTACCACTAGAAGTTCTGTGACGGTTTCAGTAATGAGGGACAATTTTGCACTATACTTTATGTCACCTCAAGGCAGAGTACACTGGCAGGATGACAGAGTGTGAAAGATTTGTGCCCAACCAAACTTGTGTACCTTCTGTACCAACAGTATATACCTTTGCCAACCAAAGTTGGCTATCTTGTCATGGTCTCTATTTTTAGCTTTAGGCCACAGGTGTGTACCTGGTTGTGTTTTATGCAAAGTATTTCACCTTTTAACAAAAGTTGTGTACATTGTTATGAAATCACCAACAATAAACACAACTTTTCAGGTGAAATACTTTGCTTCAAACACAACCAGGAACACAACTGTGGCAAAAAGCTAAAATTTACCCACAGTTATATACCTAGTTTTGAATACCATTTCACCTTTTAAATACCCTGTATTTAACCTTTTTCGCCGCAGAAAGAAATGACAGACAACCAGTGTAAAATAATTTAACTTTTATTGAAAAATGTTTTTTTTAGTAAACTTTTTTAAAATTTTAATAAACTTGTTTAATAAAGCTTTGAAACCATATAACTGGTCATTTTTATTTAAATACACACATTATAAATCTGTGTAGTGTGTGGTGGAAATACTGCTGTAGGGGCTGCGGGACACTTCGACACTGGGAGTGTGGAGAGAGGACTGGGATCGTGGTGGGGAAGGAACAGTTAGAGGTGAAGGTGTGGAAAAAACTACAGAATGGGTGGACATGTGGGAAGCAGAAGAGGTGGTGGGTGGTGGAGTGGAGGGTTGGGCAGGGACTGTAGGAGCAGATGATGTTGATGGCAAGTTGTATGGGGAAGGAGTTTGGTACGGGGCAGGTTGCTGGAAGTGGGGAGATGTCTGGTACGGGGCAGGTTGCTGGAAGTGGGGAGATATCTGGTACGGGGCAGGTTGCTGGAAGTGGGGAGATGTCTGGTACGGGGCAGGTTGCTCGAAGTGGGGAGATGTCTGGTACTGGGGAGGTTGCTGGTACTGGGGAGTTTGCAGGTACTGGGGAGGTTGCTGGTACTGGGGAGGTTGCTGGTACTGGGGAGGTTGCTGGTGCTGGGGAGGTTGCTGGTGCTGGGGAGGTTGCTGGTGCTGGGGAGGTGGATGGTGCTGGGGAGGTGGATGGTGCTGGGGAGGTGGATGGTATGTAATAGGAGGGGGAGGATGGAAAGTGGCTGGAGGGGGTGTAGATGTAATAGGAGGGGGAGGATGGAAAGTGGCTGGAGGGGGTGTAGATATAATAGGAGGGGGAGGATGGAAAGTGGCTGGAGGGGGTGCAGGTGGAGGAACTACTGTGGTGGGAGGAGGAGGTTGGGAGGTAACTTGCTGGAGAGCAGCGTGGCATGAATGCATTACATGCATCTGCTGGGCAGGAGAGAGCGTTTCCATGCGCTCCACAACAGACCTGAAAAAGGTGTGGTTTGGCGAAGATCTTGCTTCTGAATGCATGGTTTGCAGAAGTGTCTTCACCTCCAGAATGCTGGAGTTGATCTGCTGATAGCCTGCGGAGATTTGCTCTGACAAGACTTTTAGACAGTTCTGGAAAGATGCATTCAGATGCAAGAACTCTGGCGCATAAGTCTTTTCCTGACCCCTCTGCCGCTGCCGCCCAGTACCCGCAGGTGTACTAGAGGTGGCAGGGGCAGAAGGGTGGGGTAAAGGGAAAGCGATCTCCTCACCAGCAGCTTCATGTAATGTAGGCGGCCACGATGCTCCTGTGCTGGTGGATGGGACAGATGGGTCGAATGTGTGGGAAGGCTGGGAAGGTGCAGATGTACCGGGGCGGTCGAAGTGTCCCTCGGTGCCGGTCTCCTCAGGGATCGCCTCAGAAGGGTCCAATCGTGCAGGCTCCCGAGTGCTGCTCACCGTGCTGTGGAATAAAGAGAAAAAAAACCAATTAAAATAGTGACATGGTATGGCCCTGGCTGAAAAAAAAAAGTTACATCTAAACATTTTTTTGTCACATGTGGTGTGTAATATTTACCTTCTGGTGAGCATTGTCTCCCGGAGGAACGACAGGGCTCGTGCGTACTTGTACTTGCTCCTGCGTCCTCCAGATCCACTCGGGGCCCGCATCTCTTTATTGAACTCCTTCTTGAAACGATCCCTCACAGACCGCCACCGCTTCACAATTCTCTCCCCTGAAACGAGAAAGGACAAAGTGGTTAGTATACAACATCAGTGTTTCCCAAACTCCAGTCCTCATAGTCCCCAGGGGTCATGTTTTCAGGATTTCCAAAGTAAATAGAAATCCTGAACACATGATCCGTGGGGACCACGAGGACTGGAGTTCGGGAAACACTGGTTTAAATCAAGCAACCGGTACTGTATATACTTACGCTCTTTAATCTGGGCCCGAGCTTCGAGGTCCTCCCAGCGGTCCACAAGGAGCGAACAGATTTCCTCCCAGAGTCGTCGGGTAACGATCAGGTCAGCGTGGCGTCGGTCAGCCATATTCCAGAGCGGCTCCCTTTCTCTGACGAGATCGATGAGGCGGTCCACATCAATCCCTCCATCCTCACCGTCAGAGTCGGGAGCACGCTGTGAAGGCTGTTAAAGAAAAAGACAAAAATAACATAATTAGCCTCCACAAAAGAAATGAAATAAAAAGTGCAAAAAAAACAAAGCAAAAATATTTATACTTACACGCTGGTGACCGCCGCGTTGCTGTCGCCGACGACCCTGGGAGGCACTGCGAGGACCTCTTGGCCGAGCACCAGATTGGGAAGACTAGAGAAGAAAACAAAAAATGTTATGTCTTTGGATGTAGGCATTTGTTTGCTGTGTGTGGTCTGCAGAACATTGTTTTCTATGTGTTGTGTGTAGTGTGATGTTGTGTTTCTGCGTTTGATGCAAAAAACTTACCAATTGTGAGCCCACTCCAGGTGTCTGTCCACCCCTTCCTTCTTCTTCTGGGAGCTCCTCTTCATCTTGTGATTCCTGTTTTGAAATAAAAGGCAATGAATACACATATATTACAGAGATGATGGATTTTGGAAATAAAAACTTACCGTCAAACGCTGACGATGCGAGGGAGGGCTCCCTGAAGATGTGCTGTCTTCCTCATGGCCAGACTCCATGGCTGTGGGTGGTGTTTCTGCTGCTGCCATTGCTGCTGCTGCTGCTGCATCTATTGGGCGGCTGTTGAATAAAGAGAAACAAAGGGCCAATGAATATCTTGATATTCCATAGCCCTAGTTTGGAGGAATGGGGGATTTGATAATTACCGTCTCTCATCTCGGATCGCGCCTGAAGCAGAAAACCTGATGTGTGAAAGAGGCCTAAGGCCTCTTTCACACATCAGGTTTTCGCCGTCAGGCGCGATCCGGCGCTTTTGACAGAAACTGGATCCGGCGAAATGCAATGCCGGATCCGTTTCCCCCCCCATTGACTTGCATTTGCGCCGGATCGCGCTGGATGGCCATGCGTTTCATCCGGTTTTCGCCGGATCCGGCAATGTGTCGCGATCCGGCGTCTGGAAAAAACGGCTACTGTAACGTTTTTTGTCTCCGGCGAAAAAGCCGGACACGCCGGATCCAGCGCGTCCGTCTTTTTCACACAATGAAAGCCTATGAGCGCCGCAATGCGCCTGATCCGGCGAAAGCCGGATCCGGTGGCCGGATCCGGTTTTTTTGGTGTGAGCATGCTCAGTAGCTCTGCCCACAAGACATATATAAAAGCAAGACAGTGGGACCCACAGCCACACCCAACATGCCACCCAAGAAAGCAACCAAGCGCAGCAGGAGAAGGCAGGAGACCACTGCAGCACCATCAGCACCACCACCACCCCAAATGGAGCAGCAAATGGAACATGCTGAGGAGGGGAGGCCAGCAGCAGATGAGAGACGGTAATTATCAAATCCCCCATTCCTCCAAACTAGGGCTATTGAATATCAAGATATTCATTGGCCCTTTGTTTCTCTTTATTCAACAGCCGCCCAATAGATGCAGCAGCAGCAGCAATGGCAGCAGCTGGAACACCACCCACAGGCATGGAGTGTGGCCACCAGGAAGACAGTACATCATCTTCTGGGAGCCCTCCCTCGCATCGTCAGCATTTGACGGTAAGTTTTTATTTCCAAAATCCATCATCTCTGTAATATATGTCTATTCATTGCCTTTTATTTCAAAACAGGATTCACAAGATGAAGAGGAGCTCCCAGAAGAAGAAGGAAGGGGTGGACAGACACCTGGAGTGGGCTCACAATTGGTAAGTTTTTTGCATCAAACGCAGAAACACAACATCACACTACACACAACACATAGAAAACAATGTTCTGCAGACCACACACAGCAAACAAATGCCTACATCCAAAGACATAACATTTTTTGTTTTCTTCTCTAGTCTTCCCAATCTGGTGCTCGGCCAAGAGGTCCTCGCAGTGCCTCCCAGGGTCGTCGGCGACAGCAACGCGGCGGTCACCAGCGTGTAAGTATAAATATTTTTGCTTTGTTTTTTTGCACTTTTTATTTCATTTCTTTTGTGGAGGCTAATTATGTTATTTTTGTCTTTTTCTTTAACAGCCTTCACAGCGTGCTCCCGACTCTGACGGTGAGGATGGAGGACTCGATGTGGACCACCTCATCGATCTCGTCAGAGAAAGGGAGCCGCTCTGGAATATGGCTGACCGCCGCCACGCTGACCTTATCGTTACCCGACGACTCTGGGAGGAAATCTGTTCGCTCCTTGTGGGCCGCTGGGAGGACCTCGATGTTCGGGCCCAGATTAAAGAGCGTAAGTATATACAGTACCGGTTGCTTGATGTAAACCAGTGTTTCCCGAACTCCAGTCCTCGTGGTCCCCACGGATCATGTGTTCAGGATTTCTATTTACTATGGAAATCCTGAAAACATGACCCCTGGGGACCATGAGGACTGGAGTTTGTGAAACACTGATGTTGTATACTAACCACTCCTTTCTCGTTTCAGGGAACAGAATTGTGAAGCGGTGGCGGTCTGTGAGGGATCGTTTCAAGAAGGAGTTCAATAAAGAGATGCGGGCCCCGAGTGGATCTGGAGGACGCAGGAGCAAGTACGCACAAGCCCTGTCATTCCTCCGGGAAACAATGGTCACTAGAAGGTAAATATTACACACCACATGTGAAAAAAAATGTTAGATGTAACTTTTTTTTTTCAGCCAGGGCCATACCATGTCAGTATTTTAATTGTTTTTTTTTCTCTTTATTCCACAGCACGGTGAGCAGCACTCGGGAGCCTGCACGATTGGACCCTTCTGAGGCGATCCCTGAGGAGACCGGCACCGAGGGACACTTCGACCGCCCCGGTACATCTGCACCTTCCCAGCCTTCCCACACATTCGACCCATCTGTCCCATCCACCAGCACAGGAGCATCGTGGCCGCCTACATTACATGAAGCTGCTGGTGAGGAGATCGCTTTCCCTTTACCCCACCCTTCTGCCCCTGCCACCTCTAGTACACCTGCGGGTACTGGGCGGCAGCGGCAGAGGGGTCAGGAAAAGAGTTATGCGCCAGAGTTCTTGCATCTGAATGCATCTTTCCAGAACTGTCTAAAAGTCTTGTCAGAGCAAATCTCCGCAGGCTTTCAGCAGATCAACTCCAGCATTCTGGAGGTGAAGACACTTCTGCAAACCATGCATTCAGAAGCAAGATCTTCGCCAAACCACACCTTTTTCAGGTCTGTTGTGGAGCGCATGGCAACACTATCTCCTACCCAGCAGATGCATGTAATGCATTCGTGCCACGGTGCTCTACAGCAGGTTACCTCCCAACCTCCACCTCCCACCACTGTAGTTCCTCCACCTGCACCCCCTCCAGCCACTTTCCATCCTCCCCCTCCTATTACATCTGCACCCCCTCCAGCCACTTTCCATCCTCCCCCTCCTATTACATCTGCACCCCCTCCAGCCACTTTCCATCCTCCCCCTCCTATTACATACCAGCAACCTCACCAGTACCAGCAACCTTCCCAGTACCAGCAACCTCCCCAGTACCAGACATCTCCCCACTTCCAGCAACCTGCCCCGTACCAAACTCCTTCCCCGTACCAAACTCCTTCCCCGTACCAAACTCCTTCCCCATACAACTTTCCATCAACATCATCTGCTCCTACAGTCCCTGCCCAACCCTCCACTCCACCGCCCACCACCTCTTCTGCCTCCCACATGTCCACCCATTCTGTAGCTTTTTCCACACCATCACCTCTAACTGTTCCTTCCCCACCACGATCCCAGTCCTCTCTCCACACTCCCATTGTCGAAGTGTCCCGCAGCCCCTCCAGCAGTATTTCCACCCCACACTACACCGAGTTATAATGTTTTTTTTGTAATAAAAATGCCCATTTGGTTGGTTTCAAACCTTTATTAAAAAAGTTTTTTTAACTTTAAAAACAGTTTACACAAAAAAAAATATTTTAAATAAAAGTTAAATTATTGTTTACACTGGTTGTCTGTCATTTCTTTCTGCGTCGAAATATGTTTAAAAAAAAGGTTAAATACAGGGTATTTAAAAGGTAAAAAGGTATTCAAAACCAGGTATATAACTGTGGGTAAATTTTAGCTTTTTGCCACAGTTGTGTTCCTGGTTGTGTTTGAAGCAAAGTATTTCACCTGAAAAGTTGTGTTTATTGTTGGTGATTTCATAACAATGTACACAACTTTTGTTAAAAGGTGAAATACTTTGCATAAAACACAACCAGGTACACACCTGTGGCCTAAAGCTAAAAATAGAGACCATGACAAGATAGCCAACTTTGGTTGGCAAAGGTATATACTGTTGGTCCAGAAGGTACACAAGTTTGGTTGGGCACAAATCTTTCACACTCTGTCATCCTGCCAGTGTACTCTGCCTTGAGGTGACATAAAGTATAGTGCAAAATTGTCCCTCATTACTGAAACCGTCACAGAACTTCTAGTGGTAATATTTCCAATGACAACATCCATCTTCGCCAGTAACTTGCTCTTCTCTCCAACCTGCACTTTCTCCTCTACAACCTGTCAAAGAAGGGCTGTAGGAACATGCTATATCTAGTTTTCCAGTAGCCAATCCCGTTCGGAAGGCCACAAGGGTCAATTTTAAAAACCAGATCCGGCGTAATCCGTCAAAAAACGGATAGAAAAACGGATGAACCGGATGAGACGGATCCGGTTTTGTCTGTCAAGAACAAGACGGATCCGGTAGAAAACCGGATCCGGCACATCAGGTTTTACAAAACATTTGCCGGATCCGGCATTCCGGCACGACGCCGGATCGCGCCTGACGCCGAAAACCTGATGTGTGAAAGTAGCCTAAGAGGAACATACTAAAAACAAACTCAGCACATCAAACATTTTTTTTTTTTAAACTAGAACTGTTCTCCAGAACCTGCACTACAGTGCACAGAACTCTCGACAGTCTACTTCACTACGCAGTGGCTAGTAGTGAGGGACCCCACAGCCGTGGAGCCCCCGGGGATACTGAGGGTGTCCATTCAAGTCCTCTTCTTTTCCATGCCGGCCTCTCCTTGAGTGTGGAGCAGGTTCCACACTTCCTGCTCCCGGGCCTTCTTCTTCCTGATCACCTCCGCTACCCACACGGAGGGAACAGCACGGGCCCTGGAGTCCGGTGGGCGGGACTCCACTGAAAAAGACCGCAAGACAGAAACGGATGAAGATTTCTGCGGCCCAGCAGCCGCTGGGGTCAGGTGGCAAATGGGGACAACCGGGTCCTCGGGGGCTGGAATCACAGGGCCCGCTAAGTCGGCCGCAGCCGACTCCAGCAGCGGCATAACTGCGGCCTCAGGACAGGCCGCATCCACTACTTCCAACGGAGCCGGAGTAATGGCCGATTTCAACGATGCAGCTGCTATTAGCAGGGGAAGCGCAGCAGCGTCTTCTTTGGGTGAGCTCTGCACTGGTGACTCCGGGCGGGGTAGTTCGGGGACATGAGCGGGGTCCTCGCTCAGCTCCGCATACACCACAAGGCCCGTTTTAACTAGGCCTTCCGGTGCGCAGAGGGCCGTGTGCTGCAGCAGAATGGTGGGGGCCGCTTGCGGAGGCACTGGTAGGGCCAGGGGTACTCTCACCTTCCCCGGTGCTGCGGCCTCCGTCCCATCATCACGCGGTTTCCCCCGCAGCCTCCGTTCCTTGCTCCACTGTCCTGCGGGCCTTCCCTCCGGACTCGGGGGCTCCGCTGAGAAGTCCTCTGCTGGTATTGGTGGCGGCCGTTCTCACTGACTCCCCTCAGGCTCCGCTCCCCGGCTCAGCATCCCGCTGCCTGCCCGTGGTTCTGAAGATGACTTCTGGTGCAGCTCCATCTCTCGCCGCCATTGCCACTCTAGGCGGCCGATGCCCCGACACCCGCAGCATCTCATACCATCCGTTGGGCACCACTCGAATGGCGTCAGACAGCCGCAGCCAAGTTTTTCTTCTGTACCACTCCTCCTGCTGGGTGGGGCATTGGTAGACCTTTCCACCCATCTGCCAGGGTCCAGTACATGGGAGCGTCGGCCTCCGGGCACATACTGCTGTCCCCGGGGAAGGGGCCCCAGTCCATTCAACACAACTGCAAACACTCGGACCTCTCCCGTGCGTTGTAACAATGCCGCCATCTTGTGCAGAATCAGCTGCTGTCTTGGATCCTCTGCAGCAACGCAGATCCGCCACAGCGTCCCAATTTGTAATCCACAGGTCAGTAATTGGTAGTCCATAGGTGTTTATAATCCAAAGTAGAGCAGCCCAAGTTTTTCTCAGTCCTTCAGATGCAGGCCTGCCGCAGAATATAGCGTATTAGCGGCGGCGATCCTGCCGACTACGCCAAATGTAGAGGTGCGGGCCGAGCTGGGGGGGTGGTCCCTCTTCTTACCACGCAGAGATAAAAACAGAGACACGATGGAGGCAGATTCTGGGTGCAACAAGTCCAAGTTTATTTCTCACTTGCCGTCCGCCTGACGGCCTCAGAAGCACACTGCACTTCCTTTACCTCACGGCCCTCCATTTCCAGGGCCGCTTCTTACACACCGCACGTTACACTGGGGGACGTGTATGCACACACCGTCCCCTCTTCACTCGTCGACGCTCCTGACAGGTCCGTCACTGTGGCCGCCTTAGGCCCTTAAACCAACAGCGCTTCCACTAATCAGTCGTCGTGTCAACTACGGTGTCTCACACCCAGTGCCTCGTCTCTTCTGCAGTTCTTCCTGTCAGGACCACCCCCCTGATGTTCTCTCTCCTCAGTCCCCCTGGTTTAGATTCTCCTCACAGCGCACAGACTGTCGCAGTCCTCCTGTCACTGGACCTCCCCCTGGGGACTGGACTCTTCTGGAACCCTCCCTCAGTATTTATAACCAACCCGGTCCCCTGTCACTGTAACCCCGCCCCCATGACCAACGGTTTCTAAAGCCCTAAGCTGTTGTCAAGTCCTTTGCTCACACTCCTCCCTGCCATCTAATGGTCAACCCAAGGTACTGCACGTCCACTACACTTCTCTAGCTGTTTCCCCACTGTACACCTACCTACACTGTGCAAACCTTTCCTTCTTCACTCTGACTAGTCCTTCTGTCCGTCAGGTCACCTTCCCTACATCAGGACGGGCGATGGGGGGCCATGCATTTCAGGACAGGGCAGAGGAGCCATGCGTACCAGGACAGGACTGGGGAGCCATGCATACCAGGACAGGGATGAGGAGACAATGCATACCCGACTTATACTCGAGTCAATAAGATTACCCAGTTTTCCGACACAAAATTAGATGCCTCGGCTTATACTCGGGTCGGCTTATACTCGAGCAAATACAGTACAACCAATTTCTAAAAAGTTCAGTAATGGACACAGAACTGGAAATCCTATAACTATTCATAAATGTCCATGTACATCAAAATTAAAATGCATATATTTTTGTCCAGTACATATCTTAGTGCATGGTGCACTTCCTCTTGCAAAAGCAAAAAGGGAAATGTGCGTAAGGGCACCATGGAGGGCTCATTTGTCCTGTGGTCACTATGGGTAAGCTGTGTAATTTGATGAAATTGGATGTAACCTTTTGGTGGTTTGTGGCTACACCTATAGTAGTTTTCTTGGTTTTTATTCAGAAATAACAAAACAAACAATTGTCAATTAAATCATATAACCAATTATCATTTTAAAAAATACAAGTCTACAGGGATTTTTTATGGCTTTTCATTCTTTTTACTTCCCCAGAGATTAACAGAACAGCTCTGGTTCATTACATGCATGATTAAATTTACAGAAGGGAGAAAATATATAAATCCAGTTTAGCATGGTGAGGTTACTTATACAGCAAATGACGGACATTTCCAAAGGTACACATTTTGTACACTGAATGTATTAGACTGAGCTGTGTGAATACTGTGTGAAATCCTTTTTGATGCTTAAAAATTTACAAAAATAGAATAAATTATTATTTATTTTTAGAGCACCATTGGTTCCATGGTACTGTACAAACGAAGGGGTTACATACAAAATACAGATAATAATTACTGTGAACAAACTAATAATGGCAGATGAGTACGGGGGAAGAGGACCCTGCCCTTATGGGCTTACAGTCTACAGATTAATAGAGATGGAGACAGTAGGTTGGGATTTTGTGGCAGCTCTGGTATTGATGAGGTCGCAGGGGATTATTGCAGGCTGTAAGCTTTCTTGAAAAGATCAGTTTTCAAGTTCCGTCTTAAAGTCTTGAATCGGGCACAGAATTCCAGAGGATGAGGGATGCTCTGGAGAAGACTTGCAGGTGATTGAGTGAGGAATATACAAGAGTGGAAAAGAGAATGATGTCTTGGGAAGACTCAAAATTACATGTGGGAGATAGCGGGAGATTAGTTTGGAGATATATGGAGGACACAGATTATGGAAGCCTTTTAGGTAAGTGTTAGTACCGAATCAATAATAATATGCACAAAATACACTTTACAAGTTACTTCTACAAAAGATGACTTTAGCAAGCTACTTGAGAATCAAAATGCCTTAACCCCTTAAAGAATAGGCATTTTTTACTTTTGTACTTTGGCTTTTGTCTCCTTTTTTTCTGAGAACCATCATTTTTTTTAACTTTTCAGTCTACATATAATGGGGAAAATAAGTATTTGATAAACTGCTGATTTAGCAAGTTTTCCCACCTACAAAGAATGTAGAGGTCTGTATATTTTATCGTAGGTACACTGCAAATGTAAGAGACTGAAACTAAAAATAAAATCCAGATAATCACATTGTTTGATTTTTACATAATTAATTAATTTGCATTTTATTGCATGAAATAAGTATTTGATACAATAGAAAAACAGAACTTAATATTTGGTACAGAAGCCTTCTTTTGCAATTAGAGAAGTCAGACTGTTCCTGTAGTTCTTGACCAAGTTTGCACACACTGCAAAAGGGATTATGGCCTACTTGTATAGACAGATCTTTTCCAGATTTTTCAGGTTTTTGGAGCTGTCACTGGGAAACATTGTGTTTCAGCTCCCTCTAAAGATTTTCTATTAAGTTCAGGTCCGGAGACTGGCTTGCCACTCCAGGACATTGAAACGCGTTTTACAGAGTCAATCCTTAGTTTACATTGCTGTGTTTGTGTTTTGGGTCCTTATCATCCTGGAAGACCAAGCCAAAACCGATCTTCAATGCTATTACTGAGGGAAGGAGATTGTTGGCCAAAATTTCTTGATACATGACTCCATCCATCCTTCCTTCAATACAGTGCAGTTGCCCTGTCCCCTTGGCAGAAAAGCACCCCCAAAGTATGATGTTTCCCCTATAATACTGCATGGTTGGGATGTTGTTCTTGGGGTTGTACTCATCTTTCTTCTTCCTCCAAAAGTAGTGAGTGGAATTAATACCAAAAAGTTATATTTTTGTCTCATCTGACCACATGAGCTTCTCCCATGCCTCCTCTGCTCATCCAGATGGCCATTGTTGAACTTCAAATGGACTTTAACATGTGCTGGTGTAAGCAGGGGGGATCTTGCAGGGGTAGGATTTTAATCCATAAAGGCGCAGTGTATTATCAATGATAATGTTTGAGACTGTGGACTCAGCACTCTACAGGTCATTGACCAGGTCCTCCATTGTAGTTCTGAGATGATCCCTGATCTTTCTAAGTATAACCCTTACCCCACGAGGCGTGACTTTGCATGGAGCCCCAGACTGAGGAATATTGACAGTCATCTTGAGATTTTTTCCAATTTCTAATAATTGCACCTACAGTTGTTGCCTTTTCACCAAGCTGCTTGTCTATTGTCCTGTGTAACAACCCTGCTGGCATCGCTCTATAACCTCCCATCCCCGACACACCAACTTGCTCACTGCTCCAGGCCACGCTGTGATTTCTGTCTGCTGCCATCTCCATGCTCTGTGCCATTTGTCTCCTATCTGCTCTGTGCATGTTTCCTGGGTGTGTGCATAGGCGGTCAGCATCAGAACTCTCTGGTTCTTATGGAGTCAGGGTGCACCTGTCTAATGTGTCCCTGACCAATTACCATGAGTCCTCTAGTATTTAGGGCTGCTCCACCCAGTGGAACCTTGCCTGTGCAATTTGTTAACTCAGTGTCTTGCTACTGAGCTACCAGGTCTTGCTCTGTGTTCCTCCTTCTCTGGAGGCTTTACTCCTAGCTCTGCTTGATACTTCTCTGTCTGCCGTCCAGGAGGCAGAATTTCCTGGTCTCTTTGTCTTTGTTCTTGCCTTGCTTTGTACCTGTGTATACTCTGGTCCCTGTGTCCATGGCCCTGTCTCGTACTGTTGCCCTGTCTGAACTCTGTCCTACCTTTGTCTGTCTGTCTTCTTGTCTTTGGCTTCTTTCCTTGCTGTGTCTTTCCTTGTGTCCTCCCTGTCTGCTTGTGTTCTGGACTCTTGTTGCTCTGCTCGTGCTCCGCTCTCTTGAGACTCTGCCTGCTCTGTACTCTTTAGGCTCTGCTTGTGGTCTGTACTCTTGAGGTTCTGCTTGGTTCTGCTGCTTCAGAACCTCTCGCTGCTCTACAACTCTTCTCCGCAGCTTTTCGGTTCTCCTCCTGTGTGAACAGGTACAAACCTGTTGTCATACTCCAATCTTTCCTGTCAGTACTCGTACCTGCTCCTCCTGTGTGAACAGGTCCAAACCTGTTCCGTCATACTCCACTCTTTCCTGTCTGTACCAGTGCTAGCACCCACTGTGTGAACAGGTCTCTACCTGCTCCTTCTTACACCACACCTGCCTGCCCCGTGCCTCAGCCGTGCCTGCTTGCCCTGTGTCTCAGCTGTACCTGCTTGCCCTGTGTCTCAGCCGTGCCTGCCTGTCCTTTGTCTCAGCTGTGCCTGCCTGCCCTGTGTCTCAGCCATACTTGCTTGCTCTGTGTCTCAGCCGTACCTGCTTGCCTTGTGTCTCAGCCGTGCCTACCTGCCCTGTGTCTCAGCAGTGCCTATCTGCCCTGTGTCTCAGCCGTTGCCAGCCTGCCCTGTGTCTCAGCCGTGCCCTCCTGCAAGTGTCTCAACCGTACCTGCCCGCTCGTGTCTCTGCCATGCCTGCCTGCCTGTGTCTCCACCGTGCCACCGTCTCCCCAAGTGGGATCAGCAGCCACAGCCAGACACCACCCTGGAGTGGCACCTGGCAGCTGCCTGCCGCACAAGCCTGACCTCACCATCAGAGGCTCCAGTGAAAACCAAGGCACCTGTTCTAGTCACACCCCTTCCAGGGTAGTCTGGTTTGTGGTACAGTGGGGCCACAACCCCCTGGCTCACACTCACCAGTTAGTGCATGAGCGTGACAGTTTGAACAGGCCATAGTCACCGCTGAGTCCCATGTCCTGGCACTCGCAGAGCATCATGGACTTTTGTCTTTCCCGTATGAGCAACCTGAAAAATTTGTTCCACCAAGGATGGTTCAGATTGTTGAGACTTCTGACCCAATCATAGTCTATAAGGCTATCTACGAGCAACTTCTGGCCTATGAGGAGAACGACCCAGCAGACCCACCCAGGTTCTGTGGGAATCCTGAAGAATGCCAAGGGTTCCTGGAACAGTGCCTGCACTACATCCTGCGGAAAGCAGCTTATTTCTCCTCTTACCGGCTTAAGGTGGGATACATCATGTCATACCTAGCAGGAGATGCTTTAATATGGATCAGTCCCCTCTGGGAAGCAGGGGATCCTATTGTCATGAACCTAGGGGCCTTCCTGGTGGCCTTCTGTAGAGTCTTTGACATGCCTCGTCCAGCTGCTTCTGCGGAGTCTTCCCTGCCTAGATCCGAGAGGCGCTCGAAGAAGGATGAAACCTGTGGAGAAACCGACGCGTCAAACCACGACCGTCTGTGACCCTCCAGTTCTTCTATTCGTTAAGGCAGCTACCCGAGTGAAGCCTAAGTAGGTTGATGAGAGTGGGCTGGCAAAGGAGCAGCCCAAAATCAGCTATAAGAGGGGCATATGGT
This sequence comes from Dendrobates tinctorius, assembly GCF_039654945.1. NCBI lineage: Eukaryota > Metazoa > Chordata > Amphibia > Anura > Dendrobatidae > Dendrobates > Dendrobates tinctorius. The sequence goes on from NW_027361912.1 coordinate 3,155,354, forward strand.
GACGGTGCGGTTGTGAGGAGCACCCGGACGGTCTCTGTCCAGGGGATCTAAAGCTCCAGAACCTTGGGTCAGTAGGAGAGGCTGCCCTTGGTGAGAGTACTTCCCTTCCACTAAAGTCGGTGACTGTTCCAGTGCCTTGTGGGAGCTTCGGCCCTGCAGATGTGTTAAAGCTGCAAGCCAGCTGGAGTCTGTGTGGGGTTCCTGTTACACAGCTCCAGAATCCTGTGAAGGTGATGGCCGAGCCCTACTTATGAACAATCCAGTGTCGAAGGGACAACTACAGCTCCAAATCAGAGCATTTTACTTGAAGAAATTTGTTTTCCATTTGTTGACCAATTTGCCCGTCGGTCGTTCTGAGCTGGGTACTCTACTGCCCGTTCCGATCCGAAGACCCAGCGTGGTGCTGTGTTTGGAACTATCAAGTCTCCAGAGGTATCTAGTTCCTAAGCTGCAAGGTCAATCTACAGACTTGTAACCTTCTCCACCTAATCTGCTGGTTATTGAGCCATGGTGTGCTGACCTCACTGTAGTGAAGGAAGCAGTGGCACCCTCTGTGTACACCTCCAGTGACAATACCAGTGACCAGTTCCCAGGAATATCCCTGTCGCTTGAAAGTTTTTCTCTAGACCATGGGCAGAAGATGGTTTCTGTGAGGATGCCTTCAGATTCCATGTGGCAGGTGGATGAAGAAGTTGGAACAGAAGTCTATGTCTCTGTTTCTTACCAACAAAATGGTATTGGCGCATGCGCAATAGCATCCATAGGCAAGCAATGCTTTCAATCAGCACGTGTAGCCCACTGTGTTCTGAGGACCAGTGTGGGAATGCGCCCAAGAAAAATAAATTGTCACTGTTGAACATAGCAACACTCTCACACTGGTACATGGAACACAACCAGCGCAATTTTGTTGAAGAAATTTTTTTTTAACACAATATTAACCATTTAAAGATTGCTAATACGACTTTTAACAGCGGCAGTTATGGGGCCTCATTCCTCCTGTACCTCATGCTCCTTCTTTTTACACAGCTTCCTCCTGCACATCACGCTCCTCCTTTATACACAGCATTTTTCTGCAGCACAGTTTTTCTTCTTTATAGTCGCCTCCTCCGGCAGCACCTCACACTCCTCGTCCATATACAATTGGAAAAACTTGATCCCGAGAGAAATTGCACTAATTGCAATAAAGCGTATCGTATACACAGCCTACTTCTTGTGCAGCTCTACACTTTTCTCCTTTAGACCTCATTCACACTTTATCTGGTCATTATTTTTACCTCAGTATTTGTAAGCTAAAACGTGGAGGAAAACAATCAGAGGAAAAGTATATTTGAAAAACGTCACCACTTCTGTATTTTTCTCCCACTCATGGCTTTAGCTTATAAATACTGAGGTAAAATACTGGCCAAATACTGAATGTGTGAATGTGACCGTATAAACAGCCTCCACCTGCAGCGCCTCGCTCTTCTCTAAACACAGCCTCATACTGCAGCAGCACCTCACTTCTCTCATTTTCCCATCATGCCTCTCATTTTCCCCTCACATCTCTCATTTTCCCCTCACATCTCTCATTTTCCCCCTCACATCTCTCATTTTCCCCTCACTCTCATTTTCCTCCTCTCACCTCTCATTTTTCCCCCTCACACCTGTCGTTTTGACCTCACACCTGTCATTTTCAAATCACTCTACTATTTTCCTCTCACTCCTCTCATTTTCCCCTCACTCCTCTCATTTTCACCTCACTCCTCTTATTTTCACCTCACTCCTCTTATTTTCACTTCACGCCTCTCTTCCCCTCACATGTGCACAGCAACTTCCTGTTACGAGCACAGCGGTGTAATCCATGAGGCTCCTTCCTTTCCCTTGATGTCATGCCTCACAGGAGCAACTCCATTCTAGACACGACGGAGCTAGTTGTGGCCTGTGCCTGCCGCGCACTGATACTCTGAAGGCGGCGGCCTTGATTGTAGCTCGCAGCAGCTGGGACATCGCAGCCGGTGAGTTTTGCAGGGTGGCTTTTGAGGTGAATGTGTCACCCCTGTGTGCGCTAACCATGTGGGCCGTGTGGACGGGGCTTTGCATGCGGAATGAGTGTGGCTATGCAGAGTGAGCGTGGCTTGATACATACAAGTACACACACACATACATAAACTCAGCTTTATATATATAGATTTTCATTTTGTCTTCATAACTCAATAGCAGACATGGAAATAAGAAACTCTATAATATCAGAGAAATCTTCTCTCCTGCTCCTTTATATACACTCTTGGGAGCTCTGCCTGCAATCTCCTATCTTAATAATCAGAAAATCTGTCTTCATTAAAGACAGATTTTATCCATGCATTGAAGAAATTGATCATGAAAAATTAGTCCTGGTGGAGAAAGAAACAGATTTCTCTGATAAGATATACTACAAAATTCCTTATTTTCACATGTACTGTACTATTGATTTCTGAAAAAAAGCAGAAAATAAAATGACTTTAACTCTTTAAGGTCAGTGCAATTGCAGCAAAGCTTATACTTTTTATTATAATAAGTTATGAAAAAAACATTTGGAATTGTGTAAAATACAATGGCTTGTGCCACAGCCAATGATTACAGGTGAAAATGATCACTTAAAGCCAATTATATGGGCATTTACGTTTACAGTTTGAGCATCTGAGTTGCGAAATGTCAGTCTAGTGAAAATAGAAAATAATATTGAACTATATGAACTAGACCAGTAATTTTCATAATTATTATTAGGGGAACCAATGACAAGAGTTTTCGATCCTGGTTACAAGAAGAACCTCTATCCCAGGCTAATGGTAAAAGCTTTTACTTTCTTCCAGGACACTCTTGATTTTTTTTTTCCTAAGAAGTCCCTGGTTTGGAAACAGTCTGCCAACTAGATTGATGTAGTTTCGAAATAATAGGCATTGATGGAGAATGGGACGCATGTTATTGAATTCTACATATTAGCTTTCTCCAGAGTTTTTGGCCAAAAAATATTTTTATTTCCAACGTTTCTTGCCCTGTACCTCATATGTCTACTGTGGAACATGCTAATTTTTGTGACACTTTTCTTGGATCGCCATCTGCAGAAACCAATGTACTTCTTCCTACGTAACCTCTCCTTGGTAGATGTCCTGTACATTTCAGTGGTGCTTCCAAAATTAATGGACATCATCCTAACTGGAAACAATCGGGTTTCATTTACTGCTTGCTTTACACAGATGTACTTTTTCACTGCCTTTGCTTGCACAGAAATTTGGTTATTAACCATGATGTCTTACGATCGTTATGCCGCAATCTGCTTCCCATTACATTACGTGTTAATCATGAAGAAGGGAAGGTGCAGCCTCCTTGTAGCCAGTAGCTGGCTTTCTGGATTTTGTAACTCTCTTTTTGTTACGATATTTGCATCCCGTTTGGCTTTCTGTGACTCCACAGACATTAAACAAATATTTTGTGACATTAAAACATTGACAAAGATTTCTTGTGGTGATATCTATGAATTCCAGACAATGATATTAGTGGAAGCTTTACTCATGGGTTTTTGTCCTTTCTTACTCATTTTGATGTCCTACAGTAAAATTTTAGCAAATATTCTCGGCTTAAACTCCATTGGTCAAAGGAAAAAAACGTTCTCCACGTGTACCTCTCACCTTACCATCCTTCTCATATTTTATGGGACCTTACTCTGTATGTACATGATACCTTCATCAGATCACTCAGAGGAACTTGACCAGATATTTTCAGTCCTCTACCTAGCAGTGACTCCCACATTGAATCCTTTGATTTACAGTTTAAGGAACATGGAAGTTAAAAATGCTTTAAATAATATATTACATATTTCACAAAAGTTGTAGTGTCTGAAGACTTGAGTCTTGAATCTAGGGTTAAAAAGAAAGAACATTATCAGGGCTTAGATGCAAATAAAGTCCTTGCAAACAGTGACATGAGTCCTTCCCTATCTTTCCCCTTTGGTAAAACATTTGACAGATGAGGATATTGTACCTTCGTCAATATGGACTTGCATTAAACATTATTATAACATTAACATTTAAAGGTTAACATTTTAAGACCCTATTGCTTTGTTCTACACAATGTCACAATAAAGTAAAAAATGCAAGATAGCCAGCATAAAAAAATTCCAAAAACTAAGGACTAAACACGATGTCCCAATAATTAGGGATGAGCGAGTATACTTGTTAGGATTCGGTACTCAGCGAGTAATGCGGTACTAGCGGTACTCGAATCCTGGCGAGTATTTCACTACTCGCCTCGCAATATTCGGCACAGCCCACACAGTCCCCACACAGCCCATCACAGTCCCTCACAGGCCATCACAGTCCCCGCACAGCCCGACACAGTCCCCGCACAGTACCTGCACAGCCCGCACGGTCCCTGCACAGCCCAGCACAGTCCCCGCACAGCCCGGCACAGTCCTCGCACAGTACCTGCACAACCCACACAGTCCCTGCACAGTACCTGCACAGCCCAGCACAGTCCCACACAGCCCAGTATAGTCCTCGCACAGCCCAGTACAGTCCCACACAGGCCAGCACAGTCCCCACACAGCCCGGTACAGTTGGGCACAGGCCAGCACAGTCCCACACAGCCCGGCATAGTCCCCGCACAGTACCTGCACAGCCCAGCACAGTCCCGCACAGGCCAGCACAGTCCCGCACAGTACCTGCACAGCCCAGCACAGTCCCGCACAGGCCAGCACAGTCCCGCACAGTCCAGCACAGTCTTCTCCCAGTCCCCAGCCATTACTCGCATTTCCGATAGACTTGCATTGGACTTGCTACTCGTTACGAGTACTCGAGTATTAGGAGGTACTCGCAACGAGTACAGCGAGTCCGAATACTACACTACTCGCTCATCCCTACTAATAATCTAAAAATGAAAGTAAAACTAATAATTCTGATAATTCTGGTGAGCGCATTTCAGATTTTGTTTTATTTTCATTTTTTCAATGAACATTTTACTGTGTGCATCGGAACAAAGGGTGCATCTGAGTATGCAGCTTTAAAAGAAGTGGGTATGTATTAGCGCTAGTGATGGGAGAGCACTAAAATGCTCCGATGCTAGTTGTTTGGGTCGAGCAAATTGGAATACTCGGGTACTCGGACAGAACAATGAGCGCAATGTAAGTCTATGGGAGATCCGAGCATTTTTACCGCGATCCCCCGGGGATCCTTTTAAGGTCTAAAAATAACTGAAAATGATGGAAACACTGCTCAAATGACACAGGGACATCATGGGGATCGCCCCTGGGAGCATTCCTGATAATAGAATAGTGGGCGCACAACTATCATTCAATGAAGTAAAAATATGCAAATTGGGTGCAAAACCTGGTCTCCATACAAACGTGAGAAAAGGAGAGAAAAGCTGAGACCAATAATGGTATTCACAACCACAATGTAAAACAGTAAAAAACCTTTATTGCACCGCAAACATGACCAAACATTAAAACCAATAAAAAATATGGATACATAGCAATCAAACTACACCCCCTAGTATGAATCAAATCGGTGGAAAATCCACCATCAATAACAATGATAGTTGAGCTAACTAATACATAAGGCACATATAGAAATCAGCACATAGTGCAAAAAAAATGTGATATTCATATATGCAAACCATGTGTCAATGCTAAGTCCTGACAATGATTACAAATTCGCCTTTATAGCAATAATACCAAGTTATATGGCCACATGTGGCGTGCCATGAGTGTAGGTTCCATGGTGATAACCTATAGTAATATGAGCAAAAGGCTAACAATTATCTATATAAAATGAGCCAATATATAAGCACCCCATCAAAGACCAAAAGATCACAAGATTCTCTTGCATTCACAAGAGGAAATAGGTATACAACCTGGTAACTGATGGTCTAATGCTGGTGAATGAAAAAGGCATAATAGCTATGTAAAGGATAATCCCAGTCACAATAGTAGCTGAAAAAGAGGCTTATAATAAAGCCATATAGATGCGGGTCCACAATAAGAGGAAAAGGGGGGTGTGGAGAGACCCCATGCGTATCGCTGTGCTCGGCAGCTTCGGCAGGGGAAGTGGAAGCATTCCTGATTCCTAGTTCACAGCTTTAAACAATTTTTTCAGAGTTTCATGCTATTTTTACCGCTGTACCAAAAAACATACCAAAACGAAACCAAAAAGGATTTTGCTGGGAAATATGTTAAGGAACATTCTTTCCATGTTAATGGCTTGTATATAAGGCAAAATAATTAACCCCAGACCAAAATGATCCTCCCCCACTTGGGCTATGTTCAGACGCAGCGTTTTTTAAGCGTTTTTCAACTTTAACATTGTTTTCAACCAAAACAAATGCATTCACTGGGAAATGTCATCGCAACATTTAACGACATCTTGTTTCATTTAGGAAACAGGGATTCTTAAAGTCACAGAGTCTATTTTTACAGGGGCATCAGGCAGCATTAATCTGCTTAAAGGGTCATGATAAAACAGTGGGTCTCCTAAACTGTTATAGCCTATGCAGTGAGTGGATGGGCTACCAAGAATTACGACGCACCCCAATATTCCTTTCAAGAGATGTCAAGGAGGGCTTTCCTAAAACATGTTGCATTGAATGCAAGGCCTGCCCTGCTGCCAAGTCATATGCACCCCAATAAGCCTTTGAACCCACATAGTGGATGGGCCCAGGAATACCCACTTCACATTATTCATTTTGCACTCCCATTCTATTTTCTTATGCATTTACTGCAAGGCCTGCCCTGCTACCAAGTCATATGCACCACAATAACCCCAATCCCCCCCCTTGGAAGAAACATGGAGGAGGGCCTCTTAACAAAAAATGTCCCATTAAAAAGGAGTGAGTCTCCTAGACTTGTAATGCCCATACACTAAGTGTGTTGGCTGGCAAACATGTTTCCCTGTGGGGAACACCTCAACCTTTTCCATAATAAGTATTTTACGCCCAGCAAAACCACCCACCCTTGTTCGTGTGATGACTCCTGGAGAGGACCCTCTGGGCTGTGATGCCAACCCACCCCGGGTGAGCTGACCTAGTGAGGACCACCCCCTATACAGGGAGTGTCAGGGGCAGGCCCAGGGGAATAAAGTACCACGACTGCTGGAACCAGGTGGCCGGCTTGAAGGAGGCACGAGAGACGGTGTTTAGCAAGGTGAAGACAGGGGCATGCAGGGTACAGGAATATGTAAAGCGTGTACTCGGGACACGCAGGGTACGGAAATTCATAGAGCGTGTACATGGGGCTTGCAGGGTACAGGATGGTGCAGGACGCCTACTGGGAAGCATGCCTGGGTACAGGATGGTGCAGGACGCGTACTGGGAAGCATGCCTGGGTACAAGACAGAGCAGAGCGCGTGCTGGGAAGCACATCTGGGTACAAGACAGATCAGAACGCGTGCTGGGAAGCATGCCAGAGTACAAGGTAGTGGACCTGAGTACAGAGAGCCACCATGCAGGCACCAAGAAGACCTAGCAAGGAATCAAAAGCGATAATCAGGTGCCGCCTACAGGATGATTAGGCGGGAAGACGTGTGATTTTGGTCAGCAAGGAGGTGATGTCAGGTACAGATAGGTAGATGTGTGTGTCATCGGCGTAGTGATGAGATTGCAAGCCATGCCATTACATCAGCTGTCCCAGGCTGAAGGTGTAGATGGATAAGAGTAGCGATCCTAGAACTGAGCCTTGGGGAACACCGAAAGACAGGTGTCAAGGTGAGGAGGTGGTGTGGGAGAGGGAGACAATGAATGTCCCTCTAACAGTCTTGTAGGTTTTTAAAGACTCTGCCGATAACCACCGGCCATGCCCTCATCAGCAAGGGTAGCAAAACTACCAGCCTTACCACCACCAGCATGATCAGGCACATGGCAGCAAAGCACTCGACTTTGTTAGTTGAACACCAGGCTCCATGAACTGTGTCTGCGTGATACCACTGTTTCTTCCACTGTTGTGCATGCAAGCCAATCCCCTGTCCATGGTGCATGCAAAAATGCCTCCTGCCCTGCATCTGTAGTTGCACACAAACTCAACTAGCACCATTAACAAGCACATCCACGACCTTGTCCCAATGCAGTGTTCAGTTGTCCATACCCCAGTCCTTGGAATGCAAGCGGAAATACACAGCCAATGCCCCATTGCTAAATTCACACATTTCTCATCTGCTTGCGCTTGAAATGTTGCATTTTAGGCTCATGGGAGACGGAAGCTGTAACAACCCTGCTGGCATCACTGCATGGCCTCCCATTCCCCGCACACCAACTTACTTTCTGCTTCAAGCCATGCTGTGAACTCTGTCTGTTGCCAGCCCTGAGCTCCAGGTGCTATGCCTCTTGTTTTCCTGCTTGCTCTCCATGTTTCCTGACTGTGTGTATAGGGGGGCGGCACCTGAACTCTCTGGTTCTTATGCAGTCAGGGTGCACCTGTGCAATATGTCCCTTACCAATCACCTAGAGCCCTTGACTATTTACTTTCGCCACACCCACTGACCTTTGCCTGAGCAATGTCTAAACTAAGTTAGCTCCTTGCTGCTGAGTCAGCCAGGCCCTGTCCTATGTCTTGCCTTCTCTGAAGGCTCTTATTGCATATTCCTGTGTCTTGGTACCTTGCTTAGTACTTCTCTGTCTGCCTGCCAGGAGGCAGAATATCCTGGTCCTTGTGTCTTTGTCCCTGTGTTTCTGTCTGAGCTCAGTCTTACCTCTGTCTGTCAGTCTCCTTGTCTGTGGTTCCTTCTCTGCTGTGTCTTTCCTTGCGTCCTCCCTATCAGAGGCTCTGCTCCCTAGCCGCTCTGTCTGCACGGCTCCCTAGCCGCTCTGTCTGCAAGGCTCCCTAGCCGCTCTGTCTGCAAGGCTCCCTAGCCGCTCTGTCTGCAAGGCTCCCTAGCCGATCTGTCTGCAAGGCTCCCTAGCCGCTCTGTCTGCAAGGCTCCCTAGCCGCTCTGTCTGCAAGGCTCCCTAGCCGCTCTGTCTGCAAGGCTCCCTAGCCGCTCTGTCTGCAAGGTTCCCTAGCCGCTCTGTCTGCAAGGCTCCCTAGCCGCTCTGTCTGCACGGCTCCCTAGCCGCTCTGTCTGCACGGCTCCCTAGCCGCTCTGTCTGCAGATATCCCTAGCCGCTCTGCCTGCACGGCTCCCTAGCTGCTCTGCCTGCACGGCTCCCTAGCCACATTGCCTGCACGGCTCCCTAGCCGCTCTGCCTGCACGGCTCCCTAGCCACATTGCCTGCATGGCTCCCTAGCCGCTCTGCCTGCACGGCTCCCTAGCCGCTCTGCTTGCACGGCTCCCTAGCCGCTCTGCCTGCATGGCTCCCTACCGCTCTGCCTGCATGGCTCCCTTGCCGTTCTGCCTGCCCGGCTCCCTTGCAGTCCAGCCTACTCCGCACCTCCTGTGTGAACAGGTCCAAACCTGTTCCTTCATATTCCACTCCTTCCTGCCTATATCCATACCTGCACCTCCTGTGTGAACAGGTCCAAACCTGTCTCTCATATTCCACTCCTGCTTGCCCAGTGTCTCCAAGCCGTGCCCGCCTGCCCAGTGTCTCCAAGCCGTGTCCAGTGTCTCCAAGCCGTGTCCAGTGTCTCCAAGCCATGCCCGCTTGCCCAGTGTCTCCAAGCCGTGCCCGCTTGCCCAGTGTCTCCAAGCCGTGCCCGCTTGCCCAGTGTCTCAGCCGTGCCTGTCATGTCTACCTGCCTGCCAGTCTATAGCACCTGTCCAAGTGACTTGTCCCCGAGTGGGATCAGCAGCCACAGCCAGACACCACCCTGGAGTGGCACCCGACAGCTACCTGCCGCACAAGCCTGACCTCACCATCAGAGGCTCCAGTGATGACCGAGGTAGCTGTCGTAGTCACGCCCCTTACAGGGTAGTCTGGTTTGTGGCTCAGTGGGGCCACAAACCCCCGGCTCGCGCCATTCAGCCAAGGCACGAGCGTGACAGAAGCTTTCCGCAACCTGATGCCAGTGACCGTAACTAGGTACTCGGTCCACACCCGCAACTCTTTCTCCCGTTCTGCCGTCAAGACAATACACAAGCAAGCACGTGTCCCACAACATTACCCGGGACCTAAACAATGCTGTTACAGGGAAAGTGCACCTAATCCTTGTGGGCAGGGATGGAACATCTCGCTGATGGCACACTGGGTTAGCGTAGAAGAAGTCATGACCCAGTCGGATATTGGGAGACCATGTCACAGATGTATGGAGGAGACAGGTTGTGCAAGGTTTTGTATGTCATAGTTAGGTTTTTGATCTGTAGCCTATGGGCAATAGGCATTGAAGGGCCTGGCAGAGAGGAGAGGCTGGGGAATAACTGCAGGACAGTTGGATTACTCTGGCAACAGAGTTTAGGATAGATATGAGTGTTGCAAGAGTGCTAGAGGGGAGGCCAAAGAGTAGAAGGTTGCAATAGTCAAGGGCGTGCACAAACATTTTTGAAGTTTCTTGGAATGTACAGATCCAGTAATTGTTTTAGAGTTTTTGTGGGCATGAGGCGGCAAGGGCTTGGATATGTAGCTTGAAAGAGAGGGCAGAGTTGAGGATCACCCCAAAGCCACGAACATGTGGGACTATTTGTCCCGGTCTGCCGTCCCAGCATTACACAGGCACGTGTCCCACAACATTACCCGTGTCCTCCACAATGCTGTTACTTGTTAAGTCCACCAAACCACAAACACGTGGACAAGTGCTTTTAGTCAGGGACAGGACATTTCACTTAGGGCACACTGGGTTAACATAGTGGAAGCCGGGACCCACTCCGACCTTGGTATGATGCACGTCCTCCCAACTCAGAGTATTGTGGGCCCTACGTCAATCTGGGTTGCCCCCATAGTCTACAGTTCCTGCACCTCCTTCTCCTTCACTGCCTCTTCAGCCTCCATCTCCAAAAGTAGCACATCAGTCACAAGCTTGAAGCACTGCAGCACTGCCTCATCAAATCAGCAACAGGCTGCGGTGAAGCTAATATGCTTAGGTGACAAGCAGCACAATGATGAAGAGTTGTGGATAGCTCTGAAACAGCAGGCAGATCTGTGGCTGACACCGCTGAACCAACAGTCAGGCATGGTTGTGTGTGACAATGGCTGGAACCTGATGGCTTCTCTGTGGTGAGACGAGCTCACACATGTGCCATTCCTGGCTCATGCACTTAACCTCATTGTTCAATGTTTTCTAAAAAGCGACACAGAGCTGCCAGATCTGCTAGGAAAAGTACAACACTCTGCGTACCCATTTTAGACAGTCAGCCACAGATCCATCAGCCCTTGTCATATTTCAGCATCGCTTGCAGCTTCTGGCTCACCGACTGGTGTGTGATGTCCACAGGCATTGGAACTCTACACTGTAGATGTTGAAAAGAATTTGTGAGCAGAAGAGGGCAGTTGGTGACTAGTCTACCAGCATCAACAAGGTCAGTATTCAGTTCTTACTTCACATATAAGATCTCAGGAGTGGACATGGATGTCAGTCATATGGACCATCCTCCCAAATTTTGAGGAATCCACCAAGATGGTGAGCGGCAAGGACTCCATAATTAACATCTCCATCCTGCTTCTCTGTGTTCTAATAGTAATATTTATAGTTATTTATATAGCACAGACATATTTTCATTTTCAGACGTTTTTAGACCTTAAAAGGACCCCTGGGGGATCGCGGTAAAAATGTTTGGGTCTCCCATAGACTTATATTGGGCTCGTTGTTCTATCCGAGTACCCGAGTATTCCACTTTGCTTGACCCAAACAATGAGCACCCAAGCATTTTAGTGCTCACCCATCACTAGTGGTATTTGCTCCTTGTATGTGGTATTATTGGTCACTATGTGATGGTACTATGTGATCTGGTCATGGTGTGGTGGTATTTGTCCCTTGTATGTGATATTATTCGGTCACTGTGGTTTTAATATGTGGTCTGGACATGTTGTGGCGGCATTTGTTCTTTGTATGTGGTATTATACAGTACAGACCAAAAGTTTGGACACACCTTCTCATTCAAAGAGTTTTCTTTATTTTCGTGACTATGAAAATTGTAGATTCACTCTGAAGGCAATATGAAAATATGTCTTATATTGTAGGTTCTTCAAAGTAGCCACCTTTTGCTTTGATTACTGCTTTGCACATTCTTGGCATTCTGTTATGATTAAGTGACCGTAGGAGGCAGACACAAAAATAGAAGCTACGTCCAGAAAACCAGAGGAGTTGGCAACTATCCGATTGCAGACCCCTGAACCTATCAACACAACTAGCAGTAGCCGTGGGGGGTTCCTACGGTGCCCTAGACCCCTCGATCACAGCCGGAGAACTATATAGCCTAAAGATAGAAAGGGAAATCTAAACTGCCCCAGAGCAGACCCCAAAGTAAAAGGCAGCCCCCAACATATAATGACGGTGAAGCAAGATGAAAAAACACCAACACAGATAGAAAGATAGGCTGAGCAAACGTTGGGGCCCAAGCTAATCTAAACAGGACAGGAAAGGAAAGCTGCTGTCTGCAATCGGCAAAAACCCTATCAAAAACATAGGCCAGCAAGCTGAAATGGAAAAAGACCCTGAAGCAACTAAGCTTCAAAACTAAATCAGCACTCTGGTAATTTCAGGAGATAGAGCAAAGGAGTTCAGCTCACCCCAGCAGGGAATGGCTGAAATCCAGAAAAAACAAAGCAAGGCACAAATGCAAAAAGCAAGGAAGAAAACTTAGCTTAAGCAGAGCAGGAATTCAGACTGGACTCCAAAGATACCACAGAGAAATAACCCGCAGGGAGGATGGGCGTAGTCAGCCTTATATCCAGTCTGTGACTCCACTCAGCCAGTCATAATCATTAATCTCAGGTGTCTGATAATCAGACTCACTACCTCTCCTTACCAGAAGAGGGAGTTCCTCGGGCCTCAGTGATGAAGGGGAAAATGAACTCACAACAGTACCTCTCCCTTGAGGAGGGGTCACCGAACCCTCAACCACGCCACCAGGGCGATCAGGGTGTGCCCGATGAAAGGCACGCACCAATCTTTTGGCATGAACATCAGAGGCAGAGACCCAGGAATTATCTCCTGACCATAACCCTTCCACTTAACCAAATACTGGAGTCTCCGTCTAGCCAGACGAGAATCCAGTACTTTCTCTACCTCATATTCAATGTTACCTTCAACCAATACAGGGTCTGGAGGTGCCACTCCCGGAACAACAGGTTCAACAAACCTCTTCAACAAAGACTTATGAAACACATTATGGATTTTAAATGTGACAGGAAGAGCCAAACGAAAAGAGACCGGATTAATAATCTCCAAAATCTTGTAAGGTCCAATAAATCTAGGCTTAAACTTAGGAGAAGCCACCTTCATAGCAATATTTTTTGATGATAACCACGCCATATCACCAACCTTAAACTGGGGACCAATGGTCCTATGTCGGTTGGAAAACCGCTGGGCCTTTTCCTGGGAGAGAGATAACTTATCCACCACTTGGTCCCAGATCTGGTGCATTCTCTCCACCACAGTGTCAACACCTGGGCAGGCAGACGGCTCCACCTGCCCTGAAGAAAATCGAGGGTGAAACCCAAAGTTACAAAAAAAAGGTGACATCAAAGTGGCAGAACTAGCTCTATTATTTAAAGCAAATTCGGCCAAGGGTAAAAATGAAACCCAATCATCCTGATCAGCGGAAATAAAACATCTCAAATATGACTCCAAGGTCTGGTTTGTTCTCTCTGTCTGCCCATTGGTCTGAGGGTGAAAGGCAGAGGAGAAGGACAACTGAATTCCCAGCTTGGAACAGAAAGTTCTCCAAAATCTAGACACAAACTGATCTCCTCTGTCAGACACAATGTTCTCAGGAATCCCGTGCAAGCGAACCACCTGTTGCAAAAACAGGGGCACCAACTCAGAGGAAGATGGCAACTTAGGGAGTGGTACAAGATGAACCATCTTAGAGAACCTATCACAAATCACCCAAATAACAGTCATCCTTTGAGAGACAGGCATATCAGAGATGAAATCCATTGAAATATGGGTCCATGGCCTCTTGGGGACAGGCAAAGGCATCAACAACCCACTAGAGCGGGAGCATGATTTAGACCGGGAGCACGTCCCACAGGACTGCACAAAATTCCTGACATCACGAGACAAGGAGGGCCACCAAAAAGACTGACTCACAAGATCTCTAGTACCAAAAATACCTGGATGAGCAGCCAAAGCAGAGCAATGAACTTCAGACATCACTCTCTTCTTCCACTGGTCAGGAACATACAACTTTCCACTGGGACAACGCTCAGGCTTGTCTCTCTGGAACTCTTCCAGAGCATGTCTCAAATCGGGCGAGATGGCAGAAAGAACTACCCCTTCGCCTAAGATGGTAGCAGGTTTGGTCACCACAGGAGAATCAGCAAAGAAACTCCTAAAGAGTGCGTCTGCCTTGACATTCTTTGTTCCAGGAAGAAAAGAAACCACAAAATCAAAACGTGTAAAAAACAAGGCCCACCTAGCCTGTCTAGGGTTCAAGCGCTTAGCCGACTCTAGATAAATCAAATTCTTGTGGTCGGTGAGGACCACGACTTGATGCTTAGCTCCCTCCAACCAATGTCTCCACTCCTCAAATGCCCATTTCATGGCCAACAGTTCCCGATTCCCCACATCATAGTTACGTTCAGATGGAGAGAACTTTCGGGAAAAGAAAGCGCAGGGATTCATTTTATATGTTAAAGGATCCTTTTGGGACAAAACAGCTCCTGCACCAATCTCAGAAGCATCCACCTCTACCTGGAACGGAAGTGAGACATCAGGTTGCCGCAAAACCGGGGCGGAGGTGAATCTTCGCTTCAACTCCTGAAAGGAAGAAACAGCCTCCGGAGACCAATTTAACACATCAGCACCCTTCTTAGTCAAATCAGTCAATGGCTTGGCAATGCTAGAAAATTTTGCTATAAATTTCCGATAAAAATTAGCAAAACCCAAAAACTTCTGGAGGGCCTTCAAAGAAGTGGGCTGAACCCAATCATAAATGGCCTGTACCTTGGCCGGGTCCATTTCAATAGTTGATGGAGACAAAATAAATCCCAAAAAAGAAATCCTCTGTACTCCAAAAAGGCATTTAGACCCCTTAACATACAGGGAATTCTCCCTCAAGATCCGGAACACAGTCCGAACATGTTCCACATGAGAATCCCAATCCTTGGAGAAGATCAAAATATCATCCAGATAGATAATCAAAAATTTATCCACAAAATCTCGGAAAATATCGTTCATGAAGCACTGGAAGACAGAAGGGGCATTAGTGAGCCCAAAAGGCATCACCAGGTACTCAAAATGTCCCTCCGGAGTATTAAACGCCGTCTTCCATTCATCCCCATGCTTAATGCGAATAAGATTATATGCCCCCCTGAGGTCAAGCTTGGTAAACCAGCAAGCACCTTTAACTCTAGAGAATAGATCCGAAATCAGGGGTAACGGATACTGATATTTAACAGTATTCTTGTTGAGGGCACGATAATCAATACAAGGTCTTAACCCTCCGTCAGGCGCAATATAGATTCTCCTCAGTTCATGCGCAATGTGCCTGACAAGCACAGGTCAGAAAACCACCTATAGTAGCTACATATTTCAATTTCAGGACTATAGAAGTAGTCAGTGACCTTCATAGGAATGTATTAAAAGAGATTACACCAAATCAGATGCAAAAAAAAACATTTATTAACCATAAACTTATTAAAACTAAAAGTACCACTTTTCGGTAGTACCGCCAAATAGGCTCCAGTTATCTTTACTTAACTATTGCTTAAATATAAAATTATGGAAAAAAACTGAAAGGATATTGCACTTAGATGTTACTTAATTATTTTCTACTCATCTTCAGTGGTTTCAATTGCAGCAGAAGCAGCACAGGTACACTTAGAAAAGCAAGGCTGGCAGACGAAAGTTGCATGGGAAAGGCAGATTCATTCTTTACATATTTTGCAGTCATATTTAGAAAGCCTTCTGAAACCAGATACAAATGAGCAGGTAGTACAACTGCGTCTTTTAGAAGGTGGTAGAGTCGGTGTTTGTTCTGGAATGTCCTTGGGACGTCCTTTGTATTTTTATCTTTGCCCAAATAATAAGCTAGATCTGTGTCTGTTTCCTCTGTATCAGTGTCATCACCATCCTGCTCTGTTCCAGAATCAGTGTTACATTCTGCTACCTCATCTTCAGATGAAATGTCACTAGATTCCTCTAAATCCTCAGTTACTGCTGGTTCTTCCTCATCAACTTCTAACAAAAAAATCTTCATTTCTTCTAAATGAAGGGGTTTAGATGAATCATACTGTTTTCTGGCCATTGCAGCAGAAAATCCGAAGCAAGAGAGAAAGAGTATGTGTTAGGGCGCAATGTGCCTTAGAAGCCACCCTCCTTTTGTCTAAGAAAACAGTACTTATGTACACTAACTTAGCATTAATCCTTCATAAAACAAGCTAAATACACAATCGTGATGAATAAAAAAAGAAAATACTAACCTTTCAATTTGTGTTGAAATCAGGCGCAATGTGCCTGAGAAGCCAAAGTGTTGATATCTGCTCACTAGAAGGTCTGCTGAGTCACTGTGATATCAGGTTTCACAGAGCCTGTAGAGTCAGGAGATAACTAGGAGGGGTGGGGTTTTCTGATAAGTGGGCAAGGAGAGAGAAGTGAAACTAATTACTGTGTGCCTGTCAGATCTATTGCGCCTGACGGAGGGTTTTAATGATCCATCCTTTTTGGCTACAAAAAAAAAACCGGCACCTAAGGGTGACGAGGATGGTCTAATATGACCCTTCTCCAACGCCTCCTTAATATAGGATCGCATAGCCTCGTGCTCAGGTACAGATAAATTGAAGAGCCGACCCTTGGGGAATTTACACCCCGGGATCAGTTCAATTGCACAGTCATAACTCCTATGAGGAGGCAGAGACGCAGACTCATTCTCACTAAATACATCATAAAAGTCCGCCAAATAATCAGGAACATCATGTGACTGCGGAGAGGTGGAAAACACCGGAGCCTCACTAAAGGCACACCGACAACCCCAACTCACCACAGACACAGATTTCCAATCCAAAACTGGATTATGAATTTGTAACCAGGGAAACCCCAGAACAATGGTATCATGCAGATTATGCAACACCAAAAATCTGCAATTTTCCTGATGGTCTGGGGTGACCCGCATTACCACCTGGGTCCAAAACTGAGGTTTATCTTTAGCCAAAGGAGTAGCATCAATCCCCCTCAAAGGGATAGGCGTCCGCAGAGGTGTCATAGGAAATCCACAACGTTTAGCAAAATCCAAGTCCATTAGGTTTAGGGCT
The DNA here is from genome assembly GCF_039654945.1 of Dendrobates tinctorius. Classification (NCBI taxonomy): domain Eukaryota; kingdom Metazoa; phylum Chordata; class Amphibia; order Anura; family Dendrobatidae; genus Dendrobates; species Dendrobates tinctorius. The sequence continues at coordinate 3,172,640 of NW_027361912.1, forward strand.
GCTCCCGAATCCACAAAAGCCTTGGCGGAAAATGTGGACAGGGAGCAGATCAGAGTAATTGCCAGAAGAAACTTAGGTTGAACACCACCAACAGAAAACGAGTGTGCACAGCGTTTCTCTCGTTTAGGACAGACAGAAATAAGATGTGAGGCATCTCCACAGAAAAAACACAACTTATTACGCCTTCTGAACTCCTGACGCTGCTCTCTGGAGAAAACTCTATCACATTGCATAGGTTCAGTCATTTGCTCAACAGGTGGCAACACCTCTCGTGCAGTTTTGCGTTCGCGCAAACGCCGATCAACCTGAATGGCTAATGACATATAATCGTCAAGACCAGAGGGAACAGGAAATCCCACCATAGTATCTTTTACGGCTTCTGACAAACCCTTCCGAAAGAGAGCAGCCAAGGCATTATCATTCCAAGTAGTAAGTACCGCCCACTTTCGGAATTTTTGACAGTACAATTCTGCAGATTCTCGACCCTGATTCAATGCCAGCAGGGTCTTTTCAGCCTGATCAATGGCATTAGGTTCGTCATACAACAAGCCCAAGGCTTGAAAAAATGCGTTCACATTAGTCAGAATAGGATCATCTGGCTTCAAAGAAAATGGCCAATCCTGGGGATCGCCACGCAGCAAAGAGATGACAATTTTAACCTGCTGCGCGGAACTCCCTGACGAGTTAGGCTTCAAGGCAAAAAATAATTTACAATTATTTTTGAAATTCAAAAATTTAGACCGATCACCACAAAATACATCAGGTGTAGGAATCTTTGGTTCAGCAGCATGTGAATGAGCAAGGTAGGCGGAAATTCCCCACACTTCCGCAGCGAGCTGCTCCACACGATCAGACAATTGCTTTATCTCCATTGAGAGAAAAAAAAATTCCCCCTACGGCCTCAGAGATATAGAGGAAAAAATATACACACTTTTTTTTTTTTTTTGCAATTCTTTCCTTCTATTGAGTACCCTAGGATCTGCGGTCAGGCAGGTTATTCTGTTATGATTAAGTGACCGTAGGAGGCAGACACAAAAATAGAAGCTACGTCCAGAAAACCAGAGGAGTTGGCAACTATCCGATTGCAGACCCCTGAACCTATCAACACAACTAGCTGTAGCCGTGGGGGGTTCCTACGGTGCCCTAGACCCCTCGATCACAGCCGGAGAACTATATAGTCTAAAGATAGAAAGGGAAATCTAAACTGCCCCAGAGCAGGCCCCAAAGTAAAAGGCAGCCCCCAACATATAATGACGGTGAAGCAAGATGAAAAAACACCAACACAGATAGAAAGATAGGCTGAGCAAACGTTGGGGCCCAAGCTAATCTAAACAGGACAGGAAAGGAAAGCTGCTGTCTGCAATTGGCAAAAACCCTATCAAAAACATAGGCCAGCAAGCTGAAATGGAAAAAGACCCTGAAGCAACTAAGCTTCAAAACTAAATCAGCACTCTGGTAATTTCAGGAGATAGAGCAAAGGAGTTCAGCTCACCCCAGCAGGGAATGGCTGAAATCCAGAAAAAACAAAGCAAGGCACAAATGCAAAAAGCTTTAGCAGAGCAGGAATTCAGACTGGACTCCAAAGATACCACAGAGAAATAACCCGCAGGGAGGATGGGCGTAGTCAGCCTTATATCCAGTCTGTGACTCCACTCAGCCAGTCATAATCATTAATCTCAGGTGTCTGATAATCAGACTCACTACCTCTCCTTACCAGAAGAGGGAGTTCCTCGGGCCTCAGTGATGAAGGGGAAAATGAACTCACAACAGCATTCTCTTGATGAGCTTCAAGAGGTAGTCACCGGAAATGGTTTTCACTTCATAGGTGTGCCCTGTCAGGTTTAATAAGTGGGATTTATTGTCTTATAAATGGGGTTAGGACCATCAGTTGTGTTGTGCAGAAGTTTGGTGGATACACAGCTGATAGTCCTACTGAATAGACTGTTAGAATTTGTATTATGGCAAGAAAAAAACAGCTAAGTAAAGAAAAACGATTGGCCATCATTACTTTAAGAGACCAGGTCAATGCCAGACAGAGTTCTAGCAGCAGACACATCTCTACAACAACTGTTAAGAGGAGACTTTGTGCAGCAGGCCTTCATGGTAAAATAGCTGCTAGGAAACCACTGCTAAGGACAGGCAACAAGCAGAAGAGTCTTGTTTGGGCTAAAGAACACAAGGAATGGACATTAGACCAGTGGAAATGTGTGCTTTGGTCTGATGAGTCCAAATTTGAGATCTTTGGTTCCAACCACCGTGTCTTTGTGCGTCGCAGAAAAGGTGAACAGATGGACTCTACATGCCTGGTTCCCACCATGAAGCATGGAGGAGGAGGTGTGATGGTGTGGGGGTGCTTTGCTGGTGACACTGTTATTCAAAATTGAAGGCATACTGAACCTGCATGGCTACCACAGCATCTTGCAGCGGCATGCTATTCCATCCGGTTTGCGTTTAGTTGAACCATCATTTATTTTTCAACAGGACAATGACCCCAAACACACCTCCAAGCTGTGTAAGGGCTATTTGACCAAGAAGGAGAGTGATGGGGTGCTACGCCAGATGACCTGGCCTCCACAGTCACCAGACCTGAACCCAATCAAGATGGTTTTGGGTGAGCTGGACCGCAGAGCGAAGGAAAAAGGGCAAACAAGTGCTAAGCATCTCTGGGAACTCCTTCAAGACTGTTGAAAGACCATTTCCGGTGACTACCTCTTGAAGCTTATCAAGAGAATGCCAAGAGTGTGCAAAGCAGTAATCAAAGCAAAAGGTTGCTACTTTGAAGAACCTAGAATATAAGACATATTTTCAGTTGTTTCACACTTTTTTGTTAATTATATATAGTCATGAAAATAAAGAAAACTCTTTGAATGAGAAGGTGTGTCCAAACTTTTGGTCTGTACAGTAGGTCACTATGTGGTGGTAATATGGTGTCTGGTCATGGTACGGTGGTATTTGTCCCTTGAGTGTGATATTATTGGTCATTTTAAAAATTGAAAAATAAATAAAAATATACCTAAACTGTATTGCATATTTTAACAAATGTTTAATAGGCTAGAGTAGAGTAGAGCCCAGCCAAAAGAGTCTACCTTGTTGTGGCAGATTAAAAAAATCTTTTGGACAAAACAAAAGCTGCTGGTTATGTGTGTGATCTGGTGATGGGAACTGTTAATGTGTGATTGGTGAGAAGTGGAGTTTTTCCAAGAGAAAGCGGTGGGACTGTGGACAGTTCAAGGGGTGGAGCCTGGGCGGAGTCTCAAGGGGACACCAACAATTTTGCCAGTATGGGGCCCCGAAATTCCTAGTGGCAGCCCTGCTTGGTTGCATCACTTCGTGTCTGTGTGGGAAGTCGCATCATAACCTCTTTATACTCCTCCTCCACTTCCTCTGCTCAGCTACTCAGCTGCATATCTCTGGGTTCACACCAAATGGGATCTACAACTTCATCATCATTATCTCTGTTTTCACACTCCTCACCCTGAAAGTCACCGTCCTCTAGCGATTTTTAAGTGAAAATTTGGCCTTCTGATTTGTCACTGAAACACAGTTTTATCACAAACGATTTAAAGTAACTAATTGGGCCTCGTGGCTGCATCCCAATGTTGGTTCTAACAATTTTTAAGTGGAAATCTGGCCCTCTGATTTGCCACTGGAACAGAGTTTCATCACAAACAATTTGGAGTAGCCAACGATGCCTCTGGAGTCTGCCACACAGATTTTGTACAATGTACTTGATGCTGGAAGATCGATTTCACAAAGGACAGGGTCCTATCTATTTAACTGACAAGTTCACTTTCACCACCAGCACTAGCGATGGAGCGACCTCTCTGCACTGTGACACTGAGTCAATGTGAACACCAAAGCAAGATGCCCACTTTCTGTATATGACCAGGGACATATGACTTCGGTAGCGAATCACAGAAGACCTTGTGTCATGACATTGTGTTAGGGTTGGCGGAACGCACCAAATAATAAAGACATGGTAATAAGGTCCGTTCACAGCCCGGGGTCCACCATGCAGAGAAGTTAACTGCTGCTCAGTAATGGAAGACACTAAATGGCGGTATCGCACTGGACACATATGGGTTAAATGCCACCCCGTATATAGTAGCAACGGGCTCTGTTGCTTCACAGGGCCACGGGACCGTGTAACACAAGTGCCATACCCTGTTAACTGTCACAGGGCACAGCTGAGTCTGCGCTAGTGTATGTTCACAAGATTCTGCCCGAAGGATGCAGGGTAAGATCCTCTCTAGACCCACTAGGCACGTGGCGTCGCAACTGCGAATGCCACTAATAGATGCTGGCTACTGTGGAGTGCGGCCCAAGTGCTCAGTGGCGTACAGGCAAAGCCACTATTAGGCGCTGAAGATAGCGCAGGCAGGAGGCAGAGTAAGGGCCTATCAGCCTGGCAAGGCTGGTCAACACATGCATATCAAAGTAAGGGGTTTCTGAATGAGTCAGTCACCAGAGACATTCATACGTGCATACAACACACACTCCATGCGGCCATGCGATCCTTTTATAGCCGCAGCCTTCCGGGACCTTCCTGATAGCCCAATACTAGCTGCTTGAGGACCTAAGCATGTGATCTCTGACCACCAATGAGCGGTCGTCTCACGGGCATGCTCAGATGAAGAAAAGCAGGACTTAGTCCCAGGAGCGTCTGCTCGCCGCTGACTAATGCAGGATGCTATAGCTGAGCCTGGGGTGACAGCAGCAACCAGACACATAGAATTAGCCTGAGCAACATGCTTGGACCGACATCTCAGCTGAGCAGAAGCCTCTGCGGCTGCAGAAAAATGTGAGACCGCAGAGGACATGGCTTGAGATTCCCCCTGTGCAGTGCTGGAAACTCGACGCCTAAGGCTAGTTTCACACTAGCGTTTTTTTGCGCTGCGTTTGGAGCGAACATCAAACGCATACAAAAAACGCTTACAAACGCTTGTAAACGCAGCGTTTTTTTGGGACATAATCGTGCGCGGTAAGCCAAAAAAAAGCAGCGATTATATGCGTTCGTAAATGTTTTGCATGCGTTTGGGTGATTAGTGCGCATAATGTCACAATCACAGGATTTTACAAATCATTGACAAATTATGACTCATACTCCACTAATTGGACAGCAGTAGGCGTGTGTTATTGGAATTCCTTATCTACACCCTGTTTACAGCTATTCTTCCCAGTTGCTAGCAGTTTTTGATGAAGACAAGGATCTGCGCTGGAAAAGCTTTCACTTCAACTTGGATCTGGACATTAGGATGGCTCAAGCTTACGCAGTTGCTTGCCATGAGCAAAGAGAGAGAGAGACAGCGAAGACGGCAGCGGTGGCATTTGTGGATTCATCCTATTGTTGAACTCCGGGAGAACCGTGGAGCGTACCACACCCTCTACAGCGAGCTACAAGCAAACCCGGATAAATTTTCGGATTACACACGGATGTCCCAACAAAGCTTCATGTATTTACTTGGTCATGTACAAGATGTCATCCGTAGACAGGACACACAGCTTCGTCATGCGATTCCTCTCGAGGAATGGCTCCTGGTCACATTACGGTACGTAACCACTGACTGTATGATAGTATTGGTTCTTTGATGTAGTAGTATATTATGGCAGAATTCTTGATCTGCCATGTACTAAAAGTATTCTGCATTGGTTTGAGGCATTTTTTTAAAGAAAAGGATGCATATTTATTTATTGGTGTGCCCTTTTTTTTTTAATGTGTTAAAAATCCCTATACACAAATATAAATTCTTGTTGTTTCTTTGTGTCCCAGATTCCAGGCTACTGTAGAGACCCTCTCTTCTCTGCACTTCCAGTTCCCTCTTGGAATATCCATCTTGTCTGGAATAGTTGCAGACACCTGCCGGGCTTTGTGGGACGTTCTGTGTCCAGAATTTAAGCCCCTGCCCACCGTGGAAAAGTGGCTTGAAAATGCAGAAAGATTCTGGACAGTCTGCAATTTCCCTAATTGTTTGGGTGCGGTGGATGGGAAATGCATCAGGATTATAAAACCCAAGAGAACTGGATCAGAGTACTACAACTATAAAAAGTACTTCTCTACAGTACTAATGGCCATTTCTGATGAAGACTGTAAGTTTGCTGCACTGGACATTGGTGCATTTGGGCGTGGAAATGACTCCCAGGCTTTTAAGAACTCAGACATGGGACGGAGGTTGTATGGCAACCAGTTCAATTTCCCCATGCCATGGCCTCTTCCCAACACCGAAGGTCCGCCACAGCCCTTTGTAATAGTTGGGGATGAGGCATTCCAGATGTGCCAAAACCTCCTCAAACCATACTCCAGCCGGGACTTGGACCACACTAAAAGAATTTTTTATTACAGGTTGACCAGGGCCAGAAGAACTGTAGAGTGTGGCTTTGGTATACTAGTATCCAGATGACGAATTCTCTCCACAGCCATTAATCTTAAACTAGAAACTGTGGATGAGGTGGTGAAGGCCTGTGTTGTTATACACAATTTTGAGATGGATAGAGAGCACCCTAGTTTTGAACTAGATGATTCCTCTCCTAACCCCTTGCCAGAGTTTAATCAGCACCCTTTACGGTCATCTGTTGAAGTAGGGAAAATGAGGGACCAATTTGCGACCTACTTCACCTGTGATGTTGGACGGGTGGCCTGGCAAGAGCAAATGGTGTAACCTAATTTTTATGTGTTGTGTATGTTAATAAAACACCTGTGTTTATACCTGTATGATTTTTTCTTCAAAGTATGATACAACACCAGGTTCATGACCATATGACATGTATTTTCAACATCATCTCCTCACTTTGTAAGCACACATTAAATAGAGGATGAGGTTGTTTATAACTTGGTTCACCAACTCCAGTCCTCAAGGTACACCAACAGATCATGTTTTCAGGATTCCCTGTGTATTGCTCAGGTGATGCAATTATCACGTGAGCAATACTAAAGAAATCCTGAAAACATGATCTGTTGGTGGGCCTTGAGGACTGGAGTTGGGGAACCCTGATCTACAAGGTCTATCTATAATAACCTTGGATTGTATTCCAAACAGTAAAATGATGTTACAAAACACCATAGTAGATTAACTGATAAGGATACTCATCAAGGTAACAATAGATAGTCCTTGCAATCAACACCATCATCTATTACGTTACCTGAGCAAAGACACTGAGGCCATGTAAAAAATGAGCTTATATTGAGTTTTTCTTGTTTGCAGATACATTTCTCCAAAATTGACACACGAAACGTGTCATTTCTGGAGCTATGTGTACACAAAAAAGAAAAAGTGTACGGCGCAGTGTGTGTACGGTGCAGTGTGTGTAGGCGGCGAAAGACACATTAACCAAACATTATTTGAACACAAAATATTCAATGTTTTTTTTTTTTAATAAAATTATTTTCACTTTGAAGGACGTTTGGGAGAAGTGTTGGATACTTTGGGGGTGTGGAGAGAGGATGAACGGCTGGAAAATGAGGAAGGGGTTCTAGGTAAAGGTGCTACTAAATTACTGGGGGAAGGGAGGTCAGGCATGGTAAGGGAGGAAGGTTGTGAAACGTTGGAAGGAGAGGGGGGATTGAGTAACAAAGTCTTTGTTTTTTCTTCTTTGGGGCAGGAGTCACCTGCCTGGACCGACTACCACCGTGTGACCGCCTTCCATGGCTTGACCGCCTAGAGCTGCTGGTCCATGGATGATGTGAATAAAAAGCAGAATGAGGGTCTCCCCTAGAGTGCTTGGTGGTGGCGCTGGCGGTGCTCCTTGTAGGTGAAATGGTGGTGAAAGTGCTCATGGAAGGTGAACTGCGCCCGGTGCTTCTGGTGGGAGAAGTGTGGGTGGTGCTCCGATCTGGTGAAGTGGTGGCGGTGCTACTCTGATGTAGAGTTTTGGAGGTGCCATGAGGAGGCGAAGTGTTGGCAGTGATCCTCTGCAGAGTAGTGGTGGTGGTGCTCCTATGAGGAGATGTGGTGGTGGTGGTGGTCCTCTGAAGAGTGGTGGTTGGGGTGCTCCTGGTATGGTGCGGAGTTGTGTTGGTGCTCTCATGCATTGGAGAAGTGGCGGTGCTCCGATCCGGAGATGTTCTTTCTGTGCAAACAGGTGAAGAGGTGGTGGCCCAGCGAGATTTAGCGCTGGAGGTGCGCCAAGATGTGGTAACGGTGGCAGTACTGGTGTTCCAGACAGGAGTAGCGCATGACATGGTGGTGGTGGCGGGGGTGGAGTGTCCAGCAGCACTCGACATTGGTATGGTGTAGTGGTGCCCAGCTTGGCTAGGAATGCAGGTGGCTGAGCACTGCAGTGATATGCAGCAGAAGTTGGTACTGTGGTGAAGAGAGTCAGTAGTGGCACAGGTGGGAATGACAACACTGATTGCTGCACATACTGATTCTGCTGCATAGCCTGCAAGTAAGCAGTGTTGCAGGCGTGTAAGACAGTCAGCTGTTGCTCAGGACTAAGGTGATCCGCCATGCCCCGTTCAATTTTACTAAAGAAATGGTGCGCTGGTCTATTGAGGTCGGCCTCCAGCCGGTCAAGGCGCTGTGCGGAAGAGTGGAAGAGGTGTTCCATGTAGTTAAAACCACGTTCCATTAGAGGAAATCCACTTTCCACTCTTTCGGACAGCGTCTTGAGACTAGCATGAAAGACCTCGTTCAAGTACATGAACTTGGGCAAGACAGGCCTGTATGAGGCCCTCTGCCGCTGGCGGGTAGTGCCCGCATAACCAGTGGCAGAGACCTGGGACAGGGGAACACCTGATTGACCAGCTTCCTGGCCACCAGCTGTCTGTGTTGCTGACCTGCAACTTGCTTCCTGGCTGTCGGATGGCTGGGACAGGTCCGAGGTCGATTGAAGTAGAACCGCTCCCGGGACAGGTTGCAGGGTGCTGCTCCAGGTGCTGTGGAAAAAAAAGGTAATCATTTGTATCCAGCATTAACAAGATGGATCAGCTGTGGATTATAAATTAGGGTTAATAAGCCAAAAAAAAAAAAAAACGCTCTGGTGGCAAGTACTGGTCGTAAGAATTCCAAGGTGCGATGATACCGATACTTGGTTCTTGTCCTTGCAGAAGAGCCACTGCGAACCTGTCCCTCAGCACGAGCATCAGTGTTGAAACGGTCCTTCATCGAGCGCCAACGTGTGTGGACTTTGTTCACTGTTGAAACAATGGAAAAGAAAAACAAAATTAGGTTGGACAACACAATGATGGTAACATCTGTATCACCACACACACCTGAGTTGTCATCAATGCTGAATCACCAATAATTCAAATAAAAATGCATTCACTATTGAACCTGAGGACACATGTGTGTTTACTGCAAGCAGATCTCTTGCAGTAAACACACATGTATCATCAGGATCAAGAGTGAACCATAAAAAAGACACAGCATTCAATACACAATGCTTACACTATTGAATCTGAGGTCACATGTGTGTTTACTGCAAGCAGATCTCTTGCAGTAAACACACATGTATCATCAGGATCAAGAGTGAAACATAAAAAAAAACACAGCATTCAATACACAATGCGTACATTATTGAACCTGAGGTCACATGTGTGTTTACTGCAAGCAGATCTCTTGAAGTAAACCCACATGTATCATCAGGATCAAGAGTGAACCATAAAAAAGACACAGAATTCAAAACACAATGCGTACACTATTGAACCTGAGGACACATGTGTGTTTACTGCAAGCAGATCTCTTGCAGTAAACACACATGTATCATCAGGATCAAGATTGAACCATAAAAAAGACACAGCATTCAATACACAATGCGTACACTATTGAACCTGAGGACACATGTGTGTTTACTGCAAGCAGATCTCTTGCAGTAAACACAAGTATCATCAGGATCAAGAGTCAATGCAGCATCACACAACAGAGAAATACTTACTGAACGCCTTTTTGACAGTTGCAGAGGCGCTGTCCCAGCCCTCCATCAATGCTGCAGCCACTTCATTCCATAGCCGCCGGGTCACCACAATGTCCTTGTGCTGCTGGTCACGGCTGTCCCACAATGGGACACGCTCCTGGACAAGGCTGATGAGTTGCTCATTGTCTAGATAGACGTCCTCATCCCGTTGTGGAACCTAGAAAAGAAATACATTTAGAATCTTTGCATTTATGGAGAGTGGCGATGGAGTAGAAAAAAAAAAAGGGGAGAAAAGCTGGACAGAAAAACCAGAATCCAAAAATTTTTTTAAAAAGTAAAAAATTAGGAAAAAACTTTCCTACCGTGCATCTCCTTCCCGCCGTGCTTTGTGTACGCTGCTCCGGCTGCTCACCCTCACTTGGCTGGTCTGATGCTGAGGTCTGTAAAAGAAAATAAATAATTAAACATTTGGACAGGCAGGTATACTTCACAAAGGCAGCAAACTACTCACCTCATGCTCTGCGTCTGCCAATTCTTCTGCTGCTGGTGAGTATTCGGATCCAGAAGACATTCTAGCAAAAGAAAAAAATAAAACATTAGTACACATTATATATTTGAAAGCACAGGCTCACAGAAAAAGTGATCTTTACACTCACATAAAAGCTGCTGTAATCCCAAATATGATCTCTGGCTGGGTGGGTGTCTATTCTTCTTGCAGTATGTCAAGAGAGTGATGATGTGGCACTACAAAGCCCTTCTTTTATCTCCCATGCTCCCAAACAATGTTTCTTGTTGAGGAGCTGGATTTAGACAGTGTCTAGACATTGTTTACTCTGAAATCGCACTCGCTCGCAAAGCGCTGATATGCGCACCATACAGCACACGTCAGCGCGCAAATAGACTGTAATACTAAATTTTTGCGCATTGCGTGCGTTAACACGCGCATGCGCATTTTTAGCGACGTTGGGCGGACCAAAAAATGCAACATGTAGTGTCCGGCGCGTCTGATCGCAGACATGGAAAATGCGCAGCACACTGAAACGCTGAGGCCAGCGTGCAATTGCTAGACACTGCACACGCCATTTTAAATATAGGGGACAAATGCGTGTGCGACCGATAGCACACAATGCGCTGCGCGATAAAACGCAAATGTGAAACCAGCCTAACATATTGTGGATGGTTTCTGCACCCTGACTGGTATTTTCCAGCGCGGTCTATGCCCCGGAAGTGTGTCCTGCATGTGAAGACTTTCGGGGCATAGACCGGACTGGAAAATACCGGCGCAGTAGCGATTATATGCTTCGCCCACAGTCGGGCAAAGCATACTGCGCAGGCGCCGGGGGCATTTACATTGCACAAGCGCGGAAACCAACGGTGTCTGTGGTATTCACAGACAAAGATTACATGAAGCAAGCCGAGGAGGCGGGGGGAGAAGACTCCTAAGCCATGCCCATCGGACCAGACCGCTGCGATTTGCATGCACCCACAACAAGCTAAAAAAGGTATTTATGCCTCAAAGGTGCGGGGTCGGGGGGAGTCAAAGGCCTGACTAGAATCCTTTTGGGATGCACAATTTTGTGATATCTTTACCTGATATCACTAAATATAGGTGACAGATTCCCTTAATGTAAGGGGTCTTAATTCCCCTAGGAAGAGAAAACTTGCCTTGCAGAAGATGAAGTCTCAGAAAGCTGAGGTAGTGTTTCTACAGGAGATGCATTTTTATGAACAAAGAGGCACAATTAAGTTTGCACTAAATTTTGTTCCCCGGGCCTACTCAGCTTACAATGACAGTAAGAAGGGTGGAGTGGCGATTTTGTTGTCTTCAAATTGTCCACTACATGTGATTAAAGCTCATACCGATCCGCGGCTCAGATTTGTTGTCTTGGAAGCACTTTTGAAGGGTAAGCAAACCATTTTAGGTAATATCTATGCCCCACACATGGTTCAGATCCATTTTCTACAAAAGGTTTTCTCCTTACTTCAGAAATTGCCTCCGGCGGCCCTAAAAGTGGGTGGAGATAAAGTCCCTTTTTCAGAGGTTTTTGATAGACTCTCATTGTTGGACAGCTTGCCTCCACAAAACCTAATCAGGTTAGCGCTGGAATTTAGGAAATTGATTAGGGCCAACTCAATGTTTGATTTACTGTATAAAGAATAGATCATCCTATGGAGAGGGTCTAATTTTTTTTCTCCCAGCCTCATAGAACACATACAGAAATAAATTTTTTTAGGGGAAAAATTTTAACTCTTAAGAATGTTGAAAAGTGTGGAGATGGGACAACTGACTTGGTCTGGTCATGTCCCAATTCTGTTGGACCTGAAGTCTTCTCAGCTGTTAACTCAGGCCTGCCACTGGTGCCTGGATGAGTTTCTTGTCAAGGACCTCAACATTAGGAAAACTCTACTTGAGTATCTGTCTGACTTTTTATACCTAAATGAGGGCTTGGTCTCTTCTCCTTCATTGCTATGGGACTCTTTAAGGCTGTAATGTGCAGTCATTGTTTTAAAGAGGGTCCAAATTGAAAAGAAAAATGCCAAACTGGAATATAATAATTTTTTTTTCGCATCTCAAAAGAGAAGAACATAAACTAACTGCATCTTCTTCTCTCTAGATTTTGAGGAGGGTGGTAGAAATTAGAAATAAGTTGAAAGACCTATGTAGAAGGTAGAGGAGTAAATACTTTTATGCACAAAGCAAAAATATTATGAAAGGGTCATCGAGGTTAACTCCGGTCACTGAGGCTGCATTCCAAGCCAGGCTGAACTGCCATGACCTCGGTGAGATCCCCGCTAGCACCATGAGAAAAACGAGTAAGTGTGGGATGATGGAAGCAATAGTCCCATCAGCTGACACCAATGACCGGAGGTAAACTTTATACCTCCAATCACAGCTGAGTGCTCACGCTGTCTTTTGATAGCATGGGAACCACGGTTCTTTGACCAGCAGGGATGATTTTACCACCGATCAGAAGTGGTGTTTCACACGCTGTCATGCACATGACGGCATGGCAAACACTGGATGTTCGGTCCCCCCATCCAAGTGAATGGGGTTCGGGTCTGGGTACTGTTCTAGTACCTGAACCCAAACTTTTTGGAACTGTTTGGCTGAATCCACCGGACCTGAACATCAAGGAGTCCGCCTATTTCTTCTATTAAGAAACCATTTACTTTACAGACCCTATAGAGCTTACGAGTAGAGTTGAGCAAAACAGGTCGGTCAAATTCAAAAGTCGCCGACTTTAGCTAAAGTCGGGTTTCGCCGATCGAAACCCGACTATAGCGTAAGGTCAGCCATGAGGTCGCCGATCCGAGCATCAAAGTCGCATTTCAAATAATGCTTCCAGCGTCTTTTCTCAGCCAATGATGGAAGACGCACACTGTGGGCAACGTGATGACATGGGCAGCGGCCACCACCATCTTAGAGAAGGGCATTGAAGTGATTGGCTGACTTTGTGTGGCGTCACAGTGGCTATAAAAGGCCGTGACCACCGACCGCCATTTTACTTCTGCCGATCTTAGAATAGGGAGATGTGCTGCTGCTGATTCTGAATAGGGAGAGTGTTAGGCAGGGAAGAAGAAAAAAAATAGCTTCTGCTGATAGCGCTTTTCACTGTACAGTTAGTGTGCAATGAAAGGGGAGGATATATTTGTGTGCAGCTGCGCTGGTGGTGATTAGGCTGCCTTTTAAGGCTACCTGATAGCTGCATTGCTGTGTGCACACTACTGTTCAAACTGCTTTTTTCAAAGCACTCCAACTTTTATTATTTTGTTCTGGTCAGTTACCGAGCGTTCATTTTTTCACACACCGTATAGCGGTGTACGCTCCTCACACACTACCGTGTACCGGCTGGTATCATGGACAAATACAAGCTATCTGTGTATGACTCTGGAAAAACAAACCGAGGAGATTTTCCATTTTTCCAGACCTACACCGTATAGAGCTGTCCGCTTTTCAAACAGTTTCATATATCTGCTGTTTGATTACAGTCAAAACTATACAGAGACAGCGTGCCACTCCGTATAAAAATAGACGGAGATTTACAGTTTTCCATACAGACACCGTATAGAGCTGTCCGATTCTCAAACAGTATTGTATATCTGCCATTCGCATTACGGTCACATCTATACAGAGTCAGCGTGTGTGTGTAACACTCTGTAAATACATATACGGAGATTGTTAGTTACACAAAAAACGTATACAACTGTACACTTCTGATACAGTACCGTATATCTGCTTGTTGGATTACGGTCAAATACATACTGGGGAGCGTCTGTGACTAACATAATATATACGTAGATTTAATTTTTTTAATACACCTTACATAGCTGGACGCTCCTCATACAGTACCATCTCTCTGCTGGTCTTTTTGGTACATTTTTCCAAACATGAGGAAGTATGGTGGAAGAGGCCACGGACGTGGGCAGGGGGGGGCGGCTGGTACTGATGGTGGTGGTACATCGGCTGGTTCTGGCAAAAGCACAATAGCAGCTAAGGCAGGAGGTGTTGAGCCTGCGTAATCATCTGGCCCAAGAAGGCCTGTAAGGTTCCCTTTTCTTGGAGTAGGAAAACCGTTTTTAAAGCCAGAGCATCAGGAACAGGTTTTGGCATACATTGCCGAAACAGCCACCAGCTCTATTGCCTCCTCTTCTGAACGTTCGAAACCTGCAAGCACAGAGTCGTCAGTGCAGGGTTATGGTCAGGAAAAACACCTTTCCTTGTGTCCTTCACCCCCACCAAAAGTTAAGGATGCGGCAGCCCACACTTCAGATTACTCTATGGAGCTCTTTTCACATACCATGCCTGGGTTATCCAGTCAAATCCTGAATTCCCCAGTCCAAGATGAATCTGACTATGTTACTATTATAGGTAGATGGTTGACCCAGCTTAGGGGAAGGAATTTTTTTCCCTATGGAGAAAATTGGCTTCTACTCTGTGGGTTTTTTGCCTTCCCCAGGATCAACAATGCACTAAAAATAGGCTGAACTAGATGGACATAAGGTCTTCCTTCAGCCTTCAAAACTATGTTAAAATGTTACTATGGAGTGCACTGATGCACAGCCATTGCTAGATGATTCTGCTGGTACATTGACCCAGAGCACTACATGTTAGGAGTGCCGGAAGACACTAAATAAAAAAATAAATAAATAAAGTGCCTTCGCAACTCAGGGTCCACCGTGCGGTGGATGGAAAAACCGCTGCTAGAAGAGGCAGAGCACTATGGTGGTAATGTGCACAGGGTTTAACTGCACCAATTGTGCACTGAGGCAGACTCTGTTATATTCACAGAGCTGCAGGCAAAAGCATACAGAAAACGCTGTGTCTGTTCAAGGTCACAGACCCCAGCGATGCAGACACGGTATCCCTGGTCACAGGAGTAGCCTTAGACGACAGGACTACTCCTTCTAGACATATCGTGAAAATAAGGTACGTGGCGTCGCAACTGCGGATGCTGAAGTAAGCTGCAACTGCAGCGCGGCAATAAATGAACCGCTGGCAATGCGCTGCAAGCATGCTGGCGCAATGCAGACGCTAAGCTGCTGACTAAGATGGAGCTAGGCGCGCTGGCGCTGCTACTGGTAGAAGTCAATCACTTACACGGACGTAATAACCAAGGTAGGGGGTATTTAATGAGTGATTCACCAGTCCAAGCATCCATCAGCAAACATACAGAAGCAAGTATGAAATACTAGCGCATGGCGGAACAGCCATGCACGCTTTTTATACCAATCGGGACCTTCCAGAAATCTCCAAGGCTCCAGAAGGAGCCAATAGGATTCGACACAGGACCTGAGCACCTGACTCCCAAACTCCAATGGGAGTTCGTCCCATGAGCATGCTCAGTTGAGGGAACGAAGGACAGCCTCTGGAGAGAGTTGCCGCAAGGCACTCTCCTCTGCAGCAGATGAAGCGCAGGAGACTGCAGAATGTAAGGGTCTACATTTCATCATAGGAGAGGAAGAAATCTGACTCCTAACATTACCCCCCTCCTAGTGCCCCCTCCTCCCTGAGCCTTCCGGACCATCAACCTGGACCCTATGGTGGCATAGGGCTCAAACTCGACCGAAGGCGAGCTTGGTGTCCTGGTATGTGTTACAGTAAACCGAGACACCTGGAAGGCATCAGTGGAAGCAAGGTTACCAGGTTTCAGAAGAGACACCTGGGAGATGGCAGGAGCAGGCAAGCTAACAGAACGCCGCTGCGAATCGGCGACCGTCACCACACTCTTCGCCTAGGAAGGCTGTCCTGAGCACATGAGGTGCAAGCCTGGATAAATTTTTTGATGTCCCGAGCTCTATGAGGCCACCAATACGCTCCGGCCAAAAGCTTCGAGATTTGCATGTAGCCCCGATGGTGAGACGCATTGGACGCATGCGCCCATGCGAGGACCTGAGCCCTAAGATGAGGAGGGACAAAGGTCTCGATGACCGGTTCAGACTCCGACCATTGCGGGGATCTGGCCTCCGGAGAAACCGCACATACATGGTGACAACCGCATTTGGAATCCTGATCTGAGTCTGGTAGGACCTCTGGCTCAGACAGCTCAAGAGGTTCAAAAAATTTAGGAGCCGAAGCGGCTCTTCGGTTGGAGTGGGCCCGCTCCATACCGCGCTCAGAAAAACGGAGGTCGATACGCGAGGAGATGGAAATTAACTCCACTAAGCTGGTGGGGATCTCTCTAATGGAGAGAGCATCCTTCACGTGCTCCGCTAGACCTCGCCAAAAAACAGGTATAAGAGCCCTGTCGGACCATTCCAACTCAGACGCCAGTGTCCGAAAACGGACGGCATACTGGCTTACTGAGAGTGACCCCTGAGTAAGGGCGAGTAGCTGCAGAGACGTGTCGTGCGTGACCCACGGACCGAGAAATACTTGCTTGATGGCAGTTAGCAAGTTGGTAGCGGTCCGAATCTCGGGGTCACCACGTTCCCATAAAGGCGTAGCCCATTCTAAGGCCTTGGCCGACAGTAGGGAGATAACAAAAGCCACCTTAGCCCGCTCTGTAGGGAATTGCGCAGCCAGCAGCTCCAGGTGTATTGAGCACTGGCTGATGAAACCCCTGCAGGAGGCGCCATCCCCAGAGAATTTATCAGGTAAAGGGAGGCGGGTAACTGTCGGCGCAACTGAGGCCATGGACATACGCCCTACTGCATCTGTGAGTGCCTGAACAGCAGCGTCTGTGGCCTGCGCAGCTGCGAGAGCCCTCTCAAGGGTGACCAAGCGAGTCTCGAGCTGACGCACACACTGCAGAAGTTGTTGCTGTTCTGCCATCTCTAGCCAGACCCTGGCGCTAGTATTATGTTAGGAGTGCCGGAAGACACTAAATAAAAAAAAATATAAATAAAGTGCCTTTGCCACTTGGGGTCCACCGTGCGGTGGATGGAAAAACCGCTGCTAGAAGAGGCAGAGCTCTATGGTGGTAATGTGCACAGAGTTTAACTGCACCAACTGTGCACTGAGGCAGACTCTGTTGTATTCACAGAGCTGCAGGCAAAAGCATACTGAAAACGCTGTGTCTGTTCAAGGTCACAGACCCCAGCGATGCAGACACGGTATCCCTGGTCACAGGAGTAGCCTTAGACGACAGGACTACTCCGTCTAGACCTACCGTGAAAATAAGGTAAGTGGCGTCGCAACTGCGGACGCTGAAGTAAGCCTCAACTGCAGCGCGGCAATAACTGAGCCGCTGGCAATGTGCTGCAAACACGCTGGCGCAATGCAGACGCTAAGCTGCTGACTAAGATGGAGCTAGGCGCACTGGCGCTGCTACTGGTAGAACTCAATCACTCACACAGATGTAATAACCAAGGTAGGGGGTATTTAATGAGTCATTCACCAGTCCAAGCATCCATCAGCAAACATACAGCAGCAAGTATGAAATACTAGCGCATGGCGGAACAGCCATGCGCACTTTTTATACCAAACGGGACCTTCCGGAAATCTCCAAGGCTCCAGGAGGAGCCAATAGAATCATAAAATCATAGAATCGTAGAGTTGGAAGGGACCTCCTGGGCCATCTGGTCCAACCCCCTGCTCAAAGCAGGATTTGCTAAATCATCCCATTCAGATGTCTGTCCAGCCTCTGTTTGAAGACTTCCATTGAAGGAGAACTCACCACTTCTCGTGGCAGCTTGTCCCACTCATTGATCACTCTAACTGTAAAAAAGTTTTTTCTATTATCTAATCTGTGTCTCCTCCCATTCAGTTTCATCCCATTGCTTCTAGTCTTTCCTTGTGCAAATGAGAATAAAGTTGATCCTTCTACAATATGACAGCCCTTTAGATATTTGTAGACAGCTATTAAGTCTCCTCTCAGTCTTCTCTTTTGCAAACTAAACAATCCCAAATCCTGCAACCTTTCCTCATAAGACAGGGTTTGCAGACCGGTCACCATTCTGGTTGCTCTTTTCTGAACTTGCTCCAGTTTGTTGATGTCTTTTTTAAAATGTGGTGCTCAAAACTGGACACAATATTCCAGATGAGGTCTGACCAAAGAGGAGTAGAGGGAAATAATGACTTCACGTGATCTAGACTGTATGCTTCTGTTAATACATCCTAGAATTGCATTTGCCTTTTTTGCTGCTGCATCACACTGTTGACTCATATTCAGTCTGTGATCTATTAGTATAACCAAGTCTTTTTCACATGTGCTGTTGCTTAGGCCTATTCCTCCCATTCTGTATATGCTTTTTTCATTTTGATTGCCCAGAAGAAGTACTTTGCATTTTTCCCTGTGAAAAACCATTCTGTTAGTTGCTGCCCACTTCTTCAGTTTATTTATATCTTTTTGAATCCTCTCTCTCTCTTCTCTAGTATTAGCTATCCCTCCTAGCTTTGTGTCATCAGCAAATTTAATCAGTTTACCCTCAATTCCTTCATCTAAATCGTTGATAAAGATGTTGAACAATACAGGGCCCAGGACAGAGCCCTGTGGTACCCCACTTGAGACATTCTTCCAACTGGATGTGCAGCCATTTACGACCACTCTTTGGGTCCGATCACTAAGCCAGTTATGAATCCACCTTCCAGTTGCCTTGTCCATTCCATACTTAGTCATTTTTTCAATAAGGATTGTATGAGATACTTTGTCAAATGCTTTGCTGAAGTCAAGATATACTATATCTACAGCATTTCCTTGATCCACCCAATCAGTGATTCCGTCATAGAAGGAAATTAAGTTAGTCTGACATGACTTATTAGTTACAAACCCATGCTGACTCTGTTTAATCACTTCATTCTTATCCAGGTACTGATATACATGTTGTTTAATAATTTGTTCAAAGATCTTTCCTGGTATAGAAGTCAGACTCACCGGCTTATAGTTGCCTGGGTCCACCTTCTTCCCCTTTTTGAAGATAGGAACAACATTTGCTCTTCTCCAGTCTTCTGGGTCTTCTCCTGTTCTCCAAGAATTTTCAAAGATTATGGAGAGAGGTTCAAAAATTTCTTCTGCTATCTCCTTCAGTACTCTGGGGTGTGATTCATCTGGACCTGGAGACTTGAAGTCATTTAGGTTAGCTAAGTGTTTCCTCACAATCTTTATGTTTATAGATATCCTGGATTCTTCTATTCCCTTAATAGGACAGTGAAGAACAGTTGATGTTACTTTTCCTTTCTGAGAGAAAACAGATGCAAAATAGGAATTTAAAAGTTCGGCCTTCTCACAGGATTCGACACAGGACATAAGCACCTGACTCCCGAACTCCAATGGGAGTTCGTCCCATGAGCATGCTCAGTTGAGGGAACAAAGGACTTAGCCTCTGGAGATAGTTGCCACAAGGCACTCTCCTCTGCAGCAGATGAAGCGCAGGAGACTGCAGAATGTAAGGGTCTAGATTTTATCATAGGAGAGGAAGAAATCTGACTCCTAACACTACATTGTCCTCACTGTCTACTGAGCCAGAATCTGACCCTAATGAAACTCAGGTGCTCCTTCCCGCATACTATACCACCTTACACGGTGACACAGAGGAAGGTAAAGATGAAGGTGCAGATGACTTTGAAGAGGAGGTGATGGATGACCCAGTTCTTGACCCGGATTGGCATCCATTGGGGGAGGAGGGTGGCACTGGCAATAGTTCAGATAAGGAGAAGGATCCGCAGCAGGCATTGACATCGCAGCAGTGGTTATCTGGCAGGCCCGTAGCTGTCCAAAAACGTGGACCAAAAACTAAAAGAGTTGCAGGACAGCTTGGAAATACGGTCAACTTAGCACAGCGTGCAAGGTCACAAAATGTATACCATAGTAGGAAGAGTGCAGTGTGGCACTTCTTTGTCCAAAGTCCTACTGATGAGGCAAAGGTTACCTGTAAGAAGTGCGGAAGGACCTTGACCCGAAGTAAACAACTCAGAAATTTGAATAACAGTTGCATACTTAGACATTTAATGAACATGCATTTGCAAGCGTGGACGGACTACAAAACCTCAGGTAGCACATGTGCACCTGCTCTGACTGAAGGTAGCCAGCAACGCTCCATCGCTTCCCCCACTGTAAGACCACCGCCACCATTAAGCACACCACCAGCACTAAATGTTGAGGTGTCTTCGCAAGGCCAAAGCACTCAGGGAATCACAATGGTTTTGCAACACAACACTGAATCTAGGCCATCACCACCAATACCATCACCAATAGAGATGAGCGACTTTGCCTTTTTTCGGGTCGAGTCGGGTTTCATGAAATCCGACTTTCGCAAAAGTCGGGTCGAATGAAATCGGCCGACTATAGGGAAAAGTCGGAGGCTGACTGAAACACGAAACCAAACGCAATTCAATGGGGAAGCAAAGTTGTCAGGGAGTAGAAGACAGTAAACAGACCTACAGTGCCCATTTCAATGCCAAAAACATCAATTCTTATAACTGATGCTTGTCAACCTGACAGCTTGTCAAACATGACAGCTCACAGGAGCTCGAGCGGACCAGGGCCTGGATCCCTCACGGGAAGCCCCCTGACGCTCGGACGCCCGATCGGAAGATTCCAGAGGTTTAGCAAAGCTAGGTGCCAACCTAAACCTCTGCCTACACTGGGCCCACTCCAACCTTCACTCAGCGAAGCGAAGATCAATACGGGTGGAGACAGTGATAAGCTCCTCCAGTGTAGCGGGAATCTCCCTGGTGGCCAGAGCGTCCTTCACATGGCCAGCCAAACCTCTCCAGAATGCTGGAATGAGGACCTTATCTGGCCCCTCTAACTCTGAGGCCAGCGTCCGGAACTGGATGGCAAAGTGGCTGACCATGGACGAGCACTGTGATAATGCCAGCAGCCGGAGCGCGGTGTCATGGGTGACTCGTGGCCCCAGGAAGACCTACGTAAGAGTGTCCAAGAACCGCGAGACACTCTGCACCACATGATCACCATGCTCCCACAGCGGTGCGACCCACTCCAAAGCCCTGCCCGACAAGAGGGAAATAATAAATCCCACCTTAGCCCGCTCAGAGGGGAATCGTGCGGCCAGCAACTCCAGCTGTATAGAGCACTGGCTTACGAAACACCTACAAGAAGCACTATCACCCGGGAACTTCTCAGGCAGCGGGAGGCAGGACAAAGTCGGGGCAGGGATGGCTGTGGTCACACGGGAGACAGCCTCTGTGGCTGCCTGAACAGCAACCACAGTAACATCCTCAGCTGAGGCTGAGCGCTCCAGAGCCACCAACCTGCCCTGCAGCTGCCGGATGTACAGCAGCAGTCGCTGTTCATCCGCCATTACTAGCAAGACCCTGGCACTAGCATAATCTTAGGGCTGGCGGAACTCACAAAATTATAAAATAATAGTAGGTGTGTTCGCAGCCCAGGGTCCACCGTGCAGAGGTGGTACACTGCTGCTAAGTAATGGTGGAAGAATTAAGCGTTGTGAAACCAGTCACACGTGGGTTACGTCACCCAATGTGAACAGGGCGAACTCTGTTACTGCACAGAGCCACACCACCGCTGAAAGTAGATGCCGAGCCTGTTAACTCACAGAGCTCAGCCAAAAGAGCGTACAGTGTACGGCCACAGAACTCTACCCCAAGGACACAGGGTTAGAGTCCTTCTAGGCCCACTGAACGCACGGCGTCGCTGCCGCGAGAACCACTATAGACGCTGGCTATGGAGCACGTGCACTGAGGCATGCCGAGTACCTGGTGAGGCCAGATGCCTGACTCAACCTCAGACCTACCTACGCCTAAGCCTGGGTGCTAGAGGGCTAGGCTGCACAACACATGCGTACCAAGGGTAGAGGTTTCTTAATGAGTCAGTCACCAGAGACATTCATACGTGCATACATCACTCACTCCACATAGTCTGTAAATACAGTCTATACTAGCGCATGGGCAAGCGGCCATACAAACCTTTTATAGCCACGGGCGTCCGGGACCTTCCTGGCTTCTCGGATGGGCCAATCAGAACAGGAGCAGGACCTGAGCACGTAACCCTCGATCTCCAATGGGAAATCACTTCACGGGCATGCTCAGTGGCCCGACATGTGGACTTAGTCCCTGGAGAATCTCGCTGCTGAGCAGCATGCATTGTCATAGCTGTACCAGAGGTGGCAGCAGCAAGCAAACCCACGGAGTTGGCCTGGGCAGAGCGCCGGGACCGATGAATCTGCTGAGCAGGCTCCACTGTGGCCGAAGAAGAATGGGAGACCGCTGGGTGCAAGGCTCTGGATTCCTGCTGTGCAGTGGAAGGAACCCAACGCCTCACACTGTGAGTGTCTGTGTCTAACTCCAGAAGTGTAGACGGATATTTACAAATACCCCTAGACTGGATACACCTGGTATGCGCTGATACAGTGCCTTTGTTCAAAATTTTTTATTACGGTATCATCCATAGTCAGTGACCGTATGTGGTTTACGCCTTCTATATACACGGTGAATCGGAGATACCAACTTTTACCCTATACTCGATACAGCTTGTATCTTGTTATACAGTACCTTTGTTCGACATTTAGTATTACGGTCAAATCCATACTGAGAAAGCATCTGAGAGTGACTACGGGACTATGTATACAGAGATTTCAATTGTACCCTATAATATATATGCTTGCTATCTTGTTATCCAGTACCTTTTCTGCAACATTTTTTATTATGGTCAAACCCAGACTGAGTGAGCTTCTGAGGGTGACTCCGGAAATACTGTATATACCGAGATTTCAAATTTGGCCAACCCTGTATACAGCTGTATGCTTCTGATACAGTAACGTTTTTTGCTATTTAGACTCTGGTGTAATCCATAATGAGCCTGTGAACGTTTCTCTGTTACTCCGGAAATATGTTTGGAGATTTAAGATTACCCCAACACTGTATACAGCTGTACGCTTGTCTTACATTACCCATTTACAGCTTTTAATATTCTTGTGTAATCCATACTGGGCCTGAGAGCGTTTATGTCTGCCTCCTGAAATTTATACGGAGATTCAGAATGTTTACACTATACTATATATACCCTTTTTCAACTTTTTATTTTATTGTGTAATCCATACTGAGCCTGTGAGTGTCTGTGTATGACTCATGAAATATATATGGAGATTTACTGTAATCCCTAGACTGTATAGAGCTGTCCGCTTCTGATACAGTACCATATATCTGCTGTTATTTTGGGTCCGTTTTCCAAACATGAGGAAGTATGGTGGAAGAGGACACGGACGGGGGTATGGGGGGCCACCTGGTACTGATGGTGGTGGTGGTGCATCTGCTGGTAGTGCCAAAAACACAATAGCAGCTAAGACAGGAGGTGTTGAGCCTGCGTCATGGTGTAGCTCCGGAAGGCCTGTAAGGCTCCCTTTTCTGGGAGTGGGTAGACTGCTCTTAAAGTTGGAGCATCAGGAACTGTTTTTGGCTTACATTGCTTAAACAGCCTCCAGCTTTATCGCCTCCTCTTCTGAAATTTCAAAAAATGCAAGCACTGAGTCGTCAGTGCAGGCTTCTGGTCAGGAGCAACCCCTTTCCTTGTGTCCTTCACCCACACCAAAAGTGAAGGATGCGGCAGCAAACACTTCAGATCACTCCATGGAGTTCTTTTCGCATACCATGCCTCGGTTCATTAAAAATGGGGCCCATCATATACTGGAGCATTCCAAATGGGGGACATCATACAATGGAGCTGCATTTACGGGGCCCATTATACACTGGAGTATTAGAAATGGAGCCCATTATATATGGAGGATTATTAGGGCCCTTAAGACACTGGAGCATCATCCATGAGGCCCATCATATACTGGAGCATTCCAAATGGGGGACATCAGACACTGGAGCAGCATTTACGGGGCCCATTATACACTGGAGCATTAGAAATGGAGCCCATTATATATGGAGGATTATTAGGGCCCATCATACACTGGAGCATCGTCCATGGGGACCAACATATACTGGAGCATTCCAAATGGGGGACATCAGACACCGGAGCAGCGTTTACGGGGCCCATTATACACTGGATCATTAGAAATGGGGCCCATTATATATGGAGCATTATTAGGGCCCATCATACACTGGAGCATCATCCATGAGGCCCATCATATACTGGAGTATTCCAAATGGGGACATCAGACACAGGAGCAGCATTTACAGGGCCCATTATACACTAGAGCATTAGAAATGGAGCCCATTATATATGGAGCATTATTTGGGCCCATAACACACTGGAGCATCGTCCATGGGGACCTCATATACTGTAGCATTAAGTGGAGCTCATCATATACTGTATGGAACATTATATGTGACCAATTATTCTGTATGGAGAAATATATGTGGCTCATTATTCTGTATGGCACACAATATGGTGGCCATACTGTATGGAGTAATATACTGTCCATTTTTTGAGCTATTGTACAATTTAAAATAGATCAGTCATGTCATGTAAGCAGTGAAGTATGTGTCATTGTACTATACCTATATTTTTGTGCCGTATCGGAGCATCATGAGATGTGGTATGTGTTAAAGGGGCACACTGACACTCTTTGACGCAGGGCACACGAAAACCTGGAGCCAGGACTACCCCCCCACAACTTTAGCCAAATAACCCCCAGTTTTCAATGCGTAACTATTATTATGAAGTAAATTAAGGTTGACAAGCTTCAGTAATAAGAATTGATGTTTTTGGCATTGAAATGGGCACGGTAGGTGTGTTTACTGTCCTCCACTCCCTGCCGACTTTGCTTCCCCATTGACTTGCATTGGGTTTCGTGTTTCAGTCGGCCTCCGACTTTTCCCTTTAGTCGGCCGATTTCATTCGACCCGACTTTTGTGAAAGTCAGGTTTCATGAAACCCGACTCGACCCTAAAAAAGGCAAAGTCGCTCATCTCTACTTACGAGGGATCTTTGGCTCTCATGTTCAAGGTGTTTTGGGTTGATCTCCCCCAATTCCCCAAAGATATCTTTTATATTCCAGCCTCTCATATCAGTTTGGAACCTACAATTTCGGCAAATGGATTTTGGCAAGATTATTTACATTTGCGGATTTGGTGGATGGAAACACACTTGAGGTTTTCTCGTTTTATGAAAAATCTAAATTTGCTATAAGTAATAGAGAGTTCTTCCATTTAAGCACCTGGTGTTTTCACTATATTGCTCATTGGCGGTTTCTCAACCAACAGAATTTGAGAGGCTTTGTAAGAAAGGCACATGAACTGAAGGGTTAATATCAGATATTTACAGGATATTGGGTGCTCGTCGGACAGCCCTTCCCCCTTGAAACATCCGTATATGATTAGATGGGAGTCACTCCTGGGAATAATGCTGTCTCCTCAATGCTGGCAGAATATATGGGAAAAGGTGACTAATCCTCTGTCTGCACCCTTTATAAGGAAAATCAATATAAAATTTTGATATTTTGGTATCACACTCTGGAGCTCCTTCACAGACTGAACCACCAGCTCCGAAATATTTGCTGGCGTTGTTGCTCAGCACCGGGTTCTCAGTTCCACTTTTTCTGGTAATGCCCTGGGCTGGCTAGATTTTGGGAAAAGGTGAAAACCTTAATACAAAAAGTTATTTATGTGGAGGTTGAGTTGGAGCCTGCTATATACCTGCTGATTGTTTACCCTAGACTGATGGGAAGAAATTCGACTAGAATGCTGTTACATCTGTTGACGGCAGCTAGATGATTGATTGCCCTCCATTGGAGACAGAGTACTCCCCCCTCTTATCAGAAGGTTTTGGATAGAATAGCTGACATCCGCAGGATGGAGCACATGTGAGCCTTATTGAATGCGAGTTTGGACAGATTTGAGACGCTGTGGGCTCCCTAGGACTATTTTAGGGCCCAAAGCAACAGTTAGGAGCATGTTGGTTTTTGAACAGGTTTCTTCTTCCCTTCCATTCCTTTCCTATGTGTACGTCCTGGCTTATTTATTAATGTGGATTTATAAGAATTGTAATATGTGAATAGGGATGGAGTCATCTTAATTTGGCATCAATTAGAACTGCTGTTGGACTTTTTGTCTTTTTCTGTTCTATTGCATTATATGTTTTGATGCCACTAGGGGGAAATGTCTTCCAAGTAGTGTTGAGCTTTCCGATACCGCAAGTATCGAGTATCGGCCGATATTAGCTGTATCGGAATTCCGATACTGACTTACGATACTTTTTTCATATCGGATACCGGAATCGGAAGTTCCCATAATGCTAGGAGCCCGCTCGATTTGATTCAGCCAATGGGGATCCTCAGAAGTGTGGGCATATCATGTTAGGCATGTAGGCATGTTAACTATTGGCATGGCTGTGATTGGCTGCTGAAATGATGTCATGATGCACTATAAAAGCCACTGCCGCCGCCATTTCTGGTCACTCTGCTGTGAATTCAGTTAGGGACAGGCTGCTGTTGAAGACTGTGAGGGACAGTTAGAAATAGCGATTCTCAAAACAATATTGTGCTTTACCCAGGCTACTTAAACCACCACTGTAGCTTTCTTTTGCCTAGCAGCAGTGTTCACAGCTGTCTGCAAGGGCTGTGTGAGTGCAGCTCACGCTGTGGAGTGGGTCCTGCAGCCACGTCTGGTTGTAGGCCGCCCAGCGTGCCTCACTGCTGCCTCATACATATTTTTCTTTTTGAGCTGCTTATTTTAAAAAAATTCTATCTAGTGTGCTTCCATCCGTATCCATGCACGTTGGTTGCAAACATTAGTAGTAGACAGCGGAGCCTTTCTGCAGCCTTTCAGTGCTAGTGCCCTCTTAGCTGCACTGTTCACGGCTGTCTGACAGGTCTCTGACTGTGTAAGTGCAGCTCACGCTGAGTAGTGTGTCCTGCAGCTACATCTGGTTGTAGGCTGCTCAGCGTGCGTCACTGCCTCACACATATATTTCTTTAATTGAGAAATTGAGCAGGGGGTTGGACCAGATGGCCCAGGAGGTCCCTTCCAACTCTACGATTCTATGATTCTATGATTCTATGAATTGCAGCTCATTTTTTCTTCTCCTATTAGTGTGCATCCATCCATATCCATCTACATTGGTTGGTTGCAAACACTATATAGGAGTAGATAGAGGAGCCTTTTTTCTGGCTTGTGCCCTTCAGCTGCAGCCAGATTAGTATTACCCAATTTTTTTGGAGCCTCATCTTTTGCATTGTAGGTTACCTGCCTGCATTGTAATAGCTCCAGAAAGTTGGTGATACTCTGACTTTCAAATCTTTGGTCACATCCTTTTAGTTTTTTTTCCCCCCCAAAAAAACAACAAAGTTCACCAAACACTACATTTGAAAGTTGTGCAGGCCACATTATCTCCTATTAAAGTGTAGTCGACACACACACTTCATAAAATTAGTGTTTCTTATACCTGTAACCAGCTGTTCAGGAATAAGCACACTAAGGCCCCCCTTTGTGCTTTTCTGCCTATCTTTCTCAGTCTAGCAAGATGAAGAAGGCAGGGAGTAAGGCACGTGGCTGTGGGCGTGGAGTTTCAGCAGGGAGAGGATGTGGGGATTCTGCAGGGAGAGGACGTGGGGATTCTGCAGGGAGAGGACATGGGGATTCTGTGCCTGCTGTTGGCACCAGTGAGTCAGCATCCCCCAGTTTTAGCAGGCAACAGTCCTTTATGTGCAGCTTTTTAGGACCTCACCGTACCCCACTGCTGCGGGAGGAACAAATTGAAGCCGTTGTCGTATGGATGGCAGCTAACGCATCGACTTCAATTACGTCCACATCCTCTCAGGGCCAGAGCACCGAAGAGCAACCATCTGTCTCTTCACCACCTGCCAAAGTGCCCAGGCAGTCAGAGACCCCTGGACAGGAGCCATCACAGTCTCTACTTCTGTTCTCGGAATCTGTTGGTTTGGAAAGAGGGGGCCAGCCAAGCAGCATTCCAGAATGTGAAGAAGAGGGAGTATGCAGTGATGCGCAACTTCTTTGTCCCTCTGAATCTGAAGAGGCGGGTGGGCCAGTGCCTATGGTCAGCACACCTCAGTACGCATCAGATGATGACGAGACTCAGTTACCACTTTCTGGTGCGTACGGTGCTGGCAAGACAACCCAGGAGAAGCAGGTGTTTGAAGAGGGGAGTGTAGATGATGAGGTCCTTGACCCATCATGGCGTGAGGAACAGGAAGATGGTGGGAGCAGCTCTGAGGAAGAGATTCCCCGAACGGCCAAAACCGGAGGGAGAGGGAGAGGGCAGACTTGGTTGCCTGTAGCCTCCACTTCGGCACCCGTTAGGAGCATTCCACTTTCAAAAGGCAAAAAGGGCGCTCCCAAGACTTGCAGTGCGTGGTCCTTTTTTGACACAGTTGCAGATGACATTTGCTTTGCCAAAAGAGGGAAAAATGTCAGCAACCTCAATACCACTAATATGTGGAAACATGCGCGGACCAAGCATGAGCTGGAGCTACACAGGCACACTGAAGACGTAGGCCAACGTACAGCACCACCTACCTCCTCTTCAGCTCGTGTTGGGGCCTCTTCCTCCAGCTCACACACAGCTGGTTTGGCTTCCTCACAGGATCGCCAAGGAAGAAACTCTGGCACTGTTGTCCGGAGACCCTGTGACATTCCACCCACAGCACCACGTTCCAAGTCATCCTCACACTCCCAGGCCACTCAGCAGCCATCGGTAGCACAGGCATGGGAGAAAAGGCGGCCATACTCGGCAAACCATCCCCGAGCACAGGCTCTGAAAGCTGGCATTGCCAAACTACTGGCCCTTGAAATGCTGTCACTCAGGCTGGTGGAGACTAACACCTTCCGGGACTTCATGGCATTGGCAGTCCCACAATACACTGTGCCCAGCCGCTTTTATTTCAGCAGGCGAGCCGTCCCTGCCCTGCAGAAACATGTGGAGGCAAACATAAAACATGCGCTACTAAACGCCGTCAGTAGCAAGGTCCACCTGACCACCGATGCGTGGACCAGTAACCATGGACAGGGACGATACCTTTCCCTCACTGCCCATTGGGTCAATGTTGTGGAGCCAGGTACAGATCTGGAGAGTGGGGCTCTACGTGTTCTGCCAACTTTAAACTAGAACAACATGGGAAGGGAAGCTAAAGACCAGAAAAAGCCATACACCTGACAAATGCTACTGAGAACTCTGCTATTAGAAGTGGAAAGGAAGAACAAAGACGAAAGAATCTAATTAAAAAAAATATTGGAGAAAGAGAAACCAATCACAAACTAAAATGTTTCTATACTAATGCACAAAGCATGGGCAACAAACAAGGAGAATTGGAACTACTAACACAGGAAAAGAAATATGATGTCATTGGAATCACTGAAACTTGGTGGGACAATACACATGATTGGAATACAAGACTAGAAGGATATAACTTATTTGCAAGAAACAGACTTGATAAACGAGGAGGGGGTGTCACATTGTATGTTAGAAATGCGTATATCTGCACAGAGATTGAAGCTTCAGAGACTGGGAGTTCTGTGGAAACTGTTTGGGTAAGAATACAAGGACAGAACAATGGAAAGGACACCATTGTAGGCATTTACTACAGGCCGCCTGTGCAAGCTGAAGATATGGATGAACTCTTTATGCATCAAATGGCCAAGTTCTCCAAAAAATATGACATAGTTGTCATGGGAGATTTCAACTATCCAGACATTTGTTGGGAATCTCTCTCAGGCAAAACTAACAGGTCAAGGAAATTCTTATCCTCTCTTGCTGACAACTTTATCTTCCAAAAGGTAAAGGAGAAAACAAGGGGAACTGCTACCTTGGATCTAATCCTTATAAACAGGGAGGAAATGGTTGAGGAGGTAAAAGTGGCTGGGACCCTAGGAGGTAGCGACCATGCTATTTTAGAATTTTGGATAACTAGAGGCGGAAGACCTGTGAAGACTCAGACGTCAAGGTTAGATTTCAGAAAGGCAGATTTTAAGGGATTCAGAAAGAGAATTGGAGGGATCCAATGGCTGGATATCCTTAAAGACAAAAATGTCCAGGAAGTATGGGAAATCTTGAAAAATGAAATTCTCAAAGCACAGTTGTTAACAATTCCGAAAAGAGGGAAGAATAGGAAGCATTTAAGGAAACCAGGATGGATGAACACAGAACTTAAGCACATGCTAAAAAGGAAGCAAAAAATGTTTATAAAATGGAAAGAAGGAGGCATATCTAAAGAAGAATATAATGCTGTCTGCAGAACCTGCAAGGCACAAATCAGATTATCTAAAGCTGAAAATGAATTGAGGCTTGCAAGAGATGTCAAAAGCAATAATAAAGGATTTTGGGGATATGTCAAAAGTAAAAGAAAAGTCAAAGATGCTATAGGATTTTTACAGGATGAAAATGATGAAATGGTAAGACAGGATGTTGAGAAGGCTGAACTTTTAAATTCCTATTTTGCATCTGTTTTCTCTCAGAAAGGAAATGTAACATCAACTGTTATTCACTGTCCTATTAAGGGAATAGAAGAATCCAGGATATCTATAAACAGAAAGATAGTGAGGAAACACTTAGCTAACCTAAATGTATTCAAGTCTCCAGGTCCAGATGAATTACACCCCAGAGTACTGAAGGAGATAGCAGAAGAAATTTTTGAACCCCTCTCCATAATCTTTGAACATTCTTGGAGAACAGGAGAAGTGCCAGAAGACTGGAGAAGAGCAAATGTTGTTCCTATCTTCAAAAAGGGGAAGAAGGTGGACCCAGGCAACTATAGGCCGGTGAGTCTGACTTCTATACCAGGAAAGATCTTTGAACAAATTATTAAACAACATGTATGTCAATACCTGGATAAGAATGAAGTGATTAAACAGAGTCAGCATGGGTTTGTAACTAATAAGTCATGTCAGACTAATTTAATTTCCTTCTATGATGGTATTACTGATTGGGTGGATCAAGGAAATGCTGTAGATATAGTATATCTTGACTTCAGCAAAGCATTTGACAAAGTCTCTCATACAATCCTTATTGAAAAAATGACTAAGTATGGAAAGGACAAGGCAACTGTTAGGTGGATTCATAACTGGCTTAGTGATCGGACCCAAAGAGTGGTCGTAAATGGCTGCACATCCAGTTGGAAGAATGTCTCAAGTGGGGTACCACAGGGCTCTGTCCTGGGCCCTGTATTGTTCAACATCTTTATCAACGATTTAGATGAAGGAATTGAGGGTAAACTGATTAAATTTGCTGATGACACAAAGCTAGGTGGGATAGCTAATACTAGAGAAGAGAGAGAGAGGATTCAAAAAGATTTAAATAAACTGGAGAAGTGGGCAGCAACTAACAGAATGGTTTTTAACAGGGAGAAATGCAAAGTACTACATCTGGGCAATAAAAATGAAAAAAGCATATATAGAATGGGAGGAATAGGGCTAAGTGACAGCACATGTGAAAAAGACTTGGGTATACTAATAGATCACAGACTGAATATGAGTCAACAGTGTGATGCAGCAGCAAAAAAGGCAAATGCAATTCTAGGATGTATTAACAGAAGCATACAGTCTAGATCACGTGAAGTAATTATTTCCCTCTACTCCTCTTTGGTCAGACCTCATCTGGAATATTGTGTCCAATTTTGGGCACCACATTTTAAAAAAGACATCAACAAACTGGAGCAAGTTCAGAAAAGAGCGACCAGAATGGTGACCGGTCTGCAAACCCTGTCTTATGAGGAAAGGTTGCAGGATTTGGGAATGTTTAGTTTGCAAAAGAGAAGACTGAGAGGAGACTTAATAGCTGTCTACAAATATCTAAAGGGCTGTCACATTGTAGAAGGATCAACTTTATTCTCATTTGCACAAGGAAAGACTAGAAGCAATGGGATGAAGCTGAATGGGAGGAGACACAGATTAGATATTAGAAAAAACTTTTTGACAGTTAGAGTGATCAATGAGTGGAACAGGCTGCCACGAGAAGTGGTGAGTTCTCCTTCAATGGAAGTCTTCAAACAGAGGCTGGACAGACATCTAACTGGGATGATTTAGCGAATCCTGCTTTGAGCAGGGGGTTGGACCAGATGGCCCAGGAGGTCCCTTCCAACTCTACGATTCTATGATTCTATGATTCTATGATTCTAACTCCACGGATTGCAGGAATCCAGTCTGTACACAATGACTCCTCCTCCTACTCCAGTTCCTCTGAAACAGCGCAGCAGGAGCCTGTTATGACTGATATGAGCACAGGCGTGGCCAAACGTCAACAGGCCGTACTGAAATTAATTTCATTGGGGAATCGAAGCCACACAGCGCAGGAGCTCTGGAATGCCATCAAGCAGGAGAGCGACGTGTGGTTTCTGCCAGCGAATCTCCAGCCGGGCTTGGTAGTGTGTAACAATGACGGAAATCTGGTGGCAGCTCTTGGCCTTGGCAACCTCACTCACATCCCATGTCTGGCACATGTGCTCAACTTGGTCGTGCAGAGCTTTCTGAGGGACTATCCGGATCTTGATGCACTGCTGCACAAGGTCCGCATAGAGTGCGCTCACTTGCGGCGTTCAAGCACTGCAAGATCGCGCCTTGCTGCTCTGCAGCGCCGATTACGCCTTCCGGAACATTACATCATATGTGACCTACCCACCAGGTGGAATTCAACGTTACATATGTTGGAGCGGTTGTGTGAGCAGCAGGCAGCAGTCATGGAGTACCAGCTGCATCAGGCGCAAACAAGTCGCATTGTGCGCCGGTCACACTTCAGCACCACTGAGTGGGCCTCTATGAAGGACATCTGCTTCGTTTTGCGTGCCTTCGATGATTCCACGCGGATGGCGAGTGCAGATGATGCACTAGTCAGCATGACTGTCCCCCTTATCTGCATGCTTCAAAAAACACTGCAAGCACTAAGGGATGAGGTTTTGGAAGAGGTGGAGGATGAGGAGTCCCAAATGCCATCTGCTTCTGGACAGTGTGCACTACGTGCTTCCTCACAAAGGCCTAGGCAGGGGACACTTTGTGAGGAGGATGAGGAGGACTCGATGGAGGAGGAAGACATCTCTCCACAGGAGGGAGGTACACAAAGCTCTAGTCAGTATGTACAGCGAGGGTGGGGTGATGCAGAGCAGGCAGAGATCACGCCTCAAGCAGGGGACAGCGGTTCTTTGGCAGTTGGGAGTCTGCAGCACATGGTTGACTTCTATGCTGCAGTGCCTGAGAAATGACTGTCGCATCGCCCACATTCTCTACACGGCTGATTATTGGGTGTACACCCTCCTAGATCCTCGCTACCGGGATAACTTGAGAACCCTCATACCAATGTTGAACCGGGAGCGTAAACTGCGGGAGTACCAAGACACACTGGTGCAGGCCATCATGTTTTCCATTCCACCCGACAGCAGTGGTGCTAGTGCTTTACAAAGCACCTCTGTGCGTCGACCCAGTGGAGGAAACTCGGCACAAAGAGGGAGCAGAGGCAGCGCCTCAGCACAAGGCAAGACCACTATGGCCCAAATGTGGCAAAGTTTTGTGTGTCCGCCACAATTGTCTACACCATCACTGACGGCTCCAGTCAGCAGGAGGCAATGTTTCCGTCAGATGGTGACAGACTACATGTCTTGCCCTGTGAGTGTACTCCCAGATGGCTCTTCCCCCTTCAAGTTTTGGGTCTCTAAGCTGGATACATGGCCAGAGCTTAGCCAGTATGCATTGGAGGTGCTGGCTTGCCCTGCTGCCAGTGTATTATCGGAACGCGTCTTTAGTGCCGCAGGTGGTGTACTACAGACCGTCGCACGCGACTTTCTTCCGATAACGTCGACCGGCTTACTTTTCTGAAAATGAATCTCCAGAATTTGCCAGTCCTCTTCCCGACTAAATAATTGGTTGGCAACTGTATCCGGGTATCCTGTTGTGTTCATGTTTCTACCACCTGAACTATAATCACTGGGCTTCAACACAGCCAGTTGTCGCTCAGATGTGTCGTCTGCACAGAGAAAAACACTAGCTCCTGTGTTAGTGGGGTTCAGTAACGCCAGCTGCTCCCCTGCTGTGTGGACGGCAAAGTCTCCTGCTCCATCCACATTCAAACTACTACTGATTTTTAACCCTGCTCCACTTAGGCCTCTGGCTCCACTGTCTCTAGTTTTTCCCCTGGCCTCCAACACCGTCAGTGCCAGCTCTTAAGTGGCGTCTGCATAATCCACAATTGTTCCAGTGTTACTGGGGCTCAGTCACGTCAGTTGATCCCCTGATGTGTGTCCGGCAATGTCTCCTGCTCTGTCCCCATTCCCATTAATAGTTGTGGGAATGTGGACAGAGCAGGACACCTTGCCGGACACACATCAGGGGATCAACTGATGTGATTGAGCCTCAGGAACAAGTGTGGATTGTGCAGACAACTCTGCAGAGCAGCAACTGCCGTGGTTGGAGGCCAGGGGAAATACTAGAGACAGTAGAACCAGAGGCCAAAGTGGATCACGGTTACAATCAGTAGTTGTGTACAACCAATATAAAACTCACTCCAAGTTGGCCTCAGCCTGCTGCCTGATTGACCCCTGGGCTTTAACATCGCATGTTGCTGCTCAGAAGTGTGTTTGCCACGGGTACTCCCTCCTGCCCAGCCGGGTTCCAGCAACGTCAGCTGTTTCTCGGCAGTGTCTTTGGCCTAGGTGCCTCCTTCATGGTATCCGAGTTCCAGCAATGACTGCTGGTCCTTGGTAGTGCTTTGTAGCACAGGTACCTCCTGCTTAGTAACCATGTTCCAGCAACGTCAGCTGGTCCACGGTTGTGCCATTGGCTCTTGTTCCTTTTGCTGCCCCTCCGGGTTCCAGCACCATCAGCTGGTTCTCGGCAGTGTCTTTGGCACAGGTACTCCCTCCTGCCCAGCCGGGTTCCAGCAACGTCAGCTGTTTCTCGGCAGAGCCTTTGGCCTAGGTGCCTCCTTCATGGTATCCGAGTTCCAGCAACGTCTGCTGGTCCTTGGTAGTGCTTTTTAGCACAGGTACCTCCTGCTTAGTAACCGTGTTCCAGCAACGTCAGCTGTTGTGAGTTCATTTTCCCCTTCACCATTGAGGTCTGATGAACTCCCTCTTCTGGTGAAGGAAGGTAGTGAGGCTGATTACAAAGCACCTGAGCAGAATGATGATGACTGGGTGACTGGAATTGCTGACTGGATATAACGCAGCCGACACCCTTCTGCCTTGCAGGTGATTTCTCTGAGGGATTCTTGGAGACCAGTCTGATTCCTGCTCCTCAAAAGCTAAGTTTTCTGCTCTGCTTTTTGCATTTGTGTTTTGGTTTTGTTTTGCCTTGTTTTTCTGGATTTCTGCCTTTCCCTGCTGGGTGAGCTGAATTCCTTTTTGCTCTGTCTTCAGAAAATACCTGAGTACTGATATAGTCTTTTTGAAGCCTAGCGTCTTCAGGGCTTTTTTCCCTATCAGTCTGTTGGCTCTTGTTTTGAGGGGGTTTTGGCGGATTGCAGACAGCAGCTTTCCTATCCTGTCCTATTTAGTTAGCTTGGGCCCCATCATTTGCTCAGCCTATCTTTCTATCTGTGTGAGTGTTTTTTCATCTTGCTTCACCGTCATTATATGTTGGGGGCTGCCTATTGCTTTGGGGTCTGCTCTGGTGCAGTTTAGATTTCCCCTTTCTTTCTTTAGGCTATGTAGTTCTCCGGCTGTGATCGAGGGGTCTAGGGCACCGTAGGAACCCCCCACGGCTACTGCTAGTTGTGTTGATAGGTTCAGGGGTCTGCAATCCAATAGCTGCCAACTTCTCTGGTTTTCTGGACTTAGCTAGTATTTCTGTTTTTGCCTCCTACGGTGACTCATTCATAACAGGGTCTCCTAGACTTGTAATGCCCATACACTAAGTGTGTTGGCTGGCAAACATGTTTCCCTGTGGGGTGCACCTCAACCTTTTCCATAATAAGTATTTTACGCCCAGCAAAACCACCCACCCTTGTTCGTGTGATGACTCCTGGAGAGGACCCTCTGGGCTGTGATACCAACCCACCCCGGGTTAGCTGACCTAGTGAGGGTATTCTGTTCCAGTCGGGATAGGGTTAACCAGGTTGTCATGCTGGCTGAGGGCTGGGCCATGCCCTTGGTCTTTAAATAGTTCGTCCTGACTATGGGCGTCGCCGACTATAGCTTTAGCCTAGTGCTAGCAATACCGGTCAGCAGTGGTGATGTTGGGGCGTCTGATATCTGGTGCAGTATATCCCTCAGTGGTTCTTTCTCCAATCTGTTATATATATATATATATATATATATATATTTGGTTGCCCTTTCACATTATTGTATTCCCTTGTGTATTAACTGTGTGGTGTTTCTTTTACCCCTGTCCATACGTATTTGTGGGGTCTGGTGTCTGGTCCCCTCACTGGGTGGAGGGAGGTGGGTTCAGCTTAGGGCTGGACAGGAGACAGGGACAGGGTGGAGGCTCAGGCAGGCACACCTTCAGTGTAAACCCTGGGTAGAGGGACAGACAGGGTTCCCCTAGTCTGAGGGACATCGCAGGGGTCCCGGGGTTTTTGCCTAAAGTAACCTAGGCATACCATGACATTATAGTCGGCCCAAATAATAAAGTGAGAAAAAAAAAAAAAAGGTATAGATAGGGAATATAGGGGTAACTTACTATGGATCCTATACTTTCCCTAGCCAAGCAGCTGGAGGCTCTATCCATACAGGTCACTGAACTCAGGGGGGCGGTCCAGCAACAAGGCCTGTCAGCTCCTGCAGTACCTGCTGAGGCTGCAGCCAGGGAAGCTGAGCCCAAGTTTCCCCTTCCTGAACGATTTGCTGGTGATCGTGGTAAGTTCACGGTGTTTCGTGAATCATGCAAATTCTATTTCCGTATGCGTCCACATTCCTCAGGTAATGAGGCTCAACGCGTGGGCTTGGTGATTTCTTTGCTGAGTGGTGACCCACAGGCCTGGGCCTTTTCACTCCCTTCAGATTCACCGGCATTTGAATCTGTAGATTTTTTTTTCTCTGCTCTGGTTTTGATCTATGACGATCCGGATAGATTAAACTTAGCAGAGTCTAAGATACGCTCACTACTACAGGGTGAGCGACCAGCCGAGGATTACTGCACGGAATTCCGGCGCTGGGCGGTGGACACGCAGTGGAATGACCCTGCGCTTAGAAGTCAATTTTTACATGGGGTTTCTCCTAATGTACGAGACTCCCGCCTCTCTGGAGGCTGCGATGGCACTTGTAGTACGCATAGACCGACGTCTCCGTCAGGGGGCGCTGGTTTCGTTGCCTCCGGGAGGTGGGGGAGTGGTCGGTGAGGTTGCCGCGGGTGAATCCGTGGAACCCATGCAGATCGCTGGTATAGCACAGTCACCGAGTAACAAGCCTAAACGTCCTTGGCACAGAAGGCAGGGGCTCTGTTTTTTTTGTGGCAAAGGAGGACATTTTATTAACGCTTGCCCCCTGGTACCTAAGAAGGGCACGCCGGCGGAAAACTAATAGGCTCAGAGGGTTTGGAGGAGTCTAGTCTGAGCCTTTGTGTATCCTCCGTCATGGTTTCCCAGTGTATGCTCCCTGCTAGGGTGGTACTTGGGGGGCAAATGCTCTCTATTACAGTATTTTTTGATAGTGGCTCAGCTGCCAATCTCATTGATGAGAGGTTCGCGCATACAGCGGAATTTCCGGTGGAGAAATTGCCGAACCCCATCCGGGTGGTTACCATCAATGCTTCCCTGTTGTCTCAAGGGGAGATCACAGAGTGTGTGTTGGATATACAACTCCACATCGGAGTATTACACTCAGAGCGGGTAACTTGTAAGGTGCTTAGTAACTTACCGGCTCAGATGGTTCTGGGCTTTCCATGGTTGTCAATGCATAATCCTGTTATTGATTGAAAGACCCAGGACATAATTCAGTGGAGCAGGGAGTGATAGGAGAGGTGCCTGGCTACATGTATTTCCGCTTTGACCCCCAGTATCCCGGAGCCGTTGCTGGACTATGCGGATGTATTTTCTGAGAAGGGTTGTTCAGAACTACCACCGCATCGCCCCTATGACTGTGCTATTAGGTTGAAACCAGGGGCCAAGTTACCTAAAGCTAGAATGTTTAATATCTCAGGTCCCGAGAGGCTAGCTCTCAAGGAATACATTGCGGATAGCCTGAGCAAGGGTCATATTAGACCTTCCTCTTCTCCTCTGGCTGCTGGCTTTTTCTTTGTTAAAAAGGATGGCGGTTTACGCCCGTGTCTGGATTTCAGAGAACTCAACCAGATTACGGTCCGTGATCCTTACCCTATGCCACTTATACCCGATTTATTCAACCAAGTGGTTGGTGCCAGGTGGTTCTCCAAACTGGACCTCAGGGGGCGTACAATCTTATAAGAGTCCGTCAGGGGGATGAGTGGAAGACGGCGTTCAATACCCCTGAGGGTCACTTTGAGAGTTTGGTAATGCCGTTTGGGTTAACTATGGCACCGGCGGTCTTTCAACACTTCATCAATGATGTCTTCTCTCAGCTGTTGCGGAGGTTCGTTATAATTTATCTTGACGACATTCTCATTTTCTCTCGCGACCATGATACACATATAGAGCATGTTAGACAGGTTCTGCAGTTGCTCAGAGAGAACAGGCTCTATGTCAAGCTTGAAAAATGTGTGTTTTTCGTACAGGAGCTACCGTTCTTGGGTTATATAATCTCCGCCTCAGGTTTTAAGATGGACACCGCAAAGGTGCAGGCGGTACTACATTAGGATCGGCCTGATAATCTTAAGGCGCTTCCGCGATTTCTTGGCTTCTCCAATTACTATAGGAAATTTATTAAGAACTTCTCTATGATTGCCAAACCACTGACTGACATGACTAAGAAGGGTACCGACTTTTCTGACTGGTCTGAGCCTGCGGTACAGGCGTTTGAATTCCTCAAGAATAGTTTTGCCTCAGTGCCCATTCTGGTGCAGCCCGATGTCTCCTTACTGTTTGTCGTGGAGGTGGATGCGTCGGAGGTTGGAGTGGGGGCTGTACTGTCTCAGGGCCCTTCTTGGGCCAAGTTGCATCCGTGTGCCTTCTTCTCCAAGAAGCTGTCGCCTGCGGAGCGTAATTATGATATTGGCAACAGGGAA
Organism: Dendrobates tinctorius; assembly: GCF_039654945.1. Taxonomy (NCBI): domain Eukaryota; kingdom Metazoa; phylum Chordata; class Amphibia; order Anura; family Dendrobatidae; genus Dendrobates; species Dendrobates tinctorius. The sequence goes on from NW_027361912.1 coordinate 3,211,869, forward strand.
TTATTGGCCATCAAATTGGCATTTGAGGAGTGGCGACACTTCTTGGAGGGGGCTGTTCATCAGATTACTGTGATAACCGACCATAAGAATTTGCTTTATTTAGAATCTGCTAAGCGCCTGTCCTCTAGACAGGCTCGCTGGGCATTATTCTTCACCCGGTTCAACTTCATTGTTACCTATCGACCTGGGTCGAAGAATGTTAAGGCAGACGCTTTATCCAGGTGTTTTCCTGGTGGAGAGTTATGTGAAGAGCCGGTGCCTATTCTCCAAAAGGGTGTGGTGGTATCTGCCATCACGACAGAGATTGAGGCAGAGATTGCGGAGGCTCAGGAGGTGGTACCGCCGCGGTTGCCTGCTAATAAATCTTTTGTGCCGCTACATCTACGCTCTAGAGTGTTGGGCGAACATCACGACACGGTACTGGCAGGTCATCCAGGGGTTAAGAGCACTCTGGAACTGGTATCGCGTCGTTTTTGGTGGCCTAAAATCCGGCAGGATGTGGCCTCATATGTGGCTGCCTGTACCACGTGCGCACGGGCCAAGACTCCTCGTTCCCGTCCCGCTGGTAGCTTGCAGCCTCTCGGGGTGCCCAGTAAGCCATGGACTGAGATTTCCATGGATTTTATTACTGACTTGCCCGCCTCGGCAGGGAACTCGGTCATTTTGGTAATTGTTGATAGGTTCTCCAAAATGTCACATTTCGTTGCTTTACCGTCTTTGCCCAATGCTAAGACTCTTGCTCAGATATTTATTCGCGAGGTGGTCAGACTTCATGGTGTCCCATCTGACATTGTGTCTGATCGAGGTACGCAGTTTGTGGCAAAGTTTTGGAGAGCTTTTTGTTCTCGCCTTGGAATCAAATTATCTCATTCATCGGCTTTCCACCCTCAGTCGAATGGACAGACTGAGCGGATGAATCAAAACCTGGAACAATACTTGCGCTGCTTTATTTCCGACAATCAGGAAGAGTGGTCAGCGTTTCTTCCTCTGGCAGAATTCGCAATAAACAACCATTGCCAGGAATCGTCTGGGGAATCTCCTTTTTTTTGTGTGTATGGTCAACATCCTCAATTTTGCACCTTGCGTCAGGGGTGCTCAGTTGGCGTCCCTGAGAAGGACCATTTGGGAGCTCAATTGTCGTCTGTTTGGAGGAGAGTCAAGCAGCGCTTGTTGAAGGTGGGTTCCAGGTACAAACGGGTGGCTGACTGCAGACGTGTGCCAGGTCCGGACCTGTGTGTGGGTGATTGGGTGTGGTTATCTACTAGGAACATTAAGCTCAAGATACTGTCACTTAAGTTGGGTCCCAGGTTCATTGGCCCATTTAGAATCTCCGCAGTGATCAACCCCGTGGCATTTCGTTTGGAGTTGCCGGCTGTGTATAAGATTCATAATGTATTTCACAAAGCATTGCTAAAGAAGGTCGTGGGTTTGGTGGATGGTTCCCCCGGGCCACCACCTCCCGTCTTGGTGGATGGCGCGTTGGAATTTGAGGTGTCCAAAGTGGTGGACTCTAGGGTTGTGCGTCGCACTCTACAGTACCTGGTCCACTGGCGTGGCTATGGTCCTGAGGAGAGGACATGGGTGCCGGCCTCTGACATTCATGCTGATCGACTGGTTACTATGTTCCATCGTCGCCATCCGGACAAGCCAGGTCCTCGACATGGTGAGGTTCCGGAGGTCTGTGACGACTCCTGGAGTGGACCCTCTGGGTCGTGACACCAACCCTCCCAGGGCGAGCTGACCTAGTGAAGACCACCCCCTATACAGGGAGTGTCAGTGGCAAGCCCCAGGGGGTGAGGCACCACGACTGCTGGCACCAGGCGGCCGGCTCACAGGAGACACGAGTGGGTGAGAGTGTCTGCAGGAACGTGTAAAGTGTGGACACAGGAACACGTGGTATACAGAGACTTCGTTCGTCCGGGAGTGAGTGAAGCAGGAAGCGTGCAAGGAGCACGTCAGAGCACTGAGTCAGGCAGCAGGTGTGCCAGGAGGTGTAACAGAGTAAGAGACTGAGTACAGGATCAGAGTGTGTGCCCGGAGGCACAACTGAGTATAAGACAGAGCACGGAATCAGAGTGTGTGCCAGGAGGCACGACTGAGTATAAGACAGAGTACAGGGTAAGAGCGTGTGCCAGGAGGCACAACCGAGTATGAGACAGAGTACAGTGTCAGAGCATGTGCCAGGAGGCACAACCGAGTACGAGACAGAACACAGGGTCAGAGCGTGTGCCAGGAGGCACAACCAAGTACAAAGCAGAGTGCAGATTCAGAGCGTGTGCCAAGAGGCACAACAGAGTGCAAGGCAGAGGACCTGAGTACAGCGCACAGCCAGGCAGGGACACGGCAGACCAAGCCAGGAGCACAACAATAATCAGGCACCTCCCCTAGGGGGAGGTCGTCTGATATAGCACATGACTACTACTGGTTCCGGGTCAGGACCTAGCCAGAAAGCACATGACCACTACAGGTTCCGGGTCAGGTCCTCCATTACCATAGAGAGGACCGAGCCCTATACAGCACTGACAGGAGTGCGCAAGCGCAAACGTGACATGTAGGAGGAGGCCCGGGGACGAGAGCTGCGCGTGCGCACCCTACGGGACCCCTGGAGTGACCGCAGCTCCGGAAGAGATGACGTCGGGACCGAGGTCCCGCCCCCAGGTGAGCACGGCGTGACAGTACCCCCCTTTACGCCCCCTCTTTCTAAAACTGGAGAGGAACTTAGACAAAATCTGGGGTGCGTGGATATTCTCCCTGGGTTCCCATGACCTCTCCTCGGGGCCAAAACCCTTCCAATCGACCAGGAACATGGTTCTCCCTCTTACCTTCTTCATGGCCAAAATGTCATTCACCTCAAACTCATCCCCCAAGCCAACAGGCTGGGGTGTGTGGCCTGGAGAAGGATGAAATCGGTTAAGAACCACAGGTTTTAGGAGAGACACATGGAAGGAATTGGGAATACAGAGTGAAGGAGGCAGCTTCAATTTGTAAGCAACATCATTAATCCGCCTGAGGACCTCAAAAGGACCAATGTAACGGGGACCCAGTTTGTAAGATGGTACCTTAAGGCGGACGTATTTGGTGGAGAGCCACACCTTGTCACCAGGGAGAAATGGAGGAACGTCCAGGCGCCTCTTGTCAGCGTGTAATTTCATTCTGTCCCGTGCTTTCTCGAGAGCGGTTTTGGTCTCCTGCCATACCCTGGAGAACTCCACAGACTGAGAATCGGCAGCAGGTACCCCCGAGACAGGAAGTACCGATAGAGGCACATTGAGATACTGTCCAAAGACGATGAAGAAAGGAGACTTGGTAGACGATTCACTGGAGTGATTATTGTAGGCGAACTCAGCCCAAGGAAGTAGACCGACCCAGTCATTCTGATGAGCATTAGAAAAATGCCGGAGATAGGATGTAAGGATCTGGTTGGTACGTTCCACCTGCCCATTGGTTTGGGGGTGATAGGCGGAGGAGAAATCCAATGACACTTTCATGAGTCCGCATAGAGCTCTCCAGAACCGGGAGGTGAATTGGACCCCTCTATCCGACACGATGTGCTGGGGGAAGCCGTGAATCCTGAAGATATGGGAAATGAAGATCTTCGCCAAGTCAGGAGCAGAGGGTAGTCCGGGAAGAGGAATGAAGTGAGCCATCTTTGAAAATCGGTCTACAACCACCAAGACCACAGTACAACCGGAAGAACAAGGCAGATCAGTAATGAAATCCATGGCTATGTGCTGCCATGGAGCCGACGGAATGGGAAGCGGGAACAGAAGACCGGAGGGTGGTTGTCTGGGTATCTTGTTCTGGGCACAGGACGGGCAAGATGCTACAAAGTCTTTAACATCCTGGGAGAGTGAAGGCCACCAATAATGGCGAGAGATTAAGTCCAAAGTCTTTTTGACACCAACGTGGCCGGCAATCTTGGACGAATGTCCCCAATTTAGCACTCGTTTTCGGTTATTCTCAGCCACAAAGGTTCTTCCCGGAGGTAACGTGGTTAACTTGACAGGAGCCACAGTAATTACTTTGGATAAATCAATGATATGAGAGGGTTCTTCCTCTGCATCAGACGACAGGAATGATCTTGACAACGCATCCGCTCTAACGGCATCCGCCGAAAATGTAGCTCAAAGTCAAAGCGGGCGAAGAATAGGGACCACCTGGCTTGCCGAGGATTGAGCCTCTGTGCGGACTGGATGTACGCCAGGTTCTTATGGTCTGTGAAGATCTTGAATGGATGTATGGCACCCTCCAGTAAGTACCTCCACTCCTCCAAGGCCAACTTAATGGCCAATAGCTCTTTGTCGCCAATGGAGTAGTTCTGCTCAGTGGAGGAAAATACTTTAGAAAAGAAGCCACAGGTGACAAAATGTCCAGAAGAGGATTTCTGCAGAAGGACTGCGCCAGCCCCAGTAGAGGATGCGTCTACCTCGAGAGTGAAAGGTCTACTAACCTCAGGTCGGTGAAGCGCCGGAGCAGCGGCGAAGGCTTGTTTCAACGACTGGAAGGCCTCTTCAGCCTCAGAGGGCCAAGCCTTTGGGTTAGCTCCCTTGCAGATAAGGGACGAGATGGGGCGAACCAACGAGGAAAAATGAGGAACGAACTGTCGGTAGCAGTTCGCAAAACCAAGGAAGCGTTGGATTGCCTTCACCCCATGGGGCTGTGGCCAATCGAGGACGGCGGACACTTTTGCCGGATCCATGCATAGACCTGATTCTGAGATAATGTACCCCAAGAATGGCAGGGACGTTTGCTCGAAGGCACATTTCTCGAGCTTGGCATAAAGGCGGTTCTCCCTCAGGCGCTGGAGGACTTGACGCACGTTCTTTCTGTGGGCGGAGAGGTCTGGAGAAAAAACGAGGATGTCATCCAGATAGACTACCACGCAGGAGTACAGCATATCCCGGAAGACGTCATTCACGAACTCCTGGAAAACCGCTGGGGCATTGCAGAGGCCGAAGGGCATGACCAAGTACTCGTAGTGACCGTCTCTGGTGTTAAAGGCGGTCTTCCACTCATCCCCGGAACGAATGCGGATCAAGTTGTAGGCCCCACGAAGATCCAGTTTGGTGAAAATTCGAGCTCCTCTAAGTCGGTCAAAGAGCTCCGGGATCAATGGCAATGGGTACTTGTTCTTGACCGTGATATTGTTCAGGCCTCGGTAGTCTATGCAAGGACGGAGGGAGCCGTCCTTCTTTTTTACAAAGAAAAATCCCGCTCCAGCGGGCGAGGAGGACTTACGGATGAAACCTCTAGCAAGGTTCTCCTGGATATAGTCAGACATAGCTTGGGTCTCAGCAGGGGATAGCGGGTATATCCTACCCCTGGGTGGCGTAGAACCAGGAATGAGGTCAATCGGACAGTCATATGGCCGATGGGGGGGCAGAGTCTCGGCCTCCTTCTTGTCGAAAACATCTGAAAAGAACCAGTAAGCCGACGGCAGACCTGTAGGTGCCGGGGATGGACCGGCAGAGTTCATCAGACGGACGGGCAACAGGCACTTCTCCTGACAGAACGGTCCCCACCGGAGTATCTCGCCCGACCGCCAGTCCAGGGTTGGCTCATGAGTCCGTAGCCAAGGGAGGCCTAGAAGAAGTGCGTGAGACATGGTGGACAAGATGAGGAAGGAGATCTTCTCCAGGTGCAGGGCTCCGATCTGCAGCTCGATCTCTTCGGTGGCCTGGGTAACGGACTCCAGCACGGACGTACCATTGACCGAAACAATCGACCGAGGAGTCTCCAGGGATCTGACAGGAATCCGGTATTTTTTAACCGCCTCGAGTGTGATAAAATTCCCCTCCGTGCCAGAATCCAGGAAAGCCTCCTCAGAATAACGCTTGGCACCGAGATTCAATAATACGGACACGAGCAGGGGAGGAGAGGAATCACGTACACCTAGGGAGGCCTCTCCTATCAACCCTAGGTGGAGAAGTTTCCCAGCTTCTTGGAGCAGGAACGGAGGAGGGGAGAGGAGCTCCTCTCTCTGGCTAATTCACGGGCACGTTCCTGAAACCGCAGGTCGATGCGTGTCGCCAGTGAGATCAGATCCTCTAAAGAGGTGGGAGTATCCCGACCTGCCAGTACGTCTTTGATCCGACTGGACAGGCCACGCCAAAAGATCCCTACGAGAGCCACGTTGTTCCAACCGAGTTTGGAGGCCAAGGTACGAAAACGGATGGCATACTGTCCTACCGGTAGCGTACCCTGATGGAGGTTAAAGAGGGACTCGGTGATAGAGGCCAGCCGACCCGGCTCGTCGAACACCTTGCGGAAGGTGTCCAAAAAGGTGGAAAGCCGAGAGACGAGTGGGTCATTGCGCTCCCAGAGGGGGTTCACCCATGCTAATGCCTCCCCCTCTAAGTGTGAAACAATAAAGGCAATTTGGGCGCGCTCAGTGGGATAGTGCTGCGGCAAAAGCTCAAAATGTAACCGGCATTGGTTCAGAAATCCTCGACAAAACTTAGGGTCCCCGCTATATCGGGGTGGCTTGCCGAGGCGCGGTATCGGGTGCGGGGCTGAGGACTGGGCAGAAACGGATTGTATGGCCGACAAACGAGACTCCATGGATTTCAAAAAGACCATAATCCTGGTCTGACTCTCCCGTAGGAACACCAGTTCCTTTTGGATGGAGGTGGTGGCACCAGCGGGGTCCATGGCCTGATTATACTGTGACGACTCCTGGAGTGGACCCTCTGGGTCGTGACACCAACCCTCCCAGGGCGAGCTGACCTAGTGAAGAGCACCCCCTATACAGGGAGTGTCAGGGGCAAGCCCCAGGGGGTGAGGCACCACGACTGCTGGCACCAGGCGGCCGGCTCACAGGAGACACGAGTGGGTGAGAGTGTCTGCAGGAACGTGTAAAGTGTGGACACGGGAACACGTGGTATACAGAGACTTCGTTCGTCCGGGAGTGAGTGAAGCAGGAAGCGTGCAAGGAGCACGTCAGAGCACTGAGTCAGGCAGCAGGTGTGCCAGGAGGTGTAACAGAGTAAGAGACTGAGTACAGGATCAGAGTGTGTGCCCGGAGGCACAACTGAGTATAAGACAGAGCACGGAATCAGAGTGTGTGCCAGGAGGCACGACTGAGTATAAGACAGAGTACAGGGTAAGAGCGTGTGCCAGGAGGCACAACCGAGTATGAGACAGAGTACAGTGTCAGAGCATGTGCCAGGAGGCACAACCGAGTACGAGACAGAACACAGGGTCAGAGCGTGTGCCAGGAGGCACAACCAAGTACAAAGCAGAGTGCAGATTCAGAGCGTGTGCCAAGAGGCACAACAGAGTGCAAGGCAGAGGACCTGAGTACAGTGCACAGCCAGGCAGGGACACGGCAGACCAAGCCAGGAGCACAACAATAATCAGGCACCTCCCCTAGGGGGAGGTCGTCTGATATAGCACATGACTACTACTGGTTCCGGGTCAGGACCTAGCCAGAAAGCACATGACCACTACAGGTTCCGGGTCAGTTCCTCCATTACCATAGAGAGGACCGAGCCCTATACAGCACTGACAGGAGCGCGCAAGCGCAAACGTGACATGTAGGAGGAGGCCGGGGGACGAGAGCTGCGCGTGCGCACCCTACGGGACCCCCGGAGTGACCGCAGCTCCGGAAGAGATGACGTCGGGACCGAGGTCCCGCCCCCAGGTGAGCACGGCGTGACAGTACCCCCCTTTACGCCCCCTCTTTCTAAAACTGGAGAGGAACTTAGACAAAATCTGGGGTGCGTGGATATTCTCCCTGGGTTCCCATGACCTCTCCTCGGGGCCAAAACCCTTCCAATCGACCAGGAACATGGTTCTCCCTCTTACCTTCTTCATGGCCAAAATGTCATTCACCTCAAACTCATCCCCCAAGCCAACAGGCTGGGGTGTGTGGCCTGGAGAAGGATGAAATCGGTTAAGAACCACAGGTTTTAGGAGAGACACATGGAAGGAATTGGGAATACGGAGTGAAGGAGGCAGCTTCAATTTGTAAGCAACATCATTAATCCGCCTGAGGACCTCAAAAGGACCAATGTAACGGGGACCCAGTTTGTAAGATGGTACCTTAAGGCGGACGTATTTGGTGGAGAGCCACACCTTGTCACCAGGGAGAAATGGAGGAACGTCCAGGCGCCTCTTGTCAGCGTGTAATTTCATTCTGTCCCGTGCTTTCTCGAGAGCGGTTTTGGTCTCCTGCCATACCCTGGAGAACTCCACAGACTGAGAATCGGCAGCAGGTACCCCCGAGACAGGAAGTACCGATAGAGGCACATTGAGATACTGTCCAAAGACGATGAAGAAAGGAGACTTGGTAGACGATTCACTGGAGTGATTATTGTAGGCGAACTCAGCCCAAGGAAGTAGACCGACCCAGTCATTCTGATGAGCATTAGAAAAATGCCGGAGATAGGATGTAAGGATCTGGTTGGTACGTTCCACCTGCCCATTGGTTTGGGGGTGATAGGCGGAGGAGAAATCCAATGACACTTTCATGAGTCCGCATAGAGCTCTCCAGAACCGGGAGGTGAATTGGACCCCTCTATCCGACACGATGTGCTGGGGGAAGCCGTGAATCCTGAAGATATGGGAAATGAAGATCTTCGCCAAGTCAGGAGCAGAGGGTAGTCCGGGAAGAGGAATGAAGTGAGCCATCTTTGAAAATCGGTCTACAACCACCAAGACCACAGTACAACCGGAAGAACAAGGCAGATCAGTAATGAAATCCATGGCTATGTGCTGCCATGGAGCCGACGGAATGGGAAGCGGGAAAAGAAGACCGGAGGGTGGTTGTCTGGGTATCTTGTTCTGGGCACAGGACGGGCAAGATGCTACAAAGTCTTTAACATCCTGGGAGAGTGAAGGCCACCAATAATGGCGAGAGATTAAGTCCAAAGTCTTTTTGACACCAACGTGGCCGGCAATCTTGGACGAATGTCCCCAATTTAGCACTCGTTTTCGGTTATTCTCAGCCACAAAGGTTCTTCCCGGAGGTAACGTGGTTAACTTGACAGGAGCCACAGTAATTACTTTGGATAATTCAATGATATGAGAGGGTTCTTCCTCTGCATCAGACGACAGGAATGATCTTGACAACGCATCCGCTCTAACGGCATCCGCCGAAAATGTAGCTCAAAGTCAAAGCGGGCGAAGAATAGGGACCACCTGGCTTGCCGAGGATTGAGCCTCTGTGCGGACTGGATGTACGCCAGGTTCTTATGGTCTGTGAAGATCTTGAATGGATGTATGGCACCCTCCAGTAAGTACCTCCACTCCTCCAAGGCCAACTTAATGGCCAATAGCTCTTTGTCGCCAATGGAGTAGTTCTGCTCAGTGGAGGAAAATACTTTAGAAAAGAAGCCACAGGTGACAAAATGTCCAGAAGAGGATTTCTGCAGAAGGACTGCGCCAGCCCCAGTAGAGGATGCGTCTACCTCGAGAGTGAAAGGTCTACTAACCTCAGGTCGGTGAAGCGCCGGAGCAGCGGCGAAGGCTTGTTTCAACGACTGGAAGGCCTCTTCAGCCTCAGAGGGCCAAGCCTTTGGGTTAGCTCCCTTGCAGATAAGGGACGAGATGGGGCGAACCAACGAGGAAAAATGAGGAACGAACTGTCGGTAGCAGTTCGCAAAACCAAGGAAGCGTTGGATTGCCTTCACCCCATGGGGCTGTGGCCAATCGAGGACGGCGGACACTTTTGCCGGATCCATGCATAGACCTGATTCTGAGATAATGTACCCCAAGAATGGCAGGGACGTTTGCTCGAAGGCACATTTCTCGAGCTTGGCATAAAGGCGGTTCTCCCTCAGGCGCTGGAGGACTTGACGCACGTTCTTTCTGTGGGCGGAGAGGTCTGGAGAAAAAACGAGGATGTCATCCAGATAGACTACCACGCAGGAGTACAGCATATCCCGGAAGACGTCATTCACGAACTCCTGGAAAACCGCTGGGGCATTGCAGAGGCCGAAGGGCATGACCAAGTACTCGTAGTGACCGTCTCTGGTGTTAAAGGCGGTCTTCCACTCATCCCCGGAACGAATGCGGATCAAGTTGTAGGCCCCACGAAGATCCAGTTTGGTGAAAATTCGAGCTCCTCTAAGTCGGTCAAAGAGCTCCGGGATCAATGGCAATGGGTACTTGTTCTTGACCGTGATATTGTTCAGGCCTCGGTAGTCTATGCAAGGACGGAGGGAGCCGTCCTTCTTTTTTACAAAGAAAAATCCCGCTCCAGCGGGCGAGGAGGACTTACGGATGAAACCTCTAGCAAGGTTCTCCTGGATATAGTCAGACATAGCTTGGGTCTCAGCAGGGGATAGCGGGTATATCCTACCCCTGGGTGGCGTAGAACCAGGAATGAGGTCAATCGGACAGTCATATGGCCGATGGGGGGGCAGAGTCTCGGCCTCCTTCTTGTCGAAAACATCTGAAAAGGACCAGTAAGCCGACGGCAGACCTGTAGGTGCCGGGGATGGACCGGCAGAGTTCATCAGACGGACGGGCAACAGGCACTTCTCCTGACAGAACGGTCCCCACCAGAGTATCTCGCCCGACCGCCAGTCCAGGGTTGGCTCATGAGTCCGTAGCCAAGGGAGGCCTAGAAGAAGTGCGTGAGACATGGTGGACAAGATGAGGAAGGAGATCTTCTCCAGGTGCAGGGCTCCGATCTGCAGCTCGATCTCTTCGGTGGCCTGGGTAACGGACTCCAGCACGGACGTACCATTGACCGAAACAATCGACCGAGGAGTCTCCAGGGATCTGACAGGAATCCGGTATTTTTTAACCGCCTCGAGTGTGATAAAATTCCCCTCCGTGCCAGAATCCAGGAAAGCCTCCTCAGAATAACGCTTGGCACCGAGATTCAATAATACGGACACGAGCAGGGGAGGAGAGGAATCACGTACACCTAGGGAGGCCTCTCCTATCAACCCTAGGTGGAGAAGTTTCCCAGCTTCTTGGAGCAGGAACGGAGGAGGGGAGAGGAGCTCCTCTCTCTGGCTAATTCACGGGCACGTTCCTGAAACCACAGGTCGATGCGTGTCGCCAGTGAGATCAGATCCTCTAAAGAGGTGGGAGTATCCCGACCTGCCAGTACGTCTTTGATCCGACTGGACAGGCCACGCCAAAAGATCCCTACGAGAGCCACGTTGTTCCAACCGAGTTCGGAGGCCAAGGTACGAAAACGGATGGCATACTGTCCTACCGGTAGCGTACCCTGATGGAGGTTAAAGAGGGACTCGGTGATAGAGGCCAGCCGACCCGGCTCGTCGAACACCTTGCGGAAGGTGTCCAAAAAGGTGGAAAGCCGAGAGACGAGTGGGTCATTGCGCTCCCAGAGGGGGTTCACCCATGCTAATGCCTCCCCCTCTAAGTGTGAAACAATAAAGGCAATTTGGGCGCGCTCAGTGGGATAGTGCTGTGGCAAAAGCTCAAAATGTAACCGGCATTGGTTCAGAAATCCTCGACAAAACTTAGGGTCCCCGCTATATCGGGGTGGCTTGCCGAGGCGCGGTATCGGGTGCGGGGCTGAGGACTGGGCAGAAACGGATTGTATGGCCGACAAACGAGACTCCATGGATTTCAAAAAGACCATAATCCTGGTCTGACTCTCCCGTAGGAACACCAGTTCCTTTTGGATGGAGGTGGTGGCACCAGCGGGGTCCATGGCCTGATTATACTGTGACGACTCCTGGAGTGGACCCTCTGGGTCGTGACACCAACCCTCCCAGGGCGAGCTGACCTAGTGAAGAGCACCCCCTATACAGGGAGTGTCAGGGGCAAGCCCCAGGGGGTGAGGCACCACGACTGCTGGCACCAGGCGGCCGGCTCACAGGAGACACGAGTGGGTGAGAGTGTCTGCAGGAACGTGTAAAGTGTGGACACGGGAACACGTGGTATACAGAGACTTCGTTCGTCCGGGAGTGAGTGAAGCAGGAAGCGTGCAAGGAGCACGTCAGAGCACTGAGTCAGGCAGCAGGTGTGCCAGGAGGTGTAACAGAGTAAGAGACTGAGTACAGGATCAGAGTGTGTGCCCGGAGGCACAACTGAGTATAAGACAGAGCACGGAATCAGAGTGTGTGCCAGGAGGCACGACTGAGTATAAGACAGAGTACAGGGTAAGAGCGTGTGCCAGGAGGCACAACCGAGTATGAGACAGAGTACAGTGTCAGAGCATGTGCCAGGAGGCACAACCGAGTACGAGACAGAACACAGGGTCAGAGCGTGTGCCAGGAGGCACAACCAAGTACAAAGCAGAGTGCAGATTCAGAGCGTGTGCCAAGAGGCACAACAGAGTGCAAGGCAGAGGACCTGAGTACAGCGCACAGCCAGGCAGGGACACGGCAGACCAAGCCAGGAGCACAACAATAATCAGGCACCTCCCCTAGGGGGAGGTCGTCTGATATAGCACATGACTACTACTGGTTCCGGGTCAGGACCTAGCCAGAAAGCACATGACCACTACAGGTTCCGGGTCAGGTCCTCCATTACCATAGAGAGGACCGAGCCCTATACAGCACTGACAGGAGCGCGCAAGCGCAAACGTGACATGTAGGAGGAGGCCCGGGGACGAGAGCTGCGCGTGCGCACCCTACGGGACCCCCGGAGTGACCGCAGCTCCGGAAGAGATGACGTCGGGACCGAGGTCCCGCCCCAGGTGAGCATGGTGTGACAAGGTCCCTCGTAGAAGGCGGGGTACTGTCATGTCGGACACTGTTCACACCAGGGTGTCCGGCAGACAGCGGTAATACCCTGTTGGGTATTCTGTTCCAGTCGGGATAGGGTTAACCAGGTTGTCATGCTGGCTGAGGGCTGGGCCACGCCCTTGGTCTTTAAATAGTTCGTCCTGACTATGGGCGTCGCCGACTATAGCTTTAGCCTAGTGCTAGCAATACCGGTCAGCAGTGGTGGTGTTGGAGCGTCTGATATCTGGTGCAGTATATCCCTCAGTGGTTCTTTCTCCAATCTGTTATATATATATTTGGTTGCCCTTGCACATTATTGTATTCCCTTGTGTATTAACTGTGTGGTGTTTCTTTTACCCCTGTCCATACGTATTTGACAGTCGTGTTGCGGTCGGGTTAGCCGAGTCTATGGTGCCTGCAGTTTCAGTACTTCCTATGTGGGCTGCGGGTTCTGGTAACAAAGGCTGGTTCCATAGTGCCAATAGGACAAGCACTCCCTGTAGGACTGTGGGTTTCGGTAACTGCTGGTCCTTGGTAGTGCTTTGTAGCACAGGTACCTCCTGCTTAGTAACCATGTTCCAGCAACGTCAGCTGGTCCACGGTTCTCCCATTGGCTCTTGTTCCTTCTGCTGCCCCACCGGGTTCCAGCACTGTCAGCTGGTCCTCGCTAGTGTCATTTGCTCTTGCAGCTTCTGCTACCCATCCAGGTTCCAGTACCGTCAGCTGGTTCTCGGCAGTTCCTCAGCCTTCTTGTACCTTCTGCTACTTTTCCAAGTTCAAGCTTGTGGAAATGGTTTTTGATTCTCACTCTGGATCTCCCTGACAATGACCCTGAAGACGACGACCCTGAAGACCACACAGAAGAATACCTAAAAGATGACCCTGAAGAAGATGACCAAGAGGACAAAGAACAGGAAGACAACCACCAAGATGCAGAACAACAAGAGATAGAAGACCAAGAAGCTTAAAAACCAAAAGCAGAAGAACATGGAGCATAAGACTAACAATCAGAGCAAATGATATTATCTAATTTATAAGCAGAAGAAGAAGCAGTGTATGGGGGTGAGTCCGTTCCTCCTCGTGGTGCCCCTGGAAAAGGCCTGCTGCTGCAGGCCAAACTGAACGTGGACAAATCCTGTTGTAAATCTTTTGTGACAGGCTAAACGGAAGGTGTAATCTTCAAACTTTTATAGATAACAACTACAGGAATGCCTGACACAAATAAGAATATGATGAAAAAGAATAGGAAGAAGAAGAAGAAGAAGATACTGCTGCTGAAGATGATGAAGGAGAAAGTATGGGAGAAGTAAAAAAGAAGGTGAAGAGCATGGAAGTAGTGAAGCATACATATCTGACAAAAAATTAAAGACTTTAACATAGTCAATATCTTTGTAACTATGAACGTCTTTAAAAAAAAAAAATACTGCGATTCCATTTGATTGGGCTAAAGCTCTATGGCTTTAATGTCTCCTACACCTCCAACAATACATTCTACATTATTATTAGTTGTTTTTCTCCATGTACAATTAACCAACAGGGAAAAAAAGTTTTTTTTTAATTCCGATATTTCTGCTCCATTGACTTGAATGAGACTTCCGGGATCGGAATCGGCGATACCTGATACTTTTTTTTAGATCGGCCGATTCATTCCGATACGATATTTTTCAGTATCGGGTGGTATCGCTCAACACAACTTCCAAGTGTTCATTCTAATTGTACTCCATTCTTTCTGATCCTCTAATTTCTAAGCCAAATTGTGTTTTCTCTTATTTCTGATTGTAAAATTTTATAAAATTTAATACAAGAAAATATAAAACTTCACCAATCATTAGTACAGCTAAAAATGTAAAAGTTGGTATTCAGAGCACTGGCATTGACTGTGTCAATAGATTTTAAGCAGTTATTGTATGAGCACAACTCCTGTGCCCGCATAATCAACTAGATATGCCACTTAAAGGGAATCCGTCACCCCATTTTTTGACTATCAGCTGCCGGCACGGCCATCAGGGGCTTATCTACAGCATTCTTTAACAATGTCACGTGAGCCCAAGGGAGACCCGTCACTGGGACAGCGCTGGTACGGGTGTTGAATATACAGTGTTTTTATTTTGTAAGGTAGACTACTTATTTATAAAGTTGTTGACCATGTAGTGGCCAATCTCTTTAGGTAAGATGACAGCTGCCAAGTGATTTATCGATTGTAAAAAAATGTAAAAAAATAATTTGCACACTTTTAGCATAGAATTAATGTCCAGGTATAATGTACAGGTAGAGGCCATCCATTTTAGGCACACCTTGTTGGGTGAGGCTTTTGAACTTTTTGATTAAAAAAGCTAACTAAATAACTTACGTTTTTAATTCATATTGGAGTTCATTAAAATGAAAAAAAAAACATGGCCATTAAATGAATTTACATAATTGCTAAGACTTTAACCATTTTTACACTAGACTAGATAAATCAGCTGGGTGTAATTTCCCTAGATGCGTCCAAATGCATTTACTTATAGCTGTGCTACCAGGGTAGAGCAGAGCATTTTGGGACGTGACTGCTCAGGTATAACCCTATGGTACCTATCATGTACACTGAATATATTTTATTAGATGTTGTCATGCAGTATTATTTTCTTTTAGTACCTAAGCCAAAATCAGGAAGGGTCCAAAACACAAATCTTTACAATACATACTTTTCTTTATATATATTTTGTTTTAAGGCAGGTAATTTCTTAGGCTGGTTTCACACAAGCGTTTTTTAGTACAGCGCATCGTGCGCATACATGCGTCCTGAGCCCTTATCTTTAACATGGGTGCGCATGGTCTAGCGTTTGCACAAGTTCATATGCATTTTCGTGCGTATGCATTTTTTTTAGTGAGCGCCTAGGTGCGCCGGACGCAACCTGTTGCATTTTTGGTCCGTCCGACCTGTCTCAAAAAAACCGCAAACTGGTTAAAAAGCGTACGCCTAAAAAAAGCAAACGCATACAAAACGCATGATGCGTTTTTTTAATGTGTTTCTATTGCGCACGCAGCGCAGCGCTAAAGAACGCTAGTCTGAAAGTAGCCTTAGACATTCATAATGTCAGAATTAACGTTTTTGCTACCATGTGGGCACTATCACCCAGGATTTGGATATGGATCACCCAACAGACACATAGAGATGGCCAATATAAATCTTATTCACTGCCCTAAGACCTGCAGTCTCCTCTTTTCACACATACATGTAAATTGGGACATCTCCACAGGATATGCATCAGATCAACCGACGTATGAAGACAATTTGGAAAACTATTGCGCTTTCTCTTCAACCTTTTAGGCTAGACTTGCCTTGGACTATAAGAAAATCTTTAAACAGTAAATCCGTGTGTCATTGGAAAGGAATTGATTTACGGTAATATTAGAAGACAATTTTGCTTAAAAAACCCATGGCCTTGTAATTTTTGGAGAAGAAATGCCTAGTAATTAGTGATGAGCGAGTACACTCCTTGCTCGGGTTTTCCCGAGCATGTTCTGGTGGTCTCCGAGTATTTGGAAGTGCTCGGAGATTTAGTTTCTGTCGCCGTAGCTGCATGATTTGCGGCTACTTGACAGCCTGAATACATGTGGGGATTGTCTGTTTGTTAGGGAATTCCCACATATATTCAGGCTCTCAAGTAGCTGCAAATCGTGCTTCTGCGGCGACAGAAACTAAATCTCTGAGCCCTTCCAAGTACTCGGATCACCCGAGCATGCGCGGGAAAACCCGAGCAACGAGCATACTCGCTCATCACTACTAATACATAGTTACACAGGTAGAAAAAAGACCTAGGTCCATCAAGTTCAACCTTTCTCCATCAATTGTACTTTTTGTCACTAATTTTAACTATAACCCGCAATGTTATGTGAATCAAGAAAATCATCCAGTCCCTTTTTACAAGCTGTCATAGTGTCTGCCATTACTACCTCTTGCGGTAAGGCATTACACAGTCTGAATACAAAATTGTATTGTGGTTAACTCGTTATTTCTGATACATTTATAATCTGTGCTTCTCGAGTAAAATATGTTAATATTTTAATTTTATGTTTTTGTATTGTTCTGAATTTTATACTTAAGGTAAAGAAAATTGACCTCATAATCCAAACATTGAGATGACTTTATATGCTTTTGGCATGGTCTACCGACTGATGACTAAAGAGTATGTATTACTATTAGGCTAGGGTCACATGAGCATGAATTCTCTCATTTAAGAGAAGTGGGTCGATTATGCACCTTACACACTTATCAAACTGATCAGAGTTTGATTTGAGTGTGACCTGATTCTCTCAAATGGGGAAAAGATGGAGAAAAAAATGTCTCCATTTTTTCCAATGTGTCCGTGACATCCAAGTGCAGTCAGATGGTTTCCATGCACTCATTAACTGACATGGCCAAGTGCGATCCGAATATCAGATCAAACTCGGGCATGCTGCAAATTTTTTGCACGGACTGGCTCTGTCTGGGGAAAAAAATCAGGCATGTGCAAGGCTCTATAAAATATCAATGGTCCTAGTGTGATCCAATGTTTTGTCGAATCGCACTTGGACTGAAAATACGGTCATCTACATGAACTCTTTCTGCTACAAACTACCACGAGAGCTGTATAAATCTGTAGGCATCAAATTCTACCATGTGGTGACTACATGCAGACATAACGTTGTTATGTAAGGCTACATAATGCTACAATTGTTTTTTCATTTTTACAATTGCTTATTTGGGCTCTCTTGTATTGTCTATCACCTTGTGGCACTTAACTGATCCTATCTTTGATGACTTTGAGTCAGTACACCTGTCAAACCGTAACACAGGTGTCCTAAGTCGAGCTCAGGGAGGCCAGAATCCCCCCATGGAGCAGAAGGGCATGGGATGACTTTCTATGAGGTATTTCTCCGGATTCAAAATCTGACATTTATGGTCCAAGTATGGTCCATGATGTCCAGCTACAGATCCCTTGACCCAAAGCCAGTCCAGACAATATTGGGAATGTTGGATGCTTAAACCCAGCCCCATTGTAGGTCTGTAACGCCTCCTAGTCCATTAATATTCAACAGAAATTTTTTTTGGTCTTTGTGGTTTTCATTAGTCAAGTCTAGAAGACTGAGCCATCTTTAGAGCTGAAGTTTTTGTCCAGGCCTATAAATGAATTCAATAATTACAATATTGCATCTTTTTCTGTATGATTAATATTTTCCAGGAACTTTAAATTGGATTATACTGAACAATATGCATGGTAATGATGATAACTACTCATTACATGGAGAATTCTATCTCTGTGCCTTCACAAGGTTTGGAAACCTTCAGCTGGTCATTTTTACTGTCCTCCTAATAATGTATCTGCTGTGTGTATTTGGGAATACTTTTATCACTATCATTGTGTGTCTGACCTCCCGTCTTCATACACCCATGTATTATTTTCTATGTAACCTCACAGTTCTGGATATCATATATGTCTCTGTTATCTTGCCAAAACTCATAGTGATATGTGTCACGGGTAATATCGCCATATCTTATTCAGGATGCTTTGCACAAGTATTTTTTTACGTATTTTGTATCGGGACAGAATTTTTTCATACTGGCATCTATGGCCTATGACCGATATGTGGCTATTTGTACTCCTTTACACTATCTGCTTGTTATGAACCAAAATACATGTCTGACACTTTCTGTCTTCTCCTTCATTCTCGGTGTGTTAAATGCAGTGATGTATCCACTGCTAATCTCAAAATTATCATTTGGCAATTCTCATGAAATCAATCATTTCTTTTGTCATATGAAATCTGTGCTGAAGCTAAGCCGCGCTGAAGGAGCAGGAGTTGACCTTCTGATAACTGTAGATGGCATCGTTTTAGGATTCTCCACCTTCATCCTCATTCTTATTTCATATATTTTCATCATCTCCACCATTTTGAAGATCCAGACATCATCCGGCAGGTTAAAGGCTTTTTCCAGTTGTTCTTCTCACCTCACCGTGGTCCTATTGTTTTGTCTAACATCTCTTAGCCTTAATATAAAACCAGAAAATGAGCTGACTCAAGAACAGGATAAAATTTTTTCCATGTTATATATTGCTGTGGTTCCACTTTTAAATCCAGTGGTGTACAGCTTAAGAAACAAGGAAGTTATAAAAGCTATAGAAAAGATTGTTTTCAAAAAGTAACCAAAATTGGAATTATATTGAGTACCAACATGAGAAATGAACATGTAGAGCAAAGGCTTTCATGTTCAATGTCTAGATCAGTGGTTCCCAAACTCCATGTCCTCACGGACCCCAACAGGTCATGTTTTCAGGATTTCCATAGTGTTACACATATGAGAGAATTCCTGATGCCTTGATGATACTTCCATCACCTGTGAAATACTAAGGAAATCCTGAAAACATGACCGGTTGGGGTCCGCGAGGACTGGAGTTTGGGAACCACTGGTCTAGATGATGGGACCATAAGAAGAAAGGTCTCAGAAATTAAATATTTTGCAGGTTAACAATATGGAAAAACACAAATTACATAGTAGGTTTTCTCTGGCCTTAAAAGCTCATTCAGAAGTCCGATTTCCATTTACAAGTGCTCTTTACCTGTGCTGTATATGGATAGCGCTTGTACCTGTGATAGTCTCTTTTGGGTAATTCATGTGACTGATTTTTCGCAGATTGAGCGATTTACAGAAAAATGCAGAGACCTGTCCGATTCTGACCTGAGGGTTGGATCAAAATTGGCAATGCAAGTCTATGGGTCCTTGAAAAAATGGAATAGCATCCAAGTGCGGTCCACTTTTCATCTATAGTCACATATGAGAAGATAGAGCAACTTTTTTTTTCTCTCTCCACACGCGAGAAAAACAGATGACACTCGGGCCGCACTCTGACTAAACTTTGATCAAAGTATGATTAAAATAGTCACTCCATTTTTCTCATACGTAAGAAAAAACAGAAGTTTGAATGAGGCCTAAGTTTAATAGAGTTACTACAAGCTATCTTTGTGATCAAGGCAGGTGTTTTGGATGACTAATCTCCAGGCTGGGTCGACATCATAATAGGTGTCATGTGGGCAATCGATCATTTAGTTTGTCCATTCCTCTTTGGCATTATAGTTTCTTATTATAATGTTTCATAGTCATCATTTCATTCAAGCAAAATCCTCAACACAATTAAACTTTTCAATACAGTCAGGATTTTTTTTTTGTCTCTCACCAATGGCAAAGTGGTACTCTAGCTGGCTGCCTACTGTGTCTGTGCCAAAACTGGAGATTCAATTATTTATACAGCCCTCTCCTCCCTGAAAAAAAAGCAAAAAAATTATCACTAAGTCTTAGTTGGCATACTGAGCAATCTTAGAGTTCCAGGCTGGTGGACGTTTTTATTTTCAGTTTTCAATCACAGAAGTAAATTGTTTCTAGTCATATATATATTTTTTTCCTGTTTTTTTTATCTAAGAGAACTTCACCTCAGCCCAACTGGAGCAAACTTCAGATCCACAGACATGTCGTAAATTATTTGTACCATAAAGTGAACATGGAAAAATAATAAAAAGTATTGAAATTCATACTCATATTTACATTTTCATGGACTAAATAGACAGTGTGGAATCTTTTTTATAGCCTCGAATGGACTAGAAATTAAGGAATCTCATCACCACCAGAATAGTTTTGCACTGTTGCCTTGTATTGAGAAATTGTATTGACTTTCCAAGCATGGTCAAGCAAGATCATTTCAATAAAAAAAAAGATATATTTTATCATACCAAATTGTTGTTTCTTTCAGCAAAAAATGGAAAAGTCATATAAAAATGTGATATAAAAAGTCTACACACCTTTGTTAAAATGCCAGGTTTTTGTCATGTAGAAAAATTATACCAAGAAGAATCATTTCAGAGTTTTTTCCACCTTTAACCCCTTAACCCCCAAGGGTGGTTTGCACGTTCATGACCTGGCCAATTTTTACAATTCTGACCACTGTCCCTTTATGAGGTAATAACTCTGAAAAGCTTCAATGGTTCCCAGTGATTCTGACAATGTTTTCTCATGACATATTGTACTTCATTTTAGTGGTAAAATTTCATTCAAATAACTTGCGTTTATTTGTGAAAAAAATGGAAATTTGGCAAAAATTTAGAAAATTTTGCAATTTTCCAACTTTGAATTTTTATGCCCTTAAATCACAGAGATACAGCACACAAAAAACTTAATAAATAACATTTCCCACATGTTTACTTTACATCAGCACAATTTTGGAACCCAAATTTTTTTTTCTTAGGAAGTTATAAGGGTTAAAAGTTGACCAGCGATTTCTCATTTTTGCAACACCATTTTATTTTTCCGGACCACATCACATTTGAAGCCACTTTGAGGGGTCTATATGATTGAAAACACCCAAAAGTGACACCATTCTAAAAACTGCACCCCTCAAGGTGCTCCAAACCACATTCAAAAAGTTTATTAACCCTTCAGGTGCTTCACAGAAATTTTTTGAATATTTAAAAAAATGAACATTTAACTTTTTTTCACAAAAAAATACTTCAGGTTATTTTTTTTTATTTTACCAAGGGTAACAGGAGAAGTTGGACTGCAAAAGTTATTGTGCAGTTTGTCCTGAGTATGCTGATACCTGATATGTGGGGGGAACCACTGTTTCGGCGCATGGCAGAGCTCAGAAGGGATAGGAGCGCAGTTTGACTTTTTCAATGCAAAATTGGCTAGAATTCAGATCGGATGCCATGTCACGTTTGGAGAGCCCCTGATGTACCTAAACAGTGGAAACCCCCCACAAATGACCCCAATTTGGAAACTAGACCCCCCAAGGAACTTATCTAGATATGTGGTGAGAACTTTGAACTAACAAGGGCTTCACAGAAGTTTATAACGTACTGTGGTACAATTAAAAAATCATATTTTTTCCACAAAAATGATCTTTTCACCCTCAATTTTTATTTTCCCAAGGGTAACAGGACCCTAAAAGTTATTGTGCAATTTGTCCTGAGTACGCTGATACCCCATATGTGGGTGTAAATGACTATTTGGGTGCATGGCAGCGCTCGGAAGGGAAGCAGCACCATTTGACTTTTTTGGCTGGAATTGAGATCGGACACCATGTCGCGATTGGAAAACCCCTGATGTACCAAAACAATGGAAACCCCCCACAAATGACACCATTTTGGAAACTAGACCCCCCAAGGAACTTATCTAGATGTGTGGTGAGAACTTTGAAAACCCAAGGGCTTCACAGAAGTTTATAACGTACAGCCGTACAATTAAAAAATCATATTTTTTCCACAAAAATGATCTTTTCACCCTCAGTTCTTATTTTTCCAAGGGTAACAGGACCCTAAAAGTTATTGTGCAATTTGTCCTGAGTACGCTGATACCCCACATGTGGGGGTAAACCACAATTTGGGCGCATGGCAGAGCTCGGAAGGGAAGCTGCGCCATTTGACATTTTTGGCTGGAATTGAGATCGGACACCATGTCGCGTTTGGAAAGCCCCTGATGTACCAAAACAGTGAAACCCCCCCACAAATTACACCATTGTGGAAACTAGACCCCCCCAAGGAACTTATATAGATGTGTGGTGAGCACTTTGAACCCACCTAGTGCTTCTCAGTAGTTTATAGCGACCGGGCGTGAAAATAAAAAAATCATATTTTTTCAACAAACATGATCTTTTAGTCCCCATTTTTTTTATTTTCCCAAGGGTACCAGGAGAAATTGGACCCCAAACGTTGTTGTGCAATTTGTCCTGAGTACGCTGATATCACAAATGTGGGAGAAAACTACTGTATGGGCACACGTCGGGGCTCGGAAGGGAAGTAGTGACGTTTTGGAATGCAGACTTTGATGGAATGGTCTGCGGGTGTCATGTGCGTTTGGAGATCCCCTGATGTACCTAAACTATTGAAACTCCCCACAAGTGACTCCATTTTGGAAACTAGACCCCCCACGGAACTTATCTAGATGTGTGGTGAGCACTTTGAACCCCCAAGGGCTTCACAGAAGTTTATAACGCTCGGACGTGAAAATAGTAATAACATTTTTTTCCACAAAAATGATATTTTTGCCCCCAATTTTTTATTTTCCTAATGGTAACAGGAGAAATTGGACCCCAAAAGTTGTTTTGCAATTTGTCGTACGCTGATACCCTACATGTGGGGGTAAAACACTGGGGCGCTGATACCCTACATGTGGGGGTAAAACACTGGGGCGCATGGCAGAGCTAGGAAGGGAAGGAGCACCATTTGACTTTTTCAACGCAGAATTGGCTGGAATTGAGATCAGACGCCATGTTGCATTTGGAGAGCCCCTGATGTGCCCAAACAGTGGAAACAGTGGAAACCCCCCAATTCTAACTCCAACCCTAACCCCAACACACCCCTAACCCCAACAGTGTAAACGCACCCCCCAAAAGAAATTCATGAAATGCTGGTTTTTGTTCATTCTGCATCCCAAAAATCGAAATAAAAAGCGATCAAAAGATGTCACGTGCCCGAAAATGATACCAATAAAAACGACAACTCATCCCACAAAAAATAAGACCTCACATGACTCGGTGGGTCAAAATATGGAAAAATTATAGCTCTCAATATGTGGTGATTCAAAAACTATTTTTACAATAAAAAGCGTCTTTTAGCGTGTGACAGCTGCCAAATATAAAAACCGCCATAAATAGTAAATCAAACCCCCCGTTATCACCCCCTTAGTTAGGGAAAAATAATAAATTAAAAAATGTATTTATGTTGAATCTATTTTATTGAAAACAATTAGACACAACATATAAGACAACAACAAGAATTGTACACCAAACCACACTTGGTTACAGTATAATCAGTCTCCTGTAAAGGTAAGATGTCTTCCGGCTCATATGTTCGTGTGCCTTGGTCGAGCGAAGATCGACGCACCTTCCTCAAAATTATCTCATGTAAGAGAACAAACAGGAACTTGTCTTTGTATCTTAATTGACTCAACTGTAAGAGCATTTTTCATACCATAGCTACTCATATATAATAAAACAACATGTAAAAAGTGTCATTATGCTCAGTGTGTCCTCCAGTACGTTATCAGCTTCCCTGATCAAATATAAGGAGATAATAATTGCGGACATACATAACGGTACATTTGCTTGTAACCAATGGGAGTGCACTCCCAAGACAAAGAAGAAAGAAGTTAAGAAAGGGAAAGGAAACTCACAGGAGAGGATGTAGGGGAAAAGGAAATGAAAGAGAGGGGAAGGGGAGGGGTGAGGAAAGGAAAAGCGGGCCACGGATTTCCGAACCGACCATTAAGGAGCTTCCTCGAGCAATCGAGGGAGTTCAGATGTTTCCTTGAATAAAATCCAAAGCTGCCACGCTCGGACCAACCGGGTGTTATCACCTTCCATTTCAGCCAATAATTCCTCCATACGGAAAATGTCTGCAAATTCCGCCAACCATTCTGCCATAGTTGGCGGTGTTGTCGTGCGCCAGTGACGTGGGATTACCATCCGCGCCGCGGTAGTACAGAACCTAAGAAGGCTCTTCTTCTGAGTGGATATAGATCCTGGGAGAATTGATAGGATGGCAATCTGTGGGGAGGGGGGAACACATTTACCAGTAATCTTTTGATAAGCCCGAAATACCTTTTCCCAGAAGGATCGTACAGCAGGGCACTGCCACCATATATGGAGCAGCGTACCCCTCTCAGCTCCACAACGCCAGCAGACATCGTCTACGGATGGGAAAATAGATTTTAATCTGACGGGGGACAGATACCACCTGGTCAGTATCTTAAAGTTTTTCTCTTGTGCGCCCCCAGCCGGAGACATTTTATGCGTGAAGAGGTATGCCTTGTCAAGGTCTTCACCTGAAAATTTACATCCCATCTCATCCTCCCACGCTCAAATGTAGCTCGGAGCCCTGTCCGAGTCTCCTGTATGGAATTCCTGATATAAAAGAGAAATCAGATGAGAGGGAGGGCTCTGTTGTTGTAATAAAGTTTCCAGCCGTGTCATGGGGGGAACAGATGAACGATCGACCAAACGTCCCCGAAGAAATGATCTCAATTGGTTGTATTCCATCCAGGAGAGAGCCCCATCGGGGAACTTCTCTCGTAAGGCATCCCAGGACGGAACACTCCCCCCCCACCAGAACCTGTCCTAGTCTTAAGTCAGAACTACTATGCCAACCCAGAAATTGGTTTCTGTGACATCCTGGAGGAAAATCCGGGTTACCAAATATTGGTGTCAGTGGATTTAGGGTGCTAATAAATTTCTTTTTATTTTTAAAACGATTCCATATCTGTAGGACTTCTCGAATCAAGAAGCCAGTGGATTCCTCACATTCATTTGCACCCAACTCATAACGTTGGATCCATGGAAGATGGCGCAGTGGGATACTAAAAGATGTTTGCTCCAATTGAACCCATTGCTTTGAGTGGTAGTTGAATTGCCAGTCAAATAAACGTGCAAGTAAGGAGGCCCTATGGTAAAGTTCCAGATCAGGCAGACCCACCCCACCTCTGGATTTTGGAGTGGTTAAGATAGAATATTTTAAGCGGGGTCTAGAAGCCTGCCAGATAAAGCGAATTAGCGCAGATCTGATGGTCTGGAAGAATGTCTTCGGCGGTACAACCGGAACCGCCTGGAACAGGTATAAAAACCTAGGAAGAATGTCCATCTTAAATGAATTCATCCTACCAAACCATGAGATAGTTTTCCGTCCGTATTCCCTCAGACGTTTCAGAGTCGATTCTAAGAGGGGCACATAGTTTAATTTATATAGGTCAGTCATGTCAGTAGGAATTTGAACACCCAAATATTGGATGGCTCCAGTTTTCCATCGAAAGGGGAAGTTTCCCATTATGCTTGTAAGTTCTGCCTGTCCTAAGGAAATGTTGAGGGCTTCAGTTTTCTGAAAATTGATTTTAAAGTTACTGACTGCTCCATATTTTCGAAACTCTTCCATTAGTGATGGGAGAGTAATGTGTGGTTGGGATATATACAGTAAGAGATCATCTGCATAAAGAGAGGCCTTATAATGGACGCGGTCCACCCAGAGACCGTGCACACTGGAGTTCTTCCTAATCGCCACCGCCAAATGTTCCATAACTATCGCGTACAAGAGAGGCGACGGGGGCAACCCTGTCGAGTCCCGTTCCTAATGGAAATAGGGTCTGATAAAGCCCCGTTAACCCTAACCCTCGCTGAAGGGCCAGAGTATAGGGCTGCGATTCTGTGTAGGAAACGATTTCCCAGGCCCAATTGTTTTAGGGCCGAGAACATGAAGCCCCAGTGCACACGGTCAAAGGCCTTCTCCGCGTCAATCGATAACAAAGCCAGTGGTTTACTTTTTGATTTAGCATGTGCAGTCAATATAAGAGTTTTGCCTATGCCATCTCTCGCTTCTCTCCCTCGCACAAATCCCACCTGGTCCGAATGTACTACTAAAGGTAGAAGAGGAACCAGTCGATTTGCCAAGATCTTAGCGTACAATTTTACGTCGATATTGATGAGAGATATTGGGCGGTAATTAGTTACTACTTTAGGATCTTTCCCTGGCTTCGGTATGACTGTGATAAACGCCTCTAAGGATTGTGGGACAAACAGGGTGTCGAGTGCAATGGTATTGAACACCGACGTCATGATGGGGCTAAGTTGTTCACAAAACATCTTGTAAAAATGAGGGGAAAAACCGTCCGGTCCCGGACTCTTACCAGTCGGAGTATTTCGAATGACGTCGTCAATCTCCTCTAACGTAAAATCAGTGGCTAATGGCGTTGTCAGGTCTAATGGCGTCGGAAGGGCTGTGTCCCGTATATAAGACTCTATGTGTGATTGGGGGTCCAAAAGCGGCTGAGGGGGGTAATCTCCATTAATATTATACAGTGTATGGTAATACCGCCTCATTATATCCAAAATTTCTGTCGGGTTCGACGTCGTCTGACCTCTATGTCGTTGGAGAGATGGAATGTATGCGGTTTGATTGCGTGGATGTAGAAATCTAGCTAATAAACGCCCACATTTATTGGCCTGACCGTATAATATACTCTTAAAACGATTTCTATGGTGACGGTATTTCTCATTTAGTAGTGACTTCAGATCGTCTCTGCATTTAATCAGGTCAGTCATCGTCTCCGCCTCCTTAGTCATCTTATGTTTCGTCTCCAACCGCAAAATTTTTCCGTCAGGTCTATAATTTCCCTACTTTTTATTTGTTTTAGGCGAGATCCATGTTTGATAAGTACCCCTCTGAGTATGCATTTGAGAGTTTCCCATTTGATAGGCATAGCAGTAGTGTCATGTGCGTGGTCTTGTAGGAATTCTGCTATGGTAGTCTTAATATTAGCCACACAAGTAGTGTCCTTCAAAATGTTATCGTTCAATCTCCATGTCCACTGTTGTACCCCTGAATCGGGAAGACTAATGTCTAGAAAGACTGGAGCATGATCCGACCATAAAAAACTGCCGATGGACGGTTTCGGATCCCAAGCCAGTGCGCAATGGCTAAGGAGGAAGAAGTCTATTCTACCATAGGAGTTATGTGGTGTGGAGAAGAACGTATAATCTTTCCCGTCAGGGTTAAGTAGTCTCCAGACATCAGTAAGACGTAAATCGTGTAGGTCTTTTTTCAAAGAGGACAGTTGACGGATAGATAGGTAAGATTTTGCCGCTGTAGAGTCCAATGTCAGGTTAAGAGTCAAATTAAAGTCAACCCCTTCCGCAAAATCCGCCATTGTCTTCAAGAAGGATCTAGCTGTCCGTATCTGGTCTCGGGTGGGGGCGTACCATCCTGCTATAGTATATATTGTTGAAAAAATTTGAATTTTCAAAATTACGTATCTGCCCTCCGTGTCGACCAATGTGTCCAACACGGTATGTTGAAGGGATTTATGGAGTGCTATAGATACACCTCGGGATCGGGAGTTCGGGTTAGTACTATGAAACCAGGTTGTGTAATAACGATCGTGTATATTAGGAACATGTCCAGTTTTAAAATGTGTCTCTTGTAAAAGTAACACATTTACTCTTTTCTTATGCATGCCATATAAGATATGTGACCGTTTCTGTGTAATGTTAAAGCCTCTAGTATTTAAGGAGCCCAATATGATCTTCTGCGCGGCAGTCTTACCCGGCATTGTGGATGTAGTCCGGGGTCAAGGATGTAAATTTCACCTACAAGGAGGAGTCGGCCTCGGGGTCCAGTGCCCGCTACTGAGAAGGGAAAAAAAGGTTAGGGAAAAGGGAGGGGTGGATACAGAAAAAGGCAAAAAGAAAAGTAAATAAAGTTAACAAAGGACAAAGAATAGAAGAAATTAACAATACGAGTGCGAATAGTCACACTCCAACAGAAAATTTAACCAAGTGGAGAAAAACGTTAGTGGCTGCGAGCCTTAACGGTAAAGCAGCGTCTCCAGGGGGCACGTGTATGACAAAAGAGGAGTCGGAGATACCACCTCCCTCGACACCCGACCCCGTAATGATATAACAGTCGTGGTCTTTGCAAATCAAAAATGTAACGGGTAAAGACCATATGCATCCTATCAGAACTATAACACGTATGATACCTATAACGACTCCCGACTAGCTTCAAT
The DNA here is from genome assembly GCF_039654945.1 of Dendrobates tinctorius. Classification (NCBI taxonomy): domain Eukaryota; kingdom Metazoa; phylum Chordata; class Amphibia; order Anura; family Dendrobatidae; genus Dendrobates; species Dendrobates tinctorius. Next base: position 3,240,081 of record NW_027361912.1, read on the forward strand.
ATCGTTGAGATGGGCAATACACAAAGGTATTCCACCCTATATCTCTGAACTAGTATAAATTTTTTAGAATCCACTTCTTTTTTCAAAAACAGGACATCCTAGATTAATAGTCCACTAAAGGACAAAGAACATTGCTAATTCAAGAAATATGGGCTGTTTAAGAATATAATACAGAATAATCAGTCAGCTTCTCCTTCTTCCGGGTGTATGCGTCCCTGTCCATTAGGCCATCTTCCGCGACGGCGCTGTTGTTGAGGGTCTAGGCCTCTGCAGGGGTCCTCCATTCGATAAAATGATGGTAAGGATGGCCAGTCAGGAATGTCCACCACAGGTATGTCGAGGGCAGCTGAAAAAGCTGGAACACTGCTAGGGTGACTCAATCGATGCACTCTGCCTCTCTTCTGAACTCGAAGACAAAATGGAAATCCCCAGGTATAAAGAAGGTCACGCTGCCGCAGTTCATTCAAAAGGGGGCGAAGAGCTCTACGTCTCTGTAAGGTCCATCTGGACAGATCTGGAAAAAGCTGTATGCGAGAATCCAAATGTTGTATGGGCTTTGCTCTTCTGGCTGCTCCCATGACCGCATCTTTAAGCTGGTACTTGTGCACCCGGCATATCACATCTCTCGGTGGGTCTTGTTCGCCGGGACGTGGGCCTAGAGCCCTATGTGCACGGTCTATTTCCAATGGGGTGTCTTGAGGTCTGTCTAACACCGTGTTGAAAATGCCTCTCAGAGTGGTATTCAGCTCCCGGGGAGCTATAGATTCAGGTAATCCTCGTATTCTTATATTATTCCTACGTCCCCTGTTCTCGGAGTCATCCAGCATTTCTGCTAGGGTCTGTAATTGTCTAGCTTGGGCTGCTGTGACGCTTTCTTGAGCCTCCATTCTTTCACTCAGGGAGGATAGAAGCTGGTCATGGGATTCCACTTTCTAGCCACATTGTTGGATGTCATCTTTAAGTACAGAAAGTTCAGCCTTATAGGATGATTCTAGACGAGCAATGTACTGCTCCATATCCCGCTTAGTTGGAATATCCTTTAGTTTATTGTATAGTAAGTTGAGATCAGCTCCTATGGGCGCTGCGGAGTATCCAGTCAATGGAGACACCGATGTCTCACCCGGTGATATTATAGATGCATCTATTCGGTGGGCAGGTGGGGGAGCCGCGCCGGGCAGCTGTCGTGCCTGATGTGCAGGCGATCCAGCGCCATCCCCTTGCTCTCCCATCGTGGGGTCCGCAACCCCCAATGCTGGAGATCCACCAGCGATGCCAAGACTGACATCCGGGGGGACACCGCCGTCTCCCTGTGAGTATGGTGTGGGGGGTTCTGTAGGCATCCCACCCTGGCCACCCCCCGCAGCTATAGAGCGTGGTAGTGCTGCTCTAACTACAGGGTTCCCCTGTGAGAGACAGGCCTCCAGGGGCTCAGCGATTTTATCCTGGGAAGAGCATCCATTCACCCGTGGGGCTCCAGCGTCTACCCGGGTAGGTTTCTGAGGGGTCTCTCCACGCTCCGTTGTCCCACCAGGCAGCTCCCTCACCTCTTGTGCTCTGCCTCCTGTTGTCAGCGGGGCCCGCTGTACTCCGCGCGCCTCCTCTGTCATGGCGCCCGCGGCCTTCTTCCTTCCCGCTGCTGTAAGGTAGCGGGATATGCTCTGAGAGGTCCTGTCGGGTGCTGCGGGGCCGGCGGATATGGTCCCCCTGCTCCTCCTGGTAGTCATCGGGTTAGAGGGCATTTGTAAAGGGCACTTTTCGGGTCAGGTATCTGTACGGGGATGGGAGCTCTCCTGGACAAGTCTTCACTCCTCGCCTGCCATGCCACACCCCCCCTAAAAAAAGAAAAAAAAAAGTATTTATTTCCATTTTCCCATTAGGGTTAGGGTTAGGGCTATGGTTAGGGTTAGGGCTAGGGCTGAGATTAGGGTTAGGGGTGTGTTGGGGTTACGGTTGGAGTTAGAATTGGGGGATTTCCACTGTTTGGGCACATCAGGTGCTCTCCAAATGCAACATGGCATCTGATTTCAATTCCAGGCAATTCTGCGTTGAAAAAGTCAAATGGTGCTCCTTCCCTTCCAAGCTCTGCCATGCGCCCAAACAGTGTTTTACCCCCACATATTTATCAGCCTACTCAGGACAAATTGCAAAACAACTTTTGGGGTCCAATTTCTCCTGTTGCCCTTAGGAAAATAAAAAATTGGGGGCAAAAATATCATTTTTGTGGAAAAAAATATGATTTTTTTATTTTCACGCCCGGGCATTATAAACTCCTGTGAAGCCCTTGGGGGTTCAAAGTGCTCACCACATATCTAGATAAGTTCCTTAGGGGGTCTAGTTTCCAAAATGGTGGAGGGTTTCCACTGTTTAGGTACATCAGGGGCTCTCCAAAGGCAACATGACACCCGCAGACCATTCCATCAAAGTCTGCATTCCAAAACGTCACTACTTCCCTTCCGAGCCCCGACGTGTGCCCATACAGTAATTTTCTCCCACATATGGGGTATCAGCGTACTCAGGACAAATTTGACAACAACTTTTGGGGTCCAATTTCTCCTTGTACCCTTGGGAAAATAAAAAAAAATTGGGGACTAAATAATAATGTTTGTGGAAAAAATACGATTTTTTTATTTTCACGCCCGGGCATTATAAACTTCTGAGAAGCACTGGGGGGGTTCAAAGTGCTCACCACACATCTAGATAAGTTCCTTGGGGGGTCGAGTTACCAAAATGGTGTCATTTGTGGGGGGGTTCCGCTGTTTTGGTACATCAGGGGCTTTCCAAACGCAACATGGTATCCGATCTCAATTCCAGCCAAAAACGTCAAATGGCGCTGCTTCCCTTCCGAGCTCTGCCATGCACCCAAATAGTCGTTTACACCCACATATGAGGTATCAGCGTACTCAGGACGAATTGCACAATAACTTTTAGGGTCCTGCTACCCTTGCAAAGATAAGAATTGAGGGCGAAAAGATAATTTTTGTGGAAAAAATATGATTTTTTAATTGTACGGCTGTACGTTATAAACTTCTGTGAAGCCCTTGGGGGTTCAAAGTTCTCACCACACATCTAGATAAGTTCCTTGGGGGGGTCTAGTTTCCAAAATGGTGTCATTTGTGGGGGGTTTCCACTGTTTAGGCACATCAGGGGCTCTCCAAACGTGACATGGCGTCCGATCTGAATTCCAGCCAATTTTGCATTGAAAAAGTCAAACGGCACTCCTTCCCTTCTGAGCTCTGCCATACGCCGAAACAGTAGTTCCCCTCACATATCAGGTATCAGAGTACTCAGGACAAATTGCACAATAACTTTTGCTGTCCAATTTCTCCTGTTACCCTTGGTAAAATAAAAAAAATTGAACTTGAAGTATTTTTTTTGTGAAAAAAAGTTAAATGTCCATTTTTTTTTAAATATTCAAAAAATTCCTGTGAAGCACCTGAAGGGTTAATAAACTTCTTCAAAGTGGTTTTGAGCACCTTGAGGGGTGCTGTTTTTAGAATGGTGTCACTTTTGGGTATTTTCTATCATATAGACCCCTCAAAGTGGCTTCAAATGTGATGTGGTCCGTAAAAATAAAATGGTGTTGCAAAAATGAGAAATCGCTGGTCAAATTTTAACCCTTATACTTCCTAACAAAAAAATTTTGGTTCCAAAATTGTGCTGATGTAAAGTAAATATGTGGGAAATGTTACTGATTAAGTTTTTTGTGTACCGTATCTCTGTGATTTAAGAGCATAAATATTCAAAGTTGGAAAATTGCGAAATCTTCAAAATTTTTGCCAAATTTTTGTTTTTTTCACAAATAAACACAAGTTATTTGAATGAAATTTTACCACTATCATGAAGTACATAATGTCACGAGAAAACAGTGTCAGAATCACCAAGATCCATGGAAACGTTTCAGAGTTATTACCTCATAAAGGGACAGTGGTCAGAATTGAAAAAATATGCCCGGGAGTTAACATGCAAACCACCCTTGGTGGTGAAGGGGTTAAAAAATTGGCCTGGTCACGAAGGGGTTCTTACCAAATGCCAGAATAATGAGAGAGAGAATGTTTTAAGGCTTTTTTATTACTTACTGCAAAGTCAAACGTTTACATACACTAAGATTACTATGCCTTTAAACAATTCTGGACTGCTGATATGATGATGTTGTCATGTGTTTTGAAGCTTTTGAAGGTTTTTTGGCAACATGTGAGTTAATTAGAGACACACATGTGGATGTATTTTAATGCACACTTGAAACACACTGCTTCTTTGTGTAGGATCATGGGAAAGTCTTCAGAAATCAGCCAAGATATTAGGAAGAGAATTGTGGATTCTCCATGCAGCGGAGAAGTCCTACTAGACATTCAGTAGGTTGAACAATTCTCTCCAAAACTTAAGGGTGAACTCAACTCCATGATCGTAGACTATGTGATTATGTGGAGAGGTAGACCATGGAGATAGAATACATGCTGTAAGAATTATGTGGCAAACTTAGGAGTGGAGGAAAGGTCAGGCAGAGGTATGTAATGAGCCATCTTAGAGAACCTGTCCATCACGACCAACAGGGTGTTGCAACCCTTGAAGGGACTAAGAGCACTACACGTGTTCGAAACACGTCCAGTTATCTAGGACATTACTTCCTCCAGTATACACTGGTTATCAAGCAGCTTATTACCTTTTAATTTGTTTCAATAAAGATTTTGGATTTTATCTCCGGAGCTGGATACCTTCTTTTTTCACAAGTACCTGACGTCAAGTAGACGCTTCTTTGCTCGGATAGAACTACTCATGTGCGGTGTGGACATCATTATAAGGGTGAGCTGAATCAACTTTTTTTCAACCCTTGAAGGGGAGCAGATCTGTGATGAAACCCATAGCAATATGTTGCTGGGGAGCTTATCCCTTTAAGACTTGTTTCTGGCGTATTGTGAACAAGCAGTTAAGTCCTGGACAATAGGATAATTTGCTCAGCTGGCAAAAACAATTTGAAGAAAAAAACACAAGAATCAGAATTCCACTAAGTAGTTTTTTGTATCAGTAATGCTCTGACACCGACAGATAAGGCATCTACCCCCAATACTAACTGCTTATTGGGATTTGAGTGATGCAGCACCAGAGCATTCCAGAAGGGCTCTTTCAGCTGCTAGAAGGCCAACAGTTTCAACTTTTGCCAGTCTCTGATATTGGTCACTTTCTTGGTTAAGGTGGAGATATAGTAAGTGCCATAAGTGACGAGAAGTATGGGATAAAGTGCCAGCTGAAGTTGGTGAAAACCCATGAAGCGCTGAATGGCACACGGACCTTGATAATGAGGTCAGGATAGAACAGAAGACAACTTTCTCTGGCTTCATTTCAAGACCTTGATTGGAAACAATATAGCAAAGGAAAGGCAAGGAGGACATTTCAAAGACACATTTGGACAATTTGGCAAGTAAATTCTTCTCCAAAAGATACAGTAGAACCTGACAAACATGCTACGTGTGGGAAGGAAGGTCAGGGGAGAATATCAGGATACTCACCAAATACACAACCAGAGAAGCTTAAAGGAGATACCAAAAGATGTCATAAACAAACTCCTAAAACACGGTGGCCAGGAATATTATTATTATTACTATTATTTATTTATATAGCACCATTGATTCCATGGTGCTGTACATGAGAAGGGGTTACATACAAATTACAGATATCACTTACAGTAAACAAGCTAGCAATGACAAACTGATACAAAGGGGAAAGGACCCTGCCCTTTCGGACTTACATTCCACAGGATGGTGGGGAAGGAGACAGTAGGTTAGGGGTTGCAGCAGTTCCGGTTGAGGTGATATCTCCGGTAGTGGTGAGGAGGTAGTGGGTCATTGCACGCTTTCTTTAAGAGGTGGGTTTTCAGTTTCCATCTGAAGGATCCGAATGTGGTTGATAGTCGGACATGTTGGGGCAAAGAATTCCAGAGGACGGGGGATATTCGGGAAAAGTCTTGGAGGCGGTTGGATGAAGAGCGAATAAGTGTGGAGGAGAGAAGGAGGTCTTGGGAGGACTGGAGATTACGTGAGGGAAGGTATCGGGAGATTAGCTCAGAGACATAGGGGGGAGACAGGTTGTAGATGGCCTTGTAGGTCAGTATTAGTAATTTGAACTGGATACGCTGAGGGAATGGGAGCCAGTGAAGAGATTTGCAGAGGGAAGAAGCAGAGGAGTAGTGGGGAGAAAGATGAATGAGTCGGGCAGCAGAGTTAAGGCTGGACTGGAGAGGTGTGAGGGTGTTAGCAGGGAGGCCACAGAAAAGGTTGTTGCAGTAGTCGAGGCAGGAGATGATGAGGGCATGCACAAGCATTTTAGTAGATTGAGGGTTGAGGAAAGGACGGATTCTGGAAATATTTTTGAGCTGGAGGCAAAAGGAAGTAGAAAGAGCTTGAATGTGCGGTTTGAAGGACATGGCAGAGTTAAAGGTTACTCCGAGGCAGCGGACTTCCGGTACAAGGGAAAGTGTGATGTCATTAATTGTGATAGATAGGTCAGGTAAGAAAGATCTGTGAGATGGAGGAAAGATGATGAGCTCAGATTTGTCAACTTTAAGCTTGAGGAAGCGAGAGGAGGAGGATATGGCTGATAGACACTCAGGGATTATGGACAGCAGAGAGTTGACGTCTGGGCCAGAAAGGTATATCATGGTGTACAGTGAGGAGGGTAAGTCAAAATGTTAAAGAACAAAAGATGCTGCACTAAGAAGTACGCCCCAGATTGAGGAGAGACAAGGAGATAGGCATCGAGTTTTCCCCATTGCACAGGGGGAATCTCAAGCCATGTCCTCTGCAGTCTCCCATTCCTCTGCAGCCACAAAGATTCCTGCTCAGCAGAGACATCAGTCCAGGTGTCTTACCCAGGCTAATGCTAGGCATCTGGTTGCTCCTTCAGGCTCTGCTGTAACACCATGCTTGAGTCAGCAGCAAGCAGACGCTCCAGGGACTAAGTCCTGTATTTTGCCTACTGAGCATGCCCGTGGGACGACCTCTCATTGGAGGTCAGAGGTCACATGCGCAGGTCCCTTTTCTGCTCTCATTGGTCCACTACAGGGAAGGTCCCGGAATGACACCGCTATAAAAGAGTCTCATGGCCGCTCGGCCATGCTCTAGTATAGACTCTTATGCTTAAGGTGTGTATGATGACGGATGCATGTATCTGGTGACTGACTCATTTGAAACCCCTACCCTTGGTTGTGCTTGTTGTTAGGGTCTAGTGGTCAGAGTCAGTGCCTGTCAGTGGCTAGGCTTTAGGCCACAGTGCTTCCAGGTCAGCACCTCACGTAGCGCCATATTGTGCCATCCAGCGCAAGGTACATAAATACCGCATCTACTTCGCCAAGCTCTGTGAGCTTATCAGGCTTTGGCATTTATATTCGGTGGTAGTGCGGCTCTGTGAGGCAACAGAGTCTGCCTCGTACACACAGGGTGATGTTAATCCACGTGCGTCCACTTATTGTACCGCCATATAGTATCTGCCATTACTTAGCTGCAGTATTCCATCTCTGAACGGTGGACCCCAGGCTGCGAACGCACCTCATTATTATTTTATTATTTGGTTTGTTCCACCAGCTTAACAGTATACTAGCGCCAGGGTCTGGCTAGTAATGGTGGACGAGCAGCGACTCCACAGGTGCATCCAGCAGCTGGAGGGCAGGTTGGCGACTCTCGAGCGCTCAACCTCAACTGTGGATCTTACCGTGGTCGCTGTTCAGGCAGCCATGGAGGCTATCTCCCGTGTGCCCACTGCCATTCCTGCCCCAACTTTATCTCGTCTACCGCTGCCCGAGAAGTTCTCGGGCGATAGTGCCTCTTGTAGGGGTTTCGTGAGCCAGTGCACTATACAGCTGGAGCTGCTGGCTGCACGATTCCCCTCCGAGCGGGCTAAGGTGGGATTTATTATTTCCCTCTTGTCGGGCAGGGCTTTGGAGTGGGCCACACCGCTGTGAGAGCGTGGTGATCATGTGGTACAGAGTGCCTCGCAGTTCTTGGGCACTCTGAAGCAGGTCTTCCTGGGACCTTGAGTCACCCATGACACCGCACTCCGGCTGCTGGCATTGTCACAGGGCTCATCCATGGTCAGCCACTTTGCCATCCAGTTCCGGACGCTGGCCTCTGAGTTGGAGTGGCCAGATAAGGTCGTCATTCTGGCATTCTGGAGAGGTTTGGCTGACCATGTGAAGGACGCCCTGACCACCAGGGAGATTCCCACCACACTGGAGGAGCTTATCACCGACTCCACCCATATTGATTTTCGCTTTGCCGAGCAAGGGTTGGAGCAGTCCCAGTGTAGGCAGAGGATTAGGTAGGCCCCCAGTTTTGTTAAACCTCTGGAATCTCCCGATCAGGCGTCCGAGCGTCAGGGGGCTTCCTGTGAGGGATCCAGGCCCCAGTTCGCTCGAGCTCCTGTGATCTGTCATGTTTGCCGGCAGTCCGGTCACCTTGCCAACCAGTGCCCACAGCGCCTGGGAAAACTCTCCCTCCTAGTGGCCGTAAGAGGCGGCTGACTAGAATCAGCTGCGTTTTCCTCCAAGCTGTCCTTTAAGTGGACACTTGAGTTTGGTTCTTCCACTCTGGCGGTGGAGGTTTGCATGGATTCCGGATCGGAGGTCAATTATATGTCATCTGCCTTAGCTCAACGGCACGATATCTAAACCAGTCACCGTCAGAGTGGTGAATGGCCCAACTCTACCCTCACAGATTACCCACCAGACCGCCCCCCTTGTTACTCTCGGTGTCTCCATCTCATCAGGAGACGATATCCCTCCTCGTCATGCCTGAGGGTATCGACCAGGTTCTTCTAGGGGTCCCCTGGTTGTGGTATCACTCTCCCCATATAGAGTGGTCCTCGGGGATGATTCTTGGGTAGAGTAAATCATGTGAGGGTAGATGTATGAGGGAGTGCGTTCAGGTTGCCTCCACCGAGATCCCCTCAGATCTCTCCTTGCTCCCCAAACACTATCGTCAGTATGCAGACATGTTCTCCAAAAAGGCGGCGGAAACCCTTCCACCGCATCGCCCCTATGACTGTCCTATTGACCTCTTTCTGGGTGCTGAGCCTCCCCGGGGTCGAGTCTACCCCTTGTCTCTCCCGGAGAAAGAGGCCATGTCGCAATACATCAGGGAGAATCTGGCAAGAGGATTCATTAGGAAGTCCGTATCACCAGCGTGGGCGGGATCCTTCTTCGTCCAGAAGAAGAATGGAGAACTGCGTCCCTGCATCTATTACAGGGGTCTTAATGCCATCACCGTTAACCCCTTTCTGCCATCTGACGTACTATCCCATCCCGGGGGGATCACAGCTGACACCCGGCACTATGTGTCGAGGGGCGGTCATGAACCGCCCCTGACACATTAACCCCTGGCACACTGCGATTAAACATGAGTGCAGTGTACCGGGGGTTTAGGGAAGCATCAGCAGAGAGGGGGCTCCCTCCGTGCTTCCCTGAGCCCACCGCAGCAGTGCGATGTGCAGCGCTGCTGCAGGGGCCTTCTTCCCTGTAGGTCCCCGGATCCAAAATGGCACCGGGGACCTTTGGGGACCTGCAGGGAGCCGGCTTCCTCATGCCTGCTGAGCGCAGGCATGAGGAAGTCTGCTGCAGTGCCTGTGACAGATCAGCGATCTGTTACATGACAGTGATGTCCCCCCTGGGACATTGTAATAAAGTTTAAAAAAAAAAGTGTAAAAATAATTTATAAAAAAATCGCTAAATAAAAAAAATATTCCCTAATAAATTCATTTTTTGGAAATAAAAATAAATAAATAAATGAAAGTACACATATTTGGTATCGCCGCGTCCGTAACGACACGCCCTATAAAATTGTCCCATTAGTTAACCCCTTTAGCGAACCCCTTAAAAAATAAAAATAAAAAAAGCAAAAAATAATTATTTATTTATCATACTGCCGAACAAAAAGTGCAATAACGCGCGATCAAAAAGACAGATATAAATAAACATGGTACCGCTGAAAACGTCATCTTGTCCCGCAAAAAGCAAGCCACCACACAGCATCATCAGCGAAAAAGTACAAAAGTTACAGCTCTCAGAATAAAGCGATGCAAAAATAATTATTTTTTATATAAAATTGTTTTCATTGCATAAAAGCGCCAAAACATAAAAAAAGACATAAATGAGGTATCACTGTAACCATACAGACCCGAATAATAAATCCGCCTTATCAATTTTACTGCATACGGAACGGTGTAAACACACCCCCCAAAAGAAATTCTTGAAATGCTGGTTTTTGTTCTTTCTGCGTCCCAAAAATCGGAATAAAAAGCGATCAAAAAATGTCACGCGCCCAAAAATGGTACCAATAAAAACGTCAACTCGTTCCGCAAAAAATAAGACCTCACATGACTCTGTTGGTCAAAATACAAAAAATTATAGCTCTCAAAATGTGGTGATGTAGAAACTATTTTTACAATAAAAGCATCTTTTAGCGTTCGACAGCTGCCAAACATAAAAACCGCCATAAATAGTAAATCAAACCCCGCTTTATCACCCCCTCAGTTAGGGAAAAATAATAAAATTAAAAAAATGTATTTATTTCCATTTTCCCATTAGGGTTAGGGTTAGGGCTAGGGTTAGGGGTAGGGCTAGGGTTAGAGGTGTGCTGGGGTTAGGGTTGAAGTTAGACTTGGGGGATTTCCACTGTTTGGGCACATCAGGGGCTCTCCAAATGCAACATGGTGTCTGATCTCAATTCCAGCCAATTTTCCGTTGAACAAGTCAAATGGTGCTCCTTCCCTTCCAAGCTCTGCAATGCGCCCAAACAGTGGTTTACCCCCACATATGGGGTATCAGCCTACTCAAGACAAATTGCAAAACAACTTTTGGGGTCCAATTTCTCCTGTTACCCTTAGGAAAATAAAAAATTGGGGGCATAAATATCATTTTTGTGGAAAAAAATATGATTTTTTTATTTTCACGCCCGGACGTTATAAACTTCTGTGATGCACTGGGGGGTTCAAAGTGCTCACCGCACATCTAGATAAGTTCCTTAGGGGGTCTAGTTTCCAAAATGGGGTCACTTGTGGGGGGTTTCCACTGTTTAGGTACATCAGGAGCTCTCCAAAGGCAACATGACACCAGCAGACCATTCCATCAAAGTCTGCATTCCAAAACATCACTACTTCCCTTCCGAGCCCCAACAAGTGCCCATACAGTAGTTTTCTCCCACATATGAGGTATCAGGGTACTCAGAATAAATTGGACAACAACTTTTGGGGTCCAATTTCTCCTGTTACCCTTGGGAAAAAAAATTGGGGACTAAATGATCATGTTTGTGGAAAAAATATGATTTTTTTATTTTCACGCCTGGGCGTTATAAGCTTCTATGAAGCACTGGGGGGTTCAAAGTGCTCACCACACATCTAGAAAAGTTCCTTAGGGAGTCTAGTTTCCAAAATGGTTTCATTTGTGGGGGGTTTCCACTGTTTAGGCACATCAGGGGCTTTCCAAACGCAGCATGGCATCCAATCCCAATTCCAGCCAAAAAAGTCAAATGGCGCTGCTTCCTTTCCGAGCTCTGCCATGCGCCCAATAGAGGTTTACCCCCACATATGGGGTATCAACGTACTCAGGACAAATTGCACAATAACTTTTGGGGTCCTGTTACCCTTGGAAAAGTAGAATTTGAGGGTGAAAAGATCATTATTGTGGAAAAAATATGATTTTTTAATTGTACGGCTGTACGTTATAAACTTCTGTGAAGCCCTTGGGGGTTCAAAGTTCTCATCACACATCTAGATAAGTTCCTTGGGGGGTCTAGTTTCCAAAATGGTGTCATTTGTGGGGGGTTTCCACTGTTTTGGTATATCAGGGGCTTTCCAAACGCGACATGGTGTCCGATCTCAATTCCAGCCAAAAAAGTCAAATGGCACTGCTTCCCGTCCGAACTCTGCCAGGCACCCAAATAGTGGTTTACCCCCACATATGGGGTATCAGCGTACTCAGGAAAAATTGCACAATAACTTTTAGGGTCCTGTTACCCTTGGAAAAATAAAAATTGGGGGTGAAAAGATCATTTTTGTGGAAAAAATATGATTTTTTAATTGTACCACTGTACGTTATAAACTTCTGTGAAGCCCTTGTTGGTTCAGAGTTCTCACCACATATCTAGATAAGTTCCTTGGGGGGTCTAATTTCCAAAATCTGTCATTTGTGGGGGGTTTCCACTGCTTAGGTACATCAGGGGCTCTCCAAACTTAACATGGCGTTCGATCTGAATTCTAGCCAATTTTGCATTGAAAACGTCAAATGGCGCTTCTTCCCTTCTCAGCTCTGCCATGCGCCGAAACAGTGGTTCCCGCTAGAGATGAGCGACTTTGCCTTTTTTCGGGTCGAGTTGGGTTTCGCGAAACCCGACTTTCGCAAAGGTCGGGTCGAACGAAATCAGCAGACTATAGGGAAAAGTCGGGGGTCCGACTGAAACATGAAATCCAATGTAAGTCAAAGGGGAAGAAAAATCAGCAGTGAGAGGAGGACAGGAAACACACTTACAGTGCCCATTTGAATGCCAAAAGCATAAATTCTTATTACTGAAGCTTGTCACCCTTTATTTACTTCATAATACTAGTTACGCACTGAAAAATGGGGTTATTTGGCTAAAGTTGTGGGGGGGAGGGCTGGCTCCAGGTTTTCATGTACCCTGGGCGAAAGAGCGCCCCTTATCACATACCACAACTCATGCTGCTCTGATACGGCAGAGAAATAGTGGTATACTACAAAGAAAAATACTTCACTTTTTACATCTCATGACGTGGCCCATCTATTTCTCCATACAGAATCATTGGTCCCATATAATGTTTGAAACAGTATAAGATGAGCTCCACATAATGCTACAGTATATGTTGGTCCCCATGGATGAAGCTCCACTGTCTTATGGGCCCAAATAATGCTCCATACATAATGAGCCCCATTTCTAATGCTCTAGTGTATAATGGACCCTGTAAATGCTGCTCCAGTGTCTGATGTCCACCTTTGGAATGTTCCAGTGTATGGTGGGCCCCATCTATCATTCTCCAGAGTATAGTGCTCCCCAAAAATTGCTGTCCCAACATTGAAAACAATGAAATAAGTCTCCTCGCTAGGGAATCCCTGTACTAGCCTGGACTCCTCGTCGTTCCCATCTTCCATCTCACTGCACAGTATTTCAACCTTGCAAGTGCTGTGATCCTGAGCAAGCAGGGGGGGCCCATTCGTTGGCGACGGCACTGGCACAGGGCCCCTGATAGTACGGTGGTGTGTCTGACGGCGGGTGGGCCGAACCTGCACTTTCATCTGCAGCTTCCTCTTTGTCACCGTGTAAGATGGAACTGTATATGGGAAGGGTAACCAGAGTTTCATCAGGGTCAGATTCAGGCCGTGTAGAGTGCGAGGGGAATGTAGTGGTCTGGGTCAATGTACCAGCAGATTCATCGAGCAGTGGCTGGGCATCAGTGCACTTGTGTCGCCCCCAGGAGTACGGTCGCCACAGTGGCATTACCTTCCTCCTAGGGAGTGTGATGTCATGCTTGGGAGCAATGAAGGATCTCTCTAGCAAGTTAACTGATTGGGCGGCGTTATTCCCACGAGTCACGACCCTCCAAACAGAGGTCATGAAGGCAAAGTGTTTGTTTTACGTGGGCAGTATGGTTGCAAAGCTGAACCTTACAGGAATGTCCATAAGGGCACCACCAGGAGTGGAGCCTGTGGCGTAATTTGACTCAACACGGGCAACCTCAACCATCCAGTAGCAAAAAAGATGCACACATTGCAAGCTTAATTCCGTTAACGAACGAGACTCCGTCATGCCCCGCGGTCCGAGTCCGGCTTACTAGAAGGACACGCGAGGCTCTGGCACGTGAGATTGGCCAATAACTGGTGTGTCATGCCCTTACATGTCCGTGGCTGCATGTGCGCTACACTGAAAGGGCCAGCGTTTGTCGCTTACAGGTGCAGATAACCCACTGAACACCGTTAGTGATGGGGATCTGGGATTACAATTATTACCCGCGAACGATGATTTCCCAGTAAGTGCAGGTCAACCGCAGTTCCGGCATTAGGCCTAACCGTCATTCCTGAAAAAATGAAAAACTTACGTGTGCAAACCACAGGTGCTGTAGCTTGCTTAATAGCTCGCCAGCCGTTCTCAGGCCCAGTATGGATTACACGTGATTGCACAAAGGTGAGAAAGGGTACCGTATCACCGGATAACATGTATGGATAGCATAGTGTACACATTCAAAATATATGTCTATAGATCAGGAGGCAGGCTCAGACGGTGTCAGGCCCAGTATGGATTACACGTGATTGCACAAAGGTGAGAAAGGGTACCGTATCACCGCACGGTGTCAGGCCCAGTATGGATTTGACGGCCCAGACTACACAGCGGAGGAGCAGGGAGAGGTAAAGATTGCAAATGCTGGGGCCCTGCCCAAGCAAGGGGGGTCCCTCATAGTACGGCGGTGTGTCTGACGGCGGGTGTGCACCACCACCATCAGAGACACTTGATTGCACTATGAGGGACCTTGTGCCAGTGCCCGCGCCCAAGAGTCGGCCTACCCACCTGTCCAGGACAACGGCACTCGCACGGTTTCGTGCGCTAGGTGGTGACCCCGGCCATGGGGGGGGGGCAGCACAGTTAGGGAGTTTTAGAAAGTGGCATATGTTGATGTTGGACATTCAGCTGATGCAAAAGGCAAAATTGTTCAAGTCCCAGGAAGAGGAGGACCAAAGCAAGCCATTTTTCTGTCAACCTATGTGTCATCAGGGGAAGGTGGGACAAAATCCTTGGAAACCCATGCATGGTTCATTTTAATGAAGGTTAGATCATCCACATTTTGGGTCGACAGACGGGTCCTTTTTTCTGTCAGGATTGATCCAGCAGCACTGAAGACTCTTTCCGATAGCACACTTGCAGCTGGGCAAGCGAGCTCCTGTAGCGCATATTGTGCCAATTCAGGCCTGGTGTCCAGTTTAGCGGCCCAATAGTCAAAGGGGAATGACCTGTGAGGGAGAACATCGACATGGGAGGAAAAGTAGTTTGTAACCATAGTTGACAAGTGCTGTCTTCTGTCACTTTCCATCGATGCAGTATTACCAGTCGTGTGAGCGGGACTTGAAAAATCAGTCCACAACATGGTCATGAAACCCCTGTCTCCAACGCCACTTCTGATATGTGCACCACAAACACCTCTTCCAAGCTGCCCCTGGCCCCTACGGCTCGTGTGAGAACCATCACCGCTGCTGTGTGCTGGGAATGCCTCAACCAACCGGTTTACCAGAGTAGCTTGTTTGTTAGCCAATATTAGGTCAAGGTTCTCCCGTGGCATGATGTTTTGAAATTTGCCTTTATAGCGTGGATCCAGGATGCTGGCCAACCAGTAGTCGTCATCGTTCATCATTTTGGCAATGCGGGGGTCCCTTTTTAGGATCTGCAAGGCATAATCTGACATGTGGGCCAATGATCCCGGTGTCAATGATGCAGTGCGACTGCTTGGTCGAGGAGCACTTTCTGGCAAATCCACATCCCTCCAGTCACGCACAAACCCTGTACCAGACCTTGCCACGCCAACATTTTCTCTGGACACAAGAGAAGCATCCTCCTCCCCTAAGTAATCATCCCCATCATCACCCTCCTCCTCCTCTTCCTCTTCTTCCTCCACCTCGTCCAGGAGAGGTCCTGGAGCAGACAATGGCTGACTGTCATCAAGGATTTCCTCCTCCCCTTCATTCTTCATCAACCTCGGCTGCAGACGCCTGCTCCTTAATGTGCGTCAAAGTTTGCATGAGCAGACGCATAAGTGGGATGCTTATGCTTATGATGGCGTCGTCTGCGCTTACCAGCCGTGTGCATTCCTCAAAACACTGAAGGACTTTACAGAGGACTTTCAGCTTTGACCACTGCACACCTGTCAACTCCATGTCTGCCCTCAAAGTGTCTGTCCGAGTATCCTCTCACAAATGCATTACGGCTTGCCTCTGTTCGCACAGCCGCTCAACCATGTGCAGGGTGGAGTTCCACCTTGTTGCAACGTCGATAATTAGCCAGTGCTTGGGAAGGTGTAGCAATCTCTGCTGCTTCTGCATATGACTGGAGTGTACGGGCGACCGGCGGATGTGCGAGCACAGTTTTCGAACCTTCTGGAGCAGGCCTGTTAACTCTGGATAAATATTGAGGAAGCACTGCACTACCAGGTTCAAGGTGTGAGCCAAGCAAGCTATGTGTCTGAGTTTTGAAAGGGCTATGGCAGCCACAAAATTACAGCCGTTATCGCTGACTACCTTGCCTGCCTCAAGATGTAGACTGGCCAGCCATGACTCGGTTTGTTGCTGAAAGTAGTCGGCCAGTACCTCCGTGGTGTGTCTGTCGCCCAAAACACATCATCTTCAACACAGCCTGCTAACGCTTTCCACAAGCTGATCGATAGGGGGACACCTCATGTGCAACACTGGCAGCTGCGGATGGAGTGCTCGTGCGACTGCGCTCTGGGGACGAGCTTTCGCTTCTAGAGGAGTCGGAGGAGGAGGGTCGAATGCCTACAGCCAACTGTTTCCTATACCGTGGGCTAGGCAGCAGAGTCCCACCACTGCTGTCCCCTGTGGACCCTGCATCCACCACATTAACCCAGTGCGCAGTGATGGACACGTAACGGCCCTGGCCATGCCTACTGGACCATGCATCAGTTGTGAGGTGCACCTTTCCACTCACTGATTGCTTGAGTGCATGGACAATGCGGTCCTTCACATAAAAGTGGAGGGCTGGGATGGCTTTGCGAGAAAAGAAGTGCCGACTGGGTAGTTCATAGCATGGTACTGCGTAGGCCATGAGTTCGAGGAAAGCTGCGCTTTCCACCAACCGATAGGGCATCATCTCTAACGAGATTAGTTTGGCAATGTGGGCGTTCAAACCCAGTGTACGCGGATGAGAGGATGAGTACTTTCTTGTCCAACTCATAGTCTCTGGCAGGGTGAGCTGGACTTGAGAGATGCCTATGGTGGAACTAGCGGTGGACAGGGCGGACTGAGAGAGGGTTGATGATGGTGATGGAGTTGGTGTTCTTTCTGATGGCCTAGATTCAGTCTTTCGTTGATATAACATTGTGATTCCCTGACAGCTTTGGCCTTGCAACGACACCTCAACATTTGCTGCTGTGCCAACCGGTGGGCTTACAGTGGGGGAAGGAATGTAGCGTTGCTGACTACCTTCTTTGGGAGCATTTGCACATGTGGTACTTGAGGTTTGGTGTTCCATCCACGCTTGCAAGTGCATGGTGGTTAAATGTCTAAGCATGCAACTGGTATTCAAATTTTTCAGATTTTTCCCTCTGCTAAAGGTCTTTGCACACTTCTTGCAGATAACCTTGGCCTGATCATTAGGATTTTGTTCAAAAAAGTGCCACACTGCACTCTTCCTACTATGGAAGACATTTTGCGTCCTTGCACGCTGTGCTATTTTGACCGTCTGGCCAAGCAGTCCAGCAACTTTTTAGCTTTTTGTAACCCGTTTTTGGACTTCTCCGTGCCTGCCAGATAACAGCTGTTGCGATGTCGATGCTTACTGCGGATGCTCCTCCTCCTCTTCAGAGCTATTGGCAGCGGCACCCTCTTCCCCCAATGGATGCCAATCTGGGTCAACAACTGGGTCATCCATCACCTCCACTTCAATGTCATGTGCACCTTCCTCTGTGTCACCGTGTACGGTGGTATAGTATGCGGGAAGGGGCACCTGAGTTTCATCAGGGTCAGAATCTGGCTCAGTACACTGCGATGACAATGTCGTGCTCTGAGTGAATGTACCAGCAGAATCATTTATCAGTGGCTGTGCATCAGTGCACTCCATGTCAGATTCATCTTGGCCTGGGTAATTCACCATTTCACTTGATAACCCAGGCATGGTATGTGAAAACAGCTCCATGGAGTAATCTGTAGTGTGGCCTGCCGCATCCTTCAATTTTGGTTGGGGTGAAGGACACACAGAAAGGTGTGGTTCATGACCATGAGCCTCTAAAGACGACTCAGTGCTTTTATTTTTTACAAGTTCAGAAGAGGAGGCGATAGAGCTGGAGGCCGAGTCAGCAATGTAGGCCAAAACTTGTTCCTGAAGCTCCGGCTTTAAAAGCGATTTACCTACTCCCAGAAAAGGAGGACTTGTGGAGCCAGACGATGACGCAGGCTTAACACCTCCTGAATTAGGTGTTATTTTGCTTTTGCCACTACCAGCAGATCCAACACCAACACCATCATTAACAGCTGGCAACCCCCGCCTACTAACACGGCCTCTTACACCACACTTCCTCATTTTTTTGAAAAATGTACCCACAATTCCACCAACGATATGGAACTATAAAACAAGGTACAAGGTGTATATAGGACAGGGGAGAATTTAATTCTCCTACCACTTCTGGACACTGATATATTGTGTCAGGCCAGTGTATATCACACCGCTGTATGACAGGCTGAATTTGGCTGGTGTGTAAAATGTGATATATGACGGGAGAAATGGAATGTCCTTTCACACTTCTGGACACTGATGTATTGTGTGAGGCCCAATGTATATCACACCGCTGTATGACAGACTGAATTAGGCTGGTGTGAAAAATGTGACATAGGACGGCAGAAATGGATTGTCCTTACACACTTCTGGACACTGATGTATTGTGTGAGGCCCAATGTATATCACACCGCTGTATGACAGACTGAATTAGGCTGGTGTGTAAAATGTGATATATGACGGGAGAAATGGAATGTCCTTACACACTTCTGGACACTGATGTATTGTGTCAGGCCAGTGTATATCACACTGCTGTATGACAGGCTGAATTTGGCTGGTGTGAAAAATGTGACATAGGACGGCAGAAATGGATTGTCCTTACACACTTCTGGACACTGATGTATTGTGTCAGGCCAGTGTATATCACACCGCTGTATGGCAGGCTTAATTTGGCTTTTGTGAAAAATGTGACATAGGACGGCAGAAATGGATCGTCCTTACACACTTCTGGACACTGATGTATTGTGTCAGGCCAGTGTATATCACACCACTGTATGACAGGATGAATTTGGCAGGTGTGAAAAATGTTATATAGGACGGGAGAAATGGAATGTCCTTACACACTTCTGGACACTGATGTATTGTGTCAGGCCCAGTGTATATCACACCGCTGTATGACAGGATGAATTTGGCAGGTGTGAAAAATGTTATATAGGACAGGGCAGGATTGGAATCTCCCTAGAGTGTAGGTCTGCAAGAACGGAACAACTCCTCGACTTATCCTTACAGAGTCACACCCTTAGCTTCACTGTGGCCGTGATAAGAGCTGTTACATGGTACTGAGAGAGCAGCGTGCACGTACACCGCTGTCCGGTGTATGTTAAATTGTCAAGCTCCGTGTTTTTTTAGTATACGGACTGACACACGCTGTCTCTCTATAGTTTTGAATGTAATCAAACAGCAAATAGACTAGACTGTTTGAAAAACAGACAAAACTATAAGGTGGAGGTCTGTAAGAACGGAACAACTCCTCGACTTATCCTTACAGAGTCACAACCTTAGCTTCACTGTGGCCGTGATAACAGCCATTACACGGTACTGACAGAGCAGCGTACACCGCTGTACGGTGTGAAAAAATGCACGGTCAGTATCTCACCAGGACCAAAAAAAAAAAGGATTGCTTTTAAAAAAGCAGTTTGCAAAGCAGTGTGAAACCAGCAATGCAGCTATCAGGCAGGTAGCCTTATAAGGCAGCCTAACAACCAACAGAGCTGATCCACCAAAATATAGCCTCCCCTTGCACTGCACAGTGACTGGTGTGTTGTACAGGCAAAATCGCTAGCAGCAGCAGCTGATTTTTTTTCTTCTTCCCTGCCTAGCGCTCTCCCTACAGAATCTGCAGCAGCAGCATCTCTCCCTATACTGAGATCAGCAGAAGTAAGATGGCGGTCGGCCTGCACTCCCTTTTATACCCCCTGTGACGCCCCTCAAAGCAAGCCAATCACTTGCATGCCCTTCTCACAGATGGTGGGGACCGCTGCCTATGTCATCACGTTGCCCACAGTGTCCGTTCTTCCTCATTGGCTGAAAAAGGGCGCTGAAGCATGTTTTGAAACGCGACTTTGGTGCTAAAGTCGCCGACCTCGTGGCCGACCTCACGCTGAGGTCGGGTTTCGTTTCATGAAACCTGACTTTGGCGAAAGTCGGCGACTTTTGAATTTTTTCAACCCGTTTCGCTCAACTCTAGTTCCCACCCACATATCAGGTATTAGCATGCTCAGGACAAATTGCACAATTAGTTTTGCTGTCCAATTTCTCCTGTTACCCTTGGTAAAATAAAAAAATTGGACCTGAACTAATTTTTTTTGTGAAAAAAAGTTAAATGTTCATTTTTTTTATACATTCAAAAAATTCCTGTGAAGCACTTGAAGGGTTAATAATAGTGTTGAGCGATACCGTTCGATACCCAAAAATATCGTATCGGATGGTATCGCCCGATACGAAAAAAATATCGGGTATCGCCGATTCCGATACCGGAAGTCCCATTCAAGTCAATGGGACTTCCGGTATCGGAATTTAAAAAAGCCCTTTATTTCCTTGTTGGCTAATTCTACATAATTGAAAACAAATAAGAATCATGTAGAATGTATTGTGGGAGATGGAGGAGACATTAAAGGCATAGTGGTTTATTCAAATCACATGGCATAGCATTAATTCCAATTTTTTTTTCAAGACGTTCGGAGTTAAAAAGATATTGACTATGTTAACCTTTTTTATATTTTGTCAGATATGTATGTTTCACAACTTCCATGCTCTTCACCTTCTTTTGTACTTCTCCCACACTTTCTCCTTCATGATCCGCAGCAGTAGCATTTTTTTCATCAACTTTTTCTTCACATTATTCATCTTCATCTTCTTCCCATTAATTTTTTTTTCCATTCTTCATATTCTTCTTATTCAGCTATTATTAATTTTCATATGCTATTTCTTCATCTTCTTCCTATTCTTCTTTTTCTTCATTTTCTTATGGTGACAGGCATTCCTGTAGTACTTATCTATAAAAGTTATAAGATTACACCTTACGTTCTGCCTGTCACAAAAGATTTACAACAGGATTTGTCCGCGTTCAGTTTGGCCTGCAGCAGCAGGCATTTTCCAGGGGCACCACGAGGAGGAACGGACTCACCCCCATTTACTGCTTAGTCTTCTTCTGCTTATAATTTTGATTTCTTCTATGCTGATTTTTAGTCTTATGCTTAATGTTCTTCTGCTTTCTGTTCTTCTGCTTTTGCTTCTTCTGCTTCTTGTTCTTCTGTCTTTTGTTCTGTATCCTGGTGGTTGTCTTCATGTTCTTTGTCCTCTTGGTCTTATTATTTAAGGTCATATTTCTGGTCTTCTTTGGTGTGGTCTTCAGGGTCGTCGTCATCAGGGTCGTCGTCATAGAGATCAATAAGGATTACCAAAGACAATTTCAAAAAGCTTGATCTTGGAAATGTAGCAGAAGGTACAAGAAGGCTGAGAAACTGACGAGAACCAGCTGACAGTACTGGAACCCGTAGTGGCAGCAGAAGGAACAATAGCCAATGGCACTACTGAAGAACAGCTGACGGTGCTGGACCCCGGTTACTATGCAGGAGGTACCTGTGCTAGAAACCACTACCAAGGACCAGCTGACGTTGCTGGACCTCGGATACCAAGATGGAGGCACCTAGGCCAAAGGCTCTGGCGAGAACCAGCAGACAGTGCTGGCACCCGGATGGGTAGCAGAAGGAACAAGAGCCAACGGCACTACCGAGGACCAACTGACGGTGCTGGACCACGGTTACTAAGCAGAAGGTACCTGTGCTAAAAAGCACTACCAAGGACCAGCTGACGGTGCTGGACCTCGGATACCGAGAAGGAGGCACCTAGGCCAATGGCTCTGGTGAGAACCAGCAGACAGTGCTGGAACCCGGATGGGTAGAAGAAGGAACAAGAGCCAATGGCACTACGAGGACCAACTGACGGTGCTGGACCACGGTTACTAAGCAGAAGGTACCTGTGCTAAAAAGCACTACCAAGGACCAGCTGACGGTGCTGGACCTCAGATACCGAGATGGAGGCACCTAGGCCAATGGCTCTGGCGAGAACCAGCAGACAGTGCTGGAACCCGGATGGGTAGCAGAAGGAACAAGAGCCAATGGCACTACCGAGGACCAACTGACGGTGCTGGACCACGGTTACTAAGCAGAAGGTACCTGTGCTAAAAAGCACTACCAAGGACCAGCTGACGGTGCTGGACTTCGGATACCGAGATGGAGGCACCTAGGCCAAAGGCTCTGGCGAGAACCAGCTGACAGTGCTGGAACCCAGATGGGTAGCAGAAGGAACAAGAGCCAATGGCACTACCGAGGACCAACTGACGGTGCTGGACCACGGTTACTAAGCAGAAGGTACCTGTGCTAAAAAGCACTACCAAGGACCAGCTGACGGTGCTGGACTTCGGATACCGAGATGGAGGCACCTAGGCCAAAGGCTCTGGCGAGAACCAGCTGACAGTGCTGGAACCCGGTTGGGTAGCAGAAGGTACCCATCCAAAGCAAAGTAGCCAGGCCGCAAGCCGGCCGCAGTTACCAAAACCCACAGTCCTACAGGGGGTCCATGTCCCATTGGTACTACGGATCCAGCCTTCAGTGCCAGTTCCCGCAGCCCACATAGGAGTCACCTAAACTGCAGGCACCGTAGAGTCGGCTAACCCGGCCACAAGACGACAGGACAACGGATTGGTGGCATAGTGGCCTTGACACTACCCGGAAACAGCAGGCGTGCTGAAAACAGGCTGGGCAACAGGGAGTACCCATGCCAAAGACACTGCCGAGAACCAGCTGATGGTGCTGGAACCCAGATGGGTAGCAAAAGCTACAAGAGCCAATGGCACTACCGAGGAACAGCTGACGGTGCTGGACCACGGTTACTAGGCAGGAGGTACCTGTGCTAGAAAGCACTACCAAGAACCAGCTGACGGTGCTGTACCTTCGGATACCAAGACTGAGGCACCTAGGCCAAAGGCTCTGGCGAGAACCAGCTGACAATGCCGGAACCCGGGTGGGTGGCAGAAGGTACCCATCCAAAGCAAAGTAGCCTGGCCGCAAGCCGGCCGCAGTTACCAAAACCCACAGTCCTACAGGGGGTCCATGTCCCATTGGCACTACGGATCCAGCCTTCAGTGCCAGTTCCCGCAGCCCACATAGGAGTCACCTAAACTGCAGGCACCGTAGAGTCGGCTAACCTGGCCGCAAGACGACAGGACAACGGATTGGTGGCATAGTGACCTTGACACTACCCGGAAACAGCTGGCGTGCTGGAACCAGGCTGGGCAACAGGGAGTACCTGTGCCAAAGACACTACCGAGCACCAACTGGCATTGTTGGAGCCCAGGGACAATCATGGTGTAGGCTGAGGCCTACTTGGTGGCAGTTTTAGCTTGTTTGTAGGCTACAACAGACTGTCAACGTGCTCCAATTAGGCATCTGTCTCCACTCTGTTTCCAGGATTTCACGTGACCACCAACACCACCAGTTTATGCGTACAGCAGCCGTCTGCCCACTCCACACGTGTCCTGGGTTACTGGGGTTCTGTAATGTCAGCAGATCCCTGATGTGTGTCTGCCAATGTCTCCTGCTCTGTCCACATTCCCACCGCTTGCAGTGGGAAGGTGGACAGCGCAGGAGACAGTGCCGGACACACATTGGGGGATCTGCTCACGTAACAGAACACCAGGAACACAGGAACACGTGTGGAATGCGTGGACGGCAACTGTGAGCAGGAACTGGCAGTGTTGGAGGTCAGGGGAAATACTAGAGACAGAGTGGAGACAGAGGCCAAATCAGAGAATGTTTAAATCTGAAATAGTTACAATTTGGAGGCAGCAGCACTTTGCCCTCCACACAGCAGGGGATCAGCTGACGTTACTGACCCCCACTTTCACATGAACGAGTGTTTTTTTCTGTGTGGACAGCACTTCCGAGCAACAACTGATGATGTTGGA
Source organism: Dendrobates tinctorius (assembly GCF_039654945.1). Taxonomy (NCBI): domain Eukaryota; kingdom Metazoa; phylum Chordata; class Amphibia; order Anura; family Dendrobatidae; genus Dendrobates; species Dendrobates tinctorius. The sequence continues at coordinate 3,264,090 of NW_027361912.1, forward strand.
GCCCAGGGATAGTCATTTTGTAGGCTGAGGCCTACTTGGAGGCAGTTTAAGATAAGACGTTGTTTGAATTTGGAGGCAGCAGGAGAGTTTGCCGTACACACAGCAGAGGATCAGCTGACGTTACCGAACCCCACTTACACAAGAGCGAGTGTTTTGTCTGTGCGGACAGCACTTCTGAGCACCAACTGGCGGTGTCGGAGCCCAGGGAAAATCAGGTAGTAGTCCGAGGCCTACTTGGTGGCAGTTTACGATTGTTTCTAGACTACTACTAACTGTCAACGTACTCCAATTAGGCCTCTGTCTTCACTCTGTTTCGAGTATTTCCTCTGGCTTCCAACCACGCCAGTTGCTGCTCTGAAATGCCGTCTGCACAACTCACACTTGTTCCTGTGTTACTGGGGTTCTGTAACAGCAGCTTCTCCCTAGAGGTGAGTCAGGCAATGTCTCCTGCTCTGTCCACATTTCCACTACAAGTAGTGGGAATGTAGACAAAGCAGGAGACATTGCCGTGCTCACCTCTGGAGATGAGCAGATGTTACAGGACCCAGGTAACACAGGAACAAGTGTGGATTGTGCAGACGGCACTTGAGAGCAGAAACAGGCGGTGTTGTAGGCTGGAGGAAATACTCAAAACAGAGTGGAGACAGAGGGCAAATCAGAGAACATATTAAATCAGAGGTAGTCAGAAGTTGTAGGCAGCAGGAGAGTTTGCCGTACACACAGCAGAGGATCAACTGACGTTACCGAACCCCACTTACACAAGAGCGAGTGTTTTGCCTGTGCGGACAGCACTTCGGAGCACCAACTGGCTGTGTCGGAGCCCAGGGAAAATCAGGTAGTAGACCGAGGCCTACTTGGGGCTAGGTGTAAATCTGAGGTTGTTTGACTGTGGAGGGAGCAGGACACTTTGCCATACACACAGCAGGGGATCAGCTGACGTTACCGAACTCCATTTACACTTGAGCGAGTGTTTTGTCTGTGTGGACAGCACTTCTGAGCAACAACGGGCGTTGATGTAGCCCAGCAAATAAATTCAGGTCATAGAAACATGAACACAACAGGAGACCTGGATCCTGTTGCCAGCCAATTATTTATTCTGGAAGAGGACAGGCAAATTCAGGTGAGATCCAGGCCTTGTTCATTTTCAGAAAAGTAAGCCGGTCAACATTATCGGCGGATAGTCGCATGCGACGGTCTGTTATCACACCACCTGCAGCACTAAAGACACGTTCCAATAATACACTGGCAGCAGGGCAAGCCATTACCTCCAATGCATACTGGCTAAGCTCTGGCCATGTATCCAGCTTAGAGACCCAATACTTGAATGGGGAAGAGCCGTCTGGGAGTACACTAACAGGGCTAGACAAGTAGTCTGTCACCATCTGACGGAAACGTTGCCTCCTGCTGACTGGAGCCGTCTGTGATGGTGTAGCCGTTTGTGGCGGTCCCACAAAATTTTTCCACATTTGGGCCATACTGGCCTTGCCTTGTCCTGCGGCACTGCCTCTGCTACCTCTTTGTGCAGAGCTTCCTCCACTGCCTCCACCCACATGGCTGCTTTGAAAAGCACTACCAGCAACACTTGCAGGGGGAATGGAGAACATGATGGCCTGCACAAGTGTTTCTTGGTACTCCCGCATTTTTCGCTCCCGGTTCAACTGTGGTATGAGGCTTTGTAAGTTGTCCCGGTAGCGAGGATCTAGGAGGGTGTACACCCAATAATCAGCCGTGTGGGGAATGTTGGCGATGCGGCGGTCATTTAACAAGCACTGCAGCATGAAATCAACCATGTGCTGCAGACTGCCAACTGGACCGGAAACGCTGTTCCCAGCTTGAGGCAGCATCTCTGCCTGCTCAGCATCACCCCACCCTCGCTGTACACACTGACTACTAGAGCCTTGTGTACCTCCCTCCTCTGGAGAGATGTGTTCCTCCTCCTCCATTGACTCCTCGTCATCCTCCTCACTAAGTGTCCCCTGCCTGGGCCTTTGTGTGGAAGCACGTTGCGCAGACTTGCCAGAAGCAGATGGCATTTCTGACTCCTCATCCTCGACCTCTTCAAAAACCTCCTCACTTAGTGCTTGTAAGGTTTTTTGAAGCAGACAGATGAGGGGGACAGTCATGCTGATTAGTGCATCATCTGCACTGGCCATCCATGTGGAGTCATCGAAGGCACGCAAAACTTGGCAGATGTCCCTCATAGTGGCCCACTCAGTGGTGGTGAAGTGTGTCCAGCGCACAGTGCGACTTTTTTGCGCCTGATGCAGCTGGTACTCCATTACTGCTGCCTGCTGCTCACACAACCGCTCCAACATATGTAACGTTGAATTCCACCTGGTGGGGAGGTCACATATGATGCGATGTTCTGGCAGGCGGAATCGGCGTTGCAGAGATGCAATGCGCGATCTTGCCATGCTGGAACGCCGCAAGTGAGCACACTCTAGCCAAACCTTGTGCAGCAGTGCATCAAGATCCGGATAGTCCCTCAGAAAGCTCTGCACGACCAAATTGAGCACGTGTGCCAGACATGGTATGTGAGTGAGGTTGCCTAGGCCCAGAGCTGCCACTAGATTTCGGCCATTGTCACTCACTACCAAACCTGGCTGGAGATTCGCTGGCACAAACCACACATCGCTCTCCTGCTTGATGGCATTCCAGAGCTCCTGTGCTGTGTGGCTCCGATTCCCCAAAGAAATTAATTTAAGGACGGCCTGTTGACGTTTGGCCACACCTGTGCTCATATCTGGCCTAACACGCTCATGCAGTGCTGATTCCGAGGAACTAGAGTAGGAGGAGGACTCAATATGTACAGACTGCATTCCTGCAATCCTTGGAGTTGGCAGAATACGTATAGAGCCACTCTCCAGATCTGTACCCGGCTCCACAACATTGACCCAATGGGCAGTGAGGGAAAGGTATCGTCCCTGTCCATGGCTACTGGTCCACGCATCGGTGGTCAGGTGGACCTTGCTACTGACGGCGTTTAGTAGCGCATTTTTAATTTTTCCCTCCACATGCTTTTGCAGGGCAGGGACGGCTTGCCTGCTGAAATAAAAGCAGCTGGGCACATTGTATTGTGGAACTGCCAATGACATCAAGTTCCGGAAGGTGTCAGTCTCCACCAGCCTGAATGACAGCATCTCAAGGGCCAGTAGTTTGGCAATGCCGGCATTCAGAGCCAGTGCTCGGGGATGGTTTGCCGAGTATGGCCGCTTTTTCTCCCATGCCTGTGCTACCGATTGCTGGTGAGTGGCCTGGGAGTGTGCTGATGACTGCGAACGTGGTTCAGTGGGTGGAATTTCACTGGGTCTCTGGACAACAGTGGCAGTGGTTCTTCCATGGCGTTCCAGTGAGGAAGCCGAACCAGCTGTGTGTGAGCTGGAGGAAGAGGCCCCAACACGAGCTGAAGAGGTGGTAGGTGCTGCTGAAGGTTGGCCTACATCTTCAGTGTGTCTGTGTAACTCCACCTCGTGCTTGGTATGCACATGTTTCCACATATTTGTGGTATTGTGGTTGCTCACATTTTTCCCTCGTTTCACTTTCTGATGACACAGCTTGCATTTGACAAAGCAAATGTCATCTGCAACTGTGTCAAAAAAAGACCACGCACTGCAAGTCCTGGGAGCGCCCGTTTTGTGTTTTGGAAGAGGATTGCTCCTCACGGGTGCCAAAGTGGAGGCTACAGGCAACCAAGTCTGCCCCCGCCCTCTCCCTCCTCTTTTGGCCGTTCGGGGAATCTCTTCCTCAGAGCTGCTCCCACCACCTTCCTGTGGCTGAAGCCATGATGGGTCAAGGACCTCATCATCTCCACTCCCCTCTTCAAGCACCAGCCGGTCCTGGGTTGTCTCGCCAGCACAGTACGCACCAGAAATTGGCAACTGAGTCTCATCATCATCAGATGAGCACTGAGGTGTGCTGACAATAGGCACTGGCCCACCCGCCTCTTCAGATTCAGAGGGACAAAGCAGTTGCGCATCACTGCATACTCCCTCTTCTTCACGCTCTAGAATGCTGCTTGGCTGGCCACCTCTTTCCAAGCCAACAGATTCTGAGAACAGAAGTAAAGATTGAGATGGCTCCTGTCCAGGGCTCTCAGACTGCCTGGGCAATTTGGCAGGTGGTGAAGAGACAGATGGTTGCTCTTCAGTGCTCTGGCCTTGGGAGGATGCGGAAGTCATTGAAGTGGATGCGTTAGCTGCCATCCATCCGACAACGGCTTCAATTTGTTCGTCACGCAGCAGTGGGGTACGGCGGGGTCCTACAAAGCTGCGCATGAAGGACTGTTGCCTGGTAAAAGTGGGGGATGCCAGGTCACTGGTGGCCGCAGCAGACACCGAATCCCCACGTCCTCTCCCTGCTGAATCCTCCCGTCCTCTCCCTGCTGAAACTCCACGGCCACGACCACGTGCCTTACTCCCTGCCTTCTTCATCTTGGTAGACTGATAAAGATAGGCAGAAAAGTAAAAAAGGGGTGGCTTAGTGTTCTTATTCCTGAACACCTGCTAACCAGTATAAGAAACACTAATTTGGCTAAGAGTGTGTGTACTACACTTTAATATGATCTAATGTGGCCTACACAACTGTAAAGTGGAGTGTTTGGTGAACTTTATTTCCTTTTTTTTTTGGGGGGGGGGAAAGAAAAGGATGTGACCAAAGTTTGAAAGCTATAGTATCACAAACTTTTTGGAGCGATTACAATGCAGGAAGCTAACCTACAATGCAATTGATGGGGCTCCAAAAAATAGGGTGATACTAGTCTGGCTGGCCCTGAAGGGCACAAGCCAGCAAAAAGGCTCCTCTATCTAATCCTATATAGTGTTTGCAACCAACCAATGACAATCGATGCGGATGGAAGCACACTAATATAGGAACATAAATTTGGATAAATTAGCTGCAAAAAAAGGACTATGTATTAGGCGGTGACGCACACTGAGCGGACTACAGCTAGCGGTGGCTGTAGAACACACTGCAACGTGAGCTGCACTCACACACAGAGAGACCTATCAGACAGCCAAAAACAGTGCAGAGAAATGGGCTATAGCACTGAAAGTCTGCTGAAAGGCTCCGCTGTCCACTCCTTTAGTGTTTGCAACCAACGTATATGGATACGGATGGAAGCACACTATAGAAGAGAAAAAAAAGCAGCAATAAAAGAAAAATGTGTATGAGGCAGAGACACACGCTGGGCGGCCTACAAGCAGACGTGCCTGCAGGACACACTACACAGCGTGGGTCTGCACTCACACAGCCCTTGCAGACAGCTATTAAAACAGTGCTGCTGGGCTACAAAAATGCTACAGTGGTGGATTATGTAGCCTGGGTAGAGCAATAGATATTTTTGATGATCGCTATTTCTAACTGTCCCTCACAGTCTTCAACAGCAGCCTGTCCCTAACTGAATTCACAGCAGAGTGACCAGAAATGGCGGCTGCAGCGGTTTTTATAGTGCATCATGACATCATTTCAGCAGCCAATCACAACCATGCCAGTAGATAACATGCCTACATGCCTAACAGGATGTGCCCACACTTCTGAGGATCCCCATTGGCTGAATCAAATCGAGCGGGCTCCTAGCATTATGGGAACTTCCGATTCCGGTATTCGATATGAAAAAAGTATCGGAATTAAGTATCGGAATTCAGATACAGCTAATATCGGCCGATACCCGATACTTGCGGTATCGGAATGCTCAGCACTAGTTAATAAACTTCTTGAATATGGTTTTGAGCACCTTGAGGGGTGCAGTTTTTAGAATAGTGTCACTTTTGGGGATTTTCTATCAAATAGACCCCTCAAAGTGACTTCAAATGTGATGTGGTCCGTAAAAATAAAATGGTGTTGCAAAAATGAGAAATCGCTGGTCAACTTTTAACCCTTATAACTTCCTAACAAAAAAAAATTTTGGTTCCAAAATTGTGGTGATGTAATGTAAACATGTGGTAAATGTTACTTATTAAGTTTTTTGTGTTCCATATCTCTGTGATTTAAGGGCATAAAAATTCAAAATTGGAAAATTGCGAAATTTTCTAAATTTTTGCCAAATTTCCGTTTTTTTTCACAAATAAACGCAAGTTATTTGAATGAAATTTTACCACTAAAATGAAGTACAATATGTCATGAGAAAACTTTGTCAGAATCACTGGGAACCATGGAAGCGTTTCAGAGTTATTACCTCATAAAGGGACAGTGGTCAGAATTGTAAAAATTGGCCCGGTCATGAACGTGCAAACCACCCTAGGGGGTAAAGGGGTTAAAAACAAATATCCTCTGCCCCCGATATTGGAACTGTTTGATAGATTATGGGGAGTGAGAGTTTTCACCAAACTAGATCTGCGGGGGGCCTATAACCTGATACTCATCCGTGAGGGGGATGAATGGAAGACTGCATTTAACACAAGGGATGAATACCTGGTGATGCCCTTCGGGCTCTGTAATGCCCCGACCATCTTCCAAGACTTTGTGAATGATATCTTCTGGGACATGCTTACCACATCAGTAGTAGTCTATCTGGATGATATACATCTACTCTCAAGATATTGACTCCCACCGGAGAGACGTTTGCAAAGTCTTCGACCTCCTGCGGGCAAGCTCCCTCTATGCAAAGTTAAAGAAGTGTGTGTTTGAGCAGGAGTCCTTGCCTTTCCTGGGCTATATCATCTCCGCCCAGGGATTGGCCATGGATCCTGCCAAAGTACAGGCGGTGATGGATTGGCGGGAGCCCCACTCTCTCAAAGTGGTGCAGCTCTTTATGGGTTTCATAAATTACTACCAATTACTACCGTCAATTCATCCCCCACATCTCGACTTTGGTAGCCCCCTTGGTGGCCCTCACCAAGAAGGGAGCAAATCCCAAGTTATGGTCAGAACCTTTCTCCAAGGCCCTCTCCTCCATTAAGTCCCATTTCGCTAGTGCTCCCATACTACATCGCTCTGATGTAGATAAACCCTTCATTCTAGAGGTGGATGCCTCTTCCGTCGGTGCTGGATCGGTCCTGTTCCAGAAGGACACGCAAGTTGGCCTTTTCGGAGTGGAGACACCTCCTGGAGGGGGCTCGCCACCCTTTCCAGGTGTTCACTGACCATAAGAACTTTGTATATTTGCAGACTGCCCAGCGGCTGAACTCTTGCCATGGTCCCTGTTCTTCTGCCGGTTCCACTTAACCCTACTTTTTCTCTCCGGGGAGAAGAACGTCTGAGCCGATGCTCTCTCCCACTCCGTGGTGTCATCAGAGGAGGAGGAGGAGCCTCGGCTGATTGTCAATTCTAAGAGCCTGTGGACCATGGCTCCGATTGCTCTTGAGTCTGTACCTCCGGGCAAGACATTTGTCCCTGTCTATCTGCATCCTTAGGTCCTCTCTTGGGCTCACTCGTCCAGGCTGGGTGGACATTTTGTGACAAAACGGACCCCTGAACTTCTGGCGAGGACGTACTGGTGGCCCATATGGCCCCTGATGTCAGGGACTATATTCAGGCGTGTGTCTCCTGCGTCCAGAATACGTCCCTTCAGCAACAGCCCGCTGGGCTACTTCACCCCCTGCCGGTGGCTGACATGCCCTGGGAGATGGTCAGCATGGACTTTGTGGTGGGTCTGCCCAAGTCCAGGGGCAGCACGGTTATCTGGGTTGTCACCGACCATTTCTCCAAAATGGTGCATCCTGTGCCTCTTGCGAGGTTACCTTCTGCACGGGGTCTGGCAGCGCTGTTTATTAAACATATCTTTCGCCTTCATGGTATGCCAGATAAGGTAGTCTCTGACCGGGGCCCCCAGTTTGTGTCTCGGTTCTGGAGAGAACTCTGTAGTCTCCTCAGCATTGAGCTGAATCTCTCCTCGGCCTATCATTCTGAGAAGAACGGATTGGTAGAGAGGGCCAACCAGACCCTGGCCACATATCTACGACACTTTGTCTTGGCAAGGCAGGATGACTGGGCATCCCTGCTACCATGGGCAGAGTTTGCATTGGACAACACTCTCTCGGTTACATTCTGCATGGGGTCTGGCAGCGCTGTTCATTAAGCAAGTTTTCTGCCTGCACGGTATGCTGGACAAGATTGTCAGCGACCGGGGTCCTCAGTTTGCATCTCGGCTCTGGAGAGAGCTCTGTACCCTGCTCAGCATTGAGCTAAATCTCTCCTCGGCCTATCATCCCGAGACGAACGGGTTGGTTGGGAGGGCCAACCAGACCCTGGTCACATATCTGTGAAATTTTGTCTCGGTCAGGCAGGATGACTGGGCATCCTTGCTGCCGTGGGCGGAGTTTGCTTTGAACAATGCTGAGGCCGATTCCACCGGTCAGACCTCATTCCTCCTCAAATACGGCCAGCATCCTCTCGTCCCTGTTCCCATACCCGTGTCGTCCACCGATTCTAGGTTGGCAGACTGGGCGGTGGAGGCATGTGACATTTGGGACCGCACTCAGGATGCCATCCGGGCCTCCAAGGAGAGAATGAGGGTCTCCGCCGATGCACACCGGTGCCCCGCTCTGACCTTCTCACCTAGCGACTTAGTGTGGCTCTCTGCCCGTAACATCAGGCTGAGGGTCGAGTCCGCTAAGTTTGCACCTCGCTACATTGGTCCTTTCAAGGTCCTCACACAGGTCAACCCTGTAGTCTATTGGCTGGCCCTTCCCCCACGCCTGGGTATCACTGATACCTTCCACGTTTCTCTCCTTAAGCCAGTTCACATGTCCCAGTTCTCCGAGTCATCTGCCGGGACATCATGCTTGTCCTCGGATGAGTTTGAGGTGAATGCCATTGTGGGCTGCATGGTAGTACATGGAAAAAGTATTATCTGGTGGATTGGAGGGGTCATGGCCCAGAGGATCGGACCTGGGAGCCAGTGGAGAACATCCACGCTCCACTACTCATTGCGGCCTTTGAGCGCAGCGAGGCTCAGGGGGGAGGTAATGTTAGGCGTCGAGTTTCCCCCACTGCACAGGGGGAATCTTCAGCCATGTCCTCTGCGGCCTCAGAGATTCCTACTCAGCAAAGACGTCAGTCCAGGTGTCTTGCCCAGGCTAATGCTAGGGGTCTGGTTGCTCCTTCAGGCTCTGCTGTAACACCATGCTTGAGTCAGCAGCAAGCAGATGCTCCAGGGACTAAGTCCTATATTTTGCCTACTGAGCATGCCTGTGGGATGACCTCTCATTGGAGGTCGGAGGTAACATGCGCAGGTCCCTTTCCTGCTCTCATTGGTCCACTACTGGGAAGGTCCCGGAAGGACGCCGCTATAAAAGGGTCACATGGCCGCTCGGCCATGCTCTAGTATAGACTCTTATGCTTAAGGTGTGTATGATGATGGATGCATGTATCTGGTGACTGACTCATTTGAAACTCCTACCCTTGGTTGTGCCTGTTGTTAGGGTCTAGTGGTTAGAGTCAGCGTCTGTCAGTGGCTAGGCTTTAGGCCCCAGTGCTTCCAGGTCAGCACCTCACGTAGCGCCATATTATGCCATCCAGCGCAAGGCACATAAGTACCGCCGAGCTCTGTGAGCTTAACAGGCTTCGGCATTTATATTCGACGGTAGTGCGGCTCTGTGAGGCAACAGAGTCCGCCTCGTACACACCGGGTGACGTTAACCCGCGTGCGTTCACTTATTATACTGCCATATAATATCTACTATTACTTAGCTGCAGTATTCCATCTCTGCACGGTGGACACCAGGCTGCAAATGCACCTTGTTATTATTTTATTATTTGGTGCGTTCTTCCTGCCTAACACAAGGAATCAGAATTATGGCCGGGAACCTCAAAAAAAGCACGGAACATCTCCAGGAACCTCTCAAGAACTTCAGACCACCATGCTACCAAATAGGATTTAACCAGGCTAGGGCTTGATCAGACAGCAAAGAGGCCATAAATGCTATCATAGTCTGGTCCACTGGAAAGAGATGAGCATGGAGCGTAAAGTGGATCTTGCACTGGTTAATGAAACCGCTGCTCTCTTTAGGGTCTCCATCAAACTGGGAAAAGAGTGGAAGCTGGAGCTTAGCCATTCCACCAGATATTAGAGCAATGTAGTCCACGTTCCCTGATGTCTCTGGCAACTGTGAATAGCAGTAAAGTGACTGCCGGGTAGTTGCAAGGTAGTGACTCCCTTTTACTGGTATTAAATGTCGCAGGAAATATCGAGGAACATGGGCTACATCGGAGCTTTGCATCAACATTTTGTGTAATGGACTGTCTTTGCATCAACATTTTGGGTAAGGGACTGTCTCTTGTTTTTATTTCTGTCTATATATGTTTTTCAGGTATCTTTTTCTGGACTACTTCAGATTCATTGGATTACTTCGGACCTGCATGGAATTTCTTTTTTCATAATTTGGTGAACAGGGAGTGTTTTGGGGGAGTATTTTTTCAAATTTTTTTTGTGCCAATTCTGGGGCGGCTTTGCGCTTTTATGTTTAGGCTTGGACAGGCCCAATAACTAAGAACCTTCCCAGCCTGACAATATAAGCCTGAAGCTGTCTGTTTTACCTTGGCTGGTTATCAAATATAGGGAGGAACTCATGTCTTTTTTTTTAATTTTATTTATTTAGTAGGTTAATCCATGTGCAGAAAATTACACACGTATGGCACTGGGAGTCAGAGATGCATCCACAACTCTTCCCCAATGCGGTTCCCATTTTATTCATTTAAGTGATTTTCCTGCCCCCAAGGGCTTCTGTTATGGTCTTCTGGAAAAATGCCATTGACTTCCATTATACTTGTTACTCGAGTTGAACCTGTCAGAGTGTCTGGTCTGCTCGTTTTGAGAAACGAGCACTTGAGCATTTTAGTGCTTGATCATCACTAAATATAACCAGTTATGGGCACTAGTCTCTGTGATGGGACATTGATCCAGGGAACTAGTCTGATTGCCATAAGTGAAGTAAAAAAAGAATTGTTCCCCTATTACTGGGCATCTTTCTCATTGGGTTTTTGTCTTCCTCTGAATGATCATTTTACATCATAGGTTGAAGTTGATGGACTTGTGTCCCCCATAAACTTTTAAAACTATGAAACACCATCTACCACATTTCAAAGTGGTTTGGGGCATGCAACAAAATGAGGACCATTAGAGAGCTGATTCCAATTAGGGGATGCCACTTTGCTGACTCAGGTCAATAATCTAATATCAAGTTGGCAGAGATGAGTAAATGATTCAAAGATCCCTGGTCCAGAAGCAATGTGAGTATTCTATGTCCACCGTACAGGAGTCCTATGAACCGCCTCTTACCTACCAGCATCCTGGGCTCCTCTCTTGATTAGAAGGCCTGTCATTGTTTCAACGTGAAGCACATATGACATTGACCCTTACCAGCTAACCAATAGAAGGATGCCGGCAGGTAGAACACGGTTTGCAAGGTTCCAGTCCAATGTCCACAGAATACCGGTGTGGCTGCTTGACTGAGTCCTTCAAATTGATTTACACCTTTTCCGAAAGTTCGAGGGTCTAATTGTAACTCCCCCAAATACATTAGTTTATATTATATCCTATAGTATTGCATAATTTTTTTCTTTAGTAAAATATATTTAACTTTACAATTACAGACTGAAAATGTCAGCAGGGAACAATTCCCTCGATGTGAAATATATGTTATATAACCACGCTGAATCAACTACTGGGAGATTTCAGAAAGTAACAAGAACAGCATTACAGGTAATATTCTGTTATCATGTGCAGGTTGTATCCATAACACTCAAATGAATGGTCAGAAATGTATTTGCAAAAAAACACATTCTTTTATGCAAACACTGCTTCTATGGCTATGTTCACACACTGTGTTTTTGGTGCGTTTTTTTTCCACAAGCGAAACCCGCTTTCTTGGCAGTAAGAAACTTGCTTTAAAAAGGCAGGTTTAGCTTATTTTTGTTGCATTTTTTCCTGCGGTTTTATCATGGTACATTTGTCTCATGTGCCTGCTGATAAAGTTTAATTTAAGTTAATTGAAAATATACTGCTCAAAAAAAATAAAGGGAACCCTAAAATACCACATCCTATGTTATGGTGTTCCCTTTATTTTTTTGAGCAGTATAATTTGACTCTACTTCATCAAGTTTTGGCACCAAAAAGGCTTCAAAACCTGATACCTGCATTTTTGCAGCTTTTTTCGCACCACCCATTGCTTTCAGTCGGGAAAAACATAAAAAAAAATGCTGAAAGACACTGGCTTCATTTTGCAAAAGACAAGGTATGGCACAAAATGCTTAGGTCACAATAACAGGATAAAACTAAGGAAAGAAAGAGCGCAATAGGGTCTTATCTGGGTAGAAGATGGAATAAATTCAAATGGAATCTACTCACCTTTTCCAAAGCGGATAAAAGCATGTAAATCAATGTCAGCCTGCTGCACGCCCGAGGTTCACAACCGTGACCGCCAATATAGCTCCTTTTGGATAAAATATTTAGGCTTACTGTGCGCTGCTGAGACCAGGATAAAGTCACCACATGAGAAACTTTTTAACTCTTTATTCCCAACGCGTTTCAAAGTGAAAAACCACTTCTTCTTCAGGGGATGACATGTAGGGGACATGTCATCCCCTGAAGAAGAAGTGGTTTTTCACTTTGAAACGCGTTGGGAATAAAAAGTTAAAAAGTTTCTCATGTGGTGACTTTATCCTGGTCTCAGCAGCGCACAGTAAGCCTAAATATTTTATCCAAAAGGAGCTAGGTCACAATAACGTGCTGTGTGCCTGAGAATTCTGAAATCTCATAGACTTTGCTGGTACTGTAAAGTTAGCATAAAAAACGGCTGAACATAGCCTATTACTACTACGGCAGCGCCTTGAAAAAGTATTCATACCCTGTGAACTTTTACACGTGTTTGAAGTGAAAAGGCAACGATACATGGTGTAAGTATTTAAAAAATAAAAATCTGAAAATTGGGACTTGCATTTGTATTCAGACCCCCTAAAATAATACTTTGTAGGACCACCTTACGCTGCAATACCTACTGCAAGTCTTTGGCGGTTTGTGTTTGTCTCTACCAGCTTTGCACATTTAGAGGCCGATATTTTGCCCGTTCTTCTTTGCACACTTGCTCTCGGTCAGTGAGATTGGATGGAGGCGTCTGTGATCAGCAATTTTCAAGTCTTGTCACAGACTCTCACATGGATTTCAGTCTGGACTGTGACTGGGCCATTCCCGCACATGATTGTGCTTTGATCTAAACCATCCATTGTAGCTCTGGCAGGATGTTTAGGGTCCTTGTCCTGCTGGAAGATGAACCGGTTTCAAGACTTTTGCAGCCTGTAACAGATTTTCTTCCATTATTTCCCTATATTTAGTGCCATCCATCTTCCCATCAACTCTGACCATTTTCTCTGTCCCTGCTGAACCAAAACCTCCTCACAGCTTCAGGGTCCTACAAAGTATTGATTCAGGGGGTAGCAGAACACCAATGCAAGTCGCAATTTTCAGATTTATTTTTTAAAAATACTTAGAAAGCCAAGTATCATTAACTTAAGGCCGGAGTCACACTACAGCGAGATACGGCTGAGTCTCGCAGGTTAAAACCAAGCTCTGGCACCGGCACTCCGGAGCGGAGCGTGCAGCTCTATGTATTGCTGTGCGGCTGCACGCTCCGCTCTGGAGTGCCGGCTCCAGAGCTTGGTTTTAACTTGCGAGACTTGGTCGTATCTCGCTGTGTGTGATCCCGGCCTTACACTTCACAAATACTTGATACTCTGTGTTAGCATATCTCATAAAATCCCAACAACATACATTTAAGTTTGTGGGTGTAACATGAAAAAATGTGGAAAATTTCAAGGGGCGTGAATACTTTTTCAAAGCACTGAATTGCTACTAGTAATACTACTATTATTACTCCCTCCATTGTAACCTGATCAACATGATTTTAACATAGTGGTCTAATAGAAAACTAATAGAAAACACAAGATATATTTTCAATGTAAGCCTTTTTTCACAAATATTAATTTCACCGAAAAGCTTCCACTATCTATTTTTTGAAAGGCATGGACTTGCTGTAAAGAAAGTACACCGCGTAGAATACATTATTATTTAATGGATGCCATTTCACATAATATAACAAAGCCTGCAGTGCTTTTCTTACAGGGAGAAATATGTAAGCCTGCAGGCTATAAAGACACATTAGTCCTGGCTACGTGATGAGGGGCTGTGGATACAACTTAGTGGTAGAGCAGGGAGTCATGGGCCCCCTCCTTGCGGTTCTCTGCTTCATAGGTTAGAGGCTAATTGGACGACGATGCTCTGCCCAGAAGAAGTCTCAGCCACGAAACATGTCACATGATTCAGTTTAGATAAACAAATTTTATCAATTTTATCTTTTTTATTTCTGAGACATAAAGGGGCCCTATTATTGGTTAATAGGTGCAAAGTTGGGGATTTTTACTGTCTATATAACGGGCATGTCCAGGTTTAGGCACTTAGTACTTTCTAGGTGGCATGCTGAGATTATTGTGAGGATCTCCTTCTGTGGCTGGGCCTATTGTTCTTTAGAGAGACCTACAAGCTCGATGTATTATCTTGAGACCATCTAAGTAATGATATGTCCACAATTAGTATACTTTTAATTTGGTTAAGGGGTTGTCCAATACCTATAATTTACCATATATATTCGAGTGTAAGCTGACCCAAGTGTAAGCCGAGGTACCTAATTTTACCCCAACAAACTGGGAAAACTTATTGACTCAAGTGTAGAGTTGAGCGATACCGTCCGATACTTCAAAGTATCGGATCGGAATGGATCGGCCGATCTTAAAAAAAAGTATCGGTATCGCCGATTCCGATACCGGAAGTCCCATTCAAGTCTATGGGACTTCCGGTATCGGAATAAGAAAAATCCTGTTTTTCCCTTGTACAGCCTCTCTGGGGTCTGTACGGGCCTTTCGGGGGGCTGTGCCGGCCTGCCAGGGGGTCTGTGCAGGCTCCGGTGGTCTGTGCCGGCCTGCCGGGGGGCTGTGCCGGCCTGCCAGGGGGGCTGTGCAGGCTCCGGTGGGCTGTGCCGGCCTGCCGGGGGGCTGTGCAGGCTCCGGTGGGCTGTGCCGGCCTGCCGGGGGGCTGTGCAGGCTCCGGGGGGCTGTGCCGGCCTGCCGGGGGGGCTGTGCAGGCTTCGGGGGTCTGTGCAGGCATCGTCCGATGGGACTACAAGTCCCATCGGGCGATGCCTGCTACCATGACAGTGATTGACACATTAGCCAATGATGGGACAGTAGTAGTCCCATCATCCGGCTAATGTGTTGAATGTAAAAAAAATAAAATAAAAAAATTACATGCTACATACATGCTACATATATACTACATGCATGCTACATACATACTACATGCTACATACATACTACATATATACTACATACATACTACATACATACTACATGCATGCTACATACATACTACATGCTACATACATACTACATATATACTACATGCATGCTACATACATACTACATGCTACATACATACTACATATATACTACATGCATGCTACATACATACTGCATGCTACATGCATGCTACATACATACTACATACATACTACATGCTACATACATACTACATATATACTACATGCATGCTACATACATACTACATGCTACATACATACTACATATATACTACATACATACTACATGCATGCTACATACATACTACATGCTACATACATACTACATATATACTACATGCATGCTACATACATACTACATGCTACATATATACTACATGCATGCTACATACATACTACATGCTACATACATACTACATATATACTACATACATACTACATACATACTACATGCATGCTACATACATACTACATATATACTACATGCATGCTACATACATACTACATGCTACATACATACTACATATATACTACATGCATGCTACATACATACTGCATGCTACATGCATGCTACATACATACTACATACATACTACATGCTACATACATACCACATATATACTACATACATACTACATACAATACATTCATACAATACATACATAGACATACAGTACATATAACATAGAGTAACATACTTACCAATACTTGTCACATTGTTCCCCGAAGCCATTGTCTTTTACGGAATAAATATTAACATAACAAACCACAAAAATACTCACCCACGATCCGAAGCAGTCCACGAGTGTGTCCCACGACGATCTTGGGTAGAGAACTGCAGCATCAGCTGATGCTGCCGTTCTCTACGGGCTGCAGGAATCCAATGATGGAAGGTAGGTATCCTTCCGCACTGTATTCCTCCGCCACTTAAAAAAAAAAAAAGTCCCTAGTCTCACTTTATGCCATTGCTGCGTGGGAATTTCCCACACAGCAATGGCATAAAGTGAGACTAGGGACTTTTTTTTTTTTTAAGTGGCGGAGGAATACAGTGCGGAAGGATACCTACCTTCCGTCATTGGATTCCTGCAGCCCGTAGAGAACGGCAGCAACAGCTGATGCTGCAGTTCTCTACCCAAGATCGTCGTGGGACACACTCGTGGACTGCTTCGGATCGTGGGTGAGTATTTTTGTGGTTTGTTATGTTAATATTTATTCCGTAAAAGACAATGGCTTCGGGGAACAATGTGACAAGTATTGGTAAGTATGTTACTCTATGTTATATGTACTGTATGTCTATGTATGTATTGTATGAATGTATTGTATGTAGTATGTATGTAGTATATATGTGGTATGTATGTAGCATGTAGTATGTATGTAGGATGTATGTAGCATGCATGTAGCATGCAGTATGTATGTAGCATGCATGTAGTATATATGTAGCATGTATGTAGCATGTAGTATGTATGTAGCATGCATGTAGTATATATGTAGTATGTATGTAGCATGTAGTATGTATGTAGCATGCATGTAGTATGTATGTAGTATGTATGTAGTATATATGTAGTATGTATGTAGCATGTATTATGTATGTAGCATGCATGTAGTATGTATGTAGCATGTAGTATGTATGTAGCATGCATGTAGTATATATGTAGTATGTATGTAGCATGTAGTATGTATGTAGCATGCATGTAGTATGTATGTAGTATGTATGTAGTATATATGTAGTATGTATGTAGCATGTAGTATGTATGTAGCATGCATGTAGTATATATGTAGTATGTATGTAGCATGTAGTATGTATGTAGCATGCATGTAGTATGTATGTAGTATGTATGTAGCATGTAGTATGTATGTAGCATGCATGTAGTATATATGTAGTATGTATGTAGTATGTATGTAGTATGTATGTAGTATGTATGTAGTATATGTGTTATGTATGTAGTATGTATGTAGTATATATGTGGTATGTATGTAGTATGTATGTAGTATGTATGTAGCATGTAGTATGTAGCATGCATGTAGTATATATGTAGTATGTATGTAGCATGTAGTATGTATGTAGCATGCATGTAGTATATATGTAGTATGTATGTAGCATGTAGTATGTATGTAGCATGCATGTAGTATGTATGTAGTATATATGTAGTATGTATGTAGCATGTAGTATGTATGTAGCATGCATGTAGTATATATCTAGTATGTATGCAGCATGTAGTATGTATGTAGCATGCATGTAGTATGTATGTAGTATGTATGTAGCATGTAGTATGTATGTAGCATGCATGTAGTATGTATGTAGTATGTATGTAGTATATGTGGTATGTATGTGGTATGTATGTAGTATGTATGTAGTATGTATGTAGCATGTAGTATGTATGTAGCATGCATGTAGTATGTATGTAGTTTTTTTTATTTTTTTTTTTTTTTAACATTTAACACATTAGCCGGATGATGGGACTACTACTGTCCCATCATTGGCTAATGTGTCAATCACTGTCATGGTAGCAGGCATCGCCAGATGGGACTTGTAGTCCCATCGGACGATGCTTGCACAGACCCCCGGACATCAGCACAGCCCCCCGGCAGGCCGGCACAGCCCCCCGGCAGGCCGGTACAGACCCCCACAGGGTGCACAGACCACCGGCAGGCCGGCACAGCCCCCCGGCAGGCCGGTACAGACCCCCACAGGGTGCACAGACCACCGGCAGGCCGGCACAGCCCCCCGGCAGGCCGGTACAGACCCCGGGCAGTCCACACAGCCCCCCGGCAGGCCGGCACAGCCCCCCGGCAGGCCGGCAGAGACCCCCGGAAGGCCCGAATTGATGGCGCATCATGATGACGTCAGGCTGTCAATCAACTTTGAACTTCCGATTCCGATGCCGACTTCCGATATTGAAAAAATATCGGAAGTCGGTATCGGAATTCCGATACCGCAAGTATCGGCCGATACCCGATACTTGCGGTATCGGAATGCTCAACACTACTCAAGTGTAAGCCTGGTATGCATTGTCCCCTCATTCCCTCCTGAAATGCACGGACCCCTCCTCCCCATCCTTGTATGAATGGCTCCTCATCCCTATCCTGGTATGCATGGCTCCTCATCCCTATCCTGGTATGCATGGCTCCTCATCCCTATCCTGGTCTGCGTGGCTCCTCATTCCTATCCTGGTATGCATGGCCCCCTCATCCTTATCCTGGCATACATGATCCCTATCCTGATATGCTTGGCTCCTCATCCCTATCCTGGTCTGCGTGGCTCCTCATTCCTTTCCTGGTATGCATGGCCCCCTCATCCTTATCCTGGCATACATGATCCCTATCCTGATATGCTTGGCTTCTCATCCCTATCCTTTTATACATGGCCTCCTCATCCTATCCTGCTATGCATGGCCTCCTCATCCTATCCTGCTATGCATGGCCTCCTCATCCCTATCAATGTATGCATGGCTCTTTATCTGTATCCTGGTATGCATGGCTCTCCATCCCTATCCTGGTATTCAAGGCTAATCATCCCTATCCTGTTATTCATGGCTCTTCATCCCTATCCCTATCCTGGTATGCATGGCCCCCTCATCCCCATCCTGGTATGCATGGCCCCCTCATCCCCATCTTGGTATGCATGGCTCTTCATCCCTATCCTGGTATGCATGGCCCCCTCATCCCTATCCTGGTATGCATGGCTCCTCATCCCTATCCTTTCATGCATGCCTCCTCATCCCTATCCTGGTATACATAGCTCTTCATCCCTAGACTGGTAAGCATGGCCCCCTCGTCCCTATCCTGGTATGCTTGGCTACTCATCCCTATCCTTTTATGCATGCCTCCTCATCCCTATCCTGGTATGCATGGCCACCTCATCCCTATCCTGGTATGCATGGCTCCTCATCCCTATCATTTTATGCATGGCCTCCTTATCCCCATCCTGGTATGCATGGCCTCCTCAACCCCATCCTGTCATACATGGCCCACTCATCCCTA
Source organism: Dendrobates tinctorius (assembly GCF_039654945.1). Classification (NCBI taxonomy): domain Eukaryota; kingdom Metazoa; phylum Chordata; class Amphibia; order Anura; family Dendrobatidae; genus Dendrobates; species Dendrobates tinctorius. The sequence continues at coordinate 3,283,373 of NW_027361912.1, forward strand.
TCCTGGTAGGCATGGTTCCTTATTCCTATTCTGGTATGTATGCCTCTTCATCCCTACCCTGCTATTCATGGCCTACTGATCCCTATCCTGGCATGCATGGTCCTCTCATCCCTATCCTGGTATGCATGGCTCCTCATCCCTATCCTTTTATTCATGGCTCTTCATCCCTATCCTGGTATGCATGGCTTTTCATCCCTAGCCTGGTATGCATGGCCACCTCATCCCTATCCTGGTTTGCATGGCTCCTAATCCCTGTCCTTTTATGCATGGCCTCCTCAACCACATCCTGGCATACATGGCCCCCTCATCCCTATCCTGGTCTGCATGGATCCTCATCCCTATCCTTGTCTGCATGGCCTCCTCAACCCCATCCTAGCATACATGGTCCCCTCATCCCTATCTCTAGTGAGATTCAAATTCTCACCAATACTACATACACCCTCCACCTTTTCATACACCATCCAATTTCAGCCTGTTACATTGAGGTGTAATCTCTACTGGGCCTGAGACAATAGTTCAGCGTCCTCAAATCTCTAGTGAGATTCAAATTCTCACCAATACTACATACACCCTCCACCTTGTCATGCACCATCCAATTTCAGCCTGATACATTGAGGTGTAATCTCTACTGGCCCTGAGATACTAGTTCAACGTCCTCAAATCTCTAGTGAGATTCAAATTCTCACCAATACTATATACACCTTCTACCTTGTTTTAAAGTACCATATAGCTGGTGGTATTTTGGGTACATTTTCACAAAAATGAGGAAGTATGGTGGAAGAGGCCGTGGAAGTGGGCGGGGGTTGCCAGCTGGTCCTGATGGTGGTGTTGGTGGTGCATCTGTTGGTAGTGGCAAAAGAACAATAGCACCTAAGGCAGGAGGTGTTGAGCCTGCGTCATTGTCTGGCTCCACAAGGCCTCAAAGGCTCCCTTTTCTGGGAGTAGGTAAACCGATTTTAAAGCCGGAGCTTCAGGAACAAGTTTTGGCTTACATTGCTAACACAGCCTCCAGCTCTATCACCTCCTCTTTTGAAGTTTCAAAAAATAAAAGCACTGAGTCGTCATTGGAGGCTCCTGGTCAGGAACAACACCTTTCCTTGTGTCCTTCACCCCTACCAAAAGTGAAGGATGCGGCAGGCCACACTACAGATTACTCCATGGAGCGCTTTTCACATATCATGCCTGGGTTATCAAGTCAAATCGTGAATTCCCCAGTCCAAGATGAATCTGACATGGAGTGCACTGATGCACAGCCACTGCTAGATTTTTCTGCTGGTACATTCACTCAGAGCACTACATTGTCCTCGCAGTGTACTGAGGCAGAATCAGACCCTGATGAAACTCAGGTGCCCCTTCCCGCATACTATACCACCTTACATGGTGACACAGAGGAAGGTGCACATGAAATTGAAGAGAAGGTCATGGATGACCCAGTTGTTGACCCAGATTGGCATCCATTGGGGGAAGAGGGTGCCACTGTCAATAGCTCAGAAGAGGAGGAGGAGGATTCGCAGCAGGCAACAACATCGCAACAGCTGTTATATGGCAGGACCGTAGCAGTCCAAAGCGGGTTACAAAAACCAAAAGAGTTGCAGGACAGCTTGGCCAGACGGTCAAATTAGCACAGCGTGCAAGGTCCCAAAATGTCTTCCAAAGTAGGAAGAGTGCAGTGTGGCACTTTTTTGAACAAAATCCTAATGATCAGGCAAAAGATATCTGTAAGAAGTGCGCAAAGACCTTTAGCCAAGGGAAAAATCTGAGAAATTTGAATACCAGTTGCATGCTTAGACATTTAACCACCATGCACTTGCAAGCGTGGACGGACTACCAAACCTCATGTACCACATGTGCACCTGCTCCGAATGAAGGTAGTCAGCAACGCTACATCGCTTCCCCAAAGTGTAAGCCCACCGGCTAGCACACCACCAGCAGCAAATGTCGAGGTGTCATCGCAAGGGCAAAGCAGTCATGGAATCACAATGTTATTGCTATGAAAGACTGAATCTAGGCCATCAGCAACACCACCAACACCATCACCAACCCTCTCTCAGTCCGCCATGTCCACCGCTAGTTCCACCATATGCAGCTCTCAAGTCCAGCTCACCCTACCAGACACTCTGAGTAGGACAAGAAAGTACTCATCCTCTCATCCGCGTACACTGGCTTTGAACGCCCACATTGCCAAACTAATCTCGTTAGAGATGATGCCCTACAGGTTGGTTGAAAGCAAAGATTTCCGCGAGCTCATGGCCTATGCAGTACTATGACCTACCCAGTCGGCACTTCTTTTCGCGAAAAGCCATCCCAGCCCTCCGCGTGCATGTGAAAGACCGCATTGTCCATGCACTCAAGCAATCAGTGAGTGGAAAGGTGCACCTCACAACAGATGCATGGTCCAGTAGGCATGGCCAGGGCCGTTACGTGTCCATCACTGTGCACTGGGTTAATGTGGTGGATGCAGGGTCCACAGCGGACAGCGGCTGTGGGACAGTGCTGCCTAGCCCACGGTAAAGGAAACAGTTGGCTGTAGGCGTTCGACCCTCCTCCTCCTCCAGAAGTGAAAGCTTGTCCACAGAGCGTAGTCGCATGAGCACTCCTTCCGCAGCTGCCAGTGTTGCACACGATGTGTCCCACTATCGAACAGTTAGTGGTAAGTGTCAGCAGGCTGTGTTGAAGATTATGTGTTTGGGTGACAACAGACACACCGCGGAGGTACTGGCCGACTACTTGCAGCGACAAACTGAGTCATGGCTGGGCAGTCTACATCTTGAGGCAGGCAAGGTAGTTAGTGATAACGGCCGGAATTTTGTGGCAGCCATAGCCCTTTCAAAACTCAGACACATACCTTGCCTGGCTCACACCTTGAACCTGGTGGTGCAGTGCTTCCTCAATAATTATCTGGAGTTAACAGCCCTGCTCCATAAGGTGCGAAGACTGTGCTCGCACATCCGCCGGTCTCCCGTACACTCCAGTTGTATGCAGAAGCTGCAGCAATTGCTCCACCTTCCCAAGCACCGCCTAATTATCGGCGTTGCAACAAGGTGGAACTCCACCCTGCACATGGTTCAGAAGCTGGGCGAACAGAGGCAGGCTGTAATTCATTTGTGGGAGGATACACGGTCAGGTGGTTTGCGGGCAGACATGGAGTTGTCTGGTGTGCAGTGGTCGAAGCTGAAAGACCTCTGTAAAGTCCTTTAGTGTTTTGAGGAATGCACGCGGATGGTAAGCACAGATGACGCCATCATAAGCATGAGCATCCCACTTATGTGTCTGCTCATGCAAACTTTGACGCACATTAAGGAGCAGGCGTCTGCAGCCGAGGAGGAAGAGGAGGAGGGAAGCCTTGATGACAGTCAGCCATTGTCTGCTCAGGGAAGTCTCGTGTACGAGATGAAGGAAGAAGAGGAAGGGGAGGAGGAGGATGTTGGGGATGATTATTTAGGGGAGGAGGATGCTTCTCAGGGGGCAAGACAAAATGTTGGTGTGGCAAGGTCAGGTACAGGGTTTGTGCGTGACTGGAGGGATGTTGATTTGCCAGAAAGTGCTCCTCCACCCAGCACTCGCAGTGCATCATTGACACCTGGAACACTGGCCCACATGTCTGATTATGCCTTGCAGATCCTAAAAAGGGACCCTCGCATTGCCAAAATGAAGAACGATGACGACTACTAGTTGGCCAGCATCCTAGATCCACGCTATAAAGGCAAATTCCAAAACATCATGCCACAGGAGAACCTAGAGCTAATATTGGCTAACAAACAAGCAACTCTGGTAAACCGTTTGTTTGAGGCATTCCCAGCACACAGCGGCGGTGATGTTTCTCCCACGAGCCGTAGGGGGCAACATGGAAGAGGTGTTCGTGGTGCACACAGCCGAAGTGGCGTTGGACACAGGGGTTTCATGACCATGTTGTGGACTGATTTTTCAAGTACCGCTCACACGACTGGTAATACTGCATCGATTGAAAGTGACAGCAGTTGTCAACTATGGTAAAAAACTACTTCTCCTCCCATATCGATGTTCTCCCTCACCGGTCATTCCCCTTTGACTATTGGGCCAGTAAACTTGACACCTTGCCTGAATTGGCACAATATGCCTTGCAGGAGCTAGATTGCCCTGCTGCTAGTGTGTTATCTGAAAGAGTCTTCAGTGCTGCTGGATCAATCCTGACAGAAAAAAGGACCCGTCTGTCGACCCAAAATGTTGATGATCTAACCTTCATTAAAATGAACCATGCATGGGTTTCAAAGGATTTTGTCCCACCCTCCCCTGCTGACACATAGGTTGCCAGAAAAATGGCTCGCTTTTGTCCTCCTCTTCTGCGGACTTCTCCAATTACTTCATTTGCAGCTGCTGAATGTCCAACATCAACATATGCCATTTTTTCCACCTCCCTAACTGGGCTGCCTCCCCCCACAAGGCCGGGGTCACCACCTGGCGCACGCACCCGTGCAAGTGCCGTTGCCCTGGACAGGTGGGTGGGCCCACTCTTGGGCAACGGCACTGGCACAGGTTCCCTCATAGTACAATCAAGTGTCTCTGACTTTGGTGCACGCCCGCCGTCAGACACACCGGCGTACTATGAGGGGCCCTGTGCCAGTCCCGCTGCCCACAAGTGGGCCTCCCCTGCTTGCTCAGGGCACCAGCACTTGCAATACTTACCTGTTGTGAGTTCATTTTCCCCTCCATCACTGAGGCCTGGTGAACTCCCTATTCTAGGGAAGGAAGGTAGTGAGCCTGATTATCAGGCACCTGGGACTAATGAAGACAATTGGCTGAGTGGAGTCACTGACTGGATTTAAGGCAGCCTACGCCCTTTCTGCCCTGCGGGTGATTTCTCTGTGGACTCTTGGACACCAGTCTGATTCCTGCTCTCCTAAAGCTAAGTTTTCTGTTTTGCATTTTTGCATTTAAGATTTGTTTTTGTTTTTCTTGCTTTTGGATTCTGCCACTCCCTGCTGGAGTATGCAGTGTTCCGTTAGCTCTGTCTTCTGAAAGTTCCTGAGTGCTGATTTAGTTTTTGAAGCTTAGTTGCTTCAGGGCCTTTTTTATATCAGCTTGTTGGCTTTTGTTTCTGATAGGGTTTTGGCAGATTGCAGACAGCAGCCTTCCTATCCGTTCCTATCTAGGTAGTTTTTGGGCCCCGTCTTTGCTCAGCCTGTCTTTCTGTCTGTGTAAGTGTTTTCATCTTGCTTCACCGTCATTATATGTGGGGGGCTGCCTATTGCTTTGGGGTCTGCTCTGGGGCAGTTAGATCTCCCCTTTCCTTCTTTAGGCCTATGTATCTCTCCGGCTGTGATCGAGGGGTCTAGGTCATCGTAGGAACCCCCCACGGCTACTGCTAGTTGTGTTGATAGGTTCAGGGGTCTGCAATCTGATAGTTGCCAACTTCTCTGGTTTTCTGGACTTAGCTAGCATTTCTATTTTTGCCTTCTACGGTGACTCAATCATAACACTTACCTCTCCCTGCTCCACCATAATTAAATAAGTAAAAAGCAAAAGTGCATTTAAATCATACAGAATTCTTAGTAATACTGTATTTGATCAAACATAGCATAAAAGCCGACCCGCCATCGACAAGGTGACTCTGTGGTCGGGGCGGTCCTACACTGTCTAGTATAAATAACCTTATCATGTGTCAAAGTCTGTGTGAATAAGGGCAGACAAGGACCGGGTCCCAACCAGTGGACACCAGTCAGGGGAAGCTTCTAAATAAAATTTCCAGCTCAGGAGAGGGAGGCCACACCCCAGCTTGCACAGAATGCAAAAATACAAAGAAAAAACACAAAAATTGAGCTTGGTTTGAGTTGGTACACATGCAGCATATAAATGCATGATCACATGGCCAAAAAAGCATACAAGACCTACAAAAGACAAAATGATAAAACCCTGCTATAATTAAATAAGTAAAAAGCAAAAGTGCAGTTAAATCATACATGCATGATTTAAATGCACTTTTGATTTTTACTTATTTAATTATAGCAGGGTTTTTTTCATTTTGTCTTTTGTAGGTTCTCCTGATTAGAGATGAGCGGTGTTCGAGTCGACCTGTTCGCCAAGTAAAAATTCCAGCTGTTTTGGGCGGTGTTCGAGCTGTTCGTCGAACTCGAACACTTTGCTTAAAATTCGGCTGTTCCAGGTTCCGTTCGAGAACGGTTCGTTCACCAAAAGCGTAACTTCATTTTCACATCAATAATGGTTTTCAGTGGTAATAGACTGTTTCATGGCATAGTAGCGGTTTGTGGTAGAAAGCGGTGTAGTGCACCTGTCAAGGAGCTACATCGTGTATGTTTCTAATAATTTTTTACCACATCTTGTCCAGAAAATCCTTTAGGGCCTTGTAGCACTGTCTGCTACTCAGCAGAGGAACCCACCAATGAACCTAGCTATGCCGCCTGTTTATGAAAGAACCAGTTTTTGACTGCATTTAGCCCAGTCAATACTTTGGGCCTAGTAACTGTGTCTGCTACTCATCAGAGGAGCCCACCCGTGAACAAAGCTGTGCCGCCTGTTTATGTAAGAACTATTTTTTAACTCCATTTAGCCCAGTGAATACTTTGGGACTAGTACCGGTGTCTACTGCTCAGCAGAGGAGCCCACCTGTGAACCTAGCTATGCCGCCTGTTTATGTAAGAACTGCGTGCTACTCAGCAGAGGAGCCCAGCTGTTAAGCATGTTACAGCACCTGTGGTTTGGACACTTAATTTTGTCATTCTTTCTGGAATGCCGGTTAGGCCTAATTCCGGAATTCCGGTTGACCTGCACTTACTGGGAAATCCTCGTTCGCGGGGAAGAATTGGAATCCCAGATCCCCATCACGAACAGGGTTCAGCGGGTTATCTGCACCTGTAAGCGACACACGCTGGTCCTTTCAGTGTAGCGCGCATGCAGCCCTGGACATGTAAGGGCATGACAGACCTGTTATTGATCGATCACGCGTGCCAGAGCCTCGCGTGTCCCTCTCGTAAGCTTGGGGCATGCCGGAGTCTCGTTCGTTAATGGAATTAAGCTGACAAATTGCTAGCGCAACTAAAAACGGACATTCACCACCACCCACTGAATCGACAAAGCTTGCAATCTGTCCATCTTTTCTGTAGCTGGCATGGTTCAGGTTTCCCGGGTGGAGTCGAATTAAGCCGCAAGCTCCACTCCTGGTGGTGCCCTTCTGGACATTCCTTTAAGGTTCAGCTTTGCAACCATACTGCCCCCGGAAACCAAACACTTTGCCTTAATGGACACTGTTCGGAGGTTCGTGGGAATAACGTCACCTGATCGGCACTTGGCATAATTTATGGTGGGAAGTTTGACGGTATATGATCGTCTTCGATTTCAGATTTTTTTTTTTTTGTATTTTACATTTTTATTCCTGCCTTTCTTGACTTCATAAGGGCATGACATGCCTATATCTGTGTCTCCTCCTCCTCCTCCTTTTACTCCTCCACCTCTTTTCTATACGTAGTTGCCCTTTTCCATATGTTATTTTTTGTCTTCTGAGCATTTTGTCTGCTTTGGGACACCTTTTAAGATGTTTTGCAATTGTTTTCTATGTGTTAGTATGTGTTTGTGTTTGCATGCCATTGTTTTCAATGGTGTTCGACGGTGTTCGTCGAACGTTCGACGAACATTCGACGAACTTGCCTCCTGTTCGACGAACCAAAACAAACTCGAACACTAGCGGGGTGGCTCAACACTACTCCTGATACCTGGTATCTGGTGATACTGTACCCTTTCTGCCAGGAAGTCCTCCTCCACCCACCACTCTAAGTGTATCATTGACACCTGGAACATTGTCCCACATGTGTGATCATTTCTTGCGAATCTTCTTGTTATATTGTGGTGTGATCCATCCTGAGCGTGTGACAGTCTGTGGTTTACTCCTGCAATTTAGATGTACATTTAAAAATTACCCCAACACTAGTGTATACAGCTCTACGCTTGTGATACATTACCCATTTACTGCTTTTTATATTCTGGTCTAATCCAAACTGACCAAGTGAGAGTTATTTTCTGACTGTGGAAATAAATACTGAGATTGACAATGACCCCTACACTGTTTACAGCTGTACTCTTCAGATCCATTACCGTTTTATGGCTTTTTATATTGTGTTGTAATCCATACTGAGCCTGAGAGCATCTGTGTCTGCCTCCTGAAATATCTATGGAGATTTAGAATGTTTAAACTATACTATATATACCTGCTATGTGATGATACTGTACACTTTTTCTACTTTTTATATTCTTGTCTTATCCATACTGAGCCTGTGAGCGTCTCTGTGTGACAGATGGAATATATAGGGAGATTGACCATTATCCTTTGACTGTATAGAGCTGTACGCTTCTGACACAGTACCATATATCTGATGTTATTTTGGGTTTATTTTCTGCAAAATTTTGAAGTTTGGTGGAAGAGGCCGCGGACGTGGGCGCTGGGGGGACAGCTGGTGCTGATGGTGGTGGTGCATCTTCTGGTAGTGGCAAAAGCACAATAGCAGCTAAGGCAGGAGGTGTTGAACCTGCGTCATGGTCTGGCTCCGGAACGCCTGGAAGGCTACCTTTTCTAGGATTAGGTTAACCGCTTTTAAAGCCGGAGCATGAGGAACTGGTTTGGCTAAGGCTACTTTCACACTTGCGTTTTTTTGCTGTCCGTTTTTTGCTCACACAAACGCATGAAAAAAACGCATCATGCGTTTGTGTGTGTTTTTTTGCGGGTTTTGGTGCATTTTTTTGCGCATACGTACGCATTACAATGAACACATATGCGCACCCATAGACTTTAATGGGTGTTTTGCTGTAAAAAAAATGCATTGCTTGCGCATGCGTTTTTGGGGGGCAAGTCGGACGCACAAAAAATGCAACAGGATGCATTTTGTGCGACCGAGCGCACACTACAAAAAAACGCATGCGCATATAAATGCGTACAAACGCATGTGTATGCGCACCTATGCGCACCCATGTAAAAGATAGGGGAAAAATGCATGGTTTTTGCGCTAAAAAACAACGCAAAAAAAACGCAAGTGTGAAACCAGCCTTACATTGCCGAAACAGACTCCAGCAAATATGCCCTCCTTTTCTGAAGTTTCAAAAAATGCAAGCACTGAGTCGTCAAGTGCTGGCTCCTGGTCAGGAAGAACCCCTTTCCTTGTGTCCTTCACCCCCACCAAAAGTGAATGATGCAGCAGGCCACACTTCACATTAGTCCATGTAGCTCTTTCTATCATACATGCCTGGGTTATCAAGTCAAATCGTGAATACCCCAGTCCAAGATGAATCTGACATGGAGTGTGGGTGGCCAGCCAGGGCAGTGGGGTTAATCGGTACCAGGCCGGTGTCTCAGAGAGATGTGTCACGTTGGTGGTGATGACCCGTTCCGTGGCACTGGGCGTCCATGCAAAGGGGTGAATAACGTTTATAGGTGAATAATACGTGACGCCACCTGTGGTTTCTGATCAGATTGACCCGCGCTGCAGTGTCGCTTCTCTAGGACAGATGTTGTGGTGCAGCTAAGATGTAGAAGCCCTGCACAGGTAGGGCCATAGTCGCAGGGCAGATGAAAGAGTTGGTAGATGGTGTGCAGTGCAGGATGTAGCAGAGCCGTGCGCCAGGAGCAAGAGAAAGATGACAGACACAGTCGTGCAGTTCCTTTACCTGTACTTGGTAAGTGCCGTCCAGGACCCAGAGTACAGATGGAGGAGTTGGTCAGCCTGGAAGCAAATTTGGAATTCTCTCTCCGCAGATAGGTGGTGTGGCCTACGTTCTAGTTCTTATCTGAGGTACTCGCAGTACTGAGTTCACTGAAGTTCCCCCTGTTGACTCTCTTTTGGAACTTTCTCGTATGGCAGGCAGGCAGCCATAGCCTTTTCCTTCTAGCTCACACACGTCGCTGCTGGGGCCTCCAAGCCTTAGTTGGGAACAGAGCATTTACAGCTGCTACTTCCTCCGGTTCCTGCTGCAGGACCGTCAGTGTCCCTACAAACTCAGAGACTGGAATCCAGACCATGCGCTCCAGCTAGGACTGAGCCTTAACTCTGCTGATCCTCCCGCTCCCCTTCTCACGTCCACACACTTCCCCTTCCCTTCACAGACTGCCCTAACTTCCCTCCTCCCGACCACAGAGAGCAGCTCCTCAGCAGTCAGTTTCAGAGGTCTCCCTCCTGGCCTGGAGTGGGAACTGTGTTGTGTGTTGGTTTAACTGCTAGAGAGATCCTTTGTTGCTCCCAAGCATGACATCACACTCCCTATGAGGAAGGTAATGCCCCTGTGGCGACCGTAATCCTGGGGGCGCCACAATTGCACTGATGCACAGCCACTGCTTGATGATTCTGCTGGTACATTGACCCAGACAACTACATTCCCCTCGTACTCTACACAGCCTGAATATGACCCAGATGAAGCTCAGGTTCCCCTTCCAGAATACTATACCATCTTACACTGTGACAAAGAGGAAGGAGCAGATGAAAGTGCAGGTTACTTGAGCAGGTGGGGGGGCATACTAATGGGCGACGGCACTGGCACAGGGCCCTTCAAAGCATGCCCCGCCGTCAGACGCATTGAAATACTTACCTCTCCCTGCTTCACCGCTGTGACGTCTTCCGCGTTTCCTGACAGTGACATTCTGGTCAGAGAGCGCGATGACATCACGTCTGTACTCCCTCTGTCTAAACAGTCCAAGTGCAGTGAGATGGAAGATGGCGACGACGAGGAGTCCAGACTAGTACAGGGATTCCCTAGCGAGGAGACTTATTTAATTGCTTTCAATGTTGGGACAGCAATTTTTGGGGAGCACTATACTCTGGTGAATGATATATGAGGCCCACCATACACTGGAGCATTCCAAAGGTGGACATCAGACACTGGAGCAGCATTTACAGGGCCCATTATACACTAGAGCATTAGAAATGGGGCCCATTATACACTCACTGGCCACTTTATTAGGTACACCTGTCCAACTGTGTGTTAAGACTTAATTTCTAATCAGCCAATCACATGGCGGCAACTCAGTGCATTTAGGCATGTAGATATGGTCAAGACAATCTCCTGCAGTTCAAACCGAGCATCAGTATGGGGAAGAAAGGTGATTTGAGTGCCTTTGAACGTGGCATGATTGTTGGTGCCAGAAGGGCTGGTCTGAGAATTTCAGAAACTGCTGATCTACTGGGATTTTCACGCACAACCACCTCTAGGGTTTACAGAGAATGGTCCGAAAAAGAAAAAAAATCCAGTGAGCGGCAGTTCTGTGGCCGGAAATGCCATGTTGATGCCAGAGGTCAGAGGAGAATGGGCAGACTGGTTCGAGCTGATAGAAAGGCAACAGTGACTCAAATTGCCACCCGTTACAACCAAGGTAGGCAGAAGAGCATCTCTGAACGCACAGTGCGTCGAACTTTGAGGCAGATGGGCTACAGCAGCAGAAGACCACACTGGGTACCACTCCTCTCAGCTAAGAACAGGAAACTGAGGCTACAATTTGCACATGCTCATCGAAATTGGACAGTAGAAGATTGGAAAAACGTTGCCTGGTCTGATGAGTCTCGATTTCTGCTGCGACATTCGGATGGTAGGGTCAGAATTTGGCGTAAACAACATGAAAGCATGGATCCATCCTGCCTTGTATCAACGGTTCAGGCTGGTGGTGGTGGTGTCATGGTGTGGGGAATTTTTTCTGGGCACTCTTTGGGCCCCTTGGTACCAATTGAGCATCGTTGCAACGCCACAGCCTACCTGAGTATTGTTGCTGACCATGTCCATCCCTTTATGACCACAATGTACCCAACATCTGATGGCTACTTTCAGCAGGATAATGCGCCATGTCATAAAGCTCGAATCATCTCAGATTGGTTTCTTGAGCATGACAATGAGTTTACTGTACTCAAATGGCCTCCTCAGTCACCAGATCTCAATCCAATAGAGCATCTTTGGGATGTGGTGGAACGGGAGATTCGCATCAGGGATGTGCAGCTGACAAATCTGCGCCAACTGTGTGATGCCATCATGTCAATATGGTCCAAAATCTCTGAGGAAGGCTTCCAGCACCTTGTTGAATCTCTGCCACGAAGAATTGAGGCAGTTCTGAAGGCAAAAGGGGGTCCAACCCCTTACTAGCATGTGTACCTAATAAAGTGGCCAGTGAGTGTATATAGAGCATTATTTGGGCCCATAAGACAGTGGAGCTTCATCCATGGGGACCAACATATACTGTAGCATTATGTGGAGCTCATCATATACTGTTTCAAACATTATATGGGACCAATGACTCTGTATGGTGAAATATATGGGCCTCCTTACTCTGTATAGCGCACTATGCGGTGGCCATAATACTGTATGGAGTAATATACTGTCCGTTTTTGGAGCTATTGGAGAATTTAAAATGGATATCAGTCATGAGATGTAAGAAGTGAAGTATTTTTCATTGTACTATACCGCTATTTCTCTGCCGTATCAGAGGATCATGAATTGTGGCATGTGTTAAAGGACCCCAGTGACACTCTTTGGTCCTGGGCCCACGAAAACCTGGAGCCAGCCCTACCCCCCCCCACAACTTTAGCCAAATAACCCCCAGTTTTCAATGCTTAACTATTATTATTAAGTAAATTAAGGTTGACAAGCTTAAGTAATAAGAATTGATGTTTTTGGCATTAAAATGGGCACTGTAGGTGTGTTTCCTGTCCTCCACTCCCTGCTGACCTTGGTTCCCCATTGACATGCATTGGGTTTTGTGTTTCAGTTGGCCTTCAACTTTTCACGATAATCGGCCGATTGCGTTCGACCCGACTTTTGAGAAAGTCGGGTTTCATGAAACCCGACTCGACCCAAAAAAAGACAAAGTCGCTCATCTCTAATGATGAGAGTTTGGAAAAGTTGGGCTCGTCGCCCAGGCCAGACACATACAGGTCGCACTGAGGTGCGCGGAGGGCACGTACTCTCTCCTCAGCCCTGCCCCCCCCCCGGGTGTCCCACACCTGTATCTGCCCGTGCACACCGGAGAGAGCTAGCAGGTCTCGGCTCTAGGGGGAGAAGGCGCATTGAGGGGGGAGCGGCTCGTACACACTGCCTGCTGCCACCATTGCTCCGCTCGTAGCCACGTGTATATTGAAAGTCCAGTAATTAGTAAAATTTTGTGACAGATCCACTTAGGTTGTTTTCTGTTCTAAATATCTGTTAACACATTTGTTAGAACAACTTTTATACAATAACTGAAACATTGTTAATGAAAATAATGATATATAATGAAAAATAATATCAGGATCAAAACTTTTGGGTCTTTTAGCTTTTCTGAATATGCATGAAAATATTTATAACTTCTCTTTGTACCAAGAATTTTATCTCCTGGCATTTACCAGTTATGAAAACATTCAGCTTTTGATTTTTCTTGTCATTTTATTAATTTATCTGCTCTGCGTACTGGAAAATACTCTTGTCACCTTCATTGTATGTCTGACCTCTCAGCTGCATAAACCTATGTATTTTTTCCTATGTAACCTCACAGTCCTGGATATCATATACGTCTCTGCTATCTTACCAAAGCTAATTGTGATCACATACACGAGAGACACTGGTATATCAAATGCAGGATGTTTCACACAAGTATTTTTGTATGTCTTCTGTATTGGAACCGAATTTTTCTTACTTGTGTGTATGGCCTATGACCGATATGTAGCCATTTGTCTTCCTTTACATTACATGCTCATCATGAACCCTAAGAAATGTTTGATTTTATCTGCATTTTGTTGTAATCTTGGCGTGTTCAATGCCATGATGTATGCTCTGCTCCACTCTAAGTTAACGTTCTCCAGTTCTCGTGAAATCAACCATTTCTTCTGTCACATGAAATCAGTACTTGCGCTCTCCTGCAGTGATACCACCAGCATCAGGATTTTGATAACCATCGATGGCATAGTTTTAGGGTTCTTCCCATTTACACTCATTCTTGTTTCTTATATATACATCATATTAACAATTCTGAAAATACATTCTACATCGGGAAGACACAAAGCCTTCTCTAGTTGTTCTTCTCATCTGATGGTCGTTTTATTGTTCTGTTTGACGTCTCTCATTCTTAATATGAAATCGGAAACCAAGGTTTCCCAAGAACAGGACAAGCAACTGTCTTTGCTGTACATTGCCTTTGCTCCTATGTTGAACCCATTGGTATATAGCTTAAGAAACAAAGATGTCCTAGAAGCAATCAAAAGACAAATTTTCAGAGCTCCCAAACTTTTGCTAGTTTGTAAGCATAGATGAGTGAGTTGTATTTTTTCTGAATGGAATTGAATTCTATTTAAATTTTACAAAAATCTGTATACTTTAGAATACGAATTTTTTTGCAATTTGAAACCTTGAGAATTGAGCAAAATGGTGACCAGCTGCAATTTTGCTTAACTATAGTAGACTGGCAAATAATTAAGAAAAATAATGATACTCATCTCACCGCCCACTTGTCCCAATGTCCCCGCAGCCCACTGTTTGGTCTTCAACGCCTTTTCTTTACATCTATCGCCCATTCTCTCTGGTTTCTTCACTCTGGAGAGGATCTTCTGAGTCTACTATGCCATGGAGGTCATTGCATGCCATGCCATCGTGGCATGGGTCATGAGTTCACAATGTGTGTTGCCCGACAGAGGTGCCTGAGGCTTACCCAGAAGAACCTTCTTAGAGTAAAGATGACTGACAAAATACATGATGGCCAAAGGAGAAAAGAAGATGTGCGGAACACCAGAGAGTGGTCTGCGGGGACGGCAATTGAAAAGAGACAAGACACTTCTGGAAAGAGGTGGTGCAAAAGTAGGATAACAAATCTGTCTTCATTACCGTAAAAAACTTGGCACTCTTTTTGATGTATTCAAAAGAATTATTTATTAACAGTGGCAAAATCCAGAAAAAGAACTGAGACGTTTCGGTCACTACAAAACCTTCATCAGTCATCTGGATAGTAGAGGGCTTAGAGCTGCAGCACCAGGTGTGGGTTTGCAGTATCCACTGCTAAGGATGGTTTCACACTTGCAACTGCAATGCGAGAAACTTGAGCGAGTCTCTGACCTCAATACCCAGCACTGCCGCCAGCACTCGGGACTGGAGTGTACGGATGCATGAATTTCTATGCAGCTGAACGCTCTGGTCTGAACCACTGGCAGCAGTGCTGGGCAGTGAGGTGAGACACTTGCGCAGTTGCAAGTTTGAAACCGGCCTAAGACTGAATGTCTTCCACTCTTAACGGTGGATACCGCAGACCCACACTTCGGGCTGCAGTTCATAACCCTCTACTATCCAGTTGACTGATGAATGTCTTGTAGTGACCGAAATGTCTCTATTAGTGTTGAGCATTCCGATACCGCAAGTATCGGGTATTGGCCGATATTCGCTGTATCGGAATTCCGATACCGAGTACCGATATTTTTTCAATATCGGATACTGGAATCAGAAGTCCCCATAATGCAATGAGCCACTGTTGTGGCTGTGATTGGCTGCTGAAATGAGGTCTGTGCGCATCATGATGTGCGGTTTGTGCCAACTGCGGGGGGTCTGTGCCGACTGTCGGGTGGTCTGTACGGGCCTCTCGGGGGTCTGTACAGGCCTGTCGGGGGCCTGTTCCGCCTGCCGGTGGTCTTTACGGGCCTCTCAGTTGCATGTGCCGGCTGTCGGGGGCCTGTGCCGGCTGCCGGTGGTCTATACGGGCCTCTCGGGGGCCTGTGCCGACTGTCGGTAGTCTTTGCCGGCTGCCGGGGGCCTGTGCCGGCTGCCGGTGGTCTGTACTGGCCTCTCGGGGGCCTGTGCCGGCTGTTGGGGGCCTGTGCCGGCTGCCGGTGGTCTGTACAGGCCTCTCGGGGGCCTGTGCCGGCTGTCGGTGGTCTGTGCCGGCTGTCGGTGGTCTGTGCCGGCTGCCGGGGGCCTGTGCCGGCTGCCGGTGGTCTGTACGGGCCTCTCGGGTGCCGGTTCCGGCTGCCGGGGGCCTGTGCCGGCTGCCGGTGGTCTGTGCGGGCCTGCCGGGGGTCTTGTGTGTATGCAGGCATCGTCCGATGGGACTACAAGTCCCATCGGGCGATGCCTGCTACAATGACAGTGATTGACACATTAGCCAGTGATGGGACAGTAGTACTCCCCTCATCCGGCTAATGTGTAGAATGTAAAAAAAAAATACAAAAAAAACATACTACATACATACTACATATATACTACATTCATACAACATACTGTGAGAATCATGTGGGAATAGTGGATGAGGGCAGGTATATCTCGCCCAGATTCCTTTCCTATGTGGCCTAGTCTGGTCAGTATTGCACCTGCTTACTAATGGATAATGGGACTGGATATAAAAGGATGCAAGGTGGTTGTGTGAGTGTCTCAGCCTGGGAACACAGAGAGCCTGTCTGTGTGAGAGACACACACGTGAGTGAAAGCAGTGCCCACTGCAACTGTGGTTTGGCTGGACGGGAGAAGCCCGCCAGTTGGTAGTTAGGTTGTCCATTGTTTAGTTAGTGCCGGACAGGCAAGGATTTGTTTTATGTTTTATTTCCTTTTGCATTGCTTTCACTATTAATAAACCTGACCCAGGGTCAGTTACACCCGAATACCAGCTCTGCGCCTGAGATTCAAGCGGAACGCACGTGACCTTTGACCCCAGCCAAGCCGATCCCGGAGTGTTTTATCACATTGTGGTGGAGAATGCGGGCACCACGTTGCAAGCATGTGCATGGAGGACGTGGTGAAAGCGCTGGTACAGTCCACCGCCGTCCAGCAAGAAGCTAATCGGGTGATGATGGCCCAGCTGAAGGAGTTGGTAGACATGACAGCTACCGATCGTTCGCTTCTCCAGCAGGTGGCGCAGCGCCTGGCAAGCCTACAGGAGGTTAACCTGGAAGCCGAGTCGAGAGTGATTCACGTGAGTCGGTACTGGCAGAAGATGACGACCGAAGATGACGTCGAGGCATACCTGACCACGTTTGAACAGACGGCGGTGCGAGAAAAATGGCCGAAGGCACGATGGGCCGGCCTGATTGCCCCGTTTCTTTCCGGTGAGGCCCAAAAGGCATATTATGACTTGGAACCTGAAGCTGCGCAGGACTTTGACATATTGAAATCCGAGATCTTGGCCCGGCTGGGAGTGACGACCGCTGTCCGTGCACAGAGAGTGCATCAATGGACTTATCAGCCGGATAAACCACCGCGGTCACAGATGTTCGACCTGATCCACGTGACGAAGAAGTGGCTACAACCCGAGGTGCTGACAGCACCAGAGATAATCCAGAGAGTCATCATGGACAAGTACCTGAGAGCTCTACCGCCAGCCCTGAGGAAGTGGGTAAGCCATGGAAATCCTACGACGGCAGATCAACTGGTGGATCTGGTTGAACGTTACTCCGTGGCGGTAGGACTCCGGGACGACGCTACCCAACCTCGTTCTTCATCATCTCCACGTGGAACCGGTAAGACTGTTCCAGGGAGTAGGGGAGATGGAAAAATCCCTAAGACAGTGGGGGAGGAAAACGGGACTGCCCGCACTGCGAGGCCGAGAGTAACGAACTATGGTCTAAGCAAGGGGCCCGTTAGGTGTTTCCGCTGCCAAGAGATGGGACATATTGCTGCGAACTGTCCGGTCACTACTGAACCCATGCAGTGCGACGTCACAGACTCTAAAAACCGCATGTCTATGGTTGCACGGGTGGTGAGTGTGAATGCCGGTCAAAAGGATGTGGAAAAACACTTGTGTGATTTAATTGTTGATGGCAAAAATGTGGTGGCATTGTTAGACTCGGGAAGTGTGGTGACTCTGGTGAAGGCCAGTCTGGTGTCAGCCCCGACTGGACCATCAGACAAATTTTCTGTAACATGTGTGCATGGAGACACCTGTTCGTACCTCACCATGGTCATATGCATTACTACTTCCTATGGGTCTGTGCAACATAAAGTGGGACTCGTCCCGGCGTTATTGCATGATGTTATCCTGGGCCGGGATTTTCCCCACTTCTGGCAATTGTGGGAGAATCAGTTGATACCCCAGGGTAATAGTGTACATGATTCTTCTCCCAGGGCGCGTGTGGGTCCCGAACCCCTGGAAGAGGTCTCCCCGGAAGACTCTGGGGAAGAGTCTGCGGGAAATGACCTGCAGTTCCCGTTTTCAGTCATGGCGGGTGATACGGAGGAGACCGGGGAAGAGGAGGAGGCCGACAGCCGTCCACCTCCCCGTTTGCCAGATTTAGAAGTTCAGAAAGATGACTTCCAAAGCGAGCAAATAAAGGATCCTACCCTTTCTCAGGCTAGGACAAATGTAAAAGTGATAAATGGGGTACCCGTAGAACCTGGCTCTAGGCTGGCATATCCTTACATGGTTCTGGAGAATGATTTACTCTATCAGATAGAGAAAAAGGGGGGAAGATACGGTGCAACTATTAGTCGTGCCAAAACCCTACCGGCGGCAGGTGCTGGACCTGGCCCACGGACATATGATGGGAGGTCACCTGGGAGTCCAGAAAACCACAGAAAGGATATTACACTGTTTTGTTTGGCCAGGCATGCATCACGATATTCGTGTATATTGTGAGTCTTGTCCTGACTGCCAAGCCTCTGCACCTAAGCCCCGGTTCTGTAGCCCTTTGGTACCCCTACCTATTATTGAAGTCCCGTTTGAGAGGATTGGGATGGATTTAGTTGGGCCCCTTCCACGGTCTGCACGTGGACACCAACATATCCTGGTCATCTTGGATTATGCCACTCGTTACCCGGAGGCCATCCCTTTGCGTAACACGGCCACCAAGACGATTGCCAAGGAACTGGTGCATGTGTTTAGTCGGGTCGGTATACCAAAACAGATACTCACCGACCAGGGGACCCCCTTTATGTCCAGGATAATGAAGGAGCTCTGCCGATTGTTACAAATCGAACCGTTACGCACATCCGTGTATCACCCTCAAACAGACGGGTTGGTCGAACGGTTCAATAAAACTCTGAAGCAGATGTTGAGAAAGGTGATAGACAAGGATGGGAAGAACTGGGACTATTTACTTCCGTATTTGCTTTTTGCCATCAGGGAAGTACCCCAGTCTTCCACGGCATTCTCGCCTTTCGAGTTATTGTACGCCCAACGTCCTCGCGGACTGTTAGACGTTGCAAAAGAAACCTGGGAGGGTCAGGTCACTCCATTTAAAACAGTGATAGATCACGTCACACAAATGCAGGACCGTATTGCGGCTGTTATGCCTATCGTCAAAGAACACATGCTCAAGGAGCCCAAAAAAGAATCTATGATAGGAGCGCCAAGATCCGTACGTTTGCACCCGGAGATAGGGTGTTGATCCTGGTCCCCACGGTGGACAGTAAGTTCCTGGCAAAGTGGCAGGGCCCCTTTGAGATCAAGGAAAGAGTTGGTGAAGTAAACTACAAAGTATACCAGGCAGGTAAACGGAAACCTGAACAGATTTATCATGTAAATCTGATAAAGCCCTGGAAGGATCGGTCTGCCTTGTCAGCGGAGCTGGACCGTCTTGTCTGCTCGCATACCGTACCGGAGGTACGGGTTGCAGAGACCCTCTCGGAGCGGCAAAAGACTGAGGTCAGGCAGTTTCTACTTCACAACCAAAAGTTTTTCTCAGAAAAACCCGGGCAGACTATGCTAATGAAACATGACATCGTAACAGAACCTGGTGTCACAGTTCACATAAAGCCCTACCGAATCCCGGAAGCGCGCCGTGAAGCTGTTTCCCGAGAAGTGAAGGCAATGTTAGAGTTAGGAGTCATTGAGGAATCGCACAGTGCGTGGTCCAGCCCGATTGTGCTAATTCCTAAACCGGACGGCACCATCCGGTTCTGCAATGACTTCAGGAAACTGAATGCGGTCTCAAAATTTGATGCCTACCCCATGCCCCGGGTCGACGAGTTAATAGATTGGTTAGGAAAAGCCCGGTATATTACGACCCTAGACCTAACAAAGGGGTATTGGCAGATCCCTCTGGTGGAGGCTGCCAGAGAAAAGACAGCATTTGCTACACCGGAAGGTTTATTTCAGTATGTGTATATGCCGTTTGGACTGCACGGGGCACCGGCGACCTTCCAGAGACTGATGGATCGAGTCTTGAGGCCACATAGGCGGTACGCTTCGGCCTATTTGGATGACATTGTCATTTACAGCTTGGACTGGGAGACTCATCTCCAGAAAGTACAAGTTGTGATTGACGACCTGTGGGAGGCAGGTCTAACCGCAAACCCCAAGAAATGTCACATCGGGCTAGAAGAAGCCCGGTATTTGGTGTATGTAATTGGGAGGGTGTTGTTAAACCCTAGGTTGATAAGATTCAGGCGGTTCAGGACTGGCCACAACCTGTCAACAAGAAGCAGGTGCAAGCCTTCCTGGGGGTCGCCGGCTATTATCGCCGGTTCATACCCAATTTTGCAGCCATCGCTACCCCCCTGACGGATCTTACAAAAGGGAAAGACTCCGTCATGATTAAATGGAGTTTAGCGGCTGAAGAAGCCTTCCATAGCCTAAAACGGGCACTTTGCTCTCAGCCCGTACTGGTGACTCCGGACTTCCGCAGTGAGTTTGTGGTACAAACGGATGCCTCTGATACCGGTATCGGGGCTGTACTCTCACAAGTGAGGGACAGAGTGGAACACCCAGTCCTCTATCTCAGCAGGAAGCTGAATAAACACGAGCAAAGGTATGCAGTCGTAGAAAAAGAGTGCCTCGCCATTAAGTGGGCTCTAGAGGCCCTCAAATATTACCTGGTGGGCCGAAAGTTCAGGCTGATCACTGACCATGCCCCTCTCAAGTGGATGCACTTGAACAAGGAACGGAATAGCCGGGTGACCCGGTGGTTCCTTGCCCTGCAGGCCTACACTTTTACGGTGGAGCACCGCCCAGGGGTACAGATGGGGAATGCAGATGCCCTGTCCCGAGTGCACTGTTTGGCGGGTGTCATTGCTCGACCGGAGTGGTCTGAGCAGAGGGGGGGGATATGTGAGAATCATGTGGGAATAGTGGATGAGGGCAGGTATATCTCGCCCAGATTCCTTTCCTATGTGGCCTAGTCTGGTCAGTATCGCACCTGCTTACTAATGGATAATGGGAGTGGATATAAAAGGATGCAAGGTGGTTGTTTGAGTGTCTCAGCCTGGGAACACAGAGAGCCTGTCTGTGTGAGAGACACACACGTGAGTGAAAGCAGTGCCCACTGCAACTGTGGTTTGGCTGGACGGGAGAAGCCCGCCAGTTGGTAGTTAGGTTGTCCATTCTTTAGTTAGTGCCGGACAGGCAAGGATTTGTTTTATGTTTTATTTCTTTTTGCATTGCTTTCACTATTAATAAACCTGACCCAGGGTCAGTTACACCCGAATCCCAGCTCTGCGCCTGAGTTTCATGCGGAACGCACGTGACCTTTGACCCCAGCAAAGCCGATCCCGGAGTGTTTTATCACAATACATACATACTATATACATACTTCATATATACTACATTCATAAACCATACATATATACTACATACTACATGCATGCTACATTCATACAACATACAGTACATACTACATACATACTTCATATATACTACATTCATACACCATACATACATACTACATACTACATACATGCTACATATATACTACATTCATACAACATACATATATACTACAGACATGCTATATATATACTACATTCATACAACATACATACTACATACTACATACATGCTACATTCATGCAACATACATACAACATGCTACAGACATACAACATACTGCATACATACATACTGCATACAATACATTCATACAATGCATACATATAGACATACAGTACATATAACATAGAGTACATACTCACCATCACTTGTCACTTTGATCCCTGAAGCCAGTGTCATCTAGGAAAAAATATGAAAATAACAAACAAGCCATATACTCCCTGATCCGCAGAAATCCACGAGGGTCCCACGCCGATCTCCCGTGGAGAACAGCAGCATCAGCTGATGCGACCGCTCTCTACGGGGCTCCAGGAATCCAGTGACGGGAGATAGGTATCCTTCCGCACTGTATTCCTCCTCCACTGTAAAAAAATAGTCCCTGGTCTCACTTTATGGCAAAAGCTGTGTGGGAACTTTCACACACAGCAATGCCAAAAGTGAGACTAGGGACTATTTTTTTTACAGTGGCGGAGGAATACAGTGCGGAAGGATACCTATCTCCCGTCACTGGATTCCTGGAGCCCGGTAGAGAGCGGTCGCATCAGCTGATGCTGCTGTTCTCCACGAGAGATCGGCGTGGGACCCTTGTGGATTTCTGCGGATCAGGGAGTATATGGCTTGTTTGTTATTTTCATATTTTTTCCTAGATGACTCTGGCTTCGGGGATCAAAGTGACAAGTGATGGAGAGTATGTACTCTATGTTATATGTACTGTATGTCTGTATGTATGTATTGTATGAATGTATTGTATGCAGTATGTATGTAGTATGTATGCAGTATGTAGTATGTATGTATGTATGTTGTATGTCTGCAGCATGTTGTATGTATGTAGTATGTATGTATGCATGTAGCATATATGTAGTATGTGTCACACTCGTGCCTTGGCTGACTGGCGCGAGACGGGGGGTTGTGGCCCCACTGTGCCACAAACCAGACTACCCTGGAAGGGGCGTGACTACGACAGCTACCTCGGTCTTCACTGGAGCCTCTGATGGTGAGGTCAGGCTTGTGCGGCAGATAGCTGTCGGGTGCCACTCCAGGGTGGTGTCTGGCTGTGGCTGCTGATCCCACTCGGGGACAAGTCACTTAGACAGGTGTGACTAACAGGCAGGCTGAGACACTGGGCAATCAGGCACGGCTTGGTACAGTGGCAGGTAGGCACGGCTTGGAGACATGGCTTGGAGACACTGGGTGAGCGGGCACGGTTTGGAGACACAGGACAGGCGGGCACGGCTTGGAGACACAGGACAGGCGGGCACGGCTTGGAGACACATGACAGGCGGGCACGGCTTGGAGACACAGGACAGGCGGGCACGGCTTGGAGACACAGGACAGGCGGGCACGGCTTGGAGACACAGGACAGATTGGCATGTTATGAGAAGGGACAGGTAAAGACCTGTTCACACAGCAGGTGTAGGCAGGAAGGAGTGATGTATGTTGGAACAGGATATGGACCTGTTCACACAGGAGGTGTAGGCAGGAAGGAGTGGTGTATGTTGGAACAGGATTTGGACCTGTTCACACAGAAGGTGCAGGTACAGATATAGGCTGGAGTGTGGAGTAGGCAGAGCCGTGCAGGCAGAGCGGCTAGGGAGCAGTGCAGGCAGAGCGGCTAGGGAGCCGTGAAGGCAGAGCGGCTAGGGAGCCGTGCAGGCAGAGCGGCTAGGGAGCCGAGCAGGCAGAGTGGCTAGGGAGCCGAGCAGGCAGAGCGGCTAGGGAGTCGTGCAGGCAGAGCGGCTAAGGAGCCGTGCAGGCAGAGCGGCTAAGGATCCGTGCAGGCAGAGCGGCTAGGGAGCCGTGCAGGCAGAGCGGCTAGGGAGCTGTGCAGGCAGAGCGGCAGGGGAGCCATGCAGGCAGAGCGGCAGGGGAGCTGTGCAGGCAGAGCGGCAGGGGAGCTGTGCAGGCAGAGCGGCAGGGGAGCCAAGCAGGCAGAGCTGCAGGGGAGCCGAGCAGGCAGAGCTGCGGGAGAGCAGAGCCTCAGATAGGGAGGACACAAGGAAAGACACAGCAGAGAAGGGACCACAGACAAGGAGACTGACAGACAGAGGTAAGACTGAGTTCAGAGAGAGACACAAGGACCAGGATATTCTGCCTCCTGGCAGGCGGATAGAGAACAGACAAGGCACTGGGAACAAGACTCAACGGCCAGGATATTCTGCCTCCTGGCAGGTGGACAGAGAAATCCTAGGCAAGGTACCAAGACACAGGAATACACAGTAAGAGCCTTCAGAGAAGGCAAGACATAGGACAGGGCCTGGCTAGCTCAGCAGCAAGGAGCTAACTGAGTTTAGACATTGCTCAGGCAATGTTTCAGTGGCTGTGGCAGGGTTAAATAGTCCAGGGCTCTAGGTAATTGGTCGGGGACCCATTAGCCAGGTGCACCCTAACTGCATAAGAACCAGAGAGTTCAGGCGCCGCCCCCCTATACACACAGTCAGGAAACATGGAGAGCAAGCAGGAAAACAAGAGGCATAGCACATGGAGCTCAGGGCTGGTAACAGACAGAATTCGCAGCATGGCTTGAAGCAGAAAGTAAGTTGGTGTGTGGGGGATGGGAGGCCATGCAGTGATGCCAGCAGGGTTGTTACAGTACCCCCCCCTTTACGGCCCCTCTTCATCAAGCCTGCCAGAATGACCAGAAGATGGAGTACGGGAGCACACACAGTCCAGGCTGACAGGGCATCCTTCTGGTAAGATGAAGTAGGTGTGCCATCCGGAATCACCGAGTGCCAAGTTTCTTGGTGCTCAACAGCTTCCCACACAGAGGGTACAAAGACTTCTTCCTCCTGATTGTCTGAAAATAGGGACCTGGAAGCTTCAGACTTGATCACTACATCAGCCGGCCAGCTGGAAACTGAAGACACCTTCACTAAGTCCAATTTCAGTCCTTTATCAAAAGAAAATTTGACCTCCTCCAGGAGGGTGAGAAACGGAGATACGTAGGTCATTGTTCCAACCTCTTCATCCACCTGCCACATGGAAGCTGGAGGCATACATACAGGGAGCCATTTCGGCCTGTTACCCTGAAAAAACTGGACCACATCTTCCTGGTTAGAGGAGACTGAGACCGCCTCCCCCTCTTCAGAGGCATCCTCACACCTTGACTCGGTGACTAGCAAACCGGGCGAAGAAGACGACTTTGCTGACTGAATGCGACGCACGGGAACCAGACACCTCTTGTCACTTGGTTGTTTCAAGTGTGGTGCCTTGCTGGGTCTCCAAACATAAATGGGCATCAGGATCTCTGGTTCAGAATGACCCATGGGCATACCAGACAGCCAATGTAAGACGAACTTCTTCGTATACAAAGCTCCGACCTGGAGCTGTAGTTGTCCTTGCAGGACTTGACTGTTCTCAAAGAGGGCTCGGCCACCTTTAGACGATGCCCACGCCGGGTTCTGGAGCTGAAGAATGGAGATCACACACCTACTCTGTATGGCTGGTGGCTTGAACAAAGCTCCCAGAAGGCAACGAAACAGTCATAGGCTTTAATGGAGAGGGAGGACTCTCGCCAGGGGCAGCCTCTCCTACTGGCCCAAGGTTCAGGAGTATGGGCTTCACAGGGAAGAGGCCAGATTCGAGCTGCAACTTGGCCCGCTTCTTCTTTTTAGACCTCTTGGATCTTGCACGGGAGGTCGCATCGGCAGACTGAGGAACAGGTGATGGCTGGACAGTCATAGGTGGTTGAGATGATTCACCCACAGGTTCCTCTTGTCTCTGGAAGCTTGGAGGGGAAGACTCTTCAAGAGCAGCTGGACGAGGCATGTCGAACACTTTACGGAAGGCCACCAGGAAGGCCCCCAGGCTCATGACGACAGGGTCCCCTGCTTCCCAAAGGGGACAGATCCACATCAAGGCATCACCAGCTAGGTAGGACATGATGTATGCCACCTTGACCCGGTCAGAGGGGAAACAAGCTGCATTCTGCAGGATGTAGTGCAGGCATTTCTTCAGGAACCCTTGACACTCCTTAGGGTCCCCATAGAACCTAGGTGGGTCTGCTGGGTCGTGCTCTTCATAGGCCAGGAGCTGCTCATAGATGGCCTTGGAGACTATGAGTGGTTCAGAAGTCTCAACAATTGGAACCACACAAGGCGGAACAAACTCTTCCGGTGGCTCACACTGGCAAGGAGAGAGTTCATCATGCTCTGCGAGCGGAAGGACATGGGACTCAGCGGGGACCATGGCCTGAGCAAACGGTCACGCTCGCGCCTTGGCTGACTGGCGCGAGCCGGGGGGTTGTGGCCCCACTGTGCCACAAACCACACTACCCTGGAAGGGGCATGACTACGACAGCTACCTCGGTCTTCACTGGAGCCTCTGATGGTGAGGTCAGGCTTGTGCGGCAGATAGCTGTCGGGTGCCACTCCATGGTGGTGTCTGGCTGTGGCTGCTGATCCCACTCGGGGACAGTCACTTAGACAGATGTGACTAACAGGCAGGCTGAGACACTGGGCAAGCAGGCACGGCTTAGTACACTGGCAGGCAGGCACGGCTTGGAGACACGGCTTGGAGACACTGGGCGAGCGGGCACAGTTTGGAGACACAGGACAGGCGGGCACGGCTTGGAGACACAGGACAGACTGGCATGGTATGAGAAGGGACAGGTAAGGACCTGTTCACACAGGAGGTGTAGGCAGGAAGGAGTGGTGTATGTTGGAACAGGATTTGGACCTGTTCACACAGGAGGTGCAGGTACGGATATAGGCTGGAGTGTGGAGTAGGCAGAGCCGTGCAGGCAGAGCGGCTAGGGAGCCGTGCAGGCAGAGCGGCTAGGGAGCCGTGCAGGCAGAGCGGCTAGGGTGCCGTGCAGGCAGAGCGGCTAGGGAGCCGTGCAGGCAGAGCGGCTAGGGAGCCGAGCAGGCAGAGCGGCTAGGGAGCCGAGCAGGCAGAGCGGCTAGGGAGCCGTGCAGGCAGAGCGGCTAGGGAGCCGTGCAGGCAGAGCGGCTAGGGAGCCGTGCAGGCAGAGCGGCTAGGGAGCCGTGCAGGAAGAGCGGCTAGGGAGCAGTGCAGGCAGAGCGGCTAGGGAGCCGTGCAGGCAGAGCAGCTAGAGAGCCGTGCAGGCAGAGCTGCGAGAGAGCAGAGCTGCAAGGGAACAGAGCAGGCAGAGCAGCAAGAGAGCAGAGCCTCAGATAGGGAGGACACAAGGAAAGGCACAGCAGAGAAGGGACCACAGACAAGGAGACTGACAGACAGAGGTAAGACTGAGTTCAGGCAGAGACACAACGACCAGGATATTCTGCCTCCTGGCAGGCGGACAGAGAACAGACAAGGCACTGGGAACAAGACTCAAGGGCCAGGATATTCTGCCTCCTGGCAGGCGGACAGAGAAATGCTAGGCAAGGTACCAAGACACAGGTATACGCAGTAAGAGCCTTCAGAGAAGGCAAGACATAGGACAGGGCCTGGCTAGCTCAGCAGCAAGGCGCTTGCTGAGTTTAGACATTGCTCAGTCAATGTTTCAGTGGCTGTGGCAGGGTTAAATAGTCCAGGGCTCTAGGTAATTGGTCAGGGACCCATTAGCCAGGTGCACCCTGACTGCATAAGAACCAGAGAGTTCAGGCGCCGCCCCCCTATACACACAGTCAGGAAACATGGAGAGCAAGCAGGAAAACAAGAGGCATAGTACATGGAGCTCAGGGCTGGTAACAGACAGAATTCACAGCATGGCTTGAAGCAGAAAGTAAGTTCGTGCGTGGGGGATGGGAGGCCATGCAGTGATGCCAGCAGGGTTGTTACAGTATGTATGTAGTATGTATGTATGTTGTATGAATGTAGTATATATGTAGCATGTAGGTATGTTGTATGAATGTAGTATATATGTAGTATGTATGTAGTAAGTATGTATGCTGTATGAATGTAGTATATATGAAGCATGTATGTAGTATGTATGTATGTAGTATTTTTTTTTTTTTACATTCAACACATTAGCCGGATGATGGGACTACAACTGTCCCATCATTGGCTAATGTGTCAATCACTGTCATTGTAGCAGGCATCGCCCGATGGGACTTGTAGTCCCATCGGACAATGCCTGCACACACACAAGACCCCCGGCAGGCCCGCACAGACCACCGGCAGCCGGCACAGGCCACCAGCAGCCGGAACAGACCACCGACAGCCGGCACAGGCCCCCGAGAGGCCCGTACAGACCACCGGCAGCTGGCACAGGCCCCCGACGGCCAGTACAGACCCCCGAGAGGCCCGTACAGACCACTGGCAGCCGGCACAGGCCCCCGGCAGTCGGCACAGACCCCCGAGAGGCCCGCACAGACCACCGGCAGCCGGCACAGGCCCCCGACAGTCGGCACAGACCTCGCCCACACACACAGACACGCACAGTGTCCGCCCACGCACCGCCCACACTCTTCCCCGCTCCCGAACAGGATGTACAAGGCAAGAAAGGGTTTTTTTGAATTCCGATATTTCTGTCCCATTGACTTGAATGGGACTTCCGTGATCGGAATCGGCGATACCCGATTCTTTTTTCATATCAGCCGATCCAATCCGATATTTTTCAATATCGGGGGGTATCGCTCAACACTAGTCTCTATAGTTTCTTCTGTTAATAAATATTCCTGTTGAATACACCAAGAAAAGTGCCAAGTTTTTTGTCAGGATGGCAAGACAGGTGAGCGTTGAAGTGAGTATTACTATTTTTTCATATCATGTGTTTCTTATGCTCTGTAGTATGTAGAGACCCCATCTAATAATAGAATTTTCTAGTAAAATCGGCGTGATTTGGCAAATTCAAATTGTCAAATTTTCTCAAATCTAGTTGAGTTCTACTTTCAAATGCAATATGTTGGGACAATAAATTGAACCAGATTCCAATCCCAACACTCTCCTGATGTGAATTTTTCTTCCCTTCATTAGAAATCCATATCATATGGGTGCAGACTGCTGTACTACTCGCCCGACGATAGCATTACAATCCTCCGACTGGCCATCTGATCTCCTAACCTGAGCACGACAGCTGCATAGAATCCCATTCTGTCACGCTCAGGTCAGGAGAGTCGATGGCCAGTCCGAGGATTGCGATATGATGTGATTCTTGAGTGAGTAATACGCCCATCTCATTGCACTCTTTGCTTGAGAATAGAGTTTCATGCCCAGAAAAACTGATTAGCCCATTGAATAGAGCTAATTCTTCACTGGCAGTGGAAACTGCAAATCCATGCTTAAGATCTAAACGTTAACATTGAGGCTATGTACCCACGTATGCAGAAAATTCCTGACAGAAAACCGGACTCCTTCCCAGAAAACACGCGTTTTTTCCGCGATTTTTGCGTGATTTCTGTGCGTTTTTTATGCGTTTTTTTTCCTGAGCATCCACAGTCTCATAGAAAATAGTTAGAAATGCGGAGCTTTCCGCGAAATTAATGAGCATGCTGTGATTTTTACCGCGATGCTTTTTTTTCACTAAAAGTGCAGAATTCATTAAAATGAATGGGTTGCTTCTTTTAAGCTTTTTTTTAAGCGTTTTTACCAGTAAAAACGCTTAAAAAGCGTGAAATAAACGCTTACGTGGGTACACAGCCTCAATTTCTGCTGCTGAAAATGCACTTTGTGGGATCAAAACCTTCTTTTTTCCTTCATTTTTGGAGTGAGGAAATTAATTTGAATGCCTGAAAGAAACAAACACCTATACAAAACATAGAAATTTTTTCAAATATGCTATTTTGATGATCCTCAACTGGAAATAATTTTCTGCATTTGAACCTCCAACCTCATCACAGTTATGTTATTTTTTGCATTGAAACCAAGTATCATTTTATACAGAAAATACAGATGAAGAAGACTTTGAATAACATGAAATGTAATTATTAATGTTCTACATTATTGTTGAGTTTGAGAAACAAGGTCGGGGGAGAAATGGTACGGCCAGAAAGGTGAGTAGTAAAAGGATGCTAAGTATTTTTTAATTTTATTTTTTTTTTTACTTTTTGTTGGCTCTTCACGGCTCAGAAAAATGGCACCCATTAACCATTATTTTGCTGTACCTGCACAAAAGAAAATTAAAAATAAATTCATATGATTGTACTAGAGTTCAGTTACTCTTTCATGTTTTGCACAACCCTAATCAGAACAGATACAAGTGACTCCCAATACCCCTTCTATTAGAATACACTGTTTGAATAAATACCAGCTTCATGGAATGTCATTAATACAATACTGTTAGCTGTTTCATGGCAATTTATCAAATTTGTTAATGGATTAATTTCCTCACTCCTAATTATTATGTTTTAATATGTTCATCTTTTTAGCCTCATGGAAAACAAATAATCAATTTCGAAAAATGATCTCATATTGCCCACAGTCTCAATTAGGCTGGTGCCCCTCTTACCTGCACACAACATACACAAGAATAATGAAAGTCATCTAAACTTTAGTCTACTAAAATCTGACACCTATGATTAAGAACTTTATTTGAAATGTGTTGGCCAGTTTCTCAGTATCTTCTATTATGTTTTTAGCCATTGGAAATAAAGACGTTTTTAACCATTTTCCTTTTTGACTACTATTGTTTGTATATTGAATCTGCTGGCGTAGCATTAGTTCTTCAGCCTTTTCCCACACATGCGCAGAACAGCAGTTCAGAGAGAAGTGCGCCTGCACTGGAGTTAGAAGGACAACTATGCTGGATGACGTAGGATGCGTCATCCACACAAAGCAGAGAAGGAGGACGGTGCTGCAAGAAGAGAGGAGGCATCGTACCACGACAAGCAATGCCAATCAGTGAGTAAAATAAAAGGGTTTTTTTGCCTTATAGGGCGAATTGGAGTCACATGTACATCATTTTAGAATGCTGTTTCAAAGGGCTGAAAGGTGGTGGCCGTAAATTACAGAATTGTCATGATCCATGCTGGATCATGACAGATAAAAGCACATGTAACCTTTTTTCTTTCCTTAAGCTGTGTGCTTAAGTTTGGTTTTGCCCCCCATAGCCATTAGGATTATTACACAGTTGTGTTTTTTGTTCTAGTTTGCTCCTGGTGGTGGTGAGCGTCATTGCACTCTGGTTTCTCTAGTTTAGTGCATGTGATGTAAAGCAGGTGTGATTGCTGGCTCTTACCTATAAAAGAGTGTCAGGTGTTGCATTCACTGTTGGTGATAGTGTTCATTTCAACCATCCTTGGTGGAGGAAGGATCTAGAGAGGTCCTGGCAACTCAGCTAGAGTCCTGTTGTGGAAGAAGACAGAGGGGATTTCCTTGCAGCTCTGACAGAGCTTGGTGGCAGCTATTCAGAAGGAAAGCTGCATTCTGGTGGTGGACTCTGTTGCTGGGAGCAAGAGCAAAAGAGCAAAGCTAAGTGGTGTTTCCCTGTCTGTATTTTTCCCTGGTGTGTATTAGTACAGTGGTGGGGCCAGTGCCTGCATCACCCAGCTCCCTAACAAGGGATAGGAGTAGGGTGTGCTAGGGTGACAGGTATCCTGATCGCCGCCTGGTGCGGAACCGGCCTAGGGAACGTTAGGAGTGTGAGGGACACTGACTCAGGGGAGTGCAGGAGGTCTCCACATCCCCGCTCCCCATCGCAGGGCCCACCGTTGTAACCGTTTTCCCCTTCCCCCGTGTCTTGTTGTTTTAGTTACCAGCCTGCGGGCCGTGTCACACAGGACAGTTTCACGTGCTGTGTCTTGTTGTTTCAGTTACCGGCCTGCTGGTCGCGTCACACTGGACGGGTCCACATGACATTATCACCAACCATAACATTTTTCTCTGGTGAGCCATGGGCCAAGTGCAGACCGGTGAACAGTTGCTGCTGGTCCTCAGTGAGGTTAGTGAGGAGCTGAATGATGCGTTTCAGCAGCACCTGCAGCGGAATTATGGGTCTGAGGCCTATCCTCTGCCTCAACTAGAGGGTCCATATACGGCTTTGGCTAGGATGTGACATGGAGTCCCTGCTGGGGAGCAGGACTTGCTTATACAGGCGGACGTACCCAGGCAGGTGGGTGGAGTCGGTGTCCCCCATGGTGCTGCCTGGTGTTCCCCAAGGTGAAGGGGTACGTCCCTGTAGTGAGCAGACTAATGATTTAGTCCTTGGCACTGACACTGAAATTTCTGTACTATCAGAGTAGCCGTGCCCCCCTGGTCGTGTGGAGGAAGACGACCTGGGAGTGTATATTTCCTCCTCGCCCTCAGAAGGTACTATGTCAGCAGAGGTGATGGTTGGCGAGGTACCTGAGGGCATACCGGTGCTTGTTAACAGTGGAGCAGAAGTCAGTCTGGTGGATGCTCAGTTTGTCCAGACTCATGGTCTGAGTGGTAAGATGCTGGACAAACCCATAAGCGTCCAGGCCATTAACTCTATCCCACTGAGCCAGGGGGGGTTAAACCAAGTCGTCGAAGACATTGAGCTGCAAAGCAGACATCAGGATGTGTCCCAGCCATACTACGTCTTGGAGGGAAATCCAGCACCTATCGTTGTGGGCCCCCCTTGGTCTAAAAAACACAACCCGGTTTTAGATTGGCTCATTAGGGAAGTAGTCAGCTGGGAGCAGTCGTGTGAGGGCTGCTGCCTAGGGGCTACTGTCTCTGCTGTCTCTCTACAAATGTCCCCTTCCTCTCCAGTGGTAGCAGCTGAGGTGCTGCAGGAGAGTAGGGGCAAGGCTCAACCCTCACCATTAGCCAACCCTGTGTGGCATAGACCTCGTGGTGGAAGGGGTTGGAGCGTGGTGTTTCCCTTGGTGAATTGCGGGGGTGTGAGTGTGGTGACACAGGGGGACGCCTCTGTTGTCAATCCCAGAAAGAGTTCACCGAATTGTGACAAACGAATGTGTGGCAATAAACGTTCAGGTCCGGACCTGTGTGTGAACGAGCATGTATGGGTGGCCACCAAAAACATCCAGTGGAAGTGTGTTGCGGGGGTCTGGAATTCTCAGGTGATCGGGCCGTATCTGGTGTCGGCTGTCCAGGGCCCGGAGACTTACCAGCTAGAGTTACCCACATACCTGCCTATACACAAACACAACTAATTCCCCAGGTCGGCACTTCGGAGATATGTGGTGCATCCAGAACATACATTGCCAATACCAGCAGTGCTCGTTTGTCACCAACCTGACGTGCAGGTAGTTGCAGGGGTGAACTCTGGTTCTGGGCATTCCCGCTGTAGGTGGTTCCCTGATGAGGAGTGGTCTTGAGGGTCCAGAGGCCCCTAATTAAGGGGAGTGTACTGTCATGATCCACACTGGATCATGACAGATAAAAGCACATGTAACCTTTTTTTCCTTCCTTAAGCTGTGTGCTTAAGTTTGGTTTTGCCCCCGGTGGCCATTAGGATTATTACACAGTGGTGTTTTTTGTTCTAGTTTGCCCCCGGTGGTGGTGAGCGTCATTGCACTCTGGTTTCTTTAGTTTAGTGCATGTGATGTAAAGCAGGTGTGATTGCTGGCTCTTACCTATAAAAGAGTGTCAGGTGTTGCAATCACTGTTGGTGATAGTGTTCATTTCAACCATCCTTGGTGGAGGAAGGATCTAGAGAGAGGTCCTGACAGCTCTGTGAAAGTCCTGCTGTGGAAGGAGTCAGAGGGGATTTCCTTGCAGCTCTGACAGAGCTTGGTAGCAGCTATTCAGGAGGAAAGCTGCATTCTGGAGGTGGACTCTGTTGCTGGGAGCAAGAACAACAGAGCAAAGCTAAGTGGTGTTTCCCTGTCTGTATTTTTCCCTGGTGTGTATTAGTACAGCAGTGGGGCCAGTGCCTGCATCACCCAGCTCCCTAGCAAGGGATAGGAGTAGGGTGTGCTAGGGTGACAGGTATCCTGATCGGCGCCCGGTGCGGAACCGGCCTAGGGAACGTTAGGAGTGTGAGGGACACTGACTCAGGGGAGTGCAGGAGGTCTCCACGTCCCCGCTCCCTATTGCAGGGCCCACCATTGTAATCGTTTTCCCCTTCCCCTGTGTCTTGTTGTTTTAGTTACCGGCCTGCGGGCCGTGTCACACAGGACAGTTTCATGTGCCGTTTCTTGTTGTTTCAGTTACCGGCTTGTTGGTCGCGTCACACAGGACGGGTCCACGTGACAAGAATATGGGAAAAGCCTGGTGACAGGTTCCCTTTACCATTTTTCCTGTAGATTTTTTAGCATTTTGTGGGCAATTTTCTCTTCTTTTTTTTAAATCTATTATGCAAAGCATAGAATAAGTTGTCAGAGCTTTATGATGCAAAAACCACTCAAAACCACCAACAAAAAGCAGAAAATGACTCCCAAGTGTCTCTGTGGCATGTTTGTAGTGTTCCCATAGACTTCTATTGTAAAGAAATAAGTGGCTTCATAGTAGAAAATGCCTGAAGAATGTACGCATTGCTTCTATTAAATGCTTGGCATTGTTGAAAACCTAAAGCTAATAAAAAATGATCAAAAGCTGAAACGTATCAACAAGTCATTTTTCAATAGCGATAAACAGGCACAACCTTTCAAGTGGTATTTAAGTGCCTCCTCTGGTGTCTTTTGTAGTGGACATGGTGGCGTACATGGATTTTTGGACCACTCTGCCACAGGATGGGGCTTGTAGCAAAGCAACAACCTAGTTGATGTCAGCTGTTTTAAGTCCACAGGTTAGTAATGAAGAGGTGTTTATAAAAAGCCCCCATTACTAACCCCATAGTTAGGTTGTCACAGCCAGAATAAAATCCTTTATTTGAAAGAAAGATATATACTCCTTTATTTGAAAAAAAAAATGTTTAAATAATAAAAAACAGTATGTGGACCCCTCTATTCTTGATAACCAGCCATGATAAAGCAGACAGCGGAGGGTTGCAGCCCACAGCTGTCAGTTTTGCCTGTGCTGGTTATCAAAAATAGAAGAGACCCCACGTCCTTTTAAAAAATGCATTTATAGCACAGGTGCAAGCTGATGAATGCTCCCATCAGCGGCCCTGCTCTAACTGTTATCAATGATAGCAGGCGTAGGCTGATGAGAATAGTACTCTCTCACCAGCCCATGCACTGTTACCGGTGGGAACCGCAGATCTCTGACCAGCGGTAATGATCTTACCACCAATTAGAGCCACCGGCATTTCTCGCACTGTCATGCAGATGACAGCAAAGGAAATACCCATTGTTCGGGGTGAAAAACCTGAAGAGAAATACAGAAATCCTGGAGAAGTCCGTGCCCAAACACTAGGTGTTCGGCATGGGCCCTGAAATTTACTGTTTGGGTTTGCCCATCTTTACTTACGCCACTTTCAATTTAATATTTTTGGATGAATACCCAGACCTTATCGCCAACTTTGAATATGGAATCCCCTAAAAGCTTCATATCGGCCTTCCATTTCTGGCGAGGATAATACACCCCAAAATTCTTCTGAACCTCCCTCCAGACATCCCCAAGTTTTTGTATGACAACCTCTTCTTCAGCACAATCAGAATTCATTCTCGAGAATTCAACAAAATGAGAATGAAAACCATGATTGCACAAAATGGCTAGGTTCCAATACACTGGTTAACCAGACTGTAAAAAGCAAGCTCAGCAAGAGTTAAGAATGAGGACCAGTCCTGCTGCTGAGCTGCAACAAAACAACTTAGAATTTTTTCCAACAACTGATTTGTCCTCTTTGTCTGACTGTTGGAATGAGGGTGGTAAGCAGATGAAGACAACAAGTCAATCCCCAATTTCTTACAAAACGCTCTAAAGAATATTTGTTTTCAAATATTTTATTAACATTTTAAAATAACCAGAAGGGGAAGGGAAAAGGGAAGGAGAGAAATAAGGAAGGACCAATGAAGTTTACATGACATATGTAATCTAGATACATAAATGAAGAATTTGCCTAAATCATTACAATAACAATAATAAAGGACAATAGACAAATACTAACCTAACAACAAAATCTGCCCTTATGGAAATAATTCCAGCCAACGGTGCCATTTCCTAGAAAATTTATGGAAACAGTTATTCATTAGTGTCAACTTATTTTCGTAAGATTTATGTAATGATATTTTATCTATAATATCTTGTAAAGAAGAGGGAATATTTGAAAACTTCCAGAAAAAAAGCATTGTTAATTTTAGAACCTAATAGAATATGTAGAATAAGATGTCTCAAAGAAAAGTCTAGCTGTTCTGTATTTAGAGAAAGAATGGCTAACTTGGGGGAAAGTAAAATTTTCTTATTTTTTTGAACCTTTGCAATAAGGGAGGATATATCTTCCCAGAATGGCCTGACTTTCGGACATGACCAGAATATGTGTAAGAGACTTTCCACTTTGTCCACATTCTCTCCAACATAAAGGGGAGTTGTTTGAGTTGACTATTGCCAGCCTGGAATGGGTACAATACCATCTAGAAATTAATTTATAATAGGATTCATGGAGAGCCATGGAAATATTACAGGAGTATGTGAATGAGATGGCTTATTTCCAATCATCCAAATAGACCGACATATGAAGGATTGCCTCCCATTTGTGTTTATATGGTGATTTAACAAATTCAAAATCATTATTAAACCATTTACATGGGTATTGAATGGTCCAAAAGATATTGTGGTGTGTATAATGTAACAACGTGCAGGAATGAGTATATGTCACCACGGAGCAGACAGATCAACAGTTAAAGGGGAGGTTTATTTACAGGGAATAATACTGAAGTGAATATGATGTGAACAGGTTATATCAATAGCTGAGCAGCATATACGGCATTCAAACAGTATAAAAGTTATTTTCCTATGAGACAAACTTATCAGTCCTCAGGGGTCTTGATTGAAGAAAATCGAACTTTTCGGATTTTGGCGCGCACGGCGCACCGTCAGAAGTGCGCAGCGCAGGTCAAAGCGCAACTAGCGCACGGCCTGCGCACGATCTGCGCACCCTATGCTAAAGATAGGGTGCGCCGATCGCAGGCGCCGCTGTCCGCTAGGAGGCGGTGCTACAAGCAAGGGGCGGGCACGCCGGGCAGAGAGCCGGCTCGGGGGCGGAGCTACCCCCGGCCGTGCGTGCGCTTAAAAAGCGCTAATGTGAAACCGGCCTATAAGGGCTCTTCTCCCACCGACACTCCAATTTGTTGCTAGGGCGCTTTTCCTTATTAAGACTCGATCCCCTGGTCGTAGGGCTATCCCCTTCTGGGGAGTGACCTGAGAGTGTTCCAGTCCACGGAGCCGGTTCTGCACCAGCCGTTGAATGGTCCGTAGCTGGCGACGATGTTCTCGAAGCCAGGAGTACACCCCCGTCCGCGGGTAGTCCTCCTCAGGCTCTAGCGCCAATTCAGTCAATCCCTTTCTGGGTAAGCCGAAGAACAGCAAATAGGGCATGAATCCTGTGGTACTGTGTTTACGGTTATTGTATGCCCACACTAATTCAGAGACGGACTCAGTCCAGCGCGCTTTCTGATCTTCAAGTGTCCTCAACATCTGGATCAGGGTGCGGTTGAATCTCTCACAAGCTCTATTCCCCTGTGTATGGAAAGGGGTGGTCCGAGTCTTATCGATTTTGTACAACTGATGTAACTCTTCCATCACCTTCCCCAGGAAGCAGGCTCCTTGGTCAGAATGGATTCACTTGGGACACCCGTACACTTGAATAAAATGTTTACAGATAGCATAGGCCGCAGACTCGGCAGTCTGGTCCCAAGTGGGCGTGACCACAGCAAATTTGGAATAGTGGTCGATAGAGTTGAGTGACTTTGGTCGGATCGGGTTTCATGAAACAAAATTTGTTCCAGATGAAACTCGTCCGACTAGGGCAAAAAAAGTCGGAGTTTCGTCCGAAACCCGACCCCAATGCAAGTCAATGGGAAATAAAAGTCGGCATTGAGCGGACGAAACTCCGACTTTTTTTGCCCTAGTCGGACGAGTTTCATCTGAAACAAATTTTGTTTCATGAAACCCAATCCGACCAAAGTCGCTCAACTCTAGTGGTCGATTATCACAAGGCAATGCTCATAGCCCTGATGCGCTGGGCCAATCATCAAGTAGTCTATGGCCAGTATCTCCATGGGAGCAGAGGACTTCACTGTTTCTGTGGGGGCTCACTGTTCCAGCGGGTTGACTAGTTCACAATTCTGGCACTGCTGACATTCTCTCTCCACTACGGTCCTCATGTGATGATGACAGAACAACTGTTGCAGCCACTGGAATGTTTTTTCCGTCCCAAAATGTGCTCCCTTCTCATGCGCTTCCTTAGCCACCTGTTCTACCAGGGATGAGGGGATGATCGTTTGCCAAACGAAACTCAGTTCAGATTGTAGGTACACTTTCCTGCACAAGATACCATCCCGTAACTGTAGCCGCTCCCACTGGCGCAACATTTGTAACATCTCAGGAGGCATGACTGCCCTCTCACTCTAGCTAGGCGACTGTTCAGCTACAAGCCACCGTCTCAGCTGAGCTATTTCTCGATCTTCCTGTTGTATATGGACCCACTCATCACTGGGTTGTTCCAACAAATTCTCGGGTGTACTTTCTTGAACTGTTTCCTGCATCACTGCCACCATCCTGGCAGTCCCTCCAAACTCTGGAACCTCTGTAGCCTCCAACTGTTCATCCCATCCTGGCGCTGGTGAGCGGTAATCTACTTGGGAAAGGGCGTTAGCATGAGTATTCTCCACTCCTCTCCTGTAGGAGATCCTATACCAAAATTTTGCCATTCCTGCTACCCAGCGTTGTTCTAAGGCCCCCAGCTTAGCTGTTTTGAGGTGAGCCAATGGATTATTATCCGTACGCACGTGGACTTCCGAGCCGGCCAAATACTCTGCAAACTTCTCAGTCATTGCCCACACCAACGCCAACAACTCCAGCTTGAATGAGCTGTAATTATCCGGAATTCTTTCTGAGTCATGTAAGGAGCGACTGGCGTATGTGATGACACGCTCCTTCCCATCCTGTGAGAGTACTGCCCCGAGTCCTTGTAGACTTCCATCAGTATGCATGATAAACAGCTGCGTGAAGTCGGCATAGGCCAACACTGGGGCCTCAGTCAGGGCCTTCTTCAGAGCCTGGAACGCTTTTCTCCTGTTGCTCTCCCCAGTGTATGTTCCTGTTCATCGCGCATGAGGGTACTCCTTTCAATAATTCCAGGAGGGGGCTTGCGATGTGGGTAAAATCCTTCGCAAAGCGCCGGAAGTATCCCGTGAATCCCAGGAATGCTCGCACATCTTTCACGGTTTCACAGCAGCGATTTTCTCCTGCGAGGGCTTCACTCCCTCGGCAGAGACAACATGCCCCAGATAATCAATTTGCGTTCAGAAGAGGTTGCATTTCTGGGGTTTCACCTTCAACCCGTACTTTTGTCGCTGAGTCAGAACTTGCTCCAGTCTCCGGAGATGTTCTTCAACGGTGGGAGCAAAGATGATGATATCGTCTAGGTAAATCAGAGTGGCTTCGAAGTTCAAGTCTCCCAGACACTGCTCCATGAGACGCTGAAATGTTCCCGGGGTGTTGGCTAGCCCAAAGGGCATGCAGTCGAACTCAAATAGTCCCATCGGAAGAATGAAGGCTGTCTTGGCTCGATCTTGTTCAGACATGGGTACTTGCCAGTACCCGCTGGCCAGGTCCAGTGTAGAAAAATACCGGGCATTCCCCAATGCCGACAGGGACTCCTCTATCCGTGGTAGTGGATAGGAATCTCGCACCGTGCAAGCGTTGAGACGGCGGTAATCCACACAGAAGCATAAAGTTCCATCCTTTTTCCGCACCAAGACGATGGGGGCAGCCCACGGGCTCTGGCTCTCACAGATCACTCCCTTCTTCAGCATCTGTGACAGCATTCCCTTTACCTCCTGATACATTTGTGGGGGTATCTGGCGATATCTCTCCCGTATCGGTGCCACGTCACCAGTGGGTATCTCATGGGTGATGGCCATCATGCGCCCAAAATCATCTTTATCCTTTGCGAACACCTCCTGGTACTTTCCTAGCAAGGCCTCCACTAGGGGAACCTGATGAGAGGGCAGTTTTGAGAGTTCTGCCCTCACTTGCTCCAGAATCCGTCGGCCTTCTTGTAGCACCTTGAGATCTGGGGTGGCCTCCGCCTTTACAGTCAACAACCATGGGTCTTCTGGCTTTGAAGTTAGCTGTACTGTTTCAGAGGGCACCAGCTCGTCTGGTACACCTAGGATGTGGGCCAATTCTGCTCTGGGAGCCAGTGTCACGTCAGTCTCTCCCAAGTTCACAAAGCGCATGAGTACAGTGCCATTCCGCACAGTGGCCAAGGTCCGTGCGACTAGTATCCCTGACGGCAATTGATCAGCTGGGCTAGGCTCCACCTTTACCTCCGCTCCTTCTAGTGGGACTCTTGCCCGCACAGGTACGGGAAGCACAGTCTGTCCAGGGGGGTAACACTCGATTCAAAGAAGCAGGGACGATGATTTTGCCTAGTTCTTTTCTGCTGCTGCATATTTCCCGAACCCGTGCCTCCCAAATCAGTTGTTGAAAGACCCTCTTCTGTGGGGTCTGGTCACTCCACTGTCATAGAAATTGGTCTGGGGTCTCGCTGAGAAGTATACTTCCGAGGTCTTTAAGCACGTTCATGCCCAGGGATACGGTATGATCCCTAGCGGCTTCTCCATCTACCAACACTACTCCTTTATTCCCCACATCTTTTCCACAGACTTCTATGTTCAGCCACACCACCCCTGTGACCGGGATGGGTAGGTGATTGGCTGCTGTAAGTCTAATGACGGGGCCCCATTCAGGCCGCAGTGCCTCTGTGAAGTGTCTACGAAAAAATTTTTTGGACATGGTGGTCACTTGTGAACCGGTGTCTACCAGGCATCGCACAGCTCTCTCGTTGACTTTGGCCCAGACCAGGGGGCACATGGAAACAAGGCTGGTGGGACTATTTTCACTTCTCCTCTGCTCTTCACGCTCCGGGCGGTGTCCCTCGTGCTCGGAGCCACCTAGTTTAATGGGAGCAGTGGGGATGGTCGGCTCCGCTGGGGACACCACCGGGCGATATGACCGGGCTCTCCGCAAGTATAGCATGTGAGGTGACATCTTCCCAGGGTAGCTGCAGCTTCTCTTTGGGGAACAGCTCCTCTTCCTCGCCCCAGTGAACCGGGCCTCTCTGCCTGGGTCCTCCTGGAAGTCGCTATTTCTTCACGGAACTGACTGATCTCCATTCTCAGATCTTCCACCCATCGGGGGACTTTGTCTTCAGTGGTGGTTGCATCCCCGCTCCGCACCTTTCCCACTGAACCTGTCACATCCTGTTCTTGCTTGCGCGTGCTTGCCTCACTACATATTTCAGAGAAGGTCATGTCTGGCTTCGCCTGCAGGTGCTCTCGCATAGAGAGCACCTGCTTCATCATTCCATCACGTAACCCCGTCACCATCTGATCCCTGAGCACCACGTCTACTGACCCTACGCCTACACCATCCTTTCTTTTAATAGCAGTGCGGAGCTCTTGTAGGGCATTCATAAACTGGGTCACAGTCTCCCCCTCTCTTTGCACCCGATGAAACAGTCGCATACGGAGTTCCCCTACATCAGTGGGGTCCCCATGTGTCTCCTCTAGAAAACGCAGCACCTTGTCCAGAGTATTTCTTTCCTAGGGGGGTCTATGCATGACAGAGTCCCGAGCCTCCCCCACCAAGGCCATCAATGCTATTTCTGCCTCTAGTGCTGGTGCCAAGGGGTGCATCCTCAGTAACCACTGAATTCTCTCAGTCCAGTTCCATAACATCACATTGTTCCCCATGAACCTCGGCAGATTATTAACATGGCTCCCAGAGAAATACTAGTCTCGGGGCCTTCCCTGACTGCTTGGTCTGCTCCGTCCCCGCCTTCATGTGACATCCTGCCAAATACGCCAAATGTAATAACGTGCAGGAATGAGTATATGTCACCACAGAGCAGACAGACCAACAGTTAAAGGGGAGGTTTATTTGCAGGGAATAATACTGGTAAAACAAACAATTAATAAACACACTACCCAAACCCATTTCCCTTACCAAGGGATTGGCCACACTTTAAATATCAATGAAACATGATCTTGTAGACAATACGCTACATCTAGACCAAAAAAGTGAGATAGAAACATGCATTAGATAAAATTCCAATTTTTATTTCAACATATAAAATAAATAAAGTGCCTCATACCATACAAAAAGATCAAAATTTAGCGATTATAAAAGTTCAAGGGACATAATAGAGACATATATTGTAAGCTATATATCAAAGTTGTGCATAAATATTTTCTGCAATTTTCTGTGAAAATATCTTGAAAAATATAAAGCAGAAAAAATCTTTAAAAGCACATCGTATAATTATCATCTTTAAATTTTATTTTTATATTTCACAATAAAATCTTTTTTATCACATAAATATTGCAAAAAACCGCATGGCCTGATTAGTGATAATTCACATAAGATAGATTCAAATTGACATTACAAAACTGACAAAGTAGAATAATAGAAAACTGCATCAGTTTATAAATTGTGTGCCCCACAAAAATTAACATTCTGAAGAGAGTGCCACCAAAATATTATCAACCTTCTATTTAATTTGTATATTTATTAGAAAAATTCCTTATATCATATTAATTCTGCACAAAATAAAGGGGCAAAAAGCACACTGAAGCAGTTCCCAATATTGCTATGTGCCTTGCACAATGCAAAATCTCATTAGAGATACAGACCAAAGCAAGTAATTGTAGCTACATATACTGCCGTTATATTACATATAACGCTACTTTGTATCATGGCTCACAACTAGACATATCATTCACACTATAAATGTCTCATAAAGGCATATTACCTATTCCCAGCTCTTGCCTCATAAATGCCAAATGGCTCGCTAAAGATCTTA
This sequence comes from Dendrobates tinctorius, assembly GCF_039654945.1. NCBI lineage: Eukaryota > Metazoa > Chordata > Amphibia > Anura > Dendrobatidae > Dendrobates > Dendrobates tinctorius. The sequence goes on from NW_027361912.1 coordinate 3,325,771, forward strand.
AACCCCGACGCGCGTTTCGCTGTCAATGCTTCCTACAGGGGGTGTGTCTGTATAATGGGCCACCACCATATTTGTATCAACCACTAACCAATCACAGTAAGTCGGGTTTAACCATAGTTACTCATTCATTCATAAACTTGTAATCAGATCAGAATAGAAGGCAGGTGGAATACTAACCACCGTTACACCGTACTCAATTATAACTCAGCAGCGCTGACAGCTGCCGGACCAAGGTATAGGGTTTAAATATCGTAGCTCATTCATTCATAGATTTTTCCACTAGTTGCAGCCTAATCAGAATAAAGGCAGGTGAAATACTGACCATCGTTACATCGCACTTAGCTGTAAATCAACAGCGCTGACAACTGCCAGACCAAAGTATAAGGTTTGACTATCAAAGCTCATTCATTCACAGATTATCTCACTGGCTGCAGCCTAGTCAAAATAAAGGCAAGTGCAATAATAAACATCATTAAACCGCACTCAGTTGTAACTCAGCAGCGCTGACAGCTGCCAGACCAAAGTCTATAATTTGACTATGGTAGCACATTCATTCATAGATTTTCTCATTAGTTGCAGCCTAATCAGAATGCAGGCAAATGAAATACTAACTCTCGTTACACCGCACTCAGTTGTAACTCAGCAGCGCTGACAGCTGCCAGACCAAAGCATAAGGTCTGACTATCGTAGCTCGTTCGTTCATAGATTTACTCACTAGTTGCAGCCTACTCAGAATAAGGGCAAGTGAAATACTGACCGTCGTTACACCGCACTCAGGTGTAACTCAACAGCGCTGCCAGCTGCCAGACCAGAGTATAAGATTTAACTACCATAGCTCTTTCTTTCGTAGATTTACTCACAATTGCAGCCTTAGGCCTCTTTCACACTTCAGTTTTTTACAATCAGTCACAATCTGCCAGGTTTTGAAAAAAACGGATCCTCAATTTTCTTTTGAGGATCCGTTTTTTTTCTCCATTGACTTGCATTAATGGCGGATTGTGACGGATTGCCGTCCGTTGCATCCGGTTTTTTTTTGCGGATCCGCCAAAAGTTGCTATCCGTCACCATCCTCAAAGATTTCAAAACGGAGCTTGCAACGTTTTTTTCTCTGGCGGATCCTCCAGACACTCATTTAACCCGAAATTCTTTCTGGGTGCCGGACAAAAAATTCTCTCTCTCTCTCTCTCTCTCTCTCTCTCTTTCCCGGCCAGCGTTTCCTTTAAATTTCCTCATTTTCAGGATCCGTCTAAAAATGGATCCTGTGCCATCCGTTCACATCAGTTGAGAACGGATCCGCTTGTCTGCCTTTTTGGCGGATTTTAACTGATGCAAAAAACTGAAGTGTGAAAGAGGCCTAATCAAAATAAATAAAGGCAGATGAAATATTGACCATCATTACACCGCACTCAGTTGTAACTCAGTACTGACAACTGCCAGACCGAATTACATCATAATAATGCAATGCTACTACGTTGCAAAAATCTTTCTATTTAGTTAAAGCAATGCATACCAATATACCGCATTTATTTATTACTGGACAACGAAGACAACAGTCAGACTCCACTGCCATTACATGACTGCACTATATACAATTATAAATAGACAACACGGTAAAACAAAATATACTCATTCATATGCAAACAAGTATATATGATTTTTTCTTTGATAGTTGTAAGTTTGGTTCACAAAAAATCAGGAGAACAAATGTTACTAATTTAAACAAACAATTAAAATAGATGACTCAAGGAAAGTGCAATATATAATAAATTAACCTAAAATCATAATAATGCACCCATGGAAATATAGAGGACAGCTCGGATAATAGGATAAAACAAACGAGAAAACCGAAAAAATGTCCAATGGTAAAATACTTTATTTTATTGGAATATAGTTAAAATAAATAATAATCAGGGGAGGCCAATGCCAAAATAAAAGCACACCCTGGGGACAACAGTAATTACTTAATATCAATATATCACAAAGAATATCTCACAATGTTAAAAAATAAAAAATAATAAATAATAATAAAATAAAAAATAAAAAAATAAATAAAAAATACTAGTGTCAATACAATATCTTTGTGTAAAACAGCCAAAATAAATCATATAAAGTGTAGTCAAAAGACTGTGCAAAAGACTAAATATATATATAAATATATAGCCGCAATAAAGTGCATAGCAGATTAAACAATAGATAAATTGCCACACATAAAGTGCAATGTGCAATGTGCAACGATAATAAAGTGGATCAACACATATAATATAAATAGAGTGATGAAACAATGAATAAAATTGCGAGCACAATGTGGATACCTTTCAGCTGCTTTAGTCCCCGGGATGTGCCAGCCCCGACGCGCGTTTCGGCGTACCTTGACTACACTTTATATGATTTATTTTGGCTGTTTTACACAAAGATATTGTATTGACACTAGTATTTTTTATTTATTTTTTTATTTATTTTTTTTATTTTTTATTTTATTATTATTTATTATTTTTTAACATTGTGAGATATTCTTTGTGATATATTGATATTAAGAAATTACTGTTGTCCCCAGGGTGTGCCTTTATTTTGGCATTGGCCTCCCCTGATTATTATTTATTTTAACTATATTCCAATAAAATAAAGTATTTTACCATTGGACATTTTTTCGGTTTTCTCGTTTGTTTTAATTTAAACAAACAACATTATTTGTAACAAAAAGGTAATGAAGCGAATCTTTTGCCTTTTTATCTATATAATTTCACAGCAATAAATATATATTAAAGAATATTATTGCTATAAATTGTGCAAGCCCAAATAACAAATAATAATATGTGAAAAACACACATAATTGTGAAAAAATAACAAATAAAAATGAATACTAATATAAAAAAGATGCTAGCCCGACCGTCTGATGAAACCATGGATACTGATTGGCCCTCCTGCAGGTAGGATCCAAATACAGCATTCCATATATCAAAAGATCAGATAAGACCAATCATCTCTATAAGTGAAATGTGTAATATATATGATGAAAAATAATGTGTAATTCATCTCAATGTTTATAAATATTACAAGACTATACACCTTATAAAATATAATACAAATTAAAAGTGTATACAACTTATAAAAGTAATAAATATAACAAAGCAAAATTAAGTGAGATGTGAAAATTAAACAAAGTAGTGAAGAAAAAATAGCAATAAGTGCTATATGGAATAATCCTCATAAACAATAAAAAAACCTTATTGTATTAAATTTGTATCAATTTTTACAATTACCCTATACAATAGTAAAAAAAACAAATATTCAGCTCCATTCCTTAAATATGATGGAAAATTAACCCTCAATACCTCATTTCTTATACTATACACAAATGTATATATATAATTATCAGTCACAAAAAATAAAAGCTACCACAAAACGTCTCACTAAAGTGTCCAAATACGAAAGAAGAAATGATATTTAGCTTACAATATATGTCTCTATTATGTCCCTTGAACTTTTGTAATCACTAAATTTTGATCTTTTTGTATGGCATGAGGCACTTTATTTATTCTATATGTTGAAATAAAAATTGGAATTTTATCTAATATATGTTTCTATCACACTTTTTTGGTCTAGATGTAGCGTATTGTCTACAAGATCAGTATGTTTCATTGGTAAAACAAACAGTATAGAAGTGAATATGATGTGAACAGGATTTATCAACAGCAGAGAGGCATATACGGCATTCAAACAGTATAAAAGTTATTTTCCTATGAGACAAACTTATCAGTCCTTAGGGGTCTTGATTGAAGGGACCACTCTTGTCCAACATTGGCACCGAGGCACCCGCGGTGCTTGCTGTCCTCTGTCTCCGGGGCCTTTAATGTAGTTCAGCTGTGGTATGAGGGGTTAACGCGGGAGCCAAAGGGGTATGAGGCTGGCGGTATTCCCCTTTGCTCCAAGTCCTCTCTGATTCGGCAGCGGTGTTCTCCCACCGAGGTCAGGGGCTCTGCCTTAACACACAAGTCACCGCAATCATGTACGTAACAGTCTCTCTGTACAGGTCACTGTCCCGTTACTGAATGCCCCTTGGTCATAGGGGAGCGTCTCTGCACATAACCCGGTCTCTCTGCGGGGGGAGCGTCTGGTTGCGGTGCACAATCTCTCTGTGGGGCATTGTCTTATCAAGGGGGGGAGTCAGCAACCTTCCTGACAGTGCAGTACCAGGCTTCACGTACTCACTGCCCACCGTCTGTGTCCGCGGTCTCTCTGACTCCAGCGGCTGTACCCATGTACTCTCCCCTCCTGCGTCAGCGTCCTCTCCTCTCAGGTCCCTGCGCTGCTCTGAGGAAAGCGCGTGCAGTTTTCCCACTCCCAGTCCTCCCTTCTTCCTGTTCCTGGCTTCAGTCCAGGCTCCTAAAGTGTCCCCCGGGGAAGCTAATGCCCTGCTCAATGGTTCCGGGCACGGAGCTGGGAAGGCAACTCCCCCTCGGCTCCGTCGGTGCTTCACCCCCTTACAATTGCATAATATACTGTATGTACTGCGGGTTCTGAGAGAGGTGGTTTATTTTGAATATAAAGTTCTATTTGATTTTTCAAGATTTAATATTGCATGAAGGCAGATGAAGGGATGTGAAATTTTTCTTTAGTTGAGCAAATGAGTAAAATTTATCACCATCATGAATATCTTGAATCTTGGAAATTCATATAGGATCTAGGTTAAATTTATTAATAATCCCTATGAATGAAAGAGGGAGCTTCCTTAGGAGATCCGATCTGGTTGAATTATTTTTGAGTTTTAGAAGTTTTTTCTGAGCCATAGTAACAGCAAGAAAAATAGGGTGGTCAGTAAAAGCCATCCTCTTTTCTGTAAGAAGGTCAAGAACCATTCTGCTTAATGGGGTATCACTGTTAAAGGGAATTTGTCACCTCATTTTGGCGGTCTATGTAAATGATTTGGATCCGGTCTGATGGGTGATGTTTTGGGTCCTTTCCTCCACCCTCTTTGGCCTTCTGTCTGCAATATTTCAGGGAATTTCCCGTAGTTGTCCTCCATATTACACGCGTGTGCACTGCAATCTTGACGTGCGCATGGCAATCTTGACTTGCGCATGCTCAATATGCTTGGTACATTCCTACCCTTGACCTCACAAAAAGGTATTGGCAAATCCCCATGTCCCAAGACTGCCTTTTCCATGCCCGATGGATGCTTCAATTACACAAGGATGCCGTTTGAGTAACAAGTTGCTCCAGTAACATTCCAGAGAGCCATGAACCGAATCCTAACCCTCCCAAAAGAGCTACTAAGCGGCCTACCTGGATGATATTGTGATCTTAAACCAGGATTGGGGAAGTCAACTGAGCAAGGTCCAGGTGATATTTGATGCTCTACGGAAGGCTTTCCTTAAACCTGAATAAGTGTGTTTTTGGGATGGAGGAAGTGAGATACTTGGATTAAGTTATAGGCAGGGGCAAAATAAATCCCCAGATAAATAAGGTTAAGGCAATCTAAGGCTTGCCATAACCACTCTCAAAGAAGCAGGTCAGGGCATTTCTGGACATTGTGGGCTATTACCTCCAGTTTATCTCAAACTTCGCCAAGGTAGCTGCATCTTTGACAAACCTCCTTAAAGGGACAAAGTCGGGTATGGCTAAGTGGTTTCGAGAAGCTGAGAGGGCCTTCCAGGAACTGAAGCTGTCCCTGTGCAAACAGCCGGTGCTGGTAGCACCTGATTTCTCCAAGGAGTTTGTGGTCCACGCGGATGTGTCGGATATCGGGCTGGGCGCTGTCTTATCTCGAGGTAAATGGGGAAGAGCATCACATAATGTACCATAGCCAGAAGTTGTCTTCCTGGAAGAAAAACTATTCCACAGTGGAGAAGGAATGTTTAGCCATAAGTGGGCATTATACTCTCTACGGCACTTAGGCAGGAGGTTCAGACTAGTGTCAGACCATGCCCCACTGAAGTGGATGCGGGAGAAGAAAGGGAATAATGCCTGCATGACCAGGTGGTTCCTAGCACTTCAGGGCTTTAACTTCCATGTGGTACATAGGTAAGGGAAACTGCATGGCAATGCTGATGCTCTGTCAAGGATCCACTGTCTGGTGGCAGAAGGTGTCAAGCCCCTCAGCTTTGGGCAGAGGGGGAGGGCATGTAAAATGGCCACCGGACGAGTCCTTGAAGGGAGATATGTGTCATTGCGGCTGTCAGCTGAGGTGATGTGAGCTCAGAAGCATGCTTCAACACATATATTGCTCAGAGAGTTATTTGGCCATTACAGGGCCAGGTTTTACGAGTGGTCATAAGAGATGAGTGGCATTAACTGCTCACATATGCCAACCCCAGGGGCGTGTTTTGGCAGATAAAATGGAGGCCGAGTCTCTCATTCAGTGTCTGTGGCTGGAGGTGTGAAGACCTCTAGCGTGTGTTGTTAAAGACACTGACCTGAGCGGGCAGGCCTGTAATACCATAGGAACTATTTATTTTTCACTTTGTGTCTTACAAGACTCTGTTTCGTTTTGCCACATGGAGTGGTTTATGATGTTAAATAAACTTGCCTGGACTTTGCATGAAAACCGCCTCCTGTGCGTACCTCAAGAGCAGCTGAGTGGGTATGTAAGCAGGTTGCAGGATGCAGTGACACAAGAGAGGCAGAGCAAGGTTAACAATTTAATCAAACAGTAAGGGTATTCCTCTCAGTGAGATAAACAGTTAAACTGTAAGTAACAGGAAAACGAAAAAAATGAAAAGGTGATAACAGTTCTATCAATAAAACTCATCATCTCCGTGGTTTTCCCTTGGCCACAGATAATCTGGTGAGGGCTGTAGTTTCAGAAATGGCTGGTGCAAGGTCTTTAAAGGAGGTTCCAAAATTCATGGTATATCTTCTGTTGGCAACGGGCGGTCTCCGGTTTTCCCCGTTGAGCCCCTAGTCCATAAACTTGGGCAGACGAAGTCAAGGAAGATGCATGCAGTCTGTTGTCAAGGGAAGGTGGCGGTGTGCTGTCCGGCAAAGAAGGCCGCAATGGGCAGTCCTGTACCCGGCCCTCGTTCCCATCTCTGAGCGCAGCACTGAGCTTGATGGAGCCCACTGCCCTTTCTCTGCTGTTGGTCCCAGTGGAGCACCCCCATTGAGTCGGTTGAGGTATCTCGCGGTGCTTCTGAGTGCACAGCCGAGCATGCTGCTCACACATCTGCTCTGTCACCGCCTGCGGGAAACTGACTGATGTTGCATGCACTTTCTGCTTAGCGATGCTCCCAGCCCCCAGGTCCTGGGATCTGTCCGGTTCCACTTTGCTTCCCCAGACAACATGGGATGCAGCCTCGACGGTTCCAGTCCGGGCTTGGTACAGGTACCCACAACCCGGGCTTCCTCCTTACGAGTACTAACCTCTACAGACATTCATTTGTTTTGAAACTCGGGGCTTCAGTGCAGATATAGGGTGAATAACATCTGAAGCTGTAAGGGACCTGCACTAAGAGCACCACCGCCAGGAAGAAATTAACTTTATTCCATTCAGTATCATAGGACTTTTAGTCATAGAGGTGCAGATTCAATCACTATTTAGTGCATAGTGAGTGACGGATGAAATCACATGCCTGCAGTGACTGACAGTCAGCTCTAATGCCGATCTGGTTGTCAGTCAGCTCCAGGAGAGGAATTACAGCTGCCACTTACTATATACTGAGTAGTGACTGAAACTGCGTTGGATCAACCCTATGACTGAACTCCCGAGGCTGGTGGGAGGAATAAATTTAATTTCCTCCTAGCAGTGGGGCTCTCAGTGCCAGCACCAGACAGCTTCAGAACACTATTTACCTGTAAATTAACCCCATATTATAATAGCATTTTTACATGACAAGTTCCCTTAAATCTCTCCCGCGGTAGGTGAGTGAGCGCTCCTTTCAATATTTTAGAATAGTACAAGCAAATAGGCTGGAAAAGACTGATTCCTGGAAAACCTCTATAAACTTTTATGATTTGCTAACACTACAATAGCCCCCCAAACCTCTTTATTTCTAAGACTATAGACCAAAGGATTCAACATTGGAACCACAATCTTCTAGAGCACAGATAGCAGCAAGTCCTGACCCTTAGAATCTACTGAGTCAGTTTTCATGTACAAGAAGGTACTTGGCCCATAGAATAACATAACTGTGATGAGGTGGGAGGTGCAGCTGGAGAAAGCTTTCATACGTCCCGCTGAGGAACGGATCTTCAATATAGCGGAGAAGATAAAGACGTATGAGATAATGGTGAGAATAAATTGCACAAGGTAAATGCCAAAAAATTCAAAGAATATGAAGACTTTCCGGCTGTGAGTGTCAGTAGTGGAAAGATCAAGTAATGAATTTAGATCACAATAGAAATTATTAATTACATTGGAATAACAGAATTGTAGAACAGATGTCAGTAATGTGTGTGATAAAGAATTTATTACACCAAGTATCCAACAGGCAGTGGCCATTCCGATATATATATTCTTTCGCATTATTGTGTAATATTGTAAGGGCTTACATATCGCCACATAGCGATCATAGGCCATCGATGTCAGCATGAAAACTTCACCATCAGCACATAAAAGGAAGAAAAAAAACTGGGTCATACACCAGCTAAAAGAGATCCTGTGATCCTGGGTCCAGGTGATAAAAAGTAGTCGAGGGACAGAAGTAGAAGTGGATGTGACATCTAGAAGGGCAAGGTTACTCAAGAAGAAATACATCGGGGTGTGTAATTTTGGCACCAAACATACAAGAAGAATGATTGTCAAATTCCCCAATATGGTAATTAAATAAATAATCAAAATTGCAAAAAAAAGCTCAAATTGGCCCCATGTAGACATAGAGAAGGCGGCAATGAGAAATTCATGTCTGGAGCTTCCATTCTGACAGGCATTCATGTTGTCTTCAATTAGATCTAATGGTTGTATATCATGGAATGTCATTTGCTACTTATGCTGCAATATAAATGGGATATGAATAAAAACAGCTCACCGCCATCAATGTCTCAATAGTTCCAGAGCACGGAAAAACGTCTTTGCCTGGACGCAGCAGAAACAGCATGAAGAAGGTCCAGCTCCACAGAATAAAAGCTTCTTTATTGGTGAACAATGCGTAAGACAGAGGAATTAAAAGCATGTCATCATAACTAAGATAAATTAACACTCAAAATTCTCAATTTTTACACTTCACAGTATCTTTATTATTGTTATATTGAGAGAGGAATATACAGATTTGGGTGGAAAGCAGCAAGGATAGATATTAAAAACACATGAGACATGCACAAGAAAGAACAGGTCAGTAAGAAACTGTTCACACCACACAAAGACTGAAACACTAAGAAAAAGCACAGTATGACAAACATGCAAAAATACTCACATTTTTTGCAAAAAAAAATGTATACGAAGCCACTCCACCATGTCACGGTAACCCTTCTCGGAGCAGTCCTACAGTTGTGGCCAAAAGTATTGACACCCTTGCAATTTTGTCAGATAATACTCAGTTTCTTCCTGAAAATGATTGCAATCACAAATTCTTTGGTATTATTATCTTCATTTAATTTGTCTCAAATGAAAAAACACAAAAGAGAATGAAGCAAAAAGCAAAACATTGATCATTTCACACAAAACTCCAAAAATGGGCCAGACAAAAGTATTGGTACCCTCAGCCTAATGGTTGGTTGCACAACCTTTAGCCAAAATAAGATACAAGAGAACACAGAATGACAGATTTGCAAAAATTCTCTGTAGCCGAAAATATGGCAGTGATCAGCAAGTGCTGGAGAACTGCAAGTGCTGGTTTTAAATACATTAGATAGGGACTGCTTCAATACGGGTTACCTTGACGTTGGTGAGGCAGCTTGGTATACATATTTTTGCAAAAAAACGTATCGACTAAATACCCTGTGTTTGTTCTCCAGCACTTGCTGATCACAGCCATATTTTTGGCTGCAGAGAATTTTTGCAAATCTGTCATTCTGTGTTCTCTTGTATCTTAGTTAATGGGTGGTGTGAGCGTTGTCTGACCGACGTGTTCACATTTGTGCATTTCACATGTGTTTTTAATCTGTTTTTTCCTTGCTTAGCATGGTTTGGGAGACCCCACCCCTCTCCTGTGTGATGTGCACAAAAGAGCTGTCTCTGACCATAAGCCCATACTGTGGAGCTGCCTGTCTGAATCCTGTTCATATTAGACACTGTTCAGATGTTCAGGTTTTAAATGCATTAGATAGGGACTGCTTCAATATGGGTTACCTTGACGTTGGTAAGGCAGCTCGGTATACATTTTTTTGCAAAAAAACGTATCGACTAAATACCCTGTGTTTGTTCTCCAGCACTTGCTGATCACAGCCATATTTTTGGCTGCAGAGAATTTTTGCAAATCTGTCATTCTGTGTTCTCTTGTATCTTAGTTAATGGGTGGTGTGAGCGTTGTCTGACCAACGTGTTCACATTTGTGCATTTCACATGTGTTTTTAATCCTTTAGCCAAAATAACTGTGCCAACCGCTTCCGGTAACCATCAATGAGTTTTTTACAATGCTCTGCTGGAATTTTGAAACACTAAGAAAAAGCACAGTATGACAAACGTGCAAAAATACTCTGTTGTAAAAAATATATAACATTAGACAGCCAGTGCTAGTCAAAATTGATAACAAGAACAGGGTATTTAGTTGATATGTTTTTTGCAAAAAATGTATACGAAGACACTACACCACATCACAGTAACCCTTCTCGGAGCAGTCCTATCTAATGCATTTAAAACCTGATCATGTGAACAATACCTACATGAGAAGGATTCAGAAAGGCGCTGTGTTATGATGAGTCACCGAAGGAGGAAAAAACAAAATACTAGCTAAGTCCAGAAAAACCAGAGAGGTTGGCAACTATCGGATAGCAGACCCCTGAACCTATCTACAACAACTAGCAGTAGCCGTGGGGGGTTCCTACGGTGCCCTAGACCCCTCGATCACAGCCGGAGAACTACATAGCCTAAAGACAGAAAGGGGAAAAACTAAACTGCCCCAGAGCAGACCCCAAAGCAATAGGCAGCCCCCCCAACATATAATGACGGTGAAGCAAGATGAAAACACTAACACAGATAGAAAGATAGGTTGAGAAAATGATGGGGTCCAAGCTAACTAAAATAGGACAGGATAGGAAAGCTGCTGTCTGCCATCCGCAAAAACCCTATCCAAAATGTGCCAACCGACTGATAGGAAAAACAGGCCCTGAAGTCGCTAGGCTTCAAAAGACTATATTAGCACTCAGGTATATTCTGAAGACAGAGCAAAAGATCAACAGATCAGAGACAAAAATGGAATTCAGCTCACCCCCGGCCGGGGATGGCAGAACTCCCAAAAAACAAGGCAAAACAAAAAAAACCTGAAGTGTACAAAGCAGAGCAGAAAAACTTATCTTTGAGACGCAGGAATCAGACTGGTCTCCAAGAATCCAGCAGGATAACCAGCAAGGCAGAAGGGCGTCGGCTGCCTTATATCCAGTCCGCAATTCCAGCCACCCAGTCATCATCTAGCTGCCCAGGTGTTTGGTAATCAGCCTCACTACCTTCCTTCACCAGAGGAGGGCGTTCATCAGACCTCAACGGTGAAGGAAAAAATGAACTCACAACAGTACCTCCCCCTTGAGGAGGGGTCACCGAACCCTCATCCATGCCACCAGGGCGATCCGGGTGAGCCCGATGAAAGGCACGCACCAATCTTTCGGCATGAATATCAGAGGCAGAGACCCAGGAATTATCCTCCTGACCATAACCCTTCCACTTAACCAAATACTGGTGTCTCCGTCTAGCCAGACGGGAATCCAGTATCTTCTCTACCTCATATTCCATGTTACCTTCAACCAATACAGGGTCAGGAGGTGCCACCACAGGAACTACTGGTTCAACAAACCTCTTCAACAAGGACTTATGAAACACATTATGAATTTTAAATGTGACAGGAAGAGCCAAACGAAAAGAGACCAGATTAATAATCTCCAAAATCTTGTAAGGTCCAATAAATCTAGGCTTAAACTTAGGAGAAGCCACCTTCATAGCGATATTTTTTGATGACAGCCAAACCATATCACCCATCTTAAACTGGGGACCAACGGTCCTACGCCGGTTGGAAAACCGCTGGGCCTTTTCCTGGGAGAGAGACAACTTATCCACCACTTGGTCCCAGATCTGGTGCATTCTCTCCACCACAGTGTCAACACCTGGGCAGGCAGAAGGCTCCACCTGCCCTGAAGAAAATCGAGGATGAAACCCAAAGTTACAAAAAAAATGGTGACATCAAAGTGGCAGAACTAGCTCTATTATTTAAAGCAAATTCGGCCAAGGGCAAAAATGAAACCCAATCATCCTGATCGGCAGAAATAAAACATCTCAAATACGACTCCAAAGTCTGGTTTGTTCTCTCCGTCTGCCCATTGGTCTGAGGGTGAAACGCAGAGGAGAAGGACACCTGAATTCCAAGCTTGGAACAGAAAGTCCTCCAAAATCTAGACAAAAACTGAACTCCTCTGTCAGATACAATGTTCTCAGGAATCCCGTGCAAGCGAACCACCTGTTGCAAAAACAAGGGCACCAACTCAGAGGAAGATGGCAACTTAGGGAGTGGTACAAGATGGACCATCTTAGAGAATCAATCACAAATCACCCAAATAACAGTCATTCTCTGAGAGAAAGGCATATCAGAGATAAAATCCATTGAAATATGGGTCCATGGCATCCTGGGCACCGGCAAAGGCATCAACAAGCCACTAGAGCGAGAACAAGGTTTAGACCGGGAGCAAGTCCCACAGGACTGCACAAAATTCCTGACATCACGAGACAAGGCGGGCCACCAAAAAGACCGACTCACCAGATCTCTAGTACCAAAAGTACCTGGATGACCAGCCAATGCAGAGCAATAAACTTCAGACATCACTCTCTTCCTCCACTGGTCAGGAACATACAACTTTCCACTGGGACAACGCTCAGGTTTGTCCTCCTGAAACTCTTCCAGAGCACGTCTCAAATCGTGTGAGATGGCAGAAAGAACTACCCCCTCTCCTAAGATGGTAGCAGGCTTAGTCACAACAGGAGAATCAGCAAGTAAACTCCTAGAGAGGGCGTCTGCGTTGACATTCTTAGTGCCCGGAAGAAAAGAGACCACAAAATCAAAACGTGTGAAAAACAAGGCCCACCTAGCCTGTCTAGGATTCAAGCGCTTGGCCGACTCCAGGTAAATCAAATTCTTGTGTTCAGTAAGGACCACGACTTGGTGTTTGGCTCCCTCCAACCAATGTCTCCACTCCTCAAATGCCCATTTCATGGCCAACAGTTCCCAATTCCCCACATCATAGTTACGTTCGGATGGGGAGAACTTTCGGGAAAAGAAAGCACAAGGATTAATTTTAGATGTCACAATATCTTTTTGGGACAACACCGCTCCTGCACCAATCTCAGAAGCGTCCACCTCCATCTGAAACAGGAGTGAGACATCAGGTTGCCGCAAAACCAGAGCAGAAGTGAATCTTCGCTTCAGCTCCTGAAAGGAAGAAACAGCCTCCGGAGACCAATTCAGCACATCAGCACCCTTCCTAGTCAAATCAGTCAATGGCTTGGCAATACCAAAAAAATTAGCTATAAATTTTCGATAAAAATTAGCAAAACCCAAAAACTTCTGGAGGGCCTTCAAAGAAGTGGGCTGAACCCAATCATAAATGGACTGTACCTTGGCCGGGTCCATTTCAATAGTTGACGGAGACAAAATAAATCCAAAAAATGAAATCCTCTGTACCCCAAAAAGGCATTTCGATCCCTTGACATACAGGGAATTCTCCCTCAAAATCCGGAACACAGTCCGAACATGTTCCACATGAGAGTCCCAATTCTTGGAGAAGATCAAAATATCATCCAGATAGATAATCAAAAATTTATCCACAAAATCTCGGAATTAGTGTTGAGCATTCCGATACCGCAAGTATCGGGTATCGGCCGATATTCGCTGTATCGGAATTCCGATACTTAGTTCCGATACTTTTTTCATATCGAATACCGGAATCGGAAGTTCCCATAATGCTAGGAGCCCGCTCGATTTGATTCAGCCAATGGGGATCCTCAGAAGTGTGGGCACATCCTGTTAGGTATGTAGGCATGTTAACTACTGGCATGGCTGTGATTGGCTGCTGAAATGATGTCATGATGCACTATAAAAACCGCTGCAGCCACCATTTCTGGTCACTCTGCTGTGAATTCAGTTAGGGACAGGCTGCTGTTGAAGACTGTGAGGGACAGTTAGAAATAGCGATCATCAAACATATCTATTGCTCTACCCAGGCTACATAATCCACCACTGTAGCAATTTTGTAGCCCAGCAGCACTGTTTTAATAGCTGTCTGCAAGGGCTGTGTGAGTGCAGACCCACGCTGTGTAGTGTGTCCTGCAGACACGTCTGCTTGTAGGCCACCCAGCGTGTGTCTCTGCCTCATACACATTTTTCTTTTATTGCTGCTTTTTTTTTCTCCTGTATAGTGTGCTTCCATACATTTCCATATACGTTGCTTGCAAACACTAAAGGAGTGGACAGCGGAGCCTTTCAGCAGCCTTTCAGTGCTATAGCCCATTTCTCTGCACTGTTTTTGGCTGTCTGATAGGTCTCTCTGTGTGTGAGTGCAGCTCACGTTGCAGTGTGTTCTACAGCCACCGCTAGCTGTAGTCCGCTCAGCGTGCGTCACTGCCTCATACATAGTCCTTTTTTTGCAGCTAATTTATCCAGATTTTTGTTCCTATATTAGTGTGCTTCCATCCGCATCCATTGTCATTGGTTGGTTGCAAACACTATATAGGATTAGATAGAGGAGCCTTTTTGCTGGCTTGTGCCCTTCAGGGCCATCCAGACTAGTATCACCCTATTTTTTGGAGCCTCATCAATTGCATTGTAGGTTAGCTTCCTGCATTGTAATCGCTCCAAAAAGTTTGTGATACTATAGCTTTCAAACTTTGGTCACATCCTTTTCTCCCCCCCCCCCAAAAAAAAGGAAATAAAGTTCACCAAACACTCTACTTTACAGTTGTGTAGGCCACATTAGATCATATTAAAGTGTAGTACACACACTCTTAGCCAAATTAGTGTTTCTTATACTGGTTAGCAGGTGTTCAGGAATAAGAACACTAAGCCACCCCTTTTTTACTTTTCTGCCTATCTTTATCAGTCTACCAAGATGAAGAAGGCAGGGAGTAAGGCACGTGGTCGTGGCCGTGGAGTTTCAGCAGGGAGAGGACGGGAGGATTCAGCAGGGAGAGGACGTGGGGATTCGGTGTCTGCTGCGGCCACCAGTGACCCGGCATCCCCCACGTTTACCAGGCAACAGTCCTTCATGTGCAGCTTTGTAGGACCTCGCCGTACCCCACTGCTGCGTGACGAACAAATTGAAGCCGTTGTCGGATGGATGGCAGCTAACGCATCCACTTCAATGACTTCCGCATCCTCCCAAGGCCAGTGCACTGAAGAGCAACCATCTGTCTCTTCACCACCTGCCAAATTGCCCAGGCAGTCTGAGAGCCCTGGACAGGAGCCATCTCAATCTTTACTTCTGTTCTCAGAATCTGTTGGCTTGGAAAGAGGTGGCCAGCCAAGCAGCATTCTAGAGCGTGAAGAAGAGGGAGTATGCAGTGATGCGCAACTGCTTTGTCCCTCTGAATCTGAAGAGGCGTGTGGGCCAGTGCCTATTGTCAGCACACCTCAGTGCTCATCTGATGATGATGAGACTCAGTTGCCAATTTCTGGTGCGTACGGTGCTGGCGAGACAACCCAGGACCAGCCGGTGCTTGAAGAGGGGAGTGGAGATGATGAGGTCCTTGACCCATCATGGCATCAGCCACAGGAAGGTGGTGGGAGCAGCTGTGAGGAAGAGATTCCCCGAACGGCCAAAAGAGGAGGGAGAGGGCGGGGGCAGACTTGGCTGCCTGTAGCCTCCACTTTGGCACCCGTGAGGAGCAATCCTCTTCCAAAACACAAAACGGGCGCTCCCAGGACTTGCAGTGCGTGGTCTTTTTCTGACACAGTTGCAGATGACATTTGCTTTGTCAAATGCAAGCTGTGTCATCAGAAAGTTAAACGAGGGAAAAATGTGAGCAGCCTCAATACCACAAATATGTGGAAACATGTGCGTACCAAGCACGAGGTGGAGTTACACCAGACACACTGAAGATGTAGGCCAACCTTCAGCAGCACCTACCACCTCTTCAGCTCGTGTTGGGGCCTCTTCCTCCAGCTCACACACAGCTGGTTCGGCTTCCTCACTGGAACGCCATGGAAGAACCTCTGCCAGTGTTGTCCAGAGACCCAGTGAAATTCCACCCACTGAACCACGTTCTCAGTCATCAGCACACTCCCAGGCCACTCACCAGCAATCGGTAGCACAGGCATGGGAGAAAAAGCGGCCATACTCGGCAAACCATCCCCGAGCACTGGCTCTGAATGCCGGCATTGCCAAACTACTGGCCCTTGAGATGCTGTCATTCAGACTGGTGGAGACTGACACCTTCCGGAACTTGATGTCATTGGCAGTTCCACAATACAATGTGCCCAGCCGCTTTTATTTCAGCAGGCAAGCCGTCCCTGCCCTGCAAAAGCATGTGGAGGGAAAAATTAAAAATGCGCTACTAAACGCCGTCAGTAGCAAGGTCCACCTGACCACCGATGCGTGGACCAGTAGCCATGGACAGGGATGATACCTTTCCCTCACTGCCCATTGGGTCAATGTTGTGGAGCCGGGTACAGATCAGGAGAGTGGCTTTGTACATATTCTGCCAACTCCAAGGATTGCAGGAATGCAGTCTGTACATATTGAGTCCTCCTCCTACTCTAGTTCCTCGGAATCAGCACTGCATGAGCCTGTTAGGCCAGATATGAGCACAGGTGTGGCCAAACGTCAACAGGCCGTCCTTAAATTAATTTCTTTGGGGAATCGGAGCCACACAGAACAGGAGCTCTGGAATGCCATCAAGCAGGAGAGTGATGTGTGGTTTGTGCCAGCGAATCTCCAGCCAGGTTTGGTAGTGAGTGACAATGGCCGAAATCTAGTGGCAGCTCTGGGCCTAGGCAACCTCACTCACATACCATGTCTGGCACACGTGCTCAATTTGGTCGTGCAGAGCTTTCTGAGGGACTATCCGGATCTTGATGCACTGCTGCACAAGGTTCGCCTAGAGTGTGCTTACTTGCGGCGTTCCAGCATGGCAAGATCGCGCATTGCATCTCTGCAACACCGATTCCGCCTGCCAGAACATCGCATCATATGTGACCTCCCCACCAGGTAGAATTCAACGTTACATATGTTGGAGCGGTTGTGTGAGCAGCAGGCAGCAGTAAAGGAGTACCAGCTGCATCAGGCGCAAACAAGTCGCACTGTGCTCCGGACACACTTCACCACCACTGAGTGGGCCACTATGAGGGACATCTGCCTAGTTTTGCGTGCCTTCGATGACTCCACGCGGATGGCCAGTGCAGATGATGAACTAGTCAGCATGACTGTCCCCCTTATCTGTCTGCTTCAAAAAACCTTACAAGCACTAAGTGAGGAGGTTTTTGAAGAGGTCGAGGATGAGGAGTCAAATGCCATCTGCTTCTGGCAAGTCTGCGCAACGTGCCTCCACACAAAGGCCCAGGCAGGGGACACTTAGTGAGGAGGATGACGAGGAGTCAATGGAGGAGGAGGAACACATCTCTCCAGAGGAGGGAGGTACACAAGGCTCTAGTAGTCAGTGTGTACAGCGAGGGTGGGGTGATGCTGAGCAGGCTGAGATGCTGCCTCAAGCTGGGGACAGCGTTTCCGGTCCAGTTGGCAGTCTGCAGCACATGGTTGATTTCATGCTGCAGTGCTTGTTAAATGACCGCCACATCGCCAACATTCTCCACACGGCTGATTATTGGGTGTACACCCTCCTAGATCCTCGCTACCGGGACAACTTAGAAAGCCTCATACCACAGTTGAACCGGGAGCGAAAAATGCAGGAGTACCAAGAAACACTTGTGCAGGCCATCATGTTCTCCAATCCCCCCGCAAGTGTTGCTGGTAGTGCTTTTCAAAGCAGCCAGGTGGGTAGAGGCAGTGGAGGAAGCTCTGCACAAAGAGGTAGCAGAGGAAGGACAAGGCAAGGCCAGTATGGCCAAAATGTGGAAAAGTTTTGTGCGACCGCCACAAACGGCTACACCAACACAGGCGGCTCCAGTCAGCAGGAGGCAACGTTTCCGTCAGATGGTGACAGACTACTTGTCTTGCCCTGTTAGTGTACTCCCAGACGGCTCTTCCCCGTTCAAGTATTGGGTCTCTAAGCTGGATACATGGCCAGAGCTTAGCCAGTATGCATTGGAGGTGCTGGCTTGCCCTGCTGCCAGTGTATTATTGGAACGTGTCTTTAGTGCTGCAGGTGGTGTGGTAACAGACCGTCGCACGCGACTATCCGCCGATAATGTTGACTGGCTTACTTTTCTGAAAATGAACAAGGCCTGGATCTCACCTGAATTTGCCAGTCCTCTTCCAGAATAAATTGGCTGGCAACAGGATCCAGGTCTCCTGTTGTGTTCATGTTTCTATGACCTGAACTTTATTTCCTGGGCTACAGCAACGCCCGTTGTTGCTCAGAAGTGCTGTCCACACAGACAAAACACTCGCTCATGTGTAAGTGGAGTTCGGTAACGTCAGCTGATCCCCTGCTGTGTGTATGGCAAAGTGTCCTGCTCCCTCCACAGTCAAACAACCTCAGATTTACACCTGGCTACAAGTAGGCCTCGGCCTACTACCTGATTTTCCCTGGGCTCCGACACCGCCAGTTGGTGCTCAGAAGTGCTGTCCGCACAGACAAAACACTCGCTCATGTGTAAGTGGGGTTCGGTAACGTCAGCTGATCCCCTGCTGTGTGTACGGCAAACTCTCCTGCTGCCTACAACTTCTGACTACCTCTGATTTAATATGTTCTCTGATTTGCCCTCTGTCTCCACTCTGTTTTGAGTATTTCCTCCGGCCTACAACACCGCCTGTTTCTGCTCTCAAATGCCGTCTGCACAATCCACACTTGTTCCTGTGTTACCTGGGTCCTGTAACATCTGCTCATCTCCAGAGGTGAGTCCGGCAATGTCTCCTGCTTTGTCTACATTCCCACTACTTGTAGTGGAAATGTGGACAGAGCAGGAGACATTGCCTGACTCACCTCTAGGGAGAAGCTGCTGTTACAGAACCCCAGTAACACAGGAACAAGTGTGGGTTGTGCAGACGGCATTTCAGAGCAGCAACTGGCGTGGTTGGAAGCCAGAGGAAATACTCGAAACAGAGTGAAGACAGAGGCCTAATTGGAGTACATTGACAGTTAGTATAGTCTAGAAACAATCGAAAACTGCCACCAAGTAGGCTTCGGCCTACTACCTGATTTTCCCTGGGCTCCGACACCGCCAGTTGGTGCTCAGAAGTGCTGTCCACACAGACAAAACACTCGCTCATGTGTAAGTGGGGTTCGGTAACGTCAGCTGATCCCCTGCTGTGTGTATGGCAAAGTGTCCTGCTCCCTCCATAGTCAAACAACCTCAGATTTACACCTGGCTCCAATGTGGACAGAGCAGGAGACATTGGCAGACACACATCAGGGCATCTGCTGACATTACAGAACCCCAGTAACACAGGAACACGTGTGGATTGGGCAGACGGCTACTGTATGCATAAACTGGCGGTGTTGGTGGTCACGTGAAATCCTGGAAACAGAGTGGAGACAGATGCCTAATTGGAGCACGTTGACAGTCTGTTGTAGCCTACAAACAATCTAAAACTGCCACCAAGTAGGCCTCGGCCTGCACCATGATTGTCCCTGGGCTCCAACAAAGCCAGCTGGTGCTCGGAAGTGCTGTCCACACAGAAAAAAACACTCGTTCATGTGAAAGTGGGGTTCGGTAACGTCAGCTGATCTTCTGCTGTGTGGAGGGCAAACTGCTGCTGCCTCCAAATTGTATCTATTTCAGATTTAGACATTCTCTGATTTGGCCTCTGTCTCCACTCCGTCTCTAGTATTTCCCCTGACCTCCAACACCGCCATTCCTGCTCACAGTTGCCGTCCACGCATTCCACATGTGTTCCTGTGTTCCTGGTGTTCTGTTACGTGAGCAGATCCTCCAATGTGTGTCCGGCACTGTCTCCTGCGCTGTCCACCTTCCCACTACAAGTGGTGGGAATGTGGACAGAGCAGGAGACATTGGCAGACACACATCAGGGCATCTGCTGACATTACAGAACCCCAGTAACACAGGAACACGTGTGGATTGGGCAGACGGCTACTGTATGCATAAACTGGCGGTGTTGGTGGTCACGTGAAATCCTGGAAACAGAGTGGAGACAGATGCCTAAGTGGAGCACGTTGACAGTCTGTTGTAGCCCACATTAATCTAAAACTACCACCAAGTAGGCCTTGGCCTACACCATGATTGTCCCTGGGCTCCAACAACGCCAGTTGGTGCTCGGCAGTGTCTTTGGCACAGGTACTCCCTGTTGCCCAGCCTGGTTCCAGCACGCCAGCTGTTTCCGGGTAGTGTCAAGGTCACTATGCCACCAATCCGTTGTCCTGTCATCATGCGGCCGGGTTAGCCGACTCTACGGTGCCTGCAGTTTAGGTGACTCCTATGTGGGCTGCGGGAACTGGCACTGAAGGCTGGATCCGTAGTGCCAATGGGACATGGACCCCCTGTAGGACTGTGGGTTTCGGTAACTGCGGCCGGCTTGCGGCCTGGCTACTTTGCTTTGAATGGGTACCTTCTGCTACCCACCCGGGTTCCAGCACTGTCAGCTGGTTCTCGCCAGAGCCTTTGGCCTAGGTGCCTCCATCTCGGTATCCGGAGGTCCAGCACCGTCAGCTGGTCCTTGGTAGTGCTTTTTAGCACTGGCACCTTCTCCTTAGTAACCGTGGTCCAGCACCGTCAGTTGGTCCTCGGTGGTGCCATTGGCTCTTGTTCCTTCTGCTACCCATCCGGGTGCAAGCACTGTCTGCTGGTTTCCGCCAGAGCCTTTGGCCTAGGTGCCTCCGTCTCAGTATCCGAGGTCCAGCACCGTCAGCTTGTCCTTGGTAGTGCTTTTTAGCACAGGTACCTTCTGCTTAGTAACCGTGGTCCAGCACCATCAGTTTGTCCTCAGTAGTGCCATTGACTCTTGTTCCTTCTGCTACCCATCCGGGTGCCAGCACTGTCAGCTGGTTCTCGCCAGAGCCTTTGGCCTAGGTGCCTCCATCTCGGTATCCGAGGTCCAGCACCGTCAGCTGGTCCTTGGTAGTGCTTTTTAACACAGGTACCTTCTGCTTAGTAACTGTGGTCCAGCACCGTCAGTTGGTCCTCGGTAGTGCCATTGGCTCTTGTTCCTTCTGCTACCCATCTGGGTGCCAGCACTGTCAGCTGGTTCTCGCCAGAGCCTTTGGCCTAGGTGCCTCCATCTCGGTATCCAAGGTCCAGCACCGTCAGCTGGTCCTTGGTAGTGCTTTTTAGCACAGGTACCTTCTGCTTAGTAACCGTGGTCCAGCACCGTCAGTTGGTCTTCGGTAGTGCCATTGGCTCTTGTTCCTTCTGCTACCCATCCGGGTGCCTGCACTGTCTGCTGGTTCTCGCCAGAGCCTTTGGCCTAGGTGCCTCCATCTCGGTATCCGAGGTCCAGCACTGTCAGCTGGTCCTTGGTAGTGCTTTTTAGCACAGGTACCTTCTGCTTAGTAACCGTGGTCCAGCACCGTCAGTTGGTCCTCAGTAGTGCCATTGGCTCTTGTTCCTTCTGCTACCCATCCGGGTGCCAGCACTGTCAGTTGGTTCTCGCCAGAGCCTTTGGCCAAGGTGCCTCCATCTCGGTATCCGAGGTCCAGCACCGTCAGCTAGTCCTTGGTAGTGCTTTTCAGCACAGGTAAGTTCTGCTTAGTAACCGTGGTCCAGCACCGTCAGTTGGTCCTCGGTAGTGCCATTGGCTCTTGTTCCTTCTGCTACCCATCCGGGTGCCAGCACTGTCAGCTGGTTCTCGCCAGAGCCTTTGGCCTAGGTGCCTCCATCTCGGTATCCGAGGTCCAGCACCGTCAGCTGGTCCTTGATAGTGCTTTTTAGCACGGGTACCTTCTGCTTAGTAACC
The DNA here is from genome assembly GCF_039654945.1 of Dendrobates tinctorius. NCBI lineage: Eukaryota > Metazoa > Chordata > Amphibia > Anura > Dendrobatidae > Dendrobates > Dendrobates tinctorius. The sequence goes on from NW_027361912.1 coordinate 3,347,866, forward strand.
GTGGTCCAGCACCGTCAGTTGGTCCTCGGTAGTGCCATTGGCTCTTGTTCCTTCTGCTACCCATCCGTGTGCCAGCACTGTCAGCTGGTTCTCGCCAGAGCCTTTGGCCTAGGTGCCTCCATCTCGGTATCCGAGGTCCAGCACCGTCAGCTGGTCCTTGGTAGTGCTTTTTAGCACGGGTACCTTCTGCTTAGTAACCGTGGTCCAGCACCGTCAGTTGGTCCTCGGTAGTGCCATTGGCTCTTGTTCCTTCTGCTACCCATCCGGGTGCCAGCACTGTCAGCTGGTTCTCGCCAGAGCCTTTGGCCTAGGTGCCTCCATCTCGGTATCCAAAGTCCAGCACCGTCAGCTGGTCCTTGGTAGTGGTTTCTAGCACAGGTACCTCCTGCATAGTAACCGGGGTCCAGCACCGTCAGCTGTTCCTCAGTAGTGCCATTGGCTATTGTTCCTTCTGCTGCCACTACAGGTTCCAGTACTGTCAGCTGGTTCTCACTAGTTTTTCAGCCTTGTTGTACCTTCTGCTACATTTCCAAGATCAAGCTTTTTGAAATTGTCTTTGGTAATCCTTATTGATCTCCATGACGACGACCCTGATGACGACGACCCTGAAGACCACACCAAAGAAGACCAGAAATATGACCCTAAATAATAAGACCAAGAGGACAAAGAACAGGAAGACAACCACCAAGATACAGAACAAAAGACAGAAGAACAAGAAGCAGAAGAAGCAAAAGCAGAAGAACATAAAGCAGAAGAACATTAAGCATAAGACTAAAAATCAGCATAGAAGAAATCAAAATTATAAGCAGAAGAAGACTAAGCAGTAAATGGGGGTGAGTCCGTTCCTCCTCGTGGTGCCCCTGGAAAATGCCTGCTGCTGCAGGCCAAACTGAACGCGGACAAATCCTGTTGTAAATCTTTTGTGACAGGCAGAACATAAGGTGTAATCTTATAACTTTTATAGATAAGTACTACAGGAATGCCTGTCACCATAAGAAAATGAAGAAAAAGAAGAATAGGAAGAAGATGAAGAAATAGCATATGAAAATGAATAATAGATGAATAAGAAGATTATGAAGAATGGAAAAAAAAATGGGAAGAAGGTGAAGAAGAAGAAGATGAATAAGGTGAAGAAAAAGTTGATGAAAAAAATGCTACTGCTGTGGATCATGAAGGAGAAAGTGTGGGAGAAGTACAAAAGAAGGAGAAGAGCATGGAAGTTGTGAAACATACATATCTGACAAAATATAAAAAAGATAACATAGTCAATATCTTTTTAACTCCGAACGTCTTGAAAAAAAAAATTGGAATTAATGCTATGCCATGTGATTTGAATAAACCACTATGCCTTTAACATCTCCTCCACCTCCCACAATACATTCTGCATGATTCTTATTTGTTTTCAATTACATAAAATTAGCCAACAAGGAAATAAAGGGCTTTTTTAAATTCCGATACCGGAAGTCCCATTGACTTGAATGGGACTTCCGGTATCGGAATCGGCGATACCCGATATTTTTTGTCGTATCGGGCGATACCATCTGATACGATATTTTTGGGTATCGAACGGTATCACTCAACACTTCTCGGAATATATCGTTCATAAAGCACTGGAAGACAGAAGGGGCATTAGTGAGCCCAAAAGGCATCACCAGGTACTCAAAATGTCCCCCCGGAGTATTAAACGCCGTGTTCCATTCATCCCCATGCTTAATGCGAATAAGATTATATGCCCCCTGAGGTCAAGCTTGGTAAACCAGCAAGCACCTTTAACTCTGGAGAATAGATCAGAAATCAGGGGTAACGGATACTGATATTTAACAGTAATTTTGTTGAGGGCACGATAGTCAATACAAGGCCTTAATGAACCATCCTTTTTAGCCACAAAAAAACCCCCAGCACCTAAGGATGAAGAGGATGGTCTAATATGACCCTTCTCCAATGACTCCTTAATATAGGATCGCATAGCCTCGTGCTTGGGTACAGATATATTGAAAAGCCGACCGTTGGTGAATTTACACCCCGGGTTCAGCTCAATTGCACAGTCATAACTCCTATGAGGAGGCAAAGACGCAGACTCATTCTCACTAAATACATCATAAAAGTCAGCCAAATAGTCAGGAACATCATGCGACTGGGGAGAGGTGGAGAAAACAGGAGCATCACTAAGGGCACACCGACAACCCCAACTCACCACAGACAAAGATTTCCAATCCAGAACTGGATTATGGATTTGCAACCAGGGAAACCCCAGAACAATGGTATCATGCAAATTATGCAACACCAAAAATCTGCAATTTTCTTGATGGTCTGGGGCGACCCGCATTACCACCTGGGTCCAAAACTGAGGTTTATTCTTTGCCAAAGGAGTAGCATCAATACCCCTCAAAGGGATAGGCGTCCGCAGAGGTGTCATAGGAAATCCACAACGTTTAGCAAAATCCAAGTCCATCAGGTTCAGAGCTGCTCCCAAATCTACAAAAGCCTTGGCGGAAAATGTGGACAGGGAGCAGATCAGAGTAATTGCCAGAAGAAACTTAGGTTGATCACCACCCACAGAAAACGTGTGTGCACAACGTTTATCTCGTTTAGGGCAGACAGAAATAATATGCGAGGCATCTCCACAAAAAAAAACACAGCTTATTACGCCTTCTGAACTCATGACGTTGCGCCCTAGACAAAGCTCTATCACATTGCATAGGTTCAGACATTTGTTCAACAGGTGGCAACATCTCTCGTGTAGTTTTGCGTTCACGTAAATGCCGATCCACCTGAATGGCTAATGACATAGAATCGTCAAGACCAGAGGGAACAGGAAATCCCACCATAGTATCTTTTACAGTCTCTGACAAACCCTTCCGAAAGAGGGCTGCCAAGGCACCATCATTCCAGGTAGTAAGGACCGCCCACTTTCGGAATTTTTGACAGTACAACTCTGCCGAATCCCGACCCTGGCTTAATGCCAACAGGGTCTTTTCAGCCTGATCAGTAGCATTAGGTTCATCATACAACAACCCCAAGGCTTGAAAAAATGCATTCACATTATTCAGAATAGGATCATCAGGTTTCAAAGAAAACGCCCAATCCTGGGGATCGCCGCGCAGCAAAGAGATGACAATTTTAACCTGCTGCGCGGAGTTCCCCGACGAGTTAGGCTTCAAGGCAAAAAATAATTTACAATTATTCTTGAAATTCAAGAATTTAGACCGATCCCCAAAAAACACATCAGGAGTAGGAATCTTTGGTTCAGCAGCATGTGAATGAGCAAGATAGGCGGAAATTCCCCATACTTCAGCAGCGAGCTGCTCCACATGATCAGACAATTGCTTCATCTCCATTGAGAGAAAAATTCCCCCTACGGCCTCAGAGATATAGAGGAAAAAATATGCTCAAAAAAAAAAAATTCTGACACATTTTTTTTTTTTTTTACAATTCTCTCCTGCTATTGAGTACCCTAGGATCTGCGGTATGGCTGGTGATTCTGTTATGATGAGTCACCAAAGGAGGAAAAAACAAAATACTAGCTAAGTCCAGAAAAACCAGAGAGGTTGGCAGCTATCGGATAGCAGACCCCTGAACCTATCCACAACAACTAGCAGTAGCCGTGGGGGGTTCCTACGGTGCCCTAGACCCCTCAATCACAGCCGGAGAGCTACATAGCCTAAAGACAGAAAGGGGAAAAACTAAACTGCCCCAGAGCAGACCCCAAAGCAATAGGCAGCCCCCCAACATATAATGACGGTGAAGCAAGATGAAAACACTAACACAGATAGAAAGATAGGTTGAGCAAATGATGGGGCCCAAGCTAACTAAAATAGGACAGGATAGGAAAGCTGCTGTCTGCCATCCGCAAAAACCCTTTCCAAAATGTGCCAACCGACTGATAGGAAAAACAGGCCCTGAAGTTGCTAGGCTTCAAAAGACTATATCAGCACTCAGGTATATTCTGAAGACAGAGCAAAAGATCAACAGATCAGAGACAAAAATGGAATTCAGCTCACCCCCGGCCGGGGATGGCAGAACTCCCAAAAAACAAGGCAAAACAAAAAAAACCTGAAGTGTACAAAGCAGAGCAGAAAAACTTAGCTTTGAGACACAGGAATCAGACTGGTCTCCAAGAATCCAGCAGGATCACCAACAAGGCAGAAGGGCGTCAGCTGCCTTATATCCAGTCCTCAATTCCAGCCACCCAGTCATCATCTAGCTGCCCAGGTGTTTGGTAATCAGCCTCACTACCTTCCTTCACCAGAGGAGGGAGTTCATCAGACCACAACGGTGAAGGGAAAAATTAACTCACAACAGCGCTGCATGGTATGGGCACGCTGGGCAAAATGGTTCTTGTGCATGTCCCGCAAGAGAGAGGTGGGGATCTCCCAAACCTTGCATAAGCAAGAAATTAGTGGATTAAAAACACATGAGACATGCACAAGAATGAACAGGTCAGTAAGAAACTGTTCACACCACCCAAAGACTGAAACACTAAGAAAAAGCACAGTATGATGTTGTGAGTTCATTTTTCCCTTCACTATTGAGGTCTGATGAGCTCCCTCTGGTGAAGGAAGGTAGTGAGGCTGATTATCAGACACCTGGGCAGCTAGATGATGACTGGGTGGCTGGAATTGAGGACTGGATATAAGGCTGCCGACACCCTTCTTCCTGGCTGGTGATTTTCCTGCTGGATTCTTGGAGACCAGTCTGATTCCTGCATCTCAAAGCTAAGTTTTTCTGCTCTGCTTTGTACTCTTCTGTTTTGTTTTTTGTTTTGCCTTGTTTTTTGGGAGTTCTGCCATCCCCGGCCGGGGGTGAGCTGAATTCCATTTTTGTCTCTGATCTGTTGATCTTTTGCTCTGTCTTCAGAATATACCTGAGTGCTGATATAGTCTTTCGAAGCCTAGCGACTTCAGGGCCTTTTTTTCCTATCAGACGGTTGGCTCATTTTGATAGGGTTTTTGCGGATGGCAGACAGCAGCTTTCCTGTCCTCTCCTATGTAGTTAGCTTGGGCCCCATCATTTCTCAACCTATCTTTCTATCTGTCTTAGTGTTTTCATCTTGCTTCACCGTCATTATATGTTGGGGGCTGCCTATTGCTTTGGGGTCTGCTCTGGGGCAGTTTAGTTTTTCCCCTTTCTGTCTTTAGGCTATCTAGTTCTCCGGCTGTGATCGAGGGGTCTAGGGCACCGTAGGAACCCCCCACGGCTACTGCTAGTTGTTGTGGATAGGTCCAGGGGTCTGCAATCCAATAGCTGCCAACCTCTCTGGTTTTTCTGGACTTAGCTGGTATTTTGTTTTTTCCTCCTTCGGTGACTCATCATAACAGTATGACAAACGTGTAAAAATACTCCGTTGTAAAAAATATATAACATTAGACAGCCAATGCTAGTAAAAAATGATAACAAGAACAGGGTATTTAGTTGATACGTTTTTTGCAAAAAATGTAAATGAAGCCACTCCACCACGTCATGGTAACCCTTCTCAGAGCAGTCCTATCTAATGTATTAAAAACCAGCAGCAAGGATAGATATTAGTAGGACTTAGTAGATGACTTTTAATGTATAATTTTATATAAAAACAGGGGAACACATAATTATAAACAATACTACAATGTAAGTGCTCAAAAATAATACCAATGCAGATAATAAAATGGCTTGATCTCACCTCTTCGATGTTTTGGAATAGGCCATGCTTCTAATAGGGAAACCGGGTGGAAAAGCATGTTACAGAAGCTGCCCTGTCGTGTCCCACTTATGTCTCACATGCTGACATGGACAGTCCCCAAGAATCGTCCTGTCCTAGAGAATGTCACTTAGTTCCCTCCCAACATGTTTCATCCATCAGTCAAAGAAGACTCATCTGAAGGAAAGGAGTATACAAAGATCATTAAGGTTCAAAATTTAAGAACCATAGTAAAATTTTTGGGGACTCAGAAATTTTGAAGGGTATCCCTATGATGAGGGACCTTATCCTATTTGCATAGTGCTGCATAACTTGCAAAAGCTGATACCTAAGGCCATCCCTGATGCTATCTGCCTCAATGATAGGACCGTCCTTGTGGTTTCATATGAATATACAGGTTTGGTGTCTGCAAATTGAGATTCTGATTTGGCTATTATCCTAAGTCATATTACAAGACTCGTTAAAGGGTTGATTGTGACTTATAGGATCGCTACTACCAACAGGTGGCGCCATAGAGTTCAAGTCCCCTTCTCTGAAGAGGCAATTTGCATATTATTTTCCCAGAGGAGCATTGCACGGCGAATAAGCCTCCTTACCTTGACAAGCCAGATCTGGTATGTCACTCTCCACAAGGAGAAACCTTACCCCTTAGACCTCAGTCCAGAGCCTCTCACCTAGTCAAATCAGTTTTCATACTTTGCACTGACGAGGGCCAATAGCTCGAAACACCGTGTCTGCAAATTTAGATTCTGATTTGGCTTTTTTCCTAAGGCCTCTTTCACACTTCAGTTTTTTGCATCAGTCAAAATCCGCCAAAAGGACGGATGCTGGATCCGTTTTAGAACTGATGCCAACGGATGCCACCCATCCGTTTTTTTGATGGATCCGACAAATGAAGAATTTTAAAGGAATCGCAGCCTGGAAAAGGAGAGAGAGAGAGAGAGAGAGAGAGAGTTTTTTTTTTTTTGTCCGGCACCCAGAAAGAATTTCGGGTTAAATTTGTGTCTGGAGGATCCGCCAGAGAAAAAAACCTTGCAAGCTCCGTTTTGAAATCTTTGAGGATGGTGACGGACAGCAACTTTTGGCGGATCTGCCAAAAAAACGGATGCAACGGACGGCAATCCGTCACAATCCGCCAGTAATGGAAATCAATGGGGAAAAAAACGAATCCTCAAAAGAAAATTGAGGATCCGTTTTTTTCAAAACCTGGCGGATTGTGACTGATTGTAAAAAACTGAAGTGTGAAAGAGGCTTAAGTCATATTACAACACTCGTTAAAGGGTTGATTGTGACTTGTAGGATCGCTACTACCAACAGGTGGCGCTATAGAGTTCAAGTCCTCTTCTTCTCTGAAGACGCAATTTGCATATACAGGTTTGTAAACCCAAACTTTTCTTAAAATTTCATTGTACATATGTTCATATACTGTACATTTGATCGAGTATAGCAAAACTTTATTAGAAGCAAAAAGAAATAGTAAATAGAGATACATGAACCCAAATTTTAAGGTTCTTGATTTATACTCAAATTCAGAGCACGGACTTCTCCCTAAGTTTGGGTCCCCATTGATTTCAAGGGGGGTTGGGTTCAGATTCAAGCTCGGGTTAAGTTCAGGTACTCAAATCGAACTTTGGACTAAAGTTCGGTAGGGTACCATATTCCAAACTTCCATGGGTCCACTCGTCCCTAATAGGAAGGAAGGATGTGTCTTTCATGTGTTTCCCCATCTTAGGTATGACAATGAAAGGGTTGGAGAATATTACTTTAGCATTTATGAATATATAGAGAAGTGGGTTGGGGTTTGTACATGCTGTAAATAGAGTAATATTTTCTTGAATAATGCTCAAAATCCAAGGTTGTTTTAAAATGCTGAATTCAATAAATTCATTATATACATTTGTTAAGGAAACCAATTAATAAGTGATATTAGCAGGTGGTTCTATTAGGACATTATGACACCTCTGTTGGCATCTTTTGCACCCCCTCTACTCTTGAGGATACAGCCCAACTACAGTGGTAAAAATAAGTATTTGATACACTGTCCATTTTGCAAGGTTTCCCACATGCAAAGAATGGAGAAGTCTGTAATTTTTATCAAAGGTACACTTCAACTGTGAGAGGCAGAATCTTAAAAAACAATTCAGAAAATAACATTGTATTATTTACACATAATTAATTTACATTTTATTGCATGAAATAAGTATTTGGCTCAATAGGAAAACAGTTCATAATATCTGGTACAGAAATCTTTGCAGTTATAGAGATCAGATGTTGCCTGTAGACCTTGACCAAGTTTGCACACACTGCAGAAGGGATTTTGTCCCACTCCTCCATACAGATCTTCTCCAGATCTTTCAAGCTTCATGGCTTTTGCTGGACAACACTGAATTTTAGCTCTCTCCAAAGATTTTCTTTTGGGTTCAAGTCTGGAGACTGGCTTGGCCCTCCGGGACCTTGAAATGCTTCTTACGGGGACACTCCTTAGTTGTCCTAGCTGTGTGTTTCAGGTCATTGTCATGCTGGAAGACTCAGCTATGACCCATCGTCAATGATCTTATTGAGGGAGGGAGGTTATTGGCCAAAATCAGGAAATACATGACCCCATCCATCCTCCCCTCAATATTGTGCAGTTTTCCTGAAACCCTCACAAAAAAAGCACCCCCAAAGTATGATGTTTTCCCCACCATGATTGACGGGACGGTCAGTGTTCTTGAGGGTTTACTCATCCTTCTTAGACAGCACTTTGGTCTTGGCCATGGTGAAGAGGTTGGAGTTTTATTGATTGAGTGTGTGGACAGGTGTCTTTTATACAGGTAAAGAGTTCAAACAGGTGCAATTAATACAGGCAATGAGACAGTCCTTTGTAGTGTAACACCAGACATAACATGCATTTTCAAGATTTAGATTACATTTTTGCTATTTTGCTGTGTTTTTTTCTTCATCCAAAAACTGCTCTCTTGGCAATGTAAAAGGTGTCTATGAAAAGCAGGTTTTGCTCATTTATGTTGCATTTTTGCTGTGTTTTTGTTGCAATCTCATAACTTATGCTGGTACTGTAAAAAACAGTTTGTAACTTAAATATAAAAACTCATAAAAAAACTCATAAAAATGCAAAATGTGAACATAACCTTAGTTTTTAGACAGACTTACAGTTTTCAGTTTTTAGACAGTATTAAGGCTCCTTAACGCAACTGTATAAAACACGTATGTGAAAAACCAGCACAGGTGCTATCAGTATTTTCAGTCATTTGTCACCCGTGTATGGGGCACGTATATGTTTTTACCATCAGTGTTTTTCGTAAATGGATAAAGAAAAAAATAAACACGGATGGCACACGGACGGCACATGGATGGCACACGGACTGTACACTGATGTCATCCCTGTGCTGTTTGGGTTTTTCATGGACCCATAGACTTGTAAAGGCCCTTGTCATCCATGCTGTTGGAAAAAAAACTGACATGTCTCCTTATGTTTTGCAAGGACATTTGTGTAAAAAAAAAACGGACATGTGCATAGCATCATAGGGTATAACGAGAATGTGTGGTTTCTGTGAAAAGGATGGATACCACACGTACAGGAAACACGGACATGTGAATTAGGACTTATGGAGCATTCCTAGCTCTTGCAGTTTCCTTTACCTGAACCAGACAAATCTGCATTAGACGATATCAAAATAATAATAAAGCATTGTTTTCTTGGACCACAAACAATATTTAGTAAAGGTAATAATCCTCTTTGCACTGTAGGTCACCATATATACAGTTGTGGCCAAAAGTATTGACACCCCTGCAATTCTGTCAGATAATACTCAGTTTCTTCCTGAAAATGATTGCAAACACAAATTCTTTGGTATTATTATCTTCATTTAATTTGTCTTAAATGAAAAAACACAAAAGAGAATGAAGCAAAAAGCAAAACATTGATCATTTCACACAAAACTCCAAAAATGGGCCAGACAAAAGTATTGTCACCCTCAGCCTAATACTTGGTTGCGCAACCTTTAGCCAAAATAACTGCGACCAACCGCTTCCGGTAACCATCAATGAGTTTCTTACAATGCTCTGCTGGAATTTTAGACCATTTTTCTTTGGCAAACTGCTCCAGGTCCCTGATATTTGAAGGGTGCCTTCTCCAATCTGCCATTTTTAGATCTCTCCACAGGTGTTCTATGGGATTCAGGTCTGGACTCATTGCTGGCCACCTTTGAAGTCTCCAGTGCTTTCTCTCAAACCATTTTCTAGTGCGTTTCGAAGTGTGTTTTGGGTCATTGTCCTGCTGGAAGACCCATGACCTCTGAGGGAGACCCAGCTTTCTCACACTGGGCCCTACATTATGCTGCAAAATTTGTTGGTAGTCTTCTGACTTCATAATGCCATGCACATGGTCAAGCAGTCCAGTGCCAGAGGCAGCAAAGCAACCCCTAAACATCAGGGAACCTCCGCCATGTTTGACTGTAGGGACTGTGTTCTTTTCTTTGAATGCCTCTTTTTTTCTCCTGTAAACTCTATGTTGATGCCTTTGCCCAAAAAGCTCTACTTTTGTCTCATCAGACCAGAGAACATTCTTCCAAAACGTTTTTGGCTTTTTCAGGTAAGTTTTGGCAATCTCCAGCCTGGCTTTTTTATGTCTCGGAGTAAGAAGTGGGGTCTTCCTGGGTCTCCTACCATACAGTCCCTTTTCATTCAGACGCTGATGGATAGTACAGGTTGACACTGTTGTACCCTCGGACTGCAGGGCAGCTTGATCTTGTTTGGATGTTAGTCGAGGTTCTTTATCCAACATCCGCACAATCTTGCGTTGATATCTCTTGTCAATTTTTCTTTTCCGTCCACATCTAGGGAGGTTAGCCACAGTGCCATGGGCTTTAAACTTCTTGATGACACTGCGCACGGTAGACAGAGGAACATTCAGGTCTTTGGAGATGGACTTGTAGCCTTGAGATTGCTCATGCTTCCTCACAATTTGGTTTCTCAAGTCCTCAGACAGTTCTTTGGTCTTCTTTCTTTTCTCCATGCTCAATGTGGTACACACAAGGACACAGTACAGAGGTTGAGTCAACTTTAATCCATGTCAACTGGCTGCAAGTGTGATTTAGTTATTGCCAACACCTGTTAGGTGCCACAGGTAAGTTACAGGTGCTGTTAATTACACAAATTAGAGAAGCATCACATGATTTTTTGAACAGTGCCAATACTTTTGTCCACCCTCTTTTTTATGTTTGGTGTGGAATTATATCCAATTTGGCTTTAGGACAATTCTTTTTGTGTTTTTTCATTTAAGACAAATTAAATGAAGATAATAATACCAAAGAATTTGTGTTTGCGATCATTTTCAGGAAGAAACTGAGTATTATCTGACAAAATTGCAGGGGTGTAAATACTTTTGGCCACAACTGTATTTTCTATTACCTATGGAGCGTTTGCTTAACCCACTTTGTTGTGGAGGGAAAGGAAAAGAACATCAAACAAAATAACTTATAAACGAACTAAATAAAAAATATGACAAAGAAATCGCATAATACAAACATTCCTGGAATAAAAATGACATCAGACGATATTGTCATTTCCTTTTAATATGGTCTTATAACGTGTGCAATCTGCTGTATGTTTAAATGTGTATAAGTAAAGTAAATACTACGTAATAAAGCTGAATATTGTAACTATGTTACTTAAAAAGAATAAAAAATGTATTGTATTTCTTGAATTTTAAAGGAACTATTATTTAATCATGATAATTCATGTGATGTGATGAGGTTGAATGCAATGCAATTACCTTAATATCACTGTCCCCGCTCATCGAGTGAAACATGAAAATGCCAGCTTATAAAATATTATAATAGCCCTCAGTGGTTTGGGATCCACAGAGGAATATTAAGATGCTGCCTGTGACCAAATTCTTTTTTTTTTCGGTGAAAAAAATTTCTATGTTGATTGTCATCTATAGAGAGTTACGTGCTCTCTTTTAAATTTGAGTAGTATATAACACTCCAAAAAAGTATTGACATTTTTTTCTGGATTTAATTAGTCATCCATAGAGTATGATGTGCTTTCTGTAAAATTTTGGGGGTATAAACACTTCAAAAAAGCATTTCAAATTTTTTGGGGATTCAGTTAGTGATACATAGAGTATTACATGCTGTCTGTGAACGTTTGTTGTATATAACACTCCAAAAAAGCATTCAATTTTTTTCTGAATTCAGTTCGTCATCTATACACTTTTATGTGCTTTGTGTTACCTATTGCGTTGGTGTTAAACTCTAAAAACGCTTTGACTGCTGCAGGTGACCAATTTTTTCTTTTATTTAAAATAAATTTTGTTTCAAGGGACCTAGCAATTAGAAAATGCATATAAGGCATGCATTAAGGGATAGGGAAGTGGAAGTGCTGTTGCTGATGCATGCAAACGTCGAGGACGTGGGGCAGGTGCAACTACACTTGTTGCTGCAGCCCAAGAAACACGTCCATCCACCACACATAGATTCCTATCCAACTTTGCAGTGAGGCACAATACACCACTTCTAAAGCAAGAGCAGTGCAAACAGGTGGTCGATTAGATAGCCGATAATGCTTCCAGCATACTTGGCAGCACCACCCATTCTTCTACATGGTCCAGTCTCACCAGCCAACAGTCTGCATCACTTAATCTTCACCCTGATCCACCCTCCTCCCACCATGTTGAGTTCAAGAAGGCTAGTGATCCAGCACTAGGACACTCCAAGGAGCTCTTTACAACATCCTTTCTTGATCATGGCCTCTCACCCTGCATGTTCCAAGAGGGAAAGGAGGAAATGCTGTTTAGTGATGCACAAAACTTAGAGCAGTCATAGCTGCAAGAAGATGGCAGTGAGGAATGGCAACTTTTGTCCAAGATGAAAGACGATGAGACACAGTTGCTGATAAGCCAGTTTGTTGTTAAGTTACCAAGTCAGGAGGACCAGTGTGTGGTGGTGGAAGACGAGGTGGTGGATGACGAATTCACAAACCCAACCTGGAAAGCTGAAATGCAGAGGGAGGCCATCAGTGCTGAGTGAGGGATCGGCAGCACCATAACTGGCAGAAATAGGCATTGGGGTGACCAGAGAGAGTAGGCAGACAACTGTTCAGCAGAGCACCGACCCTCGTGAATTTCTCTGTCAAAGACTTAGGTGTTCCTCAGTCTGTAACTTTTTTAAAGAGAGTTTTGAGGCAAAAAATGGTGATTTGCAAACTGTGCCATGTCAAGATCAACAGGGAACTGACCACTAAGAGCCTAATCATCACTGTCAAGAACAGGCATATGTCATCTAAGCACCTAATTCGGTGGGCTGAAAGCCTAGGTCCACGTTTGTTGCCAGCTGGTAATGCCACTGTCTCATCTCCTGTGCTAGGTGCTTTACAATTCCTTGTCCATGACACTTAAGCAGATGCCTCTTGTCCTGTACCTGTCCTTGCACATTCTGACTCACTATCATCAGAGACTTCCAAATCGTTGCCCGAGCAAAGCGTTCAGCTGTCCCTACCCCAAGCCTTGGAACAAAAGAGAAAGTTTCCAGCCACCCTCCCATCAAAAGGCTCAAATGCTAAAGCTAAACAGTCACATTTCCAGACTTCTTGTCATGGAAATATTGATGTTTAGGTTTGTTGACAAGGAGGATGTCGGCCGACTCATAGTGGCAGCCATCTCTCTATACTCAGTCCCCAGTGGCCACTTTTTCTCCTGGTGTGTCATACCCGCTACAGATGAGCGAACTTGTTTGGAAAACATTGGCCATTCTAAAAGTCAGCATGAATGTGGCACATTTTGATTATTGTTTGGTTTCTCGTGCATTTTTTCTCAAAGTCGGCAAAATTTGTTCACTTATGTTAAGTGACCGAGTTTCTACTATGTTACCGACTGGCGTAATGCACCTAATTAGAAATATGTAGCGGCTACGTGCGTTAATCACTACTTCACAAAGTCTGCCCTTGCCGGCGTAGAGGCCGTGACCTGTTAAACCTCACTGGCTATGGTTAGGAGAGCGCTAATGACGTGATGGGATGCTGACCCGAAACACAGAACAGTGCCCCACTAGGCCCAGTCATGTATGGGAACGCTACTGCGATGCCAGGGATAGTCCCTTAGAGAAGCAATGCTCTGTTAAGCATCACAGGGCACGACAACTATTGCTTACCGCTCTGAGCGGGTACAACGTCTGCACTGGCGGTCAAAACTAGCCAGCCTAAGCTTAGCGCTGGATAGCGCACTTACTGCGCATGACGTCACTCTAATAGACGCTGCGGTACAAGCGGTATTGTGGTGCCTTGTGCTGGCTGGCGCCCTCAGGCACTAATGGAAGAGAGAAGCAGAGTGCACTGTGGCGCTAGGCAGTGCCAGTACTCGGAGCTGACTCAACTCTGGAACCCTAACTCATGCACAACAGAGGTAGGGAGTCTTAATGAGTCATTCACCTGTCTCAAACATCCATCATCACACACACCAATTTAGCAATAAGAGTAAATCTCTATATTAGCACATGGCCGGGCGGCCATGTGAACCTTTTATAGATGCAGCCTTCCGGGACCTTCCTGGTTGTCCAATCGGAGCAGCAACAGGACCTGCGCATGTGACCTCCAACCTCCAATGAGAGGTTGTCCCACGGGCTTGCTCAGTAGGTGAAAAGCAGGACTTAGTCCCAGGAGCGTCTGCTTGCCGCTGACTCATGCATGATGCAATAGGAGAGCCAGGAGGAGCAACCAGACGGTTAGCATTAGCCTGGGCAAGACGCTGGGACCGACGTCTCTGCTGAGCAGCTACCTCTGCAGCTGGAGAGAAATGGGAGACTGCAGAAGGCAAAGCTCGGGCTTCCTCCTGTGCAGAGACAGGAACCCAATGCCTAACACACTATTAATGCTTTTGCTATGACTTTGGCTAGGATATTGGTTCTGTATGATGAGCGGGGAAGATGTGCTTTCTGTAGGAAGTGGGTGTGTATAGGTCAGAGGTGTGGCAGAGAATAATTTTTTTGAAATAACTTAATGTGTGTATTTGGCTGCCAAAGTCACATGTCCCTCCCCATATAAAAAGCGGACGTGTTGTTTTGCTGGTGCAATTTTTTCAGTGTAATAGCACATTGAGGCCGCTACAAGTTAGCTTGTCATATGGATACATAGGACGCTGTTCTGTGTGAAATCGACCTTCCAGCATCAAACTAGTTTGTGCTAATAGTGTTGTGCAGTCCATAGTCCACATTTCCTACTCAAAATTGTTTGGGTTTTTACTGTGTTGCAGGGCTAATATTGGGATGCAGCCAGGAGGCCCCATTTGCTAATCAAAATTATTAAGGCTAATAGTGTTGTGCAAGCTGTTGTCCATGTTTACTACTCAAAATCATTTGGGCTAAAATGGTGTTGCAGTCAGGACTCAGGAGGCCCCATTTTCTAACCAAAATTGTTAGGGATAATATTGGAGTGCAGCCAGGAGGCCCCATTTGCTAATCAAAATCACTAGAACTAATAGTGTTGTGAAGGCCATAGTCCACATTTCCTACTCAAAGTAATTGGGGCTAAAACTGTTTTGCAATCAGTGCTCATGAGGATCCATTTGATAATCAAAATCATTGGGGCTAACATTGTTGTTCAGGCACTCTATCTCAGAAAATAAATACTGATTGTTCATTTAGTGACAGGTGACAGACAGGTCTGGGATTACGTTGGGAATCAACTGAATAAAAGATAGAAAGGGTACATCCAACATGAGTGGGAAAAAATCGAGGTCGTGGTGAAGAGGCGAATAGGTTTGGTGTTCGATGTGTACGTGGGATAGGTTGTAATGATACTGAAAGCTATACTGAATAAACATAATCTCCTATCCAAAGAGAACTGACAACTAATGATGTGCGAACACTAAAATGCTCGGGTGCTCTTTGCTCGGGTCGAACAAATTGGAATACTCAGGTACTCAGACAGCCCAATGTAAGTCTATGGGAGACCCAAGCAATTTTGCCGTGATTCCCCCAGGGGTCCTTTTAAGGTCTAAAAACGTCTGAAAATGATTGAAACACTGCTCAAATGACATGGGGACATCATGGGGATCGCCCCTGGAAGCATTCCTGACTCCTAGCTCACAGCTTTAAACAATGTTGTCAGAGTTTCATGCCATTTTTACCGGTGCACCAAAAAACATATCAAAACGAAACCTAAACGGATTTTGCTGGGAAATATGTAACGTTACATCCTTTCCAGGTTTATGACTTGTATATAAGGCAAAATAATTAACCCCAGACCAAAATGTTCCTCCCCCACTTGGGCTATGTTCAGACGCAGCATTTTTTAAGCGTTTTTCAACTTTAACATTGCTTTCAACCAATACAAATGCATTCACTTGGAAATATCATTGTAACATTTAACAACCTTAGCTGGCCATGTGATGTGTGACACATAAGCAGACATATCTTGCTTCATATTTGAAGGCAAGTCTCTTAAAGTCACAGAGCCTATTTTTACCGGGGCATCAGGCGGCATTAATCTTCTTAAAGGGCCATTATTAAACATTATTAAACTGTTGTTGTCTATGCAGTGAGTGGAAGGGTTGCCAAGAATTACGATGCACCACAATACCCCTTTCACGAGAGGTACAGGAGGGCTTCCAGAAAAAAATGTTGCATTGAATGCAAGGCCTGGCTTGCCCCAAAGTTGCATACACCCCAATAAGTTTTTTCAAGCCACGTACTGGATGGCCACCGGAAAATCCACTTCACATTATTCATTTTGTACTCCCATTCTGTCGTCTTATGCATTGACAGCAATGCCTGCCCTGCTGCATAGACATATGCACCCCAATATGCCTTTGAACCCAGGTACTGGATGGGCACAGGAAAATGCACTTCACATTATACATTTTGTTTTCCCATTCTGTTTTCTTATGCTTTGACTGCAAGGCCTGCCTTGCTACCAAGTCATATGCACCACAATAACCCCAATCCCCCATTGGAAGAAATATGGAGGAGGGTCTCTTAACAAAAAATGTCCCATTAAAAAGGAGCGGGTCTCCTTGACTTGTAATGCCCATACACTAAGTATGTTGGCGGGCAAACATTTTCCCCTGTGAAGTACACCTCAACCTTTTCCATAACAAGTATTTAACACCCAGCAAATACACCGACCCTTGTTAGGTTTTTGACACTGGCTGCGGATCTAGTGGTGGCGGATGAGGAGACGCGGAGGAAGGCCTGATTAAAACTATGCCCAATTTAAAGGAGCGGGTCTCCTAGACTTGTAATGCCCATACACTTAGTGTGTTGGTGGCAAACATTTCCCCCTGGGGTAGATATCAACATAGTGTGTACATTTTTTTTTAGAGGTATTATAGACACCTTGCAAAACTGTAGCGTGGTTTCCTACACAGTTGCTGCTGGGAAGGTGCATGTTTTTAGCAACAATATGGCGGACGAATCGTTTAATGAAGTGATCTGGAAAAGGGGCATGGTGATGACAGGAATGGGAAAGTAATAACAGCAGAGGCTATGGGAGGTATGAGATCCAGGATACAGCCAACAATGATTTGTCGTTTAGCCACCATCAATTACCAGAATCGGTTTCATGCCCGTTTGAAGATCGGTGTAACAGATGCGCGTGTGAGACTCTGCCTAAGAAATGCCCATCCAAATTATGTTGCTAAAGACGCACGTACCTGTATAAAGGGCAAAGAGCAACATGTTCGTGAGATGCTGAATTAGAGAAAGCAAATCAGTGTTGGAGGAAAACCAAACAAACTAATGGATGCTCGTGAAAAACTAAGTTTAAAGAGGAGTGTGTCCGTAACTATAAACACACCCGTGGCACAAGCTTCTTCATCTTCACCATACATACTACCAATATTATATACAAATGTTTCAGTCTAAAATTAATTGTCCTAGTGTAACGAACATTGTTAAAGGAATGGCACAAAACGTACATAACCACGACACTTGGAAACACCTGATTTCCTCTTTACAACATATGGATGATGATGATGACGACTTAGAAATTTACCACATCCACACCAATAAGATGAAGATCACAGCTGCAAAAAATGTTCAAAAAAGGCAGTGAATGTCTGGAAAATAATTTTCTTTAGGGAAAAGTTTACCTCTTACCAAAGTGGCACCGAATGAGGCATACACAGCTCTCAGGTGTACTCAGCATGAGATGCTAGAAAGATGATGTATTCTGATTTGTCTGTGTCCACTTTTTGAAAGTGAGCAGAAAAGAAGGATGATATAGTGGGAAGACGTGTTATTTTGGTCAGTAAGGAGGTGATGTCAGGTGCAGAGAGGGAGATCTGCGTGTCATCGGCGTAGTGATCATACTGCAAACCGAGCCATTACATCAGCTGTCCCAGGCCGAAGGTGTAGATGGAGAAGAGTAGGGGTCCTAGAACAGAGCCTTGGGGAACACCGAAAGACAGAAGTCGAGGTGAGGAGGTGGTGAATGTCCCCCTACTAGTGTTGTTTTTTTTAAAGACTCTGCCGATAACCCAAAAAAGGACATTTGCAACACCGGCCATGGCCGCGTCAGTAGGGGTAGTACAAATACCATCCTTACCACCACCAGCATGATCAGGCACATGGCAGCAATGCACCTAACTTTGTTGGTTGAACACCAGGCTCCATGAAAAGTGTCTGTGGGTGCTTCTTCCGCTGTTGTGCGTGTAAGCCAATCCCCTGTGCACGGTGCATGCGAAGATGCCTCCTGCCCTGCACCTGCCTTTGACCACAGTCAAACAGCACCATCATCAAGCACGTCCACGTTCTTGTCCCAGTGCAGCCTTTAGTTGTCCATACCCCAGTCATTGGACCGTAAGCCGAAAGATGCAGCCAACCACCCACAGGCCACAGTACCAAATTCACAAATTTCTCATCTGCTTGCGCTCTAAATGTTGCAGTTTAGGCTCATGGGAGACGGACGCATTCCACAACCTGATGGCGGTGACATTATCAAGGTACTCTGTCCCCCCCACCTCTATTTCTCTGGGTATGCCGTCACAACATTACACAAACAAGCACGTGTCCCACTACATTACCTGGGCCATCAACAATGCTGTTACAGGGAAAGTGCACCTAACCACGGACCCATGGACAAGTGCTTGTGGGAAGGGACGGTACATATCGCTGATGGCACACTGGGTTTGCGTAGAAGAAGACATGAGCCAGTCGGACATTGGGAGACCATGTCACAGATGTATGGAGGAGACAGGTTGTGAAAGGCTTTGTATGTCATATTTAGGGTTTTGAACTGAAGCCTGTGGGCAATAGGAAGGCAGTGAAGGGCATGGCAGAGAGGAGAGGCTGGGGAATAATGGAGGGACAGTTGGATTACTCTGGCAGCAGAGTTTTGGATAGATTTGAGTGGGGCAAGAGTGCTAGAGGGGAGGCTAGAGAGTATAAAGTTGCAATAGTCAAGGAGGGAGATCATGAGGGCGTGCCCAAACATTTTTGAATTTTCTTGGAATGTACGGATCCAGGAAATGTTTTTCAGTTGTAATGGGCAGGAGGAGGCAAGGGCTTGGATCTTAGCTTGAAAGAGAGGGCAGAGTCGAGTATCACCCCAAGGGCACGAACATGCGAGAGTATTTTCCCCGGTGTGCCATCCTGGCATTACACAGGCACGTGTCCCACAACATTACCCGTGCCCTCCACAATGCTGTTACTTGGAAAGTCCACCTAAACACAAACACATGGACAAGTGCTTGTGGTCAGGGACAGTACATCTCACTGAGGGCACAATGGGTTAACATAGTGGAAGCCGGGACCCACTACAACCTTGGTATGGTGCGCGTCCTCCCAAACCCCGAGTATTGCGGGCCCTACATCAATCTGGGTTCCCCCACAGTCTACAGCTCCTGCACCTCCTCCTCCTTCACCTCATCTTCAGTCTTCAGCTACAAAAGATAGCACATCAGTCTCAAGCTGGAAGCATTGCAGCACTGCCAAATGAAAGCGGGAACAGGCTGTGCTGAAGCTAATATGCTTCTGTGACAAACCCCAAAATGCTGAAGAGTTGTGGACAGCTCTGAAAGAGCAGGCAGATTGGTGGCTGAGACGGCTGAACTCACAGCCAGGCATTGTTGTGTGTGACAATGGCTGGAACCTGGTGGCTGCTCTGTGGCGAGGCGAGCTCACAAACATGCCATGCTTTGCTCATGCGCTTAACCAAATTGGTCAACGTTTTTTGAAAAGCAATACGGAGCAGGCAGATCTACTCGGAAATGTGCAGTGCTCGAAATACCCATTTTAGAAAGTCAGCGACAGCTTCATCCGCCCGTACCGTGATTCAGCAGCGCTTGCAGCTTATGGCTCAATGACTGGTGTGTGATGCCCCCAGCCCTTGGAACTCTACACTGCAGATGTTGGAAAGGATTTGTGAGCAGAAGAAGGCAGTTGGTGAATAGTCTACCATCATCAACAAGTTTGTCGGTATTCAGTTCTGTCTTCACACATAATATGTGAGGAGTGGACATGGATGTCTGACATATGTAACATCCTCCAAAACTTTGATGAATCCACAAAGAGGGTGAGCGTCAATGAAACCATAATTAATGTCTCCATCCTGCTTATCTGTGCTCTAATTTGCTTATTGAGAGTTATTATAGAGCGAAAACATATTTACAGTTTACCAGTTTAACAGTTTCAAACACAACAGTCCTAAATAACAACGCTAACAATAATCCAATATTTAAACCCAAATAAAACAATCCTGCTCGTGACAACTTACAATCTAAAATGAGGTGGTGGAGATAAAAAATACAGGGGTGTATTTACAAGAAGGTATTTACAATGATGTTTGCACTATGATCTTACTGATTTTCGTTGCAAGTGTTGTAGGCCTGAGGACAAGAAGGAGAAGGACAACATGGTCAGTGGTCCCCTTGGTGACGACACAGAAGTCTTGCCTGTTAGCAGTCTGGGACGCATTGGGCTGACTTTATGTTACGCTGCCTTTCCCATGACCCTCACTCTCTCAAAATTATGGATAACAGACAGGCAATACTGATTTTTGACACTTCTAGACCCACAGTGATTGGAGAACTTTATATCTCTTAGTCCTGAGGCAGACAGGTGCACTAAAATGTTTCAGTACCAGAGGGCCCTTATAGCGGAATTATTAATAAAATTAATATCTCAAACACTGGCAGCAGAGGACACAGTTTGATGGCCATTTAGTGGATGGCTTACACAGTAAAATATCAGTATTTGCAGATGATACAAAACTATGTAAGGTAGTTAACACAAAGGAGGACAGTTTGCAACTACGGAAAGATTTGACTAAATTGGAGAATTGGGCTGAAAAATGGCAAATGAGGTTTAACACAGATAAGTGTAAGGTTATGCACATGGGAAGGAGAAACAGATGCTACAATTACTTACTAAATGGGAAACTGCTGGGGAAATCAGACATGGAAAAAGACTTAGGCATCTTAGTCAATAAGAAGCTAAATTGGAGTGCCCAGTGTCAGGCAGCTGCCACCAAAGCAAATAGGGTCACGGGATGCATTAGAAGAGGTCTGGGGACACGTGATGAAAACATAATTCTCCCTCTGTACAAATCACTCGTCAGACCACACTTGGAGTATTGTGTGCAATTTTGGACGCCGGTGCTCAAGAAAGACATTACTGAACTTGAAAGGGTTCAGAGGCGGGCTACTAAAATGATAAATGGAGTTGGTTCACTACAATACCCAGAAAGGTTATCAAAATTAGGTCTATTTACTCTAGAAAAGAGAAGACTTAGGGGAGACCTAATATATATGTACAAGTATATCAGAGGGCAATACAGAGATCTCTCCAATGAACTGTTTGTACCAAGGACTGTGACAAGAACAAGGGGGCATTCTCTTCGTTTGGAGGAAAGACAATTTCTGCACCAGCATAGAAGAGGGTTCTTCACGGTAAGAGCAGTGAGGCTCTGGAATTCTCTTCCTGAGGAAGTGGTGATGGCCAACTCACTGAATGAATTTAAGAAAGGAATGGATGCTTTTCTTGTGAGTAACAGTATAGAAGGTTACGAATAACAGAATATTATAGGTAGATGGTTGACCCAGCTTAGAGGAAGGAATTTTTTTCCCTATGGAGAAAATTGGCTTCTACTCTGTGGGTTTTTTGCCTTTCCCAGGATCAACAATGCAGAACAGCTGCACTAAAAATAGGCTGAACTAGATGGACATAAGGTCTTCCTTCAGCCTACAAAACTATGTCACTATGTTACTATGTTACTTCCGGAGGGTCTTTGATGAGCGTTTCACCCAGGCCAAAAAAAGAAAACCGCCGTAAACTGGCAAAACCATGAGCACACACAGATATGAGCTGCCACAGAGATACCGCTACGACAAATGTGTGAACTGTTTTTTTATTTTTGGACTAACTAGTGTTGTATAAAAGTAAAGTTTCACCCAGGAAAAAAAAGAAAACCATAAACTGGCCAAACTTTGAGCACACACAGATATGAACTGACACGGAGATACCCCACCAAAAAATGTGTGGCCTGTATTTTTTTCTTTTTTTGGCTAAATACTGCTGTATTTAACCAAATGTGAGAGCCAGGCAAAAAAAGGAAACAGCCGTAAACTGGCCAAAGTTTGAGCACGCACAGATATGAGCTGGCACGGAGATACCACACCAAATAATGTGTGGCCTGTATTCCAATTACACCTGGGGATAGCTATATACAGCTAATATATCCCACAGGTAGCAGCAGTAGCACCAAAACACAGGAAGGGAATGGACCCTCTTGATGTATGCAGTGATCTATATACACACATACAGTGCCTGCAGGCCTTGCACTGATGTGTACAGAGTGACGTACACTACCCTGCCTGCCTAACACTGGAACCTATATACTCCAAAATTAATCCTTTTAGTTAAATGGAGCTTTTTTTATGGATTCAGAGCGCTGCTGAACATAACACACAATTACTTGTGCATTAGAAGATCGATTTGAAAAATGTCAAGTGTATTTAACTTGTAAGCTACGCTATTTTCTCCTGTATATCATCCCCTGAGGAAGAAATGATTTGCACTTCGAAACGCATTGGGAAAAAGAAATGACTAAAGCATCGATCTTCTAATGCACGAGTAATTGTGTGTTATGTTCAGCAGCGCACTGAATCCATAAAAAAGCTCCATTTAACTATATGTCTCGGCGGTCACTGGTTTGACCTTTGGATGTGCGGCAGCTGACTGATAATTTCATGCGCTATACCTCTCCTATATCAGGTGAGTGGAATTTTGATATGGTTCTTACCCTGTTTCTCAGATAAGACCCTATTTGCGCTTTTTTCCGTTCCTATAGTGTGAATCAGTCAAAACTAATCCTTAGAAAGACTGTTGGTTTAGCTGGATGTGAGTATTTAGGATGGTAGACCCCATACTAACTAAGAAATCCCCAATTCTGACCCTGTCAAGGCAGCCGCTCTCCCTACACTCTCTCAATCTGGAGCTGAATAAGCCGAGCAGGGCGGCATCCGGTCTCTTATATCCCTGATGATGCTGTGCGGACAGCCAATCACTGCAAGACCACAACTAAGATGGCTGCGGTATTTCATAGCCTGGCAGACAATCCCTGCAGCGTGATTGGGTCTCTAAAGTCCACCAAAAATGCTGGGTGGAGACCCGAGTTCCCGCCGAGTAATCCCGGAAATGCTCGGTGCTCGCCGAGTGCAGTGATACTTGGGCGAGTACCGAGCAGTGGCGAGCACGTTCGCTCATCACTATTGGTCACCTCTCACTAAATGAACAATCAGTATTTATTTTCTGAGATAGAGTGCCTCAACAGCAATATTAGCCCTAATGATTTTGATTAGCTTATGGGACCGCCTAAGCCCTGACTGCAACACAGTATTAGTCCAAATGATTTTGAGTAGGCATTGTGGACTACGGCCTGCACAACACTATTGTGACAAGAGTCATGGCAGTAAATATCTATACTACTTACTGTAAGTAAAGGGAGGTCAAACAATCCGAGGTCAAGTACAGGAAATGGAACAGTACGACAAAAGGAAGTCAGAGACGAAGTCCAATATATGAGCCGAGGTCAGGAAAGCAAGAGAGACAAAAACAGTTACAGGGAGCAAGCACAAGCCAAGTCAGGTCACAAGTAAAGGGTCAGAGTCTGGGAAGCGATTCAAGTCAAGCAGGGTCAGGCACAGAGCGCAGAAGGATCAACGCTCCACAGGCAGCAGCAAGTGTACAATTGACACTGGGGGAGGAACTAGCATACTTAAATAGAATCCTGATTAAGGAAAATGAACACAGGTGACTGCAGCACAGACTGACAGCCCCGACACAAAGTAACAAAAAGACAGAAACAGAGTGGAAATCGAGACAACTATTAGTCCTAACAAACGATTTTGATTAGCAAATGGGGCCTCCTGGCTGCACTCCTATATTAGCCCTAATGATTTTAATTAGAAAATAGGGCCTCCCGAGTCTTGACGGCAACATAATAATTGCCCAAACAAATTTGAGTAGTAAACGTGGAGAACAGCTTTCGCAACATTATTAGCCCTAATGATTTTGAATAGCAAATGGGGCCTCCTGGCTGCACCATAATATTAGCCATAACAATTTTGATTAGAAAAAGGGTCCTCATGAGTTCTGACTGCAACGCAATAATAGCCTAAACGATTTTGAGTAAGAAATGTGAACTATGGACTGCACAACACTCTTAGTCCTAATTATTTTGATTAGCAAATGGGACCTCCTGGATGCATTCCAATATTAGCACAAAAGATTTTGATTAGCAATTGAGACCTTCTGAGTCCTGACAGCAACACAGTTTTAGCCCAAACATTTTTCAGTAGGAAATATGGACTTCTGCCTGCACAACACTATTAGCACAAACTAGTTAGATGCTGGAAGATCGATTTCACACAGGACAGCATCCTAAGTACAGTATATGACAAGTTAACTTGTAGAGGTCTCTCTGCGCTGTTACACTGAGAAAATGGCACTGAGAAAATGGCACCAGCTAAATATGTCTGCTTTTAAAATGAAGAGGGACATGTGACTTCAGCAGTCAATGACAGAAGCCCTTGTGTCTGGATGTTGTGGATGGTTTCTGTGCCATAATTGGCTGCCAGAATGTAGACACATTAAGTTAATAAAAAAAAATTACACTCTGCCGCTACTCTGACCTATACACACGCCTTCCCCACAGAAAACTCGCTCCCCCAACTTATCATACAGAATTACTATCCTAGCCAAAGTCATAACTAGAGTTGAGCGAAACGGGTCGAAAAAATTCAAAAGTCGCCGACTTTTGGCAAAGTCGGGTTTCATGAAACGAAACCCGACCCTAGGATGAGGTCGGCCACGAGGTCGGCGACTTACGCGCCAAAGTCACATTTCAAAAGTTTGTTTTGCTCTCTTTTTCAGCCAATCAGGATCCACGGACACTGTGGGCAACGTGATGACATAGGCACGGGTCACCACCATCTTTCAGAAGGGCATGCAAGTGATTGGCTTGCTTTGGTGGGCGTCACAGGGGGTATAAAAGGGCGTGCACGCCGACCGCCATCTTACTTCTGCCGATCTTAGTATAGGGAGAGGTTGCTGCTGATTCTGTAGGGAGAGCGTTAGGCAGGGAAGAAGACAAAAAAACTGTTTCTGCTGCTAGCGATTTGGCCTGCACAACACACAAGTCACTGTGTGTGCAGTGCAAGGGGAGGCTATATTGTGGTGTATCAGTGGTGTTGGTTGTTGGGCTGCCTTTTAAGGCTTCCTGACACGCTGGCATTGCTGTTTACCCACTGCTCCGCAAACTGCTTTTTTAAAAGCAATCCAATCTCCCTTATCCTCTCGTCACTTTGGTCACAGGCAGCTGTGCCATCGAGCGTGTCACATAGCGCTCAGATATCAGTGGGCCGCACACAATCCACAAGTGTCCACTGTCCACAAGTGTACGCAGAGATTCAAAATCTCCATTATCCTCTCGTCACTTTGGTCACAGGCAGCTGTGCCATCGAGCGTGTCACATAGCGCTCAGATATCAGTGGGCCGCACACAATCCACAAGTGTCCAGTGTCCAAAAGTGTACGCAGAGATTCAAAATCTCCATTATCCTCTCGTCACTTTGGTCACAGGCAGCTGTGCCATCGAGCGTGTCACATAGCGCTCAGATATCAGTGGGCCGCACACAATCCACAAGTGTCCAGTGTCCAAAAGTGTACGCAGAGATTCAAAATCTCCATTATCCTCTCGTCACTTTGGTCACAGGCAGCTGTGCCATCGAGCGTGTCACATAGCGCTCAGATATCAGTGGGCCGCACACAATCCACAAGTGTCCAGTGTCCAAAAGTGTACGCAGAGATTCAAAATCTCCATTATCCTCTCGTCACTTTGGTCACAGGCAGCTGTGCCATCGAGCGTGTCACATAGCGCTCAGATATCAGTGGGCCGCACACAATCCACAAGTGTCCAGTGTCCAAAAGTGTACGCAGAGATTCAAAATCTCCATTATCCTCTCGTCACTTTGGTCACAGGCAGCTGTGCCATCGAGCGTGTCACATAGCGCTCAGATATCAGTGGGCCGCACACAATCCACAAGTGTCCACTGTCCACAAGTGTACGCAGAGATTCAAAATCTCCATTATCCTCTCGTCACTTTGGTCACAGGCAGCTGTGCCATCGAGCGTGTCACATAGCGCTCAGATATCAGTGGGCTGCACACAATCCACAAGTGTCCAGTGTCCAAAAGTGTACGCAGAGATTCAAAATCTCCATTATCCTCTCGTCACTTTGGTCACAGGCAGCTGTGCCATCGAGCGTGTCACATAGCGCTCAGATATCAGTGGGCCTCACACCATCCACAAGTGTCCACTGTCCACAAGTGTACGCAGAGATTCAAAATCTCCATTATCCTCTCGTCACTTTGGTCACAGGCAGCTGTGCCATCGAGCGTGTCACATAGCGCTCAGATATCAGTGGGCCGCACACAATCCACAAGTGTCCACTGTCCACAAGTGTACGCAGAGATTCAAAATCTCCATTATCCTCTCGTCACTTTGGTCACAGGCAGCTGTGCCATCGAGCGTGTCACATAGCGCTCAGATATCAGTGGGCCGCACACAATCCACAAGTGTCCAGTGTCCAAAAGTGTACGCAGAGATTCAAAATCTCCATTATCCTCTCGTCACTTTGGTCACAGGCAGCTGTGCCATCGAGCGTGTCACATAGCGCTCAGATATCAGTGGGCCGCACACAATCCACAAGTGTCCACTGTCCACAAGTGTACGCAGAGATTCAAAATCTCCATTATCCTCTCGTCACTTTGGTCACAGGCAGCTGTGCCATCGAGCGTGTCACATAGCGCTCAGATATCAGTGGGCCGCACACAATCCACAAGTGTCCAGTGTCCAAAAGTGTACGCAGAGATTCAAAATCTCCATTATCCTCTCGTCACTTTGGTCACAGGCAGCTGTGCCATCGAGCGTGTAACATAGCGCTCAGATATCAGTGGGCTGCACACAATCCACAAGTGTCCAGTGTCCAAAAGTGTACGCAGAGATTCAAAATCTCCATTATCCTCTCGTCACTTTGGTCACAGGCAGCTGTGCCATCGAGCGTGTCACATAGCGCTCAGATATCAGTGGGCCGCACACAATCCACAAGTGTCCACTGTCCAAAAGTGTACGCAGAGATTCAAAATCTCCATTATCCTCTCGTCACTTTGGTCACAGGCAGCTGTGCCATCGAGCGTGTCACATAGCGCTCAGATATCAGTGGGCCGCACACAATCCACAAGTGTCCACTGTCCACAAGTGTACGCAGAGATTCAAAATCTCCATTATCCTCTCGTCACTTTGGTCACAGGCAGCTGTGCCATCGAGCGTGTCACATAGCGCTCAGATATCAGTGGGCCGCACACAATCCACAAGTGTCCACTGTCCACAAGTGTACGCAGAGATTCAAAATCTCCATTATCCTCTCGTCACTTTGGTCACAGGCAGCTGTGCCATCGAGCGTGTCACATAGCGCTCAGATATCAGTGGGCCGCACACAATCCACAAGTGTCCACTGTCCACAAGTGCACGCAGAGATTCAAAATCTCCATTATCCTCTCGTCACTTTGGTCACAGGCAGCTGTGCCATCAAGCGTGTCACATAGCGCTCAGATATCAATGGGCCGCACACAATCCACAAGTGTCCAGTGTCCAAAAGTGTACGCAGAGATTCAAAATCTCCATTATCCTCTCGTCACTTTGGTCACAGGCAGCTGTGCCATCGAGCGTGTCACATAGCGCTCAGATATCAGTGGGCCGCACACAATCCACAAGTGTCCAGTGTCCAAAAGTGTACGCAGAGATTCAAAATCTCCATTATCCTCTCGTCACTTTGGTCACAGGCAGCTGTGCCATCGAGCGTGTCACATAGCGCTCAGATATCAGTGGGCCGCACACAATCCACAAGTGTCCACTGTCCACAAGTGCACGCAGAGATTCAAAATCTCCATTATCCTCTCGTCACTTTGGTCACAGGCAGCTGTGCCATCGAGCGTGTCACATAGCGCTCAGATATCAATGGGCCGCACACAATCCACAAGTGTCCAGTGTCCAAAAGTGTACGCAGAGATTCAAAATCTCCATTATCCTCTCGTCACTTTGGTCACAGGCAGCTGTGCCATCGAGCGTGTCACATAGCGCTCAGATATCAGTGGGCCGCACACAATCCACAAGTGTCCACTGTCCACAAGTGTACGCAGAGATTCAAAATCTCCATTATCCTCTCGTCACTTTGGTCACAGGCAGCTGTGCCATCGAGCGTGTCACATAGCGCTCAGATATCAGTGGGCCGCACACAATCCACAAGTGTCCAGTGTCCAAAAGTGTACGCAGAGATTCAAAATCTCCATTATCCTCTCGTCACTTTGGTCACAGGCAGCTGTGCCATCGAGCGTGTAACATAGCGCTCAGATATCAGTGGGCTGCACACAATCCACAAGTGTCCAGTGTCCAAAAGTGTACGCAGAGATTCAAAATCTCCATTATCCTCTCGTCACTTTGGTCACAGGCAGCTGTGCCATCGAGCGTGTCACATAGCGCTCAGATATCAGTGGGCCGCACACAATCCACAAGTGTCCAGTGTCCAAAAGTGTACGCAGAGATTCAAAATCTCCATTATCCTCTCGTCACTTTGGTCACAGGCAGCTGTGCCATCGAGCGTGTCACATAGCGCTCAGATATCAGTGGGCCGCACACAATCCACAAGTGTCCACTGTCCACAAGTGTACGCAGAGATTCAAAATCTCCATTATCCTCTCGTCACTTTGGTCACAGGCAGCTGTGCCATCGAGCGTGTCACATAGCGCTCAGATATCAGTGGGCCGCACACAATCCACAAGTGTCCACTGTCCAAAAGTGTACGCAGAGATTCAAAATCTCCATTATCCTCTCGTCACTTTGGTCACAGGCAGCTGTGCCATCGAGCGTGTCACATAGCGCTCAGATATCAGTGGGCCGCACACAATCCACAAGTGTCCACTGTCCACAAGTGTACGCAGAGATTCAAAATCTCCATTATCCTCTCGTCACTTTGGTCACAGGCAGCTGTGCCATCGAGCGTGTCACATAGCGCTCAGATATCAGTGGGCCGCACACAATCCACAAGTGTCCACTGTCCACAAGTGTACGCAGAGATTCAAAATCTCCATTATCCTCTCGTCACTTTGGTCACAGGCAGCTGTGCCATCGAGCGTGTCACATAGCGCTCAGATATCAGTGGGCCGCACACAATCCACAAGTGTCCACTGTCCACAAGTGCACGCAGAGATTCAAAATCTCCATTATCCTCTCGTCACTTTGGTCACAGGCAGCTGTGCCATCAAGCGTGTCACATAGCGCTCAGATATCAATGGGCCGCACACAATCCACAAGTGTCCAGTGTCCAAAAGTGTACGCAGAGATTCAAAATCTCCATTATCCTCTCGTCACTTTGGTCACAGGCAGCTGTGCCATCGAGCGTGTCACATAGCGCTCAGATATCAGTGGGCCGCACACAATCCACAAGAGTCCAGTGTCCAAAAGTGTACGCAGAGATTCAAAATCTCCATTATCCTCTCGTCACTTTGGTCACAGGCAGCTGTGCCATCGAGCGTGTCACATAGCGCTCAGATATCAGTGGGCCGCACACAATCCACAAGTGTCCACTGTCCACAAGTGCACGCAGAGATTCAAAATCTCCATTATCCTCTCGTCACTTTGGTCACAGGCAGCTGTGCCATCGAGCGTGTCACATAGCGCTCAGATATCAATGGGCCGCACACAATCCACAAGTGTCCACTGTCCAAAAGTGTACGCAGAGATTCAAAATCTCCATTATCCTCTCGTCACTTTGGTCACAGGCAGCTGTGCCATCGAGCGTGTCACATAGCGCTCAGATATCAGTGGGCCGCACACAATCCACAAGTGTCCACTGTCCACAAGTGTACGCAGAGATTCAAAATCTCCATTATCCTCTCGTCACTTTGGTCACAGGCAGCTGTGCCATCGAGCGTGTCACATAGCGCTCAGATATCAGTGGGCCGCACACAATCCACAAGTGTCCACTGTCCACAAGTGTTTGCAGAAATTCTAAAACTCCCCTGTCCTATAGACACCTTGTACCTTGTTTTACATTACTATATAGTTTGTTGGATTTTGTCTACATTTCTACCAAAAATGAGGAAGGCTGGTGGAAGAGGCCGTGGAATTGGGCGGGGGTTGGCAGCTGGTAATGATGGTGTTGGTGGTGGATCTGATGGTAGTGGCAAGAGCAAAATAGGACCGAATGCAGGAGGTGCTGACCCTGCGTCATCGTCTGGCTACATAAAGCCTCGAACGCTTAGTTTTCTAGGAGTTGGCAAACCGCTTTTAAAGGCAGAGCATCAGGAAAAAGTTTTGTCTTACATTGCTGACTCAGCCTCCAGCTCTATCGCCTCCTCTTCTTCAGTTGTAAAAAGTAAAAGCACTGAGTCGTCATTGGAGGCTCATGTTCATGAACCACACCTTTCCTTGTGTCCTTCACCCCAACCAAGATTGAAGAATGATGCAGGCCATACTACTGATTACTCCATGGAGCTGTTTTCACATACCATGCCTGGATTATCAAGTCAAATGGTGAATTACCCAGGCCAAGATGAATCTGACATGGAGTGCACTGATGCACAGCCGCTGATGGATGATTCTGCTGGTACATTCACTCAGAGCACTACATAGTCCTCGAAGTGTACAGAGCCAGATTTTGACCCTGATGAGACTCAGGTGCCCCTTCCCGCACACTATACCACCATACACGGTGACACAGAGAAAGGTGCACATGACATAGAAGAGGAGGTGATGGATGACCCAGTTGTTGACCCAGATTGGCATCCATTGGGGGAAGAGGGTGCTGCTTCCAATAGCTCAGATGAGGAGCATCCACAGCAGACATCGACATCGCAACAGCTGTTATCTGGCAGGCCCGGAGCACTCCAAAGACAGGTTCCAAACATCAAAAGAGTTGCTGGACAGCTTGTCCAGAGGGTCAAAAGATCACAGCGTGCTAGGCCGCAAAATGTCTGCCAAAGTAGGAAGAGTGCAGTGTGGCACTTTTTTGAACAAAATCCTCATGATCAGGCCAAGGTTATCTGTAAGAAGTGCGCAAAGACCTTTAGCCGAGGGAAAAATCTGAAAAATTTGAATACCAGTTGCATGCTTAGACATTTAACCAGCATGCACTTGCAAGCGTGGACACAACACCAAACCTCAAGTGCCACATGTGCAACTGATCACAACGTAGGTAGTCAGCAACGCTACATTGTTTCCCCCACTGTAAGCCCACCGGTTAGCACAGCAGCAAATGTTGAGGTGTCGTTGCAAGGCCACAGCAGTCAGGGAATCCCACTATTATATCAACGAAAGACTGATTCTAGGCCATCAGAAAGAACACCAACTCCATCACCATCATCAACCCTCTCTCAGTCCGCCCTGTCCACCGCTACTTCCACCATATGCAGCTCTCAAGTCCAGCTCTCCCTCCCAGACACTATGAGTAGGTCAAGAAAGTACTCAGTCTCTCATCCGCGTACACTGGGTTTGAACGCCCACATTGCCAAACTAATCTCGTTTGAGATGATGCCCTTTCGGTTGGTGGAAAGCACAGCTTTCCGCGAACTCATGGCCTATGCAGTACCACGCTATGACCTACCCAGTCGCCACTTCTTCTCTCGCAAAGCCATCCCAGCCCTCCACCATCATGTGAAAGACCGCATTGTCCATGCACTCAAGCAGTCAGTGAGCGGAAAGGTGCACCTCACAACTGATGCATGGTCCAGTCGGCATGGCCAGGGCCGTTACGTGTCCATCACTGCGCACTGGGTTAATGTGGTGGATGCAGGGTCCACAGGGGACAGCGGTGGTGGGACAGTGCTGCCTAGCCCACGGTATAGGAAACAGTTGGCTGTAGGCGTTCGACCCTCCTCCTCCTCCTCCTCCTCCAGAAGCGACAGCTCGTCCACAGAGCGCAGTCGTACGGGCACTCCATCTGCAGCTGCCACTGTTGCACACGATGTGTCCCCCTATCGAGCAGCTAGTGGAAAGCGTCAGCAGGCTGTGTTGCAGATGATGTGTTTGGGCGACAGACACACCGCCGAGGTGCTGGCCGAGTACTTGAAGCGACAAACTGAGTCATGGCTGGGCAGTGTACATCTTGAGGCAGGCAAGGTAGTTAGTGATAACGGCCGTAATTTTGTGGCAGCCATAGCCCTTTCAAAACTCAGCCACATACCTTGCTTGGCTCACACCTTGAACCTGGTGGTGCAGTGCTTCCTCAAAAATTATCCGGAGTTAACAGCCCTGCTCCAGAAGGTGCGAAGACTGTGCGCGCACATCCGCCGGTCGCCTGTACACTCCGTTCGTATGCAGAAGCTGCAGCGATTGCTCCACCTTCCCAACCACCGCCTCATTATCGACATTGCAACAAGGTGGAACTCCACCCTGCACATGGTGGAGCGGCTGTGCGAGCAGAGGCAGGCCATAATGCATTTGTGGGAGGATACACGGCCAGGCACTTTGAGAGCAGACATGGAGTTGACAGGCGTGCAGTGGTCGAAGCTGAAAGACCTTTGTAAAGTCCTTCAGTGTTTTGAGGAATGCACACGGCTGGTAAGCGCAGACGACGCCATCCTAAGCATGAGCATCCCACTTATGCATCTGCTCATGCAAACTTTGACGCACCTTAAGGAGCAGGCGTCTGCAGCCAATGTTGATGAGGAGGAAGAGGAGGAGGGAATCCTTGATGACATTCAGCCATTGTCTGCTCAGGGACCTCTCCTGGACGAGGTGGAGGAAGAAGAGGAGGAGGAGGAGGAGGATGATGGGGATGATTACTTAGGGGAGGAGGATGCATCTCGTGTGGCAAGTGAAAATGTTGGCGTGGCAAGGTCTGGTACAGGGTTTGTGCGTGACTGGAGGGATGTGGATTTGCCAGAAAGTGCTCCTCCACCCAGCACTCGCAGTGTATCATTGACACCGGGAACATTGGCCCACATGTCAGATTATGCCTTGCGGATCCTAAAAAGGGACCCCCGCATTGCCAAAATGATGAACGATGACGACTACTGGTTGGCCAGCATCCTGGATCCACGCTATAAAGGCAAATTACAAAACATCATGCCACTGGAGAACCTTGACCTAATATTGGCTAATAGACAAGCAACTCTGGTAAATCGGTTGCTTGAGGCATTCCCAGCACACAGCAGCGGTGATGGTTCTCACATGAGCCGTACGGGCCGGGGGCAGCTTGGCAGAGGTGTTCGTGGTGCACACAGCAGAAGTGGCGTTGGAGACAGGGGTTTCATGACAATGTTGTGGACTGATTTTTCAAATACCGCTCACACAACTGGTAATACTGCATCGATGGAAAGTGACAGGAGACAGCAGTTGTCAACTATGGTTACAAACTACTTTTCCTCCCATATCGATGTTCTCCCACACAGGTCATTCCCCTTTGACTATTGGGCCGCTAAACTGGACACCTGGCCTGAATTGGCACAATATGCCTTACAGGAGCTCGCTTGCCCAGCTGCAAGTGTGCTATCGGAAAGAGTCTTCAGTGCAGCTGGATCAATCCTGACAGAAAAAAGGACCCGTCTGTCAACCCAAAATGTGGATGATCTAACCTTCATTAAAATGAACCACGCATGGGTTTCCAAGGATTTTGTCCCACCTTCCCCTGATGACACATAGGGTGACAGAAAAATGGCTTGCTTTGGTCCACCTCTTCCTGGTACTTCACCTATTTCGCCTTTTGCATCAGTTGAATGTCCAACATCAACATATGCCACTTATACTGTAGCATTATGTGGAGCTCATCATATACTGTTTCAAACATTATATGGGACCAATGATTTTGTATGGAGAAATAGATGGGCCTCGTCATGAGATGTAAAAAGTGAGGTATTTTTCATTGTACTATACCGCTATTTCTCTGCCGTATCGGAGCATGATGAGTTGTGGTATGTGTTAAAGGGGCGCTCTTTCGCCCAGGGCACATGAAAACCTGCAGCCAGCCCTCCCCCCCACAAATTTAGCCAAATAACCCCCATTTTTCAGTGCGTAACTTGTATTATGAAGTTAATTAAGGTTGACAAGCTTAAGTAAGAAGAATTGATGCTTTTTGCATTCAAATGGGCACTGTAGGTGTGTTTCCTGTCCTCCTCTCACTGCCGACTTTTATTCCCCATTGACTTACATTGGGTTTCGTGTTTCGGGACGACCCCGACTTTTCCCTATAATCGGGCGATCTTGCTCGACCCGACTTTTGGAAAAGTCGGGTTTCACGAAACGAAACGCGACCCTAAAAAAGCAAAAGTCGCTCAACTCTAGTCATAACAAAAGCATTAGTGGAAAAGCAATTACTTACGGTACCGTGAACTAATTTCGTCGACTTTGAGAAAAAATAAACGAGAAACCGAACACTAATCCGAATATGCTACGTTCATGCCAAATTTGAGATTGGCCAACATTTTCCAAACTAGTTCACTCATCTCTAGTGGGGATGCAACACCGGAAGAAAAAGTAATGGCTAAGGACCGAGTACTGATGGTCGGCTGCCACCATAAGTCATCTGACATCCTCCATGTCAACAAATCTAAATGTAAATATTTTCATTGGAAGTAGTCTGGAAATGTGACTGTTCAAAATGTTGGCCTTTTGATGGCTGTAAACATTCTCTTTTGTTCCATGGCCTGGGGTAGAAATAGCATAACGCTGTGCTCGGGCAATGATTTGGAAGTGCCTGATGATGGTGAGTCAGAATGTGCAAGGACAGGTACTAGAAGGGAGGCATCTTCTCCAGTGTCATGGATAGGGGATTGTGAAGCACCTAGCACACGGGAAGACAGTGGCATTACCCACTGGCAACAATCGTGGACCTAGGCTTTCAGCTCACTGAGAAAGTTGCTTAGATGACATGTGCCTGATCTTGATGGTGGTGCTTAGGTTCTTAGCGGTCAGTCCCCTGCTGATCTTGACATGGCACAGTTTGCAAATGACCATTTTTTTTTGTCTCAGAACTCTCTTGAAAAAAGTCCTAGACTGAGGAACACTGTAATGTTAAGTAAATTGTTAGGGCAAGACTAGCCTGCTGTTGTTTTTATCACATGGTGCCAGCGGTGGGATAACTAAGATAAGCCCCCCTGCGCCTGTGATAGCCATGTGTCGGCAATGCATCACATCCCTCCGTCCGTGACATACCGGTGTCAGCGGTGGGTCTGTGACATATTGGTGGCAGCGGTGGGATAATCATAGCGCATTAGTGATCTGGTTTGAGCAATCATTCCTCTCACAAAAAACCTGCATGGTTCCCGTGGGGATCCTGCGTCATAGGTTTTGGAGAACAGACTCAGTGTTTACTAGCCCTGAGACAACTGTGTGTACTTGCAAGTATTGCCTCCTTCTCTTTGTTTTTCTATTCTATCTTTTATTTGGCAATCATGGCTACGCGGGGAGAATCCTATTATAAGCAGCTTAATAAGGACACCCTGAGGGCCCTGTGCACGACAAACCAGAATGATGCCGCCGACAAGACCAAAGCCCAGTTGGTCACGGCTCTAGCGCAATGGGATGAGAGCCAGGGTGCAGTAGGCGCACCGGTGCCTATGGTGCAGCCGTGGAGGTCCAGCTGGTGCAGGTCGGCCTGACTGGTAGCCAGGAAGTCATGGACCGCTATCTGCAAATGGCGCTACAGCAGCTCCCTGCCGAAGACCATGTTGGACATCTGCAGCTGATCCAGCAAGCTCGAGAAGAGCAGAGAGCCGAGCGGGAGGCTGAGAGAGCAGAGATCCAGTCCCAGAGAGCCGAGGCCCAAGCGCAGAGGGCCCATGAACTGGAGGTACTCTAGCGGGGGGAATGCCCCCACAGCCCGGAGCAGTGAGCCCCACAGCACCTAGAGTCCTAAAGGACGGGGACTTGGACACGTTTCTGCGAGCCTTTAAGAAAAACTTGAAAACAGTACCGGCTGGAAAAGGACCAATGGGCCAGGTATCTGACCCCAGGGCTAAAGGGCAAAGCCCTGGAGGTGTTTCCTTCTCTACGGCCAGAAGATGATGACGACTATCATGCCATCAAGCAGGCCCTGATTGCCAAGTACTGGCTGACACAAGAGGAATACCGAAGAAAGAACCGGAACCTCCAACGTGGCGCACACGATAGCTATAGCGATGTGGTGCAAGGACTCAGGACCCACTTTGACCAGTGGATCCATGGACTATCAGTTGATTCCTTTGACCTGCTGAAGGACCTGATGATCAAAGACCAGTTCCTGCATCTCTGCCCAGCTGAGGTCTGACAGTTCATCCTGGAGCGGGAACCATCAAATGCCGACAAAGCCGTGCAGATCGCCGACAACTATGAGGCAAACCAGAAGCCAGAGACATGGAGGCCAGTCACCTCCAGCTAGAGGGGGGGTAAGCCTGCAACCAACCCCAGTGCCCCAGCTAGCCGTCGTTCCGGAGGCCCTGTCCTGTTGCCAAAACCAGACCTACTACTGACAGTTGCCAGTGTTACAACTGCAATTGGACTGGTCATATCAGTGTCACCCGTCCGGAAAGGCAGAAGAACCCCCAAGCCAAGGCCTCTGGGCCCAACGCCTCTGTTCTTTTGGTGGGAGATGTGGTTGGGAGGATTGACGACAATGTTCAACCCGTCCAGGTGGGGGCCCCTTTTGCTGTAGGCCTCAAGGACACCGGGGCTGAACGAACCCTCATCCATCCTGGACTGGCGGCCCCTGAAGAGTTTATTTAGGGGAAAACCCTGACTGTCACCGGGATCGGGGGTACCCGCTGTCCCTTACCAGTGGCCTGGGTATTTCTTGATTGGGGTGCTGGGAGCGGGGTGAGGAAAGTGGGAGTATCCGAGAACCTGCCTACCGATGTTTTATTGGGGAATGACTTGGGAGGATGGTTGCATACTACGTCCCTGACACACCTCCGCAATCTGAAAATAAGGGTGACGTTAATCCTGATGATGATGAAGATGTTGATGATGATGGGAAACTGAATGTGTTACCTCCTAATGCCTTGATGAGTAATGATGCAACTAATAACCATTCTTTCCCCGGGAATGATGCTGATGGTGATGTAAATGTACCAAAGAAAACTGATAACCATTCTTTTCCTAGGGATGGTGCTGATGATGATGATGATGTATCTGTGCCGACTGAACCTGTTAACCATTTCTTTGAAACGGTAGATGTGTCCACAGGTACAGAATTGCTCAGCCCCGTCGCTCTGCGGAGTGAAATGGCTGAGGAACCCCTAACAGGAGCAATCGTCGGTGCTCAAGGAAATGGGGAGGTGCATGGGAACCATGAGAGAGGTGATGCCATGCAACCGACCAGTGCCACCGAGGAAGGTAACTGGCCCATAAGTAGCACTGTTCCTGAAGTGTTGGGGGTGGATGGGGAGGTAGAGCCTATAGCAGCGCCGGCTGGTGGGTCTGTAGAAATCCCCGGGGAAACAGCATACATAGCAGCTGTCACACACAGTCAGAGTGCCCAGATCGCAGTTAACTCCCTGCCTTCTGGACCCTCTCCCGCTACAGGAGATACTGAACCAGAGGTTAACCCAGAGCAGGTTCCATAGGGTCCCAGTGAGGCAGGGACCCTGACGTCACTTCTGGCTGCCTGCAGCCAGGAGTTCCAGGCTACTCTGCACTCAGATGCGAGCCTGGGGAAATAGAGAGACCTCGCCAAGACGCCCACCTCTGAGTCTGATAAGGAGAGGGTTTTCTGGGAACGAGGAAGGTTGTACCGGGAGACAGTACCCGGAGAATCCCAAAAGGATTGGTTGAGGGAAAGAAAGCTGGTCATCCCCTATCAGTTCAGAACTGAGTTGTTGTGGATTGCTCATGAGATTCCACTCGCTGGACACTTGGGGGTCAGCAAAACTAAGGCACAGCTGTCTCAACACTTCTATTGGCCCAAGATGGGGACAGACGTAACAAAATACTGCCGCTCCTGTAACACCTGTCAAAGAGTGGGTAAGGCGGGGCCTGCTCTTAAGGCTCCCCTTATTCCTTTGCCAGTGTTAGAGTAGCCTTTCCAGAGAATCATAGTGGACATTGTAGGCCCGCTGGCCTTCCCCAGCAGCTCTGGAAAGCAATACATTCTCACCATGGTAGACTACGCTACCCGGTACCCAGAGGCAGTAGCTCTGCCTTCAACCAGGGCGGATAAGGTGGCTGATGCACTGGTGACCATCTTTTCAAGGGTAGGATTTCCCAGGGAGATGCTTATCGATCAAGGGACCCAATTCATGTCTCGCCTAATGGAGGCTCTCTGTGAGAAAATGCAGGTGAAGCACCTGGTATCGAGTGCGTATCACCCACAGACCAATAGTTTGTGTGAACGCTTCAACGGTACCCTCAAACAGATGCTCCACGAACGTGAAGCCTGCATCCTACCGGTCTGCAACCTGCCCGAGGATGGGGAGGAAGATCCTCTCCTGGACATGCTGGCCCAAGCCAAGGCCAATGGGTCCATTGAGGACATGGAGGTAAGTGCCTCCTTAACCATACCCCAGCGGTTGCAGTTGTTGGACACCCTGGAACCCTTCTGGGCCGTGTTCACCAACCGACCTTGGAGGACGAAGTTAGCGGTTTATGAGGTGGACACCGGGAATCATGCTCCACTATGGCGAACACCTTATCGGATCTCTGAGGAGGTGCAACAGGTCATGCACCATGAGATCATTGAGATATCACAGCTGGGGGTGATTCGACAGTCAAAAAGCATGTGGGCCTCGCCTGTAGTTCTCGTGCCAAAAAAGGATCGGACCACCCGGTTCTGCGTGGACTACAGGAGGCTCAACGCCATCACAACCTCTGATGTACACCCGATGCCATGCATCAAGGATCTGCTTGAGCGGTTGGCAAAAGCAAGATAAGTATCCATCAGGGATCTGAGTCGGGGATACTGGCAGATTCCCCTGAGCCCTGTGGTGCAGGAGAGATCCGCATTTATCACCCCCTTTGGACTGTACGAGTCCACAGTCATATCCTTCGGCATGAAAAATTCCCCTGACACTTTCCAGCGGATGGTCATCCACCTGCTCCGGGGACTGGAGGAGTACACGCTGGCGTACCTGGATGACATTGCCGTCTTCAGTTCCACCTGGGAGGAACACCTTCAGCATCTCCAGGAGGCCGTGCGCGCCAAAATCAAACTTTTCGGATTTTGGCGCGCACGGCGCACCGTCAAAAGTGCGCAGCGCAGGTCAAAGCGCAACTAGCGCACGGCCTGCGCACGATCTGCGCACCCTATGCTAAAGATAGGGTGCGCCGATCGCAGGCGCCGCTGTGCGCTAGGAGGCGGCGCTACAAGCAAGGGGCGGGCACGCCGGGCAGAGAGCCGGCTCGGGGGCGGAGCTACCCCCGGCCGTGCGTGCGCTTAAAAAGCGCTAATGTGAAACCACCCTAATACTCTATGGATTACTAACTGAATCCCAAAAATCTTGGAATGCTTGACTGAAGTGTTATTTACCCCCAAAATTTTTACAGAAAGCACATCATACTCTATGGATGACTAATTAAATCAAGAAAAAATCTTCAACTCTTTTTTGTAGTGTTATATACCACTGAAATTTAACAGAAAGCACGTAATTCTCCATGGATGACAACATAGTAATTTTTTTCACTGAAAAAAAAAATAATTTGGTCACAGGCTTCATCTTAATATTACTCAGTGGATCCCAAACCCCAGAGGGCTATTATAATATTTTATAAGCTGGCGTTTTCATGTTTCACTAGATGAGCGGGGATAGTAATATTAAGGTAAGTGCATTGCATTAAACCTCATCACATCACATGAGTTATCATTATTAAATAATGGTTCCTTTAAACTTCAAGAAAGACAATGCATTTTTCTAAATTCTTTTTCATTAACACAATAACGGAAAACACCGATGGCACCTGTACTGTTTTTTTACATACGTGTTTTATACGGACGCGTTGAGGAAATTTAAGACTGTCTAAAGGCTGAAAGCCATAAGTCTGTCTAAACCTAAGACTATGTTCACAATTTACATTTTTCCAGTATTTTTTTATGTGTTTTTATATTTAAATTATGAGCTGTTTTTTACAGGACCAGCAAAAGCTATGAGATTGCAGAAATCTCATGCACACACACATTGCTTTTTTTTTCCTGCCTGAATTGGAAAACTGCACCATGTCGCTTCTTTCAGCATTTTTGCCGCGTTTTTTCACCACAGACAAGAAGAAAGTGCAAAAACTCTGCAAAAAAAATGCAACCGTGTATTTTTGCTGCTTTTTTTGGTAAATTAAATCAACTTTATTAAACATGTATTGCAGACCATTGACACATATAATCTACACCAAAAACATAGCAAAAAAATGCAGAAAAAACGTAGCAAATCCTGCTTTTCATTAGCAGCTTTTACCGTATATTGACAAAAGAGCATTTTTTGGCTGAAGAAAAAAAAAACGGCAAAATAGCAACGTGTGAACATACAGTTGTACTCAAAAGTTTACATACGCCGGCAGAATTTTTGCTTTCTTGGCTTTTTTCAGAGAATATGAATGATAACACCAAAACTTTTTCTCCACTCATGGTTAGTGGTTGGGTGAAGCCATTTATTGTCAAACTACTGTGTTATCTCCTTTTAAATCATAATGACAACCCAAAACATCCAAATGACCCTGATCAAAAGTTTACACACCCTGGTGATTTTGGCTTGATAACGTGCGCAGAAGTTGACACAAATGGGTTGGACTGGCTACTAAAGGTAACATCCTCACCTGTGACCGGTTTGCTTGTAATCAGTGTGTGTGTGTAAAAGGTGAAGTCAATGGGAGGCAAAAACAAATGCATACACAACACCTTCAAACAGGCCCCAAAGCTGCAAAAACACATTAAATTAGGGGCAAACACCAGGAAAGTGGCATCAATTGACCCACAGTACAAATCTTAGAATGTCATTGCTGCAATCAGCCATGTTTGAGGTATCGGGGTCTGGGCCAGCATTTACAGCTTTGACTTGAACTTCAAATTAAGACCAGGTGGGTGACGAATCAGTGCAGTCCTGCATTGCTGGGAGCCCTGATACCACATGCAACATCTCAAGCTGCTTTTATGCTCAGCCACACTCAGGTGGCACAAATATCAGTTT
This sequence comes from Dendrobates tinctorius, assembly GCF_039654945.1. Lineage (NCBI taxonomy): Eukaryota > Metazoa > Chordata > Amphibia > Anura > Dendrobatidae > Dendrobates > Dendrobates tinctorius. Next base: position 3,389,171 of record NW_027361912.1, read on the forward strand.
TGTAGACTACTACTGTCAGAAAAATGTAAGGATAGTAACACGGGTAGTTGACTCAAAGTGGGTGGAGGCATGTCAGTCTCAGAGACCTATTGCTACAGGCAACACACATGAAGGAGACTCAACCAGAAGTCTCCACATTTTCAAAAATTAGTGGCAGACACCACAAAAGTGGCATCAATTGCAATATTGTAGAACTAGTATAATGGGATCCGACACTTCTTCCACTACAGCCAGCCTAGTAGATGGAGACTGTAATGGGCAAGGTGGTGGAAGTGGAACCAATGTGCCATAGCGCTCGGAAAGCCTGGAGGGAGGATTAGGGGGCCTACCAAATCAGTCCTCAGATAAGTGTCAGCAGGCAACACCGCGACCCAAGGAGGGACAAGGAGGTGCCATCACGTGCTACTCCAGGACAGACCAACAGAGGGTGGCAGATGACCCCCTAGAGTGAGTAGGCTGATACTGTCCAAAGGAGGGAACAAGAATACAGGCAGGCACTGTAGGGACATTGGAACCACAGGTGAAAATGGGACCAATGAGGAAAAAAAAAGCAATGTCAGGGGTGAATGGACCGGCTGATATACAGATGAGCTCTGGCAGGTGCGGACTGGACCGGCTGAGGATCAGGAGAGCAATGGCAATTGCGGAATGGACCAGGTGTTCAACAGATGAGCACCGGTAGGTGCATGCTGGACTGAGTATTGAACAGATGGGCACTGGCAGATGTGGGATGGACCGGGTATTAGACGTAGGAGCACTGGCAGGTGCAGGCTGGACTGAGTGGTGGCAGAAGAGCTTTGGCAGGTGTGGACTGGACCAGCTGAGGAACAGGAGAGCACTGGCAGGTGTGGACGGGACCGGTTGTTGAATAGATGAGACCTGGCAGGTGCAGACTGGACCGGGTGTTGAAAAGATGGGCCCTGGCAGGTGCAGGCTGAAGTGTCTGTTAGACAGATGAGCACTGGCAAGTGGGGGCAGGACTGGCTGAAGAACAGGAAAGAACTGGCAGGTGCTGACTGAGCCGAGTGTTGAACACATAGGCGCGTTCTGGACTGGGTGTTGGCGAATATTGCAAAATCGGCAATTGCAAACCGAACCAAATATGAAAATATTCACTCATCTCTAGTTATGACATGCTTTTAATTTCACTGTCTTACTGAAAATATTCAGCAACAGGGAAGATTTTATTTCTGTGGAGCTGGTTCCTTCTTCATGCTGTTTCTACTGCGTCCAAGCAAAGACGGTTTTCCATGCTCTGGAACTATTGAGACATTGATGGTGGTGAGCTGTTTTTATTCCTGTCCCATTTGTATTGCATAATATGTAACGAATGAGATTCCATGATATATAATCATTATATCTTATTGAAGACAACATGATTGCCTGTCAGAACGGAAGCTCCAGACATGAATTTCTCATTGCCGCCTTCTCTATGTCTACATGGGGCCAATTTGAGCTTTTTTTTGCAATTTTGATTATTTATTTAATTACCATATTGGGGAATTTGACAATCATTCTTCTTGTATGTTTGGCACCAAAATTACAAACCCCAATGTATTTCTTCCTGTGTAACCTTGCCCTTGTTGATGTCACATCCACTTCTACTTCTGTCCCTCGACTACTTTTTATCACTTGGACCCAGGATCACAGGATCTCTTTTAGTTGCTGTATGACCCAGTTATTTTTCTTTCTTTTATGTGCTGATGGTGAAGTTTTCATGCTGACATCGATGGCCTATGATCGCTATGTGGCGATATGTAAGCCGTTACAATATTTCATAATAATGAGAAAGAATCTATATATCGGAATGGCCACTGCCTGTTGGACACTTGGTGTAATAAATTCTTTATCACACACATTACTGACATCTGTTCTACAATTCTGTTATTCCAATGTAATTAATAATTTCTATTGTGATCTAAATACATTACTTGATCTTTCCACTACTGACACTCACAGCCGGAAAGTCTTCATATTCTTTGAAATTTGTAGTATTATCCTTGTGCAATTTATTCTCACCATTATCTCATACGTCTTTATCTTCTCCGCTATATTGAAGATCCGTTCCTCAGCGGGACGTATGAAAGCTTTCTCCAGCTGCACCTCCCACCTCATCACAGTTATGTTATTCTATGGGCCGAGTATCTTATTGTACATGAAAACTGACTCAGAAGATTCCAAGGATCAGAACTTGCTGCTATCAATGCTCTACATGATTGTGGTCCCAATGTTAAATCCTTTGGTCTACAGTCTCAGAAATAAAGAGGTTTGGGGGGCTATTGTAGTGTTAGCAAATCATAAAAGTTTATAGAGGTTTTCCAGTAATCAGCCTATTAGCTTGCTCTGTCCTAAAATATTAAAAGAAGCAGTCACTCACCCACTGCGGGAGAGGTTTAAGGGAACTTGTCATGTAAAAACGCTATTTTCCTGCAAAAATGGGGTTAATTTACAGGATAATAGTGTTCTGAAGCTGCCAGGTGCCGGCACTGAGAGCCCCACTGCCAGGAGGAAATTAAGTTTATTCCTCCCACCAGCCTCGGGCCTTTAGTCATAGAGGTGATCCAACGCCGCTCCAGTCGCTACTCAGTATATAGTAAGCAGCAGCTGTAATCACGCCCCTGGCACTGATTGACAGCCAGCTCAGTATTAGAGCCGTCTATCAGTCTGTGCAGCGGTGTGGTTTCAGCCATCACTCACTATGCACTGAGTTGTGATTGAAACTGCACCTCTATGATTAAAGGCCCTTAGATACCGGGTAGAATAAAGTTAATTTCCTCCTGACAGCGGAGCTATTAGTGCAGGCACTTTACAGCTTCAAATGCTATTAACCCTGTATGTGTGCTGATGCCCTGAGTGTCAAAACAAATATATGTCTATATGTGAAACCATCTAAAACCATACCCAGTCATTTGCCCAATATATTCAGAAATGTTGCTGATGTATTCTTTAAGTCCGAGTGTGAAAAATCATTCCCACACAGGAATTATGATTGTCCCATTGACCTAGTACCGAACTCCCCAAGGGTAAAATTTATAAAATTTCCGGCCCAAGGCATCAGGCTATGAAGGATTACATACCAGATAGTCTGTAAAAAGGGTTCATCAGACCATCCTCCAGTGGGCACAGGTTTATTTTTCGTTGGTAAAACAGATGGTGGCCTCAGATCTTGTCTTGACCATCAGGAACTTAACTCAATATTGCAAAGAATTAGTATCCTCTGCCACTCATCCCTGATCTCTACAACCAGCAGCGGGGAGCCACTTGGTTTACCAAACTTGATCTCAGTGGTGCGTATATTCTGATCTGTATAATCAATCAATCAATCAAATTTATTATCGCCAAGTACATATTACATATATACAAGGAATTCTTTGTGGCAAAGAGGCAACATAATATATAACAACAGATACAACAAGTAACATCTAACAAGACAGATACAGTATATAGTCTACACATGACGATTTAATTGTTGAACAGAGAGTGGATAGAAGCTGTTCATATGGCGGTTGGTGCTGCATTTGGGGACTCTGAAGCGACGTCCTGAAGGGAGTAGTTGGAATGAGGAGTGTCCCGGGTGAGAGGGATCGGATGAAATTTTCAATGCGTGGGATCGAATACTCTTATCATAAAGATCCTGGATTTTAGGCAGGGGGGACCTATAATTCTCTCTGCTGTTCTGAAAGTCCTTTGTAAGCGGAGTTTGTCATGCGCAGTGGCTCCCCCATACCAGACTATCAGAGAGGAACAAATCACAGATCTGATGACAGCATTAAAGAATAAGATCAGCAGATTCTTAGACAAACCATATCTTTTCAGCTGACGCAGGAAGAACATCCTCTGTTGTGCTTTTCTTATAACAGCATCCACGTTTTTCCCCCATTTAAGATCATGAGAGATGATAACACCAAGGAATTTGGTCTCTGTGACCCTAAGAACCACTTCGTCATGGATGTAGATTGGAAGTATCTCATGTTGATCTTTCCTAAAATCCACAACCATCTCAGCAGTTTTTTTAGTGTTGAGTACAAGATTATTGGCTTTACACCAGTCACATATTCTTTCCACCTCACTCCGATACAAGTCTTCAGCATTTCCCCTGATGAGACCAATCAGTGTCATATCATTGGCAAATTTCAAGATTTTTACTGAGTCTGCTGAAGAGATGCAATCATTCGTATAGAGAGAAAACAGTAATGGGGACAAAACACACCCCTGAGGTGCCCCGATGTTTGTGACCAAGGTGTCCGAAGTGAATGGTCCAACTTTTACACTCTGTATCCTGGCTGTCAGGAAGTTATAAATCCACAAGCATAAGTTGAGAGGGACTCCGAGAGCTACCATTTTCTTATGAAGTAAATTCGGATCAATGGTATTGAACGCTGAGCTAAAGTCCATGAAAAGAATCAAAATGTACTTCAGTGCCAGATTGACAGTGTCGTTTGCCGAACAATTCTCCTTATAGGCAAACTGAAGCGGGTCCCATAGCTTCTGCGTGAATTTTATCAGGTGGGACATCATAATTCTTTCGAAGACTTTCATAGCTACAGATGTGAGTGCTACTGGTCTATGGTCATTCAACTCAGAGGATCCCACTTTCTTGGGGACAGGGATAATTGTGGAATTTTTCCAACACTGAGGTACAACGCACTCTTTCAGTGACACATTGTATATATTTGTCAGTATAGGGGCAAGCTGGGTAGCACATACTTTCAGACACATTGGAGATACACCATCAGGGCCAGGTGCCTTTTTGACCTTAAGTCCCTTCAGGATGCGTATCACCTCTGCCTCGGAGATCACTACTTGGGTGTTGCACAATGAATGATCTTTATATGAACAGACTGAGGAGCTTAGAGATGAATAGCCACTGTGTGTAGAGCTTGCCTCAAATCTGCAGTAGAATTCATTTAACTCTGCTGACAGACTTTTGCTGGGGTTCACTATAGTGGGGTGGCTTTTATAATTGGTGACCTCTCTTAATCCTCTCCATGCAGATCTAGTATCTTTTGATGAGAACCTTTCCTCCAGAATCTTTGCATATTCGTGTTTGGCTAACTTGATCTCTTTAGATAACGAGTTCCTAAGTTTCTTGAATTCAGTAATATCGCCTGCTTTATAAGCCTCCTCTTTTCTCTTATGGATCAACCTGACTTTATTTGTAAACCACGGCTTGTTGTTTCCCCGAAAGTGGACAGATTTGGATGGAATAAACGTGTCTTCACAAAAACGGATATATGAGGACACTGCATCAACCCATTCATCCAGACCCGAGCATGTTTCCTGGAATACCTCCCAGTCTGTGCATTCAAAGCATGCTTGTAGTTGCAATTTTGCCTCCTCAGACCATGTCTTCTTTGTATAAACTGTAGGTTTGGATGTTTTCAACCTTTGCCTGTAGGCTGGAATTAAATGAATTAGACAATGATCTGAAAAGCCCACTGCTGCTCTCCTCACTGCCCTGTAGGCCCCTTTTATGACTGTATAGCAGTGATCAAGCGTATTGTTCTCTCTCGTGAAGCAGTTTATATGTTGAGTAAATTTGGGGAGATCCAGGTTGAGTTTTCCTTTGTTAAAGTCCCCCATTACGATCACAAATGCTTCTGGAGATCCTTTCTCCCATTCTGATATTTTGCAAGCTAATTCACCAATAGCAGCTTTAACAGATGCTTGAGGGGGAATATATACTGCAACCAGAACCATAGATGAAAACTCTCTTGGAGAGTAAAATGGTCTACAATTGAGTGCAAGGTACTCTAGATCTGGAGAGCAACCTTTTCCCAGTATGTTAACATCACAGCACCAACTAGTGTTGATGTAGAGACATACCCCACCCCCCCTTTGTTTACCTGAAGCTACACAATCACGGTCAGCTCTGTATCTAACAAAACCAGGTAGATCCAGACTACAATCAGGGATGGTCTCATTCAACCAGGTCTCAGTAAAACAAAGAGCAGCTGAATTGGCCATATCAGATCTCATGTTACAAAGTAAGCTCAGATCCTCCATTTTGTTAGATAAGGAACGGACATTAGCCAAGTGGAGTGAAGGAAGAGCTGTTCTGAACCCTCTCCTCCGAAGGCGTGCCAGGATGCCTCCTCTCCTACCTCTCTTGCAGTACACCTTCACAGGTTTCACAGAAGTAATGGATTTTATGTACTCAGTTGTTGAATTAGCAATCATGCTCCAAGAAGGGGAGTCGATGAGAAATTGCGGATGATTCCAGAATAATAAATCGTCCCTTGAAATCATAAGAGTGGGTTTACAGAGTGCAGTGGCCATGATTACACTCAGCTTGTAGCTATAAAGACTGAACAGTCACAGTTTAGCAGAGTTAAATGTACAACTTTCCATAAAGGGTGCTCCCAGCACTGCTGGGGGGGAGGGCATGGGTGCAACAAGACAGGGACATCAGGGGACATGCCAACAGTCAGTCCAAACCTGCCCAGCTCACCCCTTCAGCTCCACCTGGACCACAAGATCTCCAGAACATCTCCAGCACCGCACACTCCACCAGATTTCCTATCCCGGGATCATCTGCATGCTGGAAATGGGTACAAAGTTGTAGGAAAGTTGGCAGGCAGCCAGCAGCTTCACTCTCTCCCAGCTGAAACCAGGCACGGAGCTCCACGAGGACAGAAAGACACCGGTCCCAGCTGATTGCAGTCTCCACACTACTCCCAGCTCTGCCGAATCCTGTAGCCCTACAGCTCTACGTGGACCACAAGATCTCCAGAACAACTCCAGCACCGCACACTCCACCAGGTTTCCTATCCTGGGATCATCTGCTTGCTGGAAATGGGTACAAGTTGTAGGAAAGTTGGCAGGCAGCCAGCAGCTTCACTCTCTCCCAGCTGAATCCAGGCACGGAGCTCCACGAGGACAGAAAGACACCGGTCCCAGCTGATCGCAGTCTCCAGACTACTCCCAGCTCTGCCGAATCCTGTAGCTACGCAATGGTGAGTGAACCAAAGGGAAAATTAACAATTAAACGGGGTAAAAAACTAAAAAACTCAGGAGCCTCATGCCAGAGCAGCCATCTCCTCGGCGCTCCTCCTCTTATATAAGAGAAGGAGCTGAGTGGAAGATGGAAATTAACACATCTGAGGGACTCTATGATTATCTTGTGATGTCTTTTAGGCTAAATAATGCACCAGCTGTTTTTAAAAATGTTGTTAATGTTATATTCAGAAATTTAAGTGGTACGCGGTAAATATATGGTTGTCTATCTTGATGACATCTTGGTTTATTCACCTGATATTACACAAGTCATACATCTGACATGTACGTACAGTACTCCAAAGACTTAAAGACAACTTTTTATTTTCTAAACCTGAGATAAATGTTGTCTGCTAAAGGTTTCTGAATTGTCCCCCTTCAAGGAAGAAGCTGTTAAGGTGTGCGTACAACCCAAATCTCTGAAAGCCTCACAGCATTTCCTTGGATTTGACAACTACTATTGTAAATTTGCTGAAGGGAATCTGTAATTAGGATCTACCCTTCTAAGTGGTCTATATGGGCATGCAGGTCATAGGAAGTTGAACACGGAAAAAAGTCAACTCCACAGTGATGGATGGAGAAATAAAGACTGCTATCGCTAATGTCAGAATAATGTATTCAATTAAGTTACACTGACAGTGGTCAGATACAAATGTTCATCAGTCATAACATCAGTGATTACACGTATGAAATAGTAAAAAACAGAACCATCTGTCATTTGGGGTCACTTGAGGGGGGATTCTGCTCTTCTGGCACTTAGGGGCTCTGTATATGGAACCGACAAACTATTCTACTATAATTTGTTTTCCAAGAGTCAAATAGCGTTCCTTCCCTAGTGAGTCTCTCCGTATGACTAAGCTGTACAGTTCAACCAGATATGGGGTATTTCCACATTCAGCAGAAATTGTGGGACAAACTTTGATGCTAATTTTACCCATTTCCGCTTGTGCCAATGTAAGATCTGGGGCTGAAACAAAATTTTTGTGGTAAAATGTAATTATTTTTTCTTCACCCCCCAATGGTATAAAATTCGGTGACACACTTGTGGTGTCAATATGATCACTGCACACTTAGATGAATTCATTGAGAGGTGTAGTTTGTAAACTGGGGTCATTTATTTGGGGTTCTGCTGCTCTGGTACCTCTTGGGCTCTGCCAACATAACATGGCACCCTCAAACCATTCCAGGAAAATGTGCACTACAACAAGGCACTCCTTCTCCTCTGAGATGTCACTGTGTCTGAAAAGAGGAAATTACAATAAGGAATACATGGGTAATAATAATAATAATTTTATTTCTATAGTGCCAACATATTCCCCAGCACCTTACATTATAGAGGGGACTTGTACAGACAATAGACATTACAGCATAGCATAGCAATAAACACATAGATCAAAACAGATATCAAGAGGAATGAGGGCCCTGCTCGCAATCTTACAATCTATAAGGGAAAAGGGGAGACACAAAAGGTGGATGGTAACAATTGCTTTTATGGTTTGTACTTTCACTAGTGTAAGAATCGAGTGTTCCTGTTGCTGCATGAACCAGTTAACAGTCTAAATATGTAACAGTACAGACACAGAGGGCTATTAAATGCAAAAAGCATGTGAGAACATGATGCGAGGAACCTGGTTATGGTAAAAAATTTAGAAATGAGCCACACAGGGATATTTACGTTAATGCGTTGAGGTGATAGGCCAGTCAGAACAAATGAGTTTTTAAGGCACGCTTAAAACTGTGGGGTTTGGGGATTAATCGTACTAGCCTGGGTAGTGCATTCCAAATAATTGGTGTGGCTCGTGAAAAGTCTTGGAGACGGGAGTGGGAGGTTCTGATTAATGAGGATGTTAACCTCAGGTCATTAGCAGAATGGAGGGCATGGGTAGGTTGGCATGCTGAGACAAGGGAGGGGATGTAGGGTGGTGCTGAGCCATGGAGGGCTTTGTGGGTGAGGGTAATAAATTTATACTGAATTCTGGAGTGGATGGGTAGCCAGTGTAAGGACTGGCACAAGGTAGAGGCATCGGTATAACGATTGGTGAGGAATATGATCCTAGCTGCTGCATTCAGGACAGATTGGAGAGGGGAGAGTTTGTTAAGAGGGAGACCGATTAGTAGAGAGTTACAATAGTCTAGACGAGAATGAATAAGAGAAACAGTAAGATTTTGCAGAGTCAAAAGTAATAAAAGGTCGAATTCTAGAAATGTTTTTGAGGTGCAGATAACAAGAGCGAGCCAGTGATCGGATGTGGGGGTGAATGAAAGCTCTGAATCAAGTATGACCCCAAGACAGCGGGCATGTTGCTGGGGAGTAATGGTGGAACCACACATGGAAATGGCAATGTTGGGCATAGGTAGGTTAATAGAGGGAGGAAACACAAGGAGTTCAGTCTTTGACAGGTTCAGTATCAGATAGAGGGAGGACATGATGTTAGAGACAGCAGTAAGACAATTAATGGTGTTTTCCAAAAAGGCAGGCGTGATATCAGGAGAAGTGTATAATTGGGTGTCATCGGCATAGAGATGGTACTGGAACCCTAATCTACTGATTGCATGACCAATAGGGGCAGTATACAAAGAGAAGAGAAGGGGGCCTAGAACCGATCCTTGAGGAACCCTAACAGGAAGGGTAGATATGCATATCAAAGGAAGAGAGAATACCAATGTACATATGTCTGATGCTACCGTATAATGTAATAGATAGACATATATCACACTAATATATAAATGGGTGAACCTACTCGAGATTATACAAACAACCATCAAGAAGAAACAAAAATAAAGGTCAATGATGGAATGTTATAGTGAAATAATCAAAATTTTATTAAATACACAAGTGGCTATGTGTTAGTTGAATAGGAGACAGGTGCAAAAACACTGTTAAAACCAATAAACCAAAAAAAGCAAAAATTGATAAAAAAAAATTCAATCTACAAGGTAATTGTGTAAGTGTACAAATATATTTGCAGAAGTAGTACCTCAAGGGAAGAAAATCACAAAAAGGAATAATGACCATAGGAAAATAATCAACACATTAAGTAAAGTGCTAGAAGTGCAAAGCACCTGGTGTAATTTTATAAATGTGCTTAGTCTTTGCACTAATCTTCTCACTGCTGGCAATTTTAATGCATCCTTGGTTGTCCTCATAGATAAATGTTGGTTGAGCTAATGGCTTGTCGAAATCTTCCAAAAGTTGTTGCTATATACAGAAACGTCCCACTGCTTGTTAGTAACTCTCATTGCTGGGTAGCAGAACTACTTCTCCTTCCAATTTTAAGTAGGATGGATCCATTGGTGTTGAGTGTTGACGAACCTTTGGCTTCTGACATTCAAAACTGGTTTAGAAATTTTAGAACTTCAGAAATTTTAGAACTTTGGTTGAGAAGAAAACTCCCATCTTCCTCTCTCTGGATTTGAATTCCCAAATAATATGTTACATTTTAAGGTCCTTAGTCTCAAGGTGGTGGTTGAGAATTTCACCTAGCTTTGCAATTTCCTTTTCATTGTGGTAGCTCAGTAAGCTAAGGCAATGAGAAAAAACTTTGTCCAGCTCCACGATGTAGTGAAAAATATTCTTTATTCACTAGGAATAAAGAATATTTTTCACTACATCGTGGAGCTGGACAAAGTTTTTTCTCATTGCCTTGGATTGTGCGCTTTGACACAGCGGTCTCGTGCTCCGATGTTGGAATGCTATGTCTGGTGAGCTGGATTTGTATCCTGATTTATTAGCTCAGTAAGCTCCCATGTCTGGAGTTGGTGAAGGGACTCCATCTCTTCATTAGCTGCATTTATCGACTTCTGCTTCTCGTGGACAGGCAGTTTATGCATCTCTTGCCATGACTGTGGCTCTGGTTCAGAAAATGTTCTGACCATATAAGAAAGGCATCTAGCTGGGATACCTTTGTTTGGCCTTTCTGATCTCCTGACTGGAGGTTGACTTGGTTCTTCTGTGTCTTCCTTGATGGCTTCAGAGCTTATCCACATTTCAGTGTTTTCCTTTTCGGTGTCTGAGTTTGGTGATTGAGATTCTTGTTGTTCTTGCTTCTTAGGTTGAATAACCGGTGTAACTTCATGGAATTTGAGCGATACAGAGTTTTCTTCAATCACTACATCTCTGCTGATTGTTACTGTGTTGGTCTCTGGCTGCAGGATTCTGTATCTCTTTTAAGTTTCGCTAAAGTCCACCAGGACTCCTTGCTTTGCATGTGATTCCTACTTGGAACATTTTTCTTTGGGAACATACACAAACGTTTGCTTCCAAATATCCTGAGGTGCTTCAGGTTAGGCTTCTCGCAGTTCCATAGCTCATATGGAGTCCTATTTGTGGCTGTACCTGTCACTCTATTTTGAAGATAGGAAGCTGTCGTGATGGCTTCTCCCCAATACGTTGTAGGTAGATTCGCATCAAACAACTTACTTCTTCCACTTTCACAGTACAGTTCTTTCTCTCTGCAATGCCATTTTGTTTTGGGTTGTATGGAATGGTAGTCTGGAACATGATTCCATCCTTTTTCAAAAAGGTTTGCACCTTACCACTTATATATTCGGCTCCATTATCAGGGATTTTGGCAATCTTCCAAATCTGTTAAACACTACAGCAAGATATTCTTCAAGTTTCTGTGGAACTTCATCCTTACTGTGAAGCAGGTAGGCAACTGTATATCTGCAGTAGTCATCAATAAATGTGAGAAAATATCTCTTCTTGCTAGGAGTTTGAACACTCATTGGACCACATACGTCTGTATGTATCAGATCCAGTGGCTGTGCAGATCTAGTGGTGCTTATTTTAGGAAAGGATTTTCTGGACATTTTCCCTTTAAAACAGCTAGTGCACTTCATCATGTGACTACACTGGTCGATTTCAATACCATTTGCAAGTTGAGCTAGCTTCCTTACTGCTTCTGAGTCTGTGCCCAAGACATCTGTAACATACATGGAAACTGTCATGTTCCCAGTGCAGGATTTTGAGCTGCACGTCAGGAGTTAATGTCTGGAGCTCAGTGCAGGTTTTGACCTGCACATCTGGGGTTAATGATTGTGGCCTCTCTTTGGTTCTGGGAGAGCTTCTTAAACCCCTGGGAAGCTCCAATCCCTGCCAGTTATACTTTTGCCTTTGGCCGAGTGTGGTGACCTCCGTGTGCCTGTGCCTGTTCGTTGTTATAGCTTGTTTATATGGTTCTGACCCAGTTCTGTTCCCCATTGTGAGTTTGCCTGTTGATTCTGTACTGCGCTTCCCTCTCTGTGTATGACTCATTGCCTGTGATCTGACTATTCTCTGCTCACCCCTCTTGTACCTTGCAGCTATCTCTGTGTTTGACTCATTGGCTACATCCTGACTATCCTCCCTGTCTATGCCCCACGGTAAATTTGTCTCGCAGTTAACCTGCTAGGAGTTCTCTTGCAGCTCCTAGCTCTCTGGAGTTTAGGCCATGCCCCTAGCAGTCACATGCTTCAGGTCCTGCTGTTCTGAAGTAAGCATCTACTTGGCTGCTTCCCGCTCCACAGGTATCTTTGAGCACAGTTCGCTTTACTCAGGACACACGCACTGGCTCAGTGAGCAAGTTCAGTGCGGAGTTCCTGACATTATAACTGACCTTGAATTTTTTTTTTCTCTCCTCACTTCTGCAGCATGGATCCAATGTGTGCTTTATCTGAGCAGGTGAAATGCTTGACTCAGTCACTGCAGAAGCTTAGTTTGGAACACCAAGCTCTGGCCCAGTCCCAACGGCGAGTTGAGGACTCAGTTCAGGGGGTACTTTCCGCAGGCTTTCAGCAGGTGGGGAATAGAGATGTCATTTTAGTCCCACCCGAATCACCGGTTAAATTGCCAGATACGTTTTCTGGTAACAAAGATTAATTCAGAGCATTTAAAGAAAGCCTCGGGAGACATGTTTCAGGTGGGAGAGAAGGTTTGGCTTTCCACACGTAACATCAACTTAAAGGTTCAACTTAAAGGTACCATCAGCTAAGTTGGGACCAAAGTTCACTGGTCCATACGAGATTATGGAGATAGTCAACCCAGTGGCATATAGGTTGCGTCTCCCCGCCTCCTTAAAAATATCCAATGTGTTCTATAATTCTCTGTTGAAATCCGTAGGGTCTGTCAAAGAGGACTCAGAGCCTGTTGTTCCTCCAGTGCTGGTGGAGGGTCAATTGGAGTATGAGGTTGGACATATTGTGGACTCTCGGCGGGGGCGCCGCTCTTTGCAGTACCTGGTCCACTGGAAGGGATATGGACCAGAGGAGCGCTCATGGGTCCCTGCTCGCTCTGTACATGCAGATCGCCTGGTTCAGGCTTTCCATGCCAAGTACCCGGGGAAGCCTGGGGGTCCAGAGGCCCCCCGTTGAGAGGGGGGTACTGTCATGATCCCAGTGCAGGTTTTTGAGCTGCACATCAGGGGTTAATGTTTGGAGCTCAGTGCAGGTTTTGACCTGCACACCTGGGGTTAATGATTGTGGCCTCTCTTTGGTTCTGGGAGAGCTTCTTAAACCCCTGGGAAGCTCCAATCCCTGTCAGTTATACTTTTGCCTTTGGCCGAGTGTGGTGACCTCCGTGTGCCTGTGCCTGTTCATTGTTATAGCTTGTTTATATGGTTCTGACCCAGACCTGTTCCCCGTTGTGAGTTTGCCTGTTGATTCTGTACTGCGCTTCCCTCTCTGTGTATGACTCATTGCCTGTGATCTGACTACTCTCTGCTCACCCCTCTTGTACCTTGCAGCTATCTCTGTGTTTGACTCATTGGCTACGTCCTGACTATCTTTCCTGTCTATGCCCCTTGGTAAATTTGTCTCGCAGTTACCCTGCTAGGAGTTATCTTGCAGCTCCTAGCTCCCTGGAGTTTAGGCCACGCCCCTAGCAGTCACGTGCTTCAGGTCCTGCTGTTCTGAAGTACGCATCTACTTGGCTGCTGCCCGCTCCACAGGTATCTATGAGCACAGTTCGCTTTACTCAGGACACACGCACTGGCTCAGTGAGCAAGTTCAGTGCGGTGTTCCTGACAGAAACAGTTCTTATGCAGATCTTGTCTAGCACTGTACACTCTTTCTTTGCAATTTGGCTGATAAAGTTCATCTTGGATTTTTCCTTCTGTAATAGTGCGACCTTTCTTTGAGATGATGCAGCTTTTATCTTTAAAAGTAACGACAATCCCATTTTGCATGAGCTTCTTTACTGACAGATTGCTTTCAAGGCTGGGAACATAAAGAACATCCTTTACTGTGATCTTTCTGCTTTGTGCGGAGGAAACTGGACAGTGGAGGTAGCCATCTCCTACTCCTTCTGAAGTCATATAGTGATTAGGGATATGCGAGTACACTCGTTAGGATTCGGTACTCGGCGAATAATGCGGTACTCGTGTACTCAAATCCTGGCGAGTATTTCACTACTCACCTCGCAATATTCGGCACAGCCCACACAGTCCCCGCACAGCCCAGCACAGTCCCACATAGTCCAGCACAGTCCCTGCACAGTACCTTCATAGCCCGCATAGTCCCCGCACAGCCCAGCACAGTCCCTTCACAGTACCTGCACAGCCCAGCAAAGTCCCGCACAGGCCAGCACAGTACCTGCAAAGCCCAGCACAGTCCTGCACAGTACCTGCACAGCCCAGCACAGTCCCACACAGGCCATCACAGTCCCACCCAGCCCGGCAAAGTCCCCGCGCAGTACCTGCACAGCCCAGCACAGGCCAGCACAGTCTCACACAGCCCGGTATAGTCCCTGCACTGTACCTGCACAGCCTGCACAGTCCCCGCACAGCCCAGCACAGTCCACGCACAGTACCTGCACAGCCCAGCACAGTCCCGCACAGGCCAGCAAAGTCCCGCACAGCCCGGCACAGTCCGAATACTTCACTAGTCGCTAATCCCTAATAGTGACCATTAGCTAAGATGACCTTTTCTGACTTGCTTTCATTAAGGTCGGTGAAGAAATCCTTGTTATTTGTCATATGGCTGCTTGCATCAGAATCTATACACCATATATGCTTTGCAGATGGGCCTGTACTGGCATTAAATACAGCTTCAACACATGTGGAATCTTCCTTTACAACTGATTTAGCCCTTTGATGACTGTTCTGCTTTTTAAGCTGAATCATTCTTGCTTTCCAAATTCTGCAGTCTGCTTTAAAGTGGCCAGGCTTTTTACAGACAATACATTCACAAGTTTCTCTTAGATTGGTCTTATATTTAGGGAAATTCTGTGTCCTTAATGAGGTTTCTACTCTGGATTCATTACTGCTGCTTACATGCTGCGGGTTTTTTTCTTGAATTCATCCACAAGTTTGCCTTTAACATACTCTAGTGTCAGCTCATCATCTGGCCGTGCATCTAGTGCAGTCACTAGTATGTCATAACTCTCTGGAAGACCACTTAATATAAGTGCAGTAACATGAAAATATTTAATTTATTCTTAAATACCCTTGAGAAGCTCCACAATCTCTAGGGTGTTTGTTATATAGTCCTGCATATTTTTTCCATCACTTAGCTTAGCATGATACAGCTTTCTCATGAGATAAAGCTTATTGCTGAGATTTGATCTTTCATGCACGTTCTGTAACTTATCCCACATCTCCTTTGCAGTTGCATATATGCACACTTGCATATATGCACTGTCATGATGGAGGACAGGGTGGTTATGTCTCCATCCTGGTCAGGTCAGGGTTAATTTAGCTTGCCTTTTTTTTGGTTCTGGGGCGGCTATTTAATTCTGGGGTTTCCTGGGTATGGTGTTGGTGATACTTCTGTTTACTCAGCTAGAGGAGCTGAGGATCTGTAATCGTTGTGCCTCTGCTTGACTGAGCTCTGCTGTGTATGACCCGATTTGTCTCCTGACTATTGCTTCTGTCTTCCGCTTCAGTACTGTTCCGTTTTTCCTGATTCTCTGACCTCTCAGATTGCCCCTGACTACTCTCCTGTCTAGCCCTCTAGTTCCCAAGCTCCCAGTTGACTTCTGACCCTCAGCTCACCTCTGCATACGCTATCATCTCGTGCTTCGGATCTTGCTCTCCCGTCCTCCTGGCGGGTCATTAAGCTCCGCCTCCCCCGACTCTCTGTGCTTCGCGCACTCAGCCTGCTTCAGGCTCTCGCTCTCCCTGCTGGTAGCGGCATTAACCCTGCAGGGTGCCCTAGGTGAAATCCCCTGTGACACCAGCCCTGTGTCATTACATGCACAATCTATCATCTACACTGAGGGAGATCAAGCTTTGTGCTCTGATCCTTCTCTAGCCAATCATCTGGTAATGGATGAGGCAATTGTTCCTGAGCATATTTCCACGTATATTCTTTTAAGAGCAGCATCTTCACCTTGAATTTCCAGGACTGGTAGTTCTGGTTAGTGAGGCTTGGCACTGAGAATTTGACAGGATAGCTGCTAGTGGACATCTTCTCTGTTGCTCTGTGTTGCTTTTGCTTTGGGCTTCTGTTGCTGTGTTACTCTGGGTCCATAACCTGTTGGCAGCGGATTATTCAGGATACTCTCCGAGTGTGTGACAGCAGAGCTTCTTTATTCAGGAACAATCAGGAACAATATATGGTAAGCTTAATAGATCAGGAATAAATCATTTGTGTGTCTCTATCTGTGCAGATCTGCAGCAGGCTGCTTCAATTTCCATACACAGACACAGGAAAAACAGGAAATACAGTCTCCTGCTCTCCCTGTGTGATCCTCTGGGAGTTGTTTTTTATTCTAACTTTATAAACAGCATACAAATCTAGCAACTGAGCACTCATAGACAGGAATGGAGTTGTTGCCCCAAACATATTCCAACTAGAACAAAAAACCACAACCCGAACACAAAATAAATCTAAACCCTATTAAAAGTCTAAGTTCCCCTAACCTTAGGTCTGCCTGTCAGCGGAGGTTGGCACCCTAATGTAGACGAGAAATAACACCCCCGCTCTATGGCAGCTGTCCTTGTGTATCCCTGGAAATCCCTGCGATAAACCTACAAATAAATAGGGAACAGCAATTCAATATACAGTTTGGTCCATATATATTTGGACAGAGACAACATTTTTCTAATTTTGGTTACCACAATGAATTTTAAAGAAAACAATTCAGATGCAGCTGAAGTTCAGACTTTCAGCTTTCATTTGAGGGTATCCACATTAAAATTGGATGAAGGGTTTAGGAGTTTCAGCTCCTTAACATGTGCCACCCTGTTTTTAAAGGGACCAAAAGTATTTGGACAATTGACTCCAAGGCTATTTCATGGACAGGTGTGGGCAATCCCTTCGTTATGTCATTCTCAATTAAGCAGATAAAAGGCCTGGAGTTGATTTGAGGTGTGGTGCTTGCATTTGGAAGGTTTTGCTGTGAAGGAAACATGCAGCCAAAGGAGCTCTCCATGCAGGTGAAACAAGCCATCCTTAAGCTGCAAAAACAGAAAAAACCCATCCGAGAAATTGCTACAACATTAGGAGTGGCAAAATCTACAGTTTGGTACATCCTGAGAAAGAAAGAAAGCACTGGTGAACTCATCAATGCAAAAAGACCTGGGTGCCCACGGAAGACAACAGTGGTGGATGATCGCAGAATGATCTCCATGGTGAAGAGAAACCCCTTCACAACAGCCAACCAAGTGAACAACACTCTCCAGGAGGTAGGCGTATCAATATCCAAATCTAACATAAAGAGAAGACTGCATGAAAGTAAATACTGTCATGGTATCTGGAATTTTGGTCTGACAAGTGAAGGGTTAATGCTTGGAGCCTCTCTTCGGTCTCAGGGAGGGTATTTATGGCCACAGGCGAGCAACCTTCCCTGTCGTTTATACTTCATACCTGAGTGTGTCCGACCCTGCCTTTGCTAAGTGCCTCTCGCCTGTTTTCCGTGTTTGTTGTGTGTATGACCTGGTCTGGATTTTGGTTTCTGTCTCTTGGCTTTCTGATTTTGTACTGTGCAGCCCGACCCGTGTTTCTGATCTTTGGCTTCCCAAGACTACTCTCTGACTTTCTGATTTTGTACTGTGCAGCCTGACCCGTGCCTGACCTCCTGCTTCCCTGACCATTCTTGTTCTTCCTGACTCTGTACCGCATTGATTCTCCTGTGTATGACTTCTGGCTTGCCCGACCATCGCTACTGTGTAAACTCCTGGCTTTCTGAGCCCTCTGCCTGTCACTTCAGCGTCCCGGCGATAAGCTCCGCCCCCTCTGACGTCACAGGTCACGTGGTGCTAGGTCCTACAGCTTCTGAGTGCTTCTACAAGCGCTCCGCCCCCTCCACAGGTCCTGCGATATTCCAGTCTGTGTTGCTGACAGCCCCGTGGTCCCAGTTCCTACGCTGGGACCGTTGACCGGTCACGCTACCCTCCTGCAGATAAGGGTAAGCGTGATAAATACAGAGGGTTCACAGCACGGTGCAAGCCACTCATAAGCATCAAGAATCAAAAGGCTAGACTGGACTTTGCTAAAAAACCAGCACAGTTCTGGAAGAACATTCTTTGGACAGAAGAAACCAAGATCAACCTCTACCAGAATGATGGAAAGAGAAAAGTATGGTGAAGACGTGGTAAAGCTCATGATCTAAAGCATACCACATCATCTGTAAAACACGGCAGAGGCAGTGTGATGGCTGGGGCATGCATGGCTGCCAGTGGCACTGGGTCACTAGTGTTTATTGATGATGTGACACAGGACAGAAGCAGCCGAATGAATTCTGAGGTATTCAGAGCCATACTGTGTGCTCAGATCCAGCCAAATGCAGCCAAACTGATTGGTCGTCGTTTCATACTACAGATGGACAATGACCCAAAACATAAAGCCAAAACAACCCAGGAGTTTATTAAAGCAAAGAAGTGGAATATTCTTGAATGGCCAAGTCAGTCACCTGATCTCAACCCAATTGAGCATGCATTTCACTTGTTAAAGACTAAACTTCAGATAGAAAGGCCCACAAACAAACAGCAACTAAAAACCACCGCAGTGAAGGCCTGGCAGAGCATCAAAAAGGAGGAAACACAGCGTCTGGTGATGTCCATGAGTTCAAGATTTCAGGCAGTCATTGCCAACAAAGGGTTTTCAACCAAGTACTAGAAATGAACATTTTATTTACAATTATTTAATCTGTCCAATTACTTTTGGTCCCTTTAAAAACAGGGTGGCACATGTTAAGGGGCTGAAACTCCTAAACCCTTCATCCAATTTTATTGTGGATACCCTCAAATGAAAGCTGAAAGTCTGAACTTCAACTGCATCTGAATTGTTTTGTTTAAAATTCATTGTGGTAATGTCTAGAACCAAAATTAGAAAAATGTTGTCTCTGTCCAAATATATATGGACCTAACTGTATATGAATTGTTCCCCGCTTACTAGATAGACTAGATAGATATAGCAGAAAAAAAGGGGAAAGCTAAATAATAGCTGAGTCCTTAAAAAATAGTCATAGACTTGATGCTATACCGTATGGTGTGATTACCACACCCTACTGGAAAGATGAAAAATATGACAGAAAAGTGTTTAAAGCTTTATAATGTAAGTCTACATTTATAATAATCAAAAAATTGAGTATTGGCAAAGCCATTGGATTCGGCCCTTACATGCATAACACTAAATAAATAAAGGTGCCTGGTCACATGCTTTCTCAATTGTCACTCTATAGTCATTTATTGATAGTACCTTATAGGTAAATGAAAAGCACTTCCATAAATGTCTACCAAGCAGGCATTCAAATCAAAATACTTTATTCTGCCTGTGTGTTTATCTAACCCCTTAACAACTATAGGATTAGTAATGGAGAGATGTCTTATTGACACCTCTTCATTACTAAGCCGTGGATTTAATGTCACCTTACAATAGAAAAGTGACATTAACCCCACAAATAATTACCCCACTTGCCACCGCTGCAGGGCAAGTGGGAAGAGCCAGGCAAAGCTCCAGAATTGGCACATCAAATAGATGTGCCTTTTCTGGGTAGCTGCGGCTGTTGTTCTTAGGCTGGGGGGACCATATCCATGGCCCCTTACTAGCCTGAGAATAGCTGCCCTCACTTGTGAGTTTTGACTGGTTGGTTTAAAACATAGGGGAACCCACAATGGGTTTTTCAGTAATTCATTCTCTTCTGCTCGCGCTGACCGCCGGCAGAGTAGGTGAGAATGAGAGCCGCATTCAGCACCTCCCGCAGGGGAACAGCGTTTTACAGTAGCGCTTCTTCCCCAGCAGCCATCCGTGCACATGGAGGACATCAATGTGTGTTCTCTGTGTGCACGTGTGCGGTACATTTTGCCATCCGTGGTGACGGCAAAAACAGACATGTTAGCGTGTTTTACCCACAGACAAACGGTCTGTGCAAACACACTGACGTGCACAGATCCATTCATTTGAATGGGTCTATGTGAGTACGTGTCTCCAGTACATGTGAAAACTCTCACCACATGTACTGGAGATACGGACGTGTGAAAGAGGCCTTAGACAGACTACAACTCTATGGGAATCTAATGTGATTCTCTCCTAGACTAAAGGGCCTGTCACACTAAGCGATATCGCTAGCAATATCGCTATAATGTCACTGGTTTTTGTGACGTTATAGCGATATTGCTAGCGATATCGCTATGTCTGATACTTACCTCCGACTGGCTCCCCCGCTGGTTATCGCCGATCGCGCGAGAACGTCCTGGACTGTTTCTCGTCGTCAGCTTCCTGCTGGGCTTCCTGTGGCGCCGACGAGCGACGCGTGGACGCAGGCGGGAGGACGTCAGGATCGCCTCGTCTGACAGGTAAGTAACAACCCCCGACCGCTGTGATGTCGCTGGTGAGATCTGCCTGTGTGGCAGCTCACTAGCGACCACTTAGCGATGCACCAGCGATCCTGACTGCGTCATATCGCTGGTCGGGATCGCTGGTGCATCGCTAAGTGTAACAGTACCTTAAAGTCTAATATCTTCGTGGAGGGGTAGTGATCCTGCAGATTAAAAATGCCTGAAGCTAAGGGGCAGAGTGCTCAGTCAGAAGGCCAATGCATGCAAATCAAAAACTGACCGTCAATTAGATTCGCCAACTCATATACAATTAAACAAACAAGGCAGCACACTATAGCACTATAGCATGCAAAAATAAAACATGAAAATTGAATTGCATTACTGCACTAGAAATATGATTAATTGAGAATGCTTAGCGCATAAATTGGCCAATTCATGTGTACCTGGTAGTCACGGTAAGGAGATTCTCGTATACCAGGACCTAACAATGCCAAACCTCTCTTCGTTCCTGGTATATGAGAATCGCCTTACCATGGCTAGAAGCTACACAGTTTGACAATAAATGGCTCCACCCAACCACTAACCATGAGTGGAGAAAAAGTTTTGATGTTATCATCCATATTCTATGAAAAACAGGACAAGAAAGCAAAAATTCTGCCAGGGTAAGTAAACTTTTGATGACAACTGTACATATATTTATAAAGATAATGCAAATGGGTTTACTTATCCCCTTTTAAACGCCTGGACGCATTTCATCAAACATGGTTTGTCAGGAGGCCAGATGAACATTTTTATGTGGTCATAATAAAAATCCATGATGCTGTCAAGGTTTCTCTAGGCTTTTGGCTTATTTATGACCTTAGTATCATTTGTATACACTATTAAGGCTGTGGGGACATTAGGTAAAAGCTTTGCCTTACATTGCCGATTTTCTACTTGAAGAATGAGGCAAAGTCTTCAGCTGAGATGAGTGGACAGGGAGTGGGAGCTGGGGGATGGAGGGTAGAATTGAAAGTACAGATTAGCTGTTTAAGGTTGTGAGACAAGGATGATGTGAGAGATGAGAAGTAGGTTTGTTTTGCTGTAGTGAGTACTTGCGCAGCATTTTAACAACTTCTGTTACTGTCCGGGATACTTGACACCCTTTCTTTTGCAGCTGCACAGAGGTATGCCTTGTAGATGAGGGCCAGAAAGAGCATGTGCTCCAGAGGATGGCACACTCTGAATCAAGTGGCCTCTTCTCCTTTTCCTCCACCTTAGCATCAAACACAATACAGTCCTCAGAAGTGGCACGTAAATTACCCTTCTTTCCCCCATGTCACAACTCTCTAACCACTCAAATGACTGTGGAAAGCCAAAGATGGGTGAGTCTGAAGAGCTGTTTCTAAATTCTATTCCATGGTTTAGAGGTATGCTCCAAAGATTCACAGACTCAAGGGGAGGAAAGCATCTTCACTGATGGTCAAAACTTTTTTCAGTTGGATCTGAGTCCAGACCAAGTAGGGTTCGAGCAGAATCCAGACCCTCATCACCAGACGTTAACCACCAGAGCTGGAGGTGATCCTGATGAGACTCCGATACCTGAGGTGCACGCAGACTGTACTGTACTGTCAGGACAGGAAGAGGAGAAGGGTGATTTTCAGGGTGAGGAGTGGGAGAACAGAGAGGGTAACAATGAGCTTGTAGATTCCACTTGGTGTGAACCCAGAGGCATGCAGCTGAGTAGCTCCTCAGAGGAGGTGGAGGAGGAGGAAGATGAGCAGTTTACATTGCAGCTTCCCACACAGACACTGAGAGGTGCAACCATGACAAACACTGCATCCTCAGTCACAACTCTGTCTATTGAAAGCAATGATGGCGGGTCTACAGTTTGCAGGGGTGGCAAGGGATGGCTAGCCTGGCCCTTGTCAGAGACCGCAAAGGATGACCCAACTCAGATTAGCTGCCAACTTTGTAAATAATAACTGGGTAGAGGCAAAAAAATCAATAAATTGACTATTTCATGCATCATACGGCACATGTGCAATCAACATGTGTTAGTCTGGGAATCTCACTGAACTAAAATGCAGATCAGCGGGCTTGGCCAACCACTAGTCACCCCATTAACCACATCTGCTGCTTCTCTATTGCTCCCTCAATGTGGCAAGTGTTCTTGCAAAGGTCTCCATCCAAAGAACCTCCATTTGTTTACCTGCTAATCTATGGTGAGTTACAGTCTGTCAGAAGTTTTGCAAGTGAACATGCTGTTAGGCATTGAGTTCCCACCGCCGCACAGGGGGAATCTCAAGCCATGTCTTCTGCAGTCTCCCATTCTTCTGCAGCCGCAGATGTTCCTGCTTAGCAGAGATGTCAGTCCAAGCGTCTTGCTCAGACTAATGCTATGCATCTTGTTACTGCTTCCGCCCCCGGTTCAGCTATAGCATGCAGCATCAGTCAGTAGTGAGCATATGCTCCTGGGACCAAGTCCTGCTTTTCTCCATCTGAGCATGCCTGTGAGACGACCGATCATTTGTGGTCGGAGGTCACATGCTCAGGTCCTCAAGCAGCTCGGATTGGGCCATCAGCAAGGTCCCGGAAGGCTGCGGTTATAAAAGGATCGCACGGCCGCACGCTAGTATAGACAATGTGGAGTTAGTGTTGTATGCACGTATGAATGTCTCTGGTGACTGACTCATTATGAAACCCCTACTATTGGTATGCATGCTTTGATCAGCCTTGCCAGTTAGTGTCTAGGCTGATAGTGTAGCTAGGAGACAGAGTCAGGAATTAGTTTCAGGGCCAAGTAGTTGCTTTGCCTGAACGCCACTGTGTACTTGGTCTGCACTCCACAGTAGCCAGCGTCTATTAGTGGTGTTCACAGATGCGACACCGTGCGCCTAGTGGGTTTATAGAGGCTCTTACCCCGTGTCCTTGGGGTAGAGTCTTGTGACCGAACACAAGCGCTGACTTAGCTGTGCGCTGCAACAGTCAACAGGGTATGGCATCTGTGTTATGCGGTACCAAGGCTCTGTGAAGCAACAGAGCCCGTCGCTACTACATACTGGGTGGCGTTTAACTCACATGTGTCCAGTGCTATATCGCCATTTAGTGTCCGCCATTACCGAGCAGTAGTTAACATCTCTGCATGGTGGACCCCGGGCTGCGAATGCACCTTATTACAATCTTTATATTATTAGGTGCGTTCCGACAGCCATAACATTATACTAGTGCCAGGGTCTGGCTAGTAATGGCGGACGAACAGCGACTACAGCAGTACATCCAGCAGCTGGAGGGCAGGTTGTCAGCTCTCGAGCATACAATGTCAGCTATAGATGTGACTGCAGTAGCTGATCAGGCAGCCAGTGAGGCTGCAGCTTTATGTTCGTTGCTACCCCTGTTCTGACCTTATCCCACCTCCCGCTGCTGATTTAATGCCACCTGATAATGAGGATGACGATTGGACCTCAGGAATCTTAGACTGGATTTAAGACAGCCGACGTCCTAAGTCAGTGCTGGTGATTGCTTCAGGCGGCTCAGGTCTTTGTTTTCAGCTCTGTTCCAGCCTTCTCAAAGCTAAGTGTTTTTGCTAATGTTCACACTTGATTTTGTTGGTTTATTCAGTTTTTTGTGTGTTCAGCCAGCCCTGGCGGGGGCTGTGCTGAATTTCCACTCTTATTTATCTGTATTTGCCAATTTGCTTTTTAGTCCCTTATTAGATTGGCCTCTTTTTTGCTCTGTCTCAGAATATTTCAGAGTGCTGATATAGTGGGAGAAGTCTAGTGACTTCAGCGTTAATTTTGTTATCAGACGTGTTGGACATTATTTTTGTAGGGTTTTTGGCAGATTGCAGACAGTGTCTTTCCTTTTCTATCCTTTATAGTTAGTTTGGGCCCCATCATTTGCTCATCCTATTTTCCTGCCTGTGTTTGTGTTTTCATCTTGTTTCACCGTCAATACATGTGTGGGGGCTGTCTATTCCTTTGGGGTCTGCTCTGGGGCAGTTAGTTTTCCCCTTTTCTTGCTTTAGGCTTATGTAGTCCTCCGGCGGTGGTGAGGCGTCTAGGTCATCGTAGGGACACTCCACTGCTACTGCTAGTTGTGTGGATAGGATCAAGGATCTGCAATCTGCATAGTTACCAACCTCTCTGGTTTTCTGGGACTTGGCCCTTTGTTGTCCTCCTCGATGACCCATTCATAACAGTAATGGATGTCAAGAGTACAGCTGTACACAGTGTAGGTGTCATTGTTGTCAATCTCAGTATTTATTTCCACAGTCAGAAAATAACTCTCACTTGGTCAGTTTGGATTAGACCAGAATATAACAAGCAGTAAATGGGTAAAGTATCACAAGCGTAGAGCTGTATACAGTGTTGGGGTAATTTTTAAATCTACATCTAAATTGCAGGAGTAACCCATAGACACTCACACGCTCAGGATGGATCACACGACAATATAACAAGAAGATCCGCAAGAAATAATCACACATGTGGGACAATGTTACAGGTGTCAATGATCCACTTATAGTGTTGGTTTTAGGAGGACTTCCTGGCAGAAAGGGTACAGTATCACCAGATACTAGCATACTTTAAACATTAACAATGTACGTCTATATATCAGGAGTAGTGTTGAGCCATCATGCTAGTGTTTTGGTCTTTCGCACAGGAGGCAAGTTCGTCGAATGTTCGTTGAACGTTCGAAGAACACTGTCAAACCCCATTGAAAACAATGGCAGGAAAACACAAACACATACTAACACATACAAAACAATTACAAAACACCTTTAAAGGTGTCCCAAGCAGACAAAATGCTCAGAAGACAAAAATAACATATGGAAAAGGGCAACTACATTTAGAAAAGAGGTGGAGGAGTGAAAGGAGGAGGTGGAGGAGACACAGATATAGGCTTGTCATGCCCTTATGAAGTCAAGAAAGGCTGGAATAAAAATGTAAAATACAAACCAAAACAAAACAAAAAATTCTGAAATCGAACATGATCATATACCGTCGGACTTCCCACCAATAAATTATGCCAACTGCCGATGGGGTGGCGTTATTCCCACGAACCTCCAAACTGCGTCCATGAAGGCAAAGTGTTTGGTTTCCAGGGGCTGTATGATTGCAAAGCTGAACCTTAAAGGAATGTCCAAAAGGGCACCACCAGGAGTCGAGCCTGTGGCTTAATTGGACTCCACCCGGGAAACCACAACCATACAAGCTACAGAAAAGATGGACAGAATGCAAGCTTTGTCGATTCTGTGTGTGGCATGTCCGTTTGTAGTTGTACTAGCGATTTCTCAGCTTTATTCCGTTAACGACCGAGACTCTGGCATGCCCCCGCGGTACGCGTCAAGCTTACTAGAGGGATATGCGAGGCTCTGGCATGCGAGATCGAGCAATAACAGGTCTATCATGCCCTTACATGTCCGGGGCTGCATGCGCACTACACTGAAAGGAACAGCTTTTCTCGCTTACATGTGCTGATAACCCGCTGAACACCGTTAGTGATGGGGATCTGGGATTCCAATTATTCCCCGCGAATGATGATTTCCCAGTAAGTGCAGGTCAACCGCAATTACGGAATTTGGCCTAACTGGCATTCCTGACAAAATGAAAAAATTACGTGTCCAAAACAAAGGTGCTGTAGCTTGCTTAACAGCTCGGCAGCCATTTTCAGTCCCAGTATGGATTCGACAACATTGTAGAAAGTTGATAAAGGGTAGCGTATCACCGGATTACAGGTATGTATAGCATAGTTTACACATTAAAAACCTATTTTTATAGATCAGGAGGCAGGCTCAGACGGTCTCAGGCCCAGTATGGATTTGACCAGATTGTACAAAGTTGAGAAAGGGTACATTATCACTGGGTTTAAGCATTTAAAATCTCCGTGTTCTCAGTATGGATTATACAAAAATCTAAAAAGTAGAAAAAAGGAAATGTATTTGAAGTGTACACCAGTATACACTTTTGGTGGTATTTTTCAAATCTTCATATATATTTCTGTCTCAGTAAGACAGTCCAGCCTCTCCGCAATAGGAAATGAGATGCATACAATTACTGACATAAAGTCTAGTGATTGAAGAAATCTAGGAATTAATAATCACGGGAAAAACTTCCATCACAATTCTCAGAGGTGATGCTGACCCTCAATTAATTTGTGTGTGGAGACAGCGAAAACATTTCTTTGTGAAGAAAGTGTTGCTGTATCGCAGTACCATTGATCCCATCAGCATTACTCATCTCCATCAAATTTTTATCATAGGGAGAGATGTAAACATGGTGCTCACTGCCTATCATGATCTGTCACGTAACTTTGGAGTGCAAAAGACAGAAGCCACAGGCCGTAAGCGATTCTATGGGATTGGCATGAGAGGGCACATTTAAAAATGGGCGCCGGAATGTCACACGTCTGTGAGTAGGTAAACTGTGAAAGCTGATGATAAAACACCACTGCATGTAACTGTGAGTCGACGTCCATAAGAAATGGAAGCCATTGATCATCTGAAGCTAGAGCCCGGCCAGCGGGACAGGGCATAGCTACGTCTTAACCATCATCTATCAGTTCAACAAATTTGTAGTGGCAGTCCCAGTGAAGGATTGACAGCCCAGACTACACAGCGGAGGAGCAGGGAGAGGTAAACATTGCAAATGCTGTGGCACTGCCCAAGCAAGGGGGGCCCCTCATAGTACGGCGGTGTGTCTGACAGCGGGTGTGTACCCCCACCATCAGAGACACTTGATTGCACTACGAGGGACCCTGTGCCAGTGCCCGCGCCCAAGAGTCGGCCTACCCACCTGTCCAGGGCAACAGCACTCGCACTGTTGCGTGCGCTAGCTGGTGACCCCGGCCATGGGGAGGGAGGCAGCCCAGTTAGGAAGGTTTACAAAATGGCATATGTTGATGTGGGACATTCAGCTGCTGCTAAAGGCAAAATTGGTCAAGTCCGAGGAAGAGGAGGACCAAAGCAAGCCATTTTTCTGGCAACCTATGTGTCATCAGGGTAAGGTGGGACAAAATCCTTGGAAACCCATGCATGGTTTATTTTAATGAAGGTTAGATCATCCACATTTTGGGTCGACAGACGGGTCCTTTTTTCAGTCAGGATTGATCCAGCTGCACTGAAGACTCTTTCCGATAGCACACTTGCAGCTGGGCAAGCGAGCTCCTGTAAGGCATATTGGGCCAATTCAGGCCAGGTGTCCAGTTTAGCGGCCCAATAGTCAAATGGGAATGACCTGTGAGGGAGAACATCGATATGGGATGAGAAGTAGTTTGTAACCATAGTTGACAACTGCTGTCTCCTGTCACTTTTAATCGATGCAGTATTACCAGTCGTGTGAGCGGGACTTGAAAAATCAATCCACAACATGGTCATGAAACCCCTGTCTCCAACGCCACTTCTGATGTGTGCACCACGAACACCTCTTCCAAGCTGCCCCCGGCCCCTATGGCTCGTGTGAGAACCATCACCGCTGCTGTGTGCTGGGAATGCCTCAACCAACCGGTTTACCAGAGTTGCTTGTTTGTTAGCCAATATTATGTCAAGGTTCTCCTCTGGCATTATGTTTTGGAATTTACCTTTATAGCGTGTATCCAGGATGCTGGCCAACCAGTAGTCGTCATCGTTCATCATTTTGGCAATGCGGGGGTCCCTTTTTAGGATCTGCAAGGCATAATCTGACATGTGGGCCAATGTTCCCGATGTCAATGATGCACTGCGAGTGCTGGGAGGAGGAGCACTTTCTGGCAAATCCACATCCCTCCAGTCATGCACAAAGCCTGTACCAGACCTTGCCACGCCAACATTTTCTCTTGGCCCACGAGAAGCATCCTCCTCCTCTAAATAATCATCCCCATCATCATCCTCCTCCTCTTCCTCTTCTTCCTCCACCTCGTCCAGGAGAGGTCCCGGAGCAGACAATGGCTGACTGTCTTCAAGGCTTCCCTCCTCCTCTTCCTCCTCATCAACCTCGGCTGCAGACGCCTGCTCCTTAATGTGCATCAAAGTTTGCATGAGCAGACGCATAAGTGGGATGCTCATGCTTATGATGGCATCGTCTGCGCTTACCAGCTGTGTGCATTCTTCAAAACACTGAAGGACTTTACAGAGGTCTTTCAGCTTCGACCACTGCACACCTGTCAACTCCATGTCTGCCCTCAAAGTGCCTGCCCGTGTATCCTCCCACAAATGCATTATGGCCTGCCTCTGTTCGCACAACCGCTCAACCATGTGTAGGGTGGAGTTGCACCTTGTTGCCACGTCGATAATTAGGCTGTGCTTGGGAAGGTGGAGCAATCGCTGCAGCTTCTGCATACGACTGGAGTGTACTGGCGACCGGCGGATGTGTGAGCACAGTCTTCGAACCTTATGGAGCAGGCCTGTTAACTCCGGATAATTATTGAGGAAGCACTGCACCACCAGGTTCAAGGTGTGAGCCAAGCAAGGTATGTGTCTGAGTTTTGAAAGGGCTATGGCTGCCGCAAAATTTCGGCCGTTATCACTAACTACCTTGCCTGCCTCAAGATGTAGACTGCCCAGCCATGACTCAGATTGTCGCTGAAAGTAGTCGGCCAGTACCTCCACGGTGTGTCTGTCGCCCAAACACATCATCTTCAACACAGCCTGCTGACGCTTTCCACTAGCAGATCGATAGGGGGACACCTCGTGTGCAACACTGGCAGCTGCGGATGGAGTGCTCGTGCGACCTCGCTCTGTGGACGAGCTTTCGCTTCTGGAGGAGGAGGGTCGAACGCCTTCAGCCAACTGTTTCCTATACCGTGGGCTAGGAAGCACTGTCCCACCACCGCTGTCCCGTGTGGACACTGTATCCACCACATTAGCCCAGTGCACAGTGATGGACACGTAACGGCCCTGGCCAAGCCCACTGGACCATGCATCAGTTGTGAGGTGCACCTTTCCACTCACTGATTGCTTGAGTGCATGGACAATGCGGTCTTTCACATGAAGGTGGAGGGCTGGGATGGCTTTGCGAGAAAAGGGTAGGTAGGTCACAGCGTGGTACTGCGTAGTCAATGAGTTCGCGGAAAGCTGCGCTTTCAACCAAGCGATAGGGCATCGTCTCTAATGAGATTAGTTTGGCAATGTGGGCATTCAAACCCAGTGTACGCGGATGAGAGGATGAGTACTTTCTTGTCCTACTCATAGTCTCTGGTAGGATGAGCTGGACTTGAGAGCTGCGTATGGTGGAACTAGCGGTGGACATGGCGGACTGAGAGAGGGTTGATGATGGTGATGGAGTTGGTGTTCTTTCTGATGGCCTAGATTCAGTCTTTCGTTGATATAACATTGTGATTCCCTGACTGCTTTGACCTTGCGACGACACCTCAACATTTGCTGCTGGTGGTGAGCTAACCGGTGGGCTTACAGTGGGGGAAACAATGTAGCGCTGCTGACTACCTTCTTTGGGAGCAGTTGCACATGTGGTACGTGAGGTTTGGTAGTCCGTCCACGCTTGCAAGTGCATGGTGGTTAAATGTCTAAGCATGCAACTGGTATTCAAATTTCTCAGATTTTTCCCTTGGCTAAAGGTCTTTGCGCACTTCTTACAGATAACCTTTGCCTGATGATTAGGATTTTGTTCAAAAAAGTGCCACACTGCACTTTTCCTACTATGGAAGACATTTTGAGGCCTTGCACGCTGTGCTATTTTGACCATCTGGCCAAGCTGTCCTGCAACTAGTGTTGAGCTTTCCGATACCGCAAGTATCGGCCGATATTAGCTGTATCGGAATTCCGAAACTGATTTCGATACTTTTTCATATCGGATACCGGAATCGGAAGTTCCCATAATGCTATCAGCCCGCTCGCTTTGATTCAGTCAATGGGAATCCTCAGAAGTGTGGGCACATCCTGTTAGGCATGTAGGCATGTTAACTATTGGCATGGCTGTGATTGGCTGCTGAAATGATGTCATGATGCACTATAAAAGCCACTGCCGCCGCTATTTCTGGTCAGTCTGCTGTGAATTCAGTTAGGGACAGGCTGCTGTTGAAGACTGTGAGGGACAGTTAGAAATAGCGATTCTCAAAACAATATTGGGCTTTACCCAGGCTACATAAACCACCACTGTAGCTTTCTTTTCCCTAGCAGCAGTGTTCACAGCTGTCTGCAAGGGCTGTGTGAGTGCAGCTCACGCTGTGGAGTGGGTCCTGCAGCCACGTCTGGTTGTGGGCCGCCCAGCGTGCCTCACTGCTGCCTCATACATATTTTTCTTTTTGAGCTGCTTATTTTTAAAAAATTCTATCTAGTGTGCTTCCATCCGTATCCATATACATTGGTTGCAAACACTAGTAGTAGACAGCGGAGCCTTTCTGCAGCCTTTCAGTGCTAGTGCCCACTTAGCTGCACTGTTCACGGCTGTCTGAGAGGTCTCTGACTGTGTGTGAGTGCAGCTCATGCTGAGTAGTGTCTCCTGCAGCTACGTCTGGTTGTAGGCCGCTCAGCGTGTCACTGCCTCACACATTTTTCTTTTATTGCAGTTCATTTTTTCTCCTATTAGTGTGCATCCATCCATATCCATCTACATTGGTTGGTTGCAAACACTATATAGGAGTAGATAGAGGAGCCTTTTTTCTGGCTTGTGCCCTTCAGCTGCAGCCAGATTACTATTACCCAATTTTTTTGGTGCCTCATCTTTTGCATTGTAGGTTACCTGCCTGCAATGTAATAGCTCCAGAAAGTTGGTGATACTCTCACTTTCAAATCTTTGGTCACGTTATTTTAGTTTTTTTTTCCAAAAAAAAAAGCAACAAAGTTCACCAAACACTACATTTGAAAGTTGTGTAGGCCACATTAGCTCCCATTAAAGTGTAGTCGACACACACACTTCATAAAATTAGTGTTTCTTATACCTGTAACCAGCTGTTCAGGAATAAGCACACTAAGGCCCCCATTTGTACTTTTCTGCCTATCTTTCTCAGTCTAGCAAGATGAAGAAGGCAGGGAGTAAGGCACGTGGGCGTGGGCGTGGAGTTTCAGCAGGGAGAGGACGTGGGGATTCTGCAGGGAGAGGACGTGGGGATTTTGCAGGGAGAGGACGTGGGGATTCTGTGCCTGCTGTTGGCACCAGTGAGTCAGCATCCCCCAGTTTTAGCAGGCAACAGTCCTTTATGCGCAGCTTTATAGGACCTCACCGTACCCCACTGCTGCGGGAGGAACAAATTGAAGCCGTTGTGGGATGGATGGCAGCTAACGCATCGACTTCAATTACTTCCACATCCTCTCAGGGCCAGAGCACCGAAGAGCAACCATCTGTCTCTTCACCACCTGCCAAAGTGCCCAGGCAGTCAGAGAGCACTGGACAGGAACCATCACAGTCTCTACTTCTGTTCTCGGAATCTGTTGGTTTGGAAAGAGGGGGCCAGCCAAGCAGCATTCCAGAATGTGAAGAAGAGGGAGTATGCAGTGATGCGCAACTTCTTTGTCCCTCTGAATCTGAAGAGGCGGGTGGGCCAGTGTCTATGGTCAGCACACCTCAGTACGCATCAGATGATGACGAGACACAGTTGCCACTTTCTGTTGCGTATGGTGCTGGCGAGACAACCCAGGAGAAGCAGGTGTTTGAAGAGGGGAGTGTAGATGATGAGGTCCTTGACCCATCATGGCGTGAGGAACAGGAAGGTGGTGGGAGCAGCTCTGATGAAGAGATTCCCCGAACGGCCAAAACCGGAGGGAGAGGGAGGTGGCAGACTTGGTTGCCTGTAGCCTCCACTTCGGCACCCGTTAGGAGCATTCCACTTTCAAAAGGCAAAACGGGCGCTCCCAAGACTTGCAGTGCGTGGTCCTTTTTTGACACAGTTGCAGATGACATTTGCTTTGTCAAATGCAAGCTGTGTCATCAGAGAGTCAAAAGGGGGAAAAATGTCAGCAACCTCAATACCACTAATATGTGGAAACATGTGCCGACCAAGCACGAGGTGGAGTTACACAGACACACTGAAGACGTAGGCCAACGTACAGCACCACCTACCACCTCTTCAGCTCGTGTTGGGGCCTCTTCCTCCAGCTCACACACAGCTGGTTCGGCTTCCTCACTGGATCGCCAAGAAAGAACCTCTGGCACTGTTGTCCGGAGACCCTGTGACATTCCACCCACAGCACCACGTTCCAAGTCATCCTCACACTCCCAGGCCACTCGACAGCCATCGGTAGCACAGGCATGGGAGAAAAGGCGGCCATACTCGGCAAACCATCCCTGAGCACAGGCTCTGAATGCTGGCATTGCCAAACTACTGGCACTTGAAATGCTGTCATTCAGGCTGGTGGAGACTGACACCTTCCGGGACTTCATGGCATTGGCAGTCCCACAATACACCGTGCCCAGCCGATTTAATTTCAGCAGGCGAGCCATCCCTGCCCTGCAGAAACATGTGGAGGCAAACATAAAACATGCGCTACTAAACGCCGTCAGTAGCAAGGTCCACCTGACCACCGAAGCGTGGACCAGTAACCATGGACAGGGACGATATCTTTCCCTCACTGCCCATTGGGTCAATGTTGTGGAGCCGGGTACAGATCTGGAGAGCGGTGCTCTACGTGTTCTGCCAACTCCACGGATTGCAGGAATCCAGTTTGTACACATTGACTCCTCCTCCTACTAAAGTTCCTCTGAAACAGCGCAGCAGGAGCATGTTACGACCGATATGAGCACAGCCGTGGCCAAACGTCAACAGGTCGTACTGAAATTAATTTCTTTGGGGAATCGAAGCCACACAGCGCAGGAGCTCTGGAATGCCATCAAGCAGGAGAGTGACGTGTGGTTTCTGCCAGCGAATCTCCAGCCGGGCTTGGTAGTGTGTGACAATGGCCGAAATCTGGTGGCAGCTCTTGGCCTTTGCAACCTCACTCACATCCCATGTCTGGCACATGTGCTCAACTTGGTCGTGCAGAGCTTTCTGAGGGACTATCTGGATCTTGATGCACTGCTGCACAAGGTCCGCATAGAGTGCGCTCACTTGCGGCGTTCCAGCACTGCAAGGTCGCGCCTTGCTCCTCTGCAGCGCCGATTACACCTTCCGGAACATCGCATCAGATGTGACCTACCCACCAGGTGGAATTCTACGTTACATATGTTGGAGCGGTTGTGTGAGCAGCAGGCAGCAGTCATGGAGTACCAGCTGCATCAGGCGCAAACAAGTCGCACTGTGCACCGGTCATACTTCAGCACCACTGAGTGGGCCTCTGTGAATGACATCTGCCTCGTTTTGCGTGCCTTCGATGATTCCACGCGGATGGCGAGTGCAGATGATGCACTAGTCAGCACGACTGTCCCCCTTATCTGCCTGCCTCAAAAAACACTGCAAGCACTAAGGGATGAGGTTTTGGAAGAGGTGGAGGATGAGGAGTCCCAAATGCCATCTGCTTCTGGAGAGTCTGCGCTACGTGCTTTCTCACAAAGGCCTAGGCAGGGGACACTTTGTGAGGAGGATGAGGAGGAGTCGATGGAGGAGGAAGACATCTCTCCAGAGGAGGGAGGTACACAAAGCTCTAGTCAGTATGTACAGCGAGGGTGGGGAGATGCAGAGCAGGCAGAGATCACGCCTCAAGCAGGGGACAGCGGTTCTTTGGCAGTTGGGAGCCTGCAGCACATGGTTGACGTCATGCTGCAGTGCCTGAGAAACGACCGCCGCATCGCCCACATTCTCTATACGGCTGATTATTGGGTGTACACCCTCCTAGATCCTCGCTACTGGGACAATTTGCAAACCCTCATACCAACGTTGAACTGGGAGCGTAAACTGCGGGAGCACCAAGACACACTGGAGCAGTCCATCATGTTTTCCATTCCACCCGACAGCAGTGGTGCTAGTGCTTTACAAAGCACCTCTGTGCGTCAAGCCAGTGGAGGAAACTCGGCACAAAGAGGGAGCAGAGGCAGCGCCTCAGCACAAGGCAAGACCAGTATGGCCCAAATGTGGCAAAGTTTTGTGTGTCCGCCACAATTGTCTACACCATCACTGACGGCTCCAGTCAGCAGGAGGCAACGTTTCCGTCAGATGGTGACAGACTACATGTCTTGCCCTGTGACTGTTCTCCCAGATGGCTCTTCCCCCTTCAAGTTTTGGGTCTCAATGCTGGATACATGGCCAGAGCTTAGCCAATATGCACTGGAGGTGCTGGCTTGCCCTGCTGCCAGTGTATTATCGGAACGCGTCTTTAGTGCCGCAGGTGGTGTACTAACAGACCGTCGCACGCGACTTTCTTCTGATAACGTTGACCGGCTTACTTTTCTGAAAATGAACACGGCCTGGATCTTCCCAGAATTTGCCAGTCCTCTTCCTGACTAAATAATTGGTTGGCAACTGTATCCAGGACTCCTGTTGTGTTCATGTTTCTACCACCTGAACTATAATCCCTGGGCTTCAACACAGCCAGTTGTCGCTCTGAAGTGTCGTCTGCACAATCCACACTTGTTCCTGAGTTACTGTGGCTCAGTCACGTCAGTTGATTCCCTGATGTGTGTCCGGCAAGGTCTCCCGCTCTGTCCCCATTCCCATTACTAGTAGTGGGAATGTGGACAGAGCAGGAGACCTTGCCGGACACACATCAGTGGATCAACTGACGTAAATGAGCCCCAGTCACACAGGAACAAGTGTGGATTGTGCACACGCCACTTCAGAGCAGCGACTGGCGGGATTGGAGGCCAGGGGAAATACTAGAGACAGTAGAGCCAGAGGCCTAAGTGGAGCCCGGTTAAAATCTGTAGTTGTGTACAACCAATGTAAAACTCACTCCAAGTAGGCCTCAGCCTGCTGCATGATTGACCCCTGGGCTCCAACATCGCCAGTTGCAGCTCAGAAGTGTCTTTGGCATGGGCACTCCCTCCTGCCCAGCCTGGTTCCAGCACGCCTGCTGTTTCCGGGTAGTGTCAACTTCACTTTGCCACCGATAAGTTGACCTGTCGTGTTGCGGTCTATGGTGCCTGCAGTTTTGGTGCTTCCTATGTGGGCTGCGGGTTCTGGTAATAAAGGATGGCTCCATAGTGCCACTAGGACAAGCACCCCCTGTAGGACTGTGGGTTTCGGTAACTGCGGCCGGCTCACGGCCTTGCAACTTTGTCTTTTTCCTGGGTACCTTGTGCTACCCATCCGGGTTCCAGCACCATCAGCTGGCTCACGGCAGAGCCTTTGGCCTAGGTGCCTCCTTCTCAGTATCCGAGTTCCAGCAATGTCTGCTGGTCCTTGGTAGTGCTTTTTAGCACAGGTACCTCCTGCTTTGAAACCGTGTTCTAGCACCGTCAGCTGGTCCACGGTTGTCCCATTGGCTCTTGTTCCTTCTGCTGCCCCTCCGGGTTCCAGCACCGTCAGCTGGCTCTCGGCAGAGCCTTTGGCCTAGGTGCCTCCTTCTCGGTATCCGAGTTGCAGCACCGTCAGCTGGTCCTCGCTAGTATAATTTGCTCTTGCAGCTTCTGCTACCCATCCGGGTTCCAACACCGTCAGCTTGCTCTCGGCAGAGCCTTTGGCCTGGGTGCCTCCTTCTCGGTATCCGAGTTCCAGCAACGTCTGCTGGTCCTTAGTAGTGCTTTTTAGCACAGGTACCTCCTGCTTAGAAACTGTGTTCCAGCACCGTCAGCTGGTCCACGGTTGTGCCATTGGCTGTTGTTCCTTCTGCTGCCACTCTGGGTTCCAGCACCGTCAGCTGGTTCTCGGTAGTTCCATTGACTCTTGCAGCTAATGCTACCCGTCCGGGTTCCAGCACCATCAGCTGGTTCTCGGAAGTGTCTTTGTCACGGGCACTCCCTCTGCCCAGCCTGGTTCCAGCACGCCTGCTGTTTCCGGGTAGTGTCAACGTCACTTTGCCACCAAAGCGTTGTCCTGTCGTGTTGCGGTCGGGTTAGCCGTGTCTATGGTGCCTGCAGTTTCGGTGCTTCCTATGTGGGCTGCGGGTTCTGGTAATAAAGGCTGGTTCCATAGTGCCAATAGGACAAGCACCCCCTGTAGGACTGTGGGTTTCAGTAACTGCGGCCTGCTCACGGCCTTGCAACTTTGTTTTTTTCCTGGGTACCTTCTGCTACCCATCCGGGTTCCAGCACCGTCAGCTGGTTCTCGGCAGTGCCTTTGGCCTAGGTGCCTCCTTCTTGGTATCCGAGTTCCAGCAACATCTGCTGGTCCTTGGTAGTGCTTTTTAGCACAGGTACCTCCTGATTAGAAACCGTGTTACAGCACCGTCAGCTGGTCCACGGTTTTCCCATTGGCTCTTGTTCCTTCTGCTGCCCCACCGGGTTCCAGCACCGTCAGCTGGTCTTCGCTAGTGTCATTTGCTATTGCAGCTTCTGCTACCCATCCGGGTTCCAGCACCGTCAGCTGATTCCCGGCAGTGCCTTTGGCCTAGGTGCCTCCTTCTTGGTATCCGATTTCCAGCAACATCTGCAGGTCCTTGTTAGTGCTTTGGAGCACAGGTACCTCCTGCTTAGTAACCTTGTTCCAGCACCGTCAGCTGGTCCACGGCTGTGCCATTGGCTCTTGTTCATTCTGCTGCCCCTCCGGGTTCCAGTACCGTCAGCTGGTTCTCGGCAGTTCCTCAGCCTTCTTGTACCTTCTGCTACATTTCCAAGTTCAAGGTTGTGGAAATGGTTTTTGATTCTCACTCTGGATCTCCCTGACAATGACCCTGAAGACGTCGACCCAGAAGACCACACAGAAGAATGCCTAAAACATGACCCTGAAGAAGATGACCAAGAGGACAAAGAACAGGAAGACAACCACCAAGATGCAGAACAACAAGAGACAGAAGACCAAGAAGCATAAAAACCAAAAGCAGAAGAACATTAAGCATAAGACTAAAAATCAGAGCAAATGATATTATCTAATTTATAAGCAGAAGAAGACTAAGCAGTGTATGGGGCTGAGTCCGTTCCTCCTCATGGTGCCCCTGGAAAAGGCCTGCTACTGCAGGCCAAACTGAACGCGGACAAATCCTGTTGTAAATCTGTTGTGATAGGCTGAACGGAAGGTGTAATCTTCAAACTTTTATAGAGTACAACTACAGGAATGCCTGACACAAATAAGAATATGATGAAGAAGAAGAAGAATAGGAAGAAGATGAAGAAGTAGAATATGAAGAAGAATAATAGTTGAATAAGAAGAATATGAAGAATGTAAAAAAAAATAAACAAAGAAGGTGAAGAAGAAGAAGAAGAAGAAGAAGAAGAAGATGATGAATAAGGTGAAGAAGAAGTTGATGAAAAAGATGCTGCTGAGGATGATGGAGGAGAAAGTGTGGGAGAAGTAAAAAAGAAGGTGAAGAGCATGGAAGTAGTGAAACATACATATCTGACAAAATATAAAAGAGGTTAACATAGTAAATATCTTTGTAACTCCAAACGTCTTTAAAAAAAAAAATTTAATTCCTGCTATTCCATTTGATTGGGCTAAACCTCTATGGCTTTAATGTGTCCTACACCTCCCACAATACATTCTACATTATTATTAGTTGTGTTTCTTCATGTAGAATTAACCTACAGGGAAAGAAAGGGTTTTTTTTAATTCCGATATTTCAGTTCCATTGACTTGAATGGGACTTCCGGGATCGGAATCGGCGATACCCGATACTTTTTTTAGATCGGCCGATCCATTCCGATACGATATTTTTCAGTATCGGGTGGTATCGCTCAACACTACCTGCAACTCTTTTGGTTTTTGTAACCCGTTTTTGGACTGCGCCGGGCCTGCCAGATAACAGCTGTTGCGATGTCGATGCCTGCTGCGGATGCTCCTCCTCCTTTTCTGAGCTATTGGCAGCGGCACCCCCTTCCCCCAATGAATGCCAATCTGGGTCAACAACTGGGTCATCCATCACATCCTCTTCAATGTCATGTGCACCTTCCTCTGTGTCACCGTGTCTGGTGGTATGGTATGCGGGAAGGGGCACCTGAGTTTTATCAGGGTCAGATTCTGGCTCAGTACACTGCGAGGACAATGTAGTGCTCTGAGTGAATGTACCAGCAGATAAATCTAGCAGTGGCTGTGCATCAGTGCACTCCATGTCAGATTCATCTTGGCCTGGGTAATTCACGATTTGACTTGATAACCCAGGCATGGTATGTGAAAACAGCTCCATGGAGTAATCTGTAGTGTGGCCTGCCGCATCCTTCAATTTTGGTTGGGGTGAAGGACACAAGGAAAGGTGTGGTTCATGACCATGAGCCTCCAATGACGACTCAGTGCTTTTATTTTTTAAAACTTCAGAAGAGGAGGCGATTGACCTCTAGGCTGAGTCAGCAATGTAAGCCAAAACTTGTTCCTGAAGCTCTGGCTTTAAAAGCGGTTTACCTGCTCCCAGAAAAGGGAGTCTTGGAGGCCTTATGGAGCCAGACGATGACGCAGGCTCAACATCTCCTGCATTTGGTGCTATTTTGCTTTTGTCACTACCAGCAGATCCACCACCAACACCAACACCATCATTGCCAGCTGCCATCCCCCGCCCACTTCCACGGACTCTTCCACCACACTTCCTCATTTTTGGGGAAAATGTACCCAAAATACCACCAACTATATGGTACTGTAAAACAAGGTACAAGGTGTATATAGTAGTGGGGAGTATTTGAATCTCTCTACAGACTTCAGGACACAGTTGTATTCTGTCAGGCCCTGTGTATTTTACACCTCAAAGTAACAGGCTGATTCTGGAAGGTGTAAAAAAGGTGTATAGAGGACTGGGGAGAAATGGAATCTCTCTACAGACTTCAGGACACAGTTGGATTCTGTCAGGCCCTGGGTATATTACACCTCAAATTAACAGGCTGATTCTGGATGGTGTAAAAAAGGTGTATAGAGGACTGGGGAGAAATGGAATCTCTCTACAGACTTCAGGACACAGTTGGATTCTGTCAGGCCCTGTGTATTTTACACCTCAATTTAACAGGCTGATTCTGGAAGGTGTATAGAGGACTGGGGAGCAATGGAATCTCTCTACAGACTTCAGGACACAGTTGGATTCTGTCAGACTCTGTGTATTTTACACCTCAAAGTAACAGGCTGATTCTGGATGGTGTAAATAAGGTGTATAGAGGACTGGGGAGAAATGGAATCTCTCTACAGACTTCAGGACACAGTTGAATTCTGTCAGGCCCTGTGTATATTACACCGCAATGTAACAGGCAGAAATTGCCTAGTGTATGACAAACTACAAGGTGTATATAGAATTGGGCAGAATTGGAATCTCCCTAGAGTGTAGGTCTTTAAGAACGGACAAACTCCTCGGCTTTTTCTTACAGAGTCACACCCAGATAGCTTCAATTTGGCCGTGATACCAGCCGGTACACGGTACTGTGTGAGGAGCGTACACGTACACCACTGAACGGTGTGTGTATGTAAAATTGTCAAGCTCCATGTTTTTGTATACGGACTGACACATGCTGTCTCTCTCTCTAGTTTTGAATGCAATCAAACAGCAGATATACAAAACTGTTTGAAAAACGGACAAAACTCTAAGGTGTAGGTCAGTAAGAACGGACAAACTCCTCGGCTTTTCCTTACAGAGTCACACACAGATTGTCAAGCTCCGTGTTTTTGTATACGGACTGACACACGCTGTCTCTCTCTAGTTTTGAATGTAATCAAACAGCAGATATACGAAACTGTTTGAAAAACGGACAAAACTCTAAGGTGTAGGTCTGTAAGAACGGACAAACTCCTTGGCTTTTCCTTACAGAGTCACACACAGATAGCTTCAATTTGGCCGTGATAACAGTCGGTACACCGCACTGTGTGAGGAGTGCACACCGCTGTACGGTGTGTGAAAAAATGAACGCTCAGTACCTCACCAGGACAAAACAATAAAATTTGGATTGCTTTTAAAAAAGCAGTTTGAACACCAGTGTGCACACAGCAATGCAGGTAGCCTTAAAAGGCAGCCTAATCACCACCAGCGCTGCTGCACAAAAGCAAAAATCTTCACCTTTCACTGCACACTAACTACAGTGAAAAACGCTATCAGCAGAAGCAGTTTTTTTTTCTTTTGGCCTTCCTAACGCTCTCCCTACAGAATCAGCAGCAGCAGCAGCTGTCCCTATTCTGAGATCAGCATAAGTAAGATGGCGGTCGGCGTGCACGCCCTTTTATACCCCCTGTGACGCCACACAAAGCAAGCCAATCACTTGCATGCCCTTCTCAAAGATGGTGGTGACCGCTGCCTATGTCATCACATTGCCCACAGTGTCCGTTCTTCCTGATTGGCTGAAAAAGGGCGCTAAAGCATCTTTTGAAACGCGAATTTGGCACTAAAGTCACCGACCTCGTGGCCGACCTCACGCTAAGGTCGGGTTTCATTTCATGAAACCCGACTTTGGCGAAACTCGGCGACTTTTGAATTTTTTCGACCCGTTTCGCTCAACTCTACTCATTACGCATCAGATGATGAGACTCAGGTGCCACTTTCTGGTGCGTACTGTGCTGGCGAGACTACCCAGGAGAAGCAGGTGTTTGAAGAGGGGAGTGTAGATGATGAGGTCCTTGACCCATCATGGCGTGAGGAACAGGAAGGTGGTGGGAGCAGCTCTGAGGAAGAGATTCCCCGAATGGCCAAAACAGGAGGGAGAGGGAGGGGGCAGACTTGGTTGCCTGTAGCCTCCACTTCGGCACCTGTTAGGAGCATTCCTCTTCCAAAACCCAAAACGGGCGCTCCCAGGACTTGCAGTGCGTGGTCCTTTTTTGACACAGTTGCAGATGACATTTGCTTTGTCAAATGCAATCTGTGCAATCATAAAGTCAAAAGAGGGAAAAGTGTCAGCAACCTCAGTACCACAAATATGTGGAAACATGTGCGGACCAAGCATGTGGTGGAGTTACAAAGACACTCTGAAGACATAGGCCAACCTACAGCACCACCTACCACCTCTTCAGCTCGTGTTGTAGCCTCTTCCTCCAGCTCACACACAGCTGGTTCGGCTTCCTCACAGGATCGCCATGGAAGAACCTCTGGCACTGTTGTCCAGAGACCCAGTGACATTCCACCCACAGCACCAGGTTCCCTGTCATCCTCACACTCCCAGGCCACTCTACAGCGATCGGTAGCACAGGCATGGGAGAAAAGGCGACCATACTCGGCAAACCATCCCCAAGCACAGGCTCTGAATGCTGGCATTGCAAAACTACTGGCCCTTGAAATGCTCTCATTCAGGCTGGTGGAGACTGACACCTTCAGGAACTTCATGGCATTGGCAGTCCCACAATACACCGTGCCCAGCCACTTTTATTTCAGCAGGCAAGCCGTCCCTGCCCTGCAAAAGCATGTGGAGGGAACAATTAAACATGCCCTTCTAGCAAGGTCCACCTGACCACCGATGCGTGGACCAATAACCATGGACAGGGACGATACCTTTCCCTCACTGCCCATTGAGTTAATGTTGTGGAGCCGTGTACAGATCTTGAGAGTGGCGCTGTACGTGTTCTGCCAACTCCAAGGATTGCAGGAATCCAGTCTGTACACATTGCTGCAGGAGCTGTCACGGTCTGCCTCCACATGGACCAGTGAACGCTTACCCGATATGAGCACAGCCGTGGCCAAACGTCAACAGGCCGTATTGAAATTAATTTCTTTGGGGAATCGAAGCCACACAGCGCAGGAGCTCTGGAATGCCATCAAGCAGGAGAGCGACGTGTGGTTTGTGCCAGCGAATCTCCAGCCAGGCTTGGTAGTGTGTGACAATGGCCGAAATCTGGTAGCAGCTCTGGGCCTAGGCAACCTCACTCACATCCCATGTCTGGCACATGTGCTCAACTTGGTCATGCAGAGCTTTCTGAGGAACTATCCGTATCTTGATGCACTGCTGCACAAGGTCCGCATAGAGTGCGCTCACTTGCGGCGTTCCAGCATGGCAAGATCGCGCATTGCAGCTCTGCAGCGCCGATTCCGACTTCTGTAACATCGCATCATATGTGGCCTACCCACCAGGTGGAATTCAACGTTACATATGCTATTGACACGGTTGCCCCACTCGTTCATGGCAGAATGCGACGTATCAACAGACAACCCTGGCACAATAACACCACTAAAAAGCTCCGGCAAGTGTCCAGGATTGCAGAACGGCGCTGGAAGAAAACAAATTCGCAAGATGACTTCACCACATTCAAACAGGCAACACTCGATTTCAAATCTGCCCTCACCTCCGCTAAACAGGCCTACTTCACAACCCTCATATCTTCCCTATCTTACTACCCAAAACAGTTATTCAAAACTTTTAACTCCCTCCTCCGCCCACCACTGCCTCCTCCAACCTCCCTCATCTCTGCCGAGGACTTTGCCACACACTTCAAAAACAAGAGTGACCAAACAAGGCAAGTATTCATCACTCAACCACCACAACCCCTTTGTATACCAGACCAATGCCCAAACCCCATAACCTCACTCTCCAACATCACTGAAGGGGAACTTAATCGCCTCTTCTCCAAATCGCACCTCACAACCTGTGCGCTTGACCCCATCCCATCCCACCTCCTCCCCAACCTCACCACCACACTTATCCCATCCCTAACCCACCTCTTCGACCTATCACTAACGTCCGGTACATTCCCTTCTGCTTTCAAGCATGCTACAATCACGCCTATCCTTAAAAAGCCAACCCTCGACCCAACCGCTATGTCCAGCTATCGCCCAATATCGTTGCTCCCATTCGCTTCCAAACTCCTGGAACAGCATGTCCACGCTGAACTTTCCTCCCACCTATCATCTAACTCGCTCTTTGACAATCTACAATCTGGTTTCCGCCCCCATCACTCCACTGAGACAGCCCTGACCAAAATTACTAACGACCTACTTACAGCCAAATCAAATGGACAATACTCTATACTCCTGCTTCTCGACCTGTCTGCTGCATTTGACACAGTTGACCACTGCCTCCTACTACAGATCCTCTCCTCCTTCGGCATCAAAGGCCTTGCCCTATCCTGGATCTCCTCATACCTTTCCAACCGCACATTCATCGTCTCTCACTCCCACACCACCTCCTCATCCAAACCCTCTCTCTGTTGGAGTCCCCCAAGGCTCTGTTCTAGGACCCCTACTCTTCTCAATCTATACACTTGGTCTGGGGCAACTCATAAAGTCCCACGGATTCCACTACCACCTTTATGCTGATGACACTCAGATCTACCTCTCTGGCCCAGACGTCACCTCTCTGCTGTCCAGAATCCCAGAGTGTCTATCAGCCATATCCTCCTTCTTCTCCTCTCGCTTCCTCAAACTCAATGTAGACAAATCTGAACCCATCATCTTTCCTCCATCTCACAGATCTTCTTTACCCGACCTAGCTATAACAATTAATGACATCACACTTTCCCCAGTACCAGAAGTCCGCTGCCTCGGAGTAACCTTTGACTCTGCCCTGTCCTTCAAACCGCACATCCAAGCTCTTTCTACCTCCTGTCGCCTCCAGCTCAAAAATATTTCCAGAATCCGTCCTTTCCTCAACCCTCAATCTACTAAAATGCTCATCATCTCCCGCCTCGACTACTACAACATCCTTTTCTGTGGTCTCCCTGCTAACACCCTCGCACCTCTCCAGTCCATCCTTAACTTTGCCGCCCG
The DNA here is from genome assembly GCF_039654945.1 of Dendrobates tinctorius. Classification (NCBI taxonomy): domain Eukaryota; kingdom Metazoa; phylum Chordata; class Amphibia; order Anura; family Dendrobatidae; genus Dendrobates; species Dendrobates tinctorius. Next base: position 3,433,388 of record NW_027361912.1, read on the forward strand.
ACTAATTCATCTCTCTCCTCGCTACTCCTCCGCTTCTCCCCTCTGCAAATCTCTTCACTGGCTCCCATTCCCTCAGCGTATCCAGTTCAAATGACTAATTCTGACCTACAAGGCCATCTATAACCTGTCTCCCCCATATGTCTCTGAACTAATCTCCCGTTACCTTCCCTCACGTAATCTCCGGTCCTCCCAAGACCTCCTTCTCTCCTCCACACTTATTCACTCCTCACCCAACCGCCTCCAAGACTTCTCCCAAATAGCCCCTATTCTCTGGAATTCTCTGCCCCAACAAGCCCGACTATCAACCACATTTGGATCCTTCAGACGGAACCTGAAAACCCACCTCTTCAAGAAAGCCTACAGCCTGCAATGACCCCGCTACCTCCTTCTCTCACCACTACCGGTGATATCACCTCAACCAACACCGGAACTGCTGCAACCCACCAACCTACTGTCTCCTTCCCACCATCCTGTAGTATGTAAGCCCAAAAGGGCAGGGTCCTCTCTCCACTCTGTATCAGTCTGTCATTGTTAGTTTGTTTACTGTAAGTGATATCTGTAATTTGTATGTAACCCCCTCTCATGTACAGCACCATGGAATAAATGGTGCTATATTAATAAATAATAATAATAATATGTTGGAGCGGTTGTGTGAGCAGCAGGCAGCAGTAATGGAGCACCAGCTGCATCAGGCGCAAACAAGTCGCACTGTGCGCCGGTCACACTTTAGCACCACTGAGTGGGCCTCTATGAAGGACATCTGCTAAGTTTTGCGTGCCTTCGATGATTCCACGCGGATGGCGAATGCAGATGATGCACTAGTCAGCATGACTGTCCCCCTTATCTGCCTGCTTCAAAAAACACTGCAAGCACTAAGGGAGGAGGTTTTGGAAGAGGTGGAGGATGAGGAGTCACAAATGCCATCTGCTTCTGGACAGTCTGCGCAACGTGGTTCCTCACAAAGGCCTAGGCAGGAGACACTTTGTGAGGAGGATGAGGAGGAGTCAATGGAGGAGGAAGACATCTCTCCAGAGGAGGGAGGTACACAATGCTGTAGTAGTCAGTATGTACAGCGAGGGTGGGGTGATGCAGAGTAGGCAGAGATGACGCCTCAAGCAGGGGACAGCGTTTCTTGGGCAGTTGGGAGTCTGCAGCACATGGTTGATTTCATGCTGCAGTGCCTGAGAAACGACTGCCGCATCGCCCACATTCTCAGCACGGCTGATTATTGGGTGTACACCCTCCTAGATCCTCGCTACCGGGACAACTTGCAAAGCCTCATAACACCATTGAACCGGGAGCGTAAAATGCGGGAGTACCAAGACACACTGGTGCATTCCATCATGTTCTCCATTCCACCCGAGAGCAATGCTGCTAGTGCTTTACAAAGCAGCTCTGTGCGTCGAGGCAGTGGAAGAAGCTCTGCACAAAGAGGGAGTAGAGGCAGCGCCTCAGCACAAGGCAAAACCACTATGGCCCAAATGTGGCAAAGTTTTGTGTGCCCGCCACAAATGTCTACACCATCACAGACGGCTCCAGTCAGCAGGAGGCAACATTTCCATCAGATGGTGACAGACTACATGTCTTGCCCTATCAGTGTACTCCAAGACGGCTCTTCCCCGTTCAAGCTTTGGGTCTCTAAGCTGGATACATGACCAGAGCTTAGCCACTATGCATTGGAGGTGCTGGCTTGCCCTGCTGCTAGTGTATTATCGGAACGCGTCTTTAGTGCCGCAGGTGGTGTACTAACAGACCGTCGCACGCGACTATCCTCCGATAACGTTGACCGGCTTACTTTTCTGAAAATGACAAGGCCTGGTTCTCGCCGGAATTTGCCAGTCCTCTTCCAGAATAAATAATTGTTTGGCAACAGTATCCCGGTCTCCTGTTGTGTTCATGTTTCTACCACCTGAACTGTAATCCCTGGGCTCCAACACGACCAGTTGCTGCTCAGAAGTGCTGTCTGCACAGAAAAAAACACTAGCTCCTGTGTTAGTGGGGTTCAGTAACGCCAGCTGCTCCCCTGCTGTGTGTACGGCAATGTCTCCTGCTCCCTCCACATTCAAACTACATCAGATATTAAACTTGCTCCAATTAGGCCTCAGCCTACTCCTTGATTGACCCTCTGGCTCCAACACCGCCAGTTGTTGCTCACAAGTGCCGTCTGCACAGAGAAAAACACTAGCTCCTGTGTTAGTGGGGTTCAGTAACGCCAGCTGCTCCCCTGCTGTGTGTCCGGCAATATCTCCTGCTTCCTCCACATTCAAACTACATCAGATATTAAACTTGCTCCAAGTAGGCCTCAGCCTACACCATGATTGATCCTGGGCTCCAACACCGCCAGTTGTTGCTCAGAAGTGCCGTCTGCACAGAAAAAAACACTAGCTCCTGTGTTAGTGGAGTTCAGTAATGCCAGCTGCTCCCCTGCTATGTGTCCGGCAATATCTCCTGCTTCCTCCACATTCAAACTACATCAGATATTAAACTTGCTCCAAGTAGGCCTCAGCCTACACCATGATTGATCCTGGGCTCCAACACCGCCAGTTGTTGCTCAGAAGTGCCATCTGCACAGAAAAAAACACTAGCTCCTGTGTTTGTGGAGTTCAGTAATGCCAGCTGCTCCCCTGCTGTGTGTCCGGCAAAGTCTCCTGCCGCCTCCACATTCAAACTACATCAGATATAAAACTTGCTCCAATTAGGCCTCAGCCTAAACCCTGATTGAACCTGGGCTCCAACACCGCCAGTTGTTGCTCAGAAATGCTGTCTGCACAGAGAAAAACACATGCTCCAGTGTTAGTGGGGTTCAGTAAGGCCAGCTGCTCCCCTGCTGTGTGTCCGGCAAATTCTCCTGTTGCCTCCACATTCAAACTACATCAGATATAAAACTTGCTCCAAGTAGGCCTCAGCCTAAACCCTGATTGAACCTGGGCTCCAAAACCGCCAGTTGTTGCTCAGAAGCGCCGTCTGCACAGAGAAAAATGCATGCTCCAGTGTTAATGGGGTTCAGTAACGCCAGCTGCTCCCCTGCTGTGTGTCCGGCAAATTCTTCTGTTGCCTCCACATTCAAACTACATCAGATATAAAACTTGCTCCAATTAGGCCTCTGGCTCCACTCTGTCTCTAGTATTTACCCTGTCCTCCAACACCCCCAGTTGCTGCTCAGAAGTGCCATCTGCACAATCAACACTTGTTCCTGTGTTACTGGGGTTCAGTAATGTCAGCTGATCCCCTGATGTGTGTCCGGCAATGTCTCCTGCTCTGTCCACATTCCCAATACTAGTTTTTGGGCTTTCTATGTGGGCTGCGGGATCTGGCAACAAAGGCTGTTTCCGTGGTGCCAATAGGACAAGCACCCCCTGTAGGACTGTGAGTTTCGGTAACTGCGGCCGGCTCCCGGCCTTGCAACTTTGTTTTTCATGGGTACCTTCTGCTACCCATCCGGGTTCCAGTACCGTCAGCTGGTTCTCGGCAGTGCCTTTGGCTTAGGTGCCTCCTTCTTGATATTTGAGTTCCAGCAACGTCTGCTGGTCCTTGGTAGTGCTTTCTAGCACAGGTACCTCCTGCTTAGTAACTGGGTTCCAGCACCGTCAGCTGGTCCTCGGTAGTGCTATTGGCTCTTGTTCCTTCTGCTACACCTCCGGGTTCCAGCACCGTCAGCTGGTTCTTGGCAGTGTCTTTGGCACGGGTACTCCCTCCTGCCCAGCCTAGTTCCAGCATGCCTGCTGTTTCCGGGTAGTGTCAACGTCACTTTGCCACCAATACGTTGTCCTGTCGTGTTGCGGTAGGGTTAGCCAAGTCTATGGTGCCTGCAGTTTATGGGCTTCCTATGTGGGCTGCGGGATCTGGCAACAAAGGCTGGTTCCGTAGTGCCAACAGGACAAGCACCCCCTGTAGGACTGTGGGTTTCGGTAACTGCGGCCGGCTCGCGGCCTTGCAACTTTGTTTTTCATGGGTACCTTCTGCTACCCATCCGGGTTCCAGTTCCGTCAGCTGGTTCTCGGTAGTTCCATTGGCTTAGGTGCCTCCTTCTCGGTATCCGAGCTTCCAGCAACGTCTGCTGGTCCTTGGTAGTGCTTTCTAGCACAGGTACCTCCTGCTTAGTATCCAGGTTCCAGCACCATCAGCTGGTCCTCGGTAGTGCCATTGGCTCTTGTTCCTTCTGCTGCCCCTTCGGGTTCCAGCACCATCAGCTGGTCCTCGGTAGTTCCATTGGCTCTTGCATCTTCTGCTACCCATCTGGGTTCCAGCACCATCAGCTGGTTCTCGGCAGTGCCTTTGGCTTAGGTGCCTCCTTCTTGGTATCCGAGTTCCAGCAATGTCTGCTGGTCCTTGGTAGTGCTTTCCAGCACAGGTACCTCCTGCTTAGTAACCGGGTTCCAGTACCATCAGCTGGTCCTCGGTAGTGCCATTGGCTCTTGTTCCTTCTGCTACCCATCCGGGTTCCAGTACCGTCAGCTGGTTCTCGGCAGTTCTTCAGCCTTCTTGTACCTTCTGCTACATTTCCAAGTTCAAGCTTTTGGACATGGTTTTTGGTTATCACTCTGGATCTCCCTGACGACGACCCTGAAGACGACGACCCTGAAGACCACCCCGAAGAAGACGATGACCATGAAAACGATGACTCTGAAGACAACGACCTGGAAGACTACCCCGAAGAAGACCAAAAAGATGACCCTGAAGAAGATGACCAAGAGGACAAAGAACATGAAGACAACCACCAAGATACAGAACAACAAGAGACAGAAGACCAAGAAGCAGAAGACCAAGAAGCAGAAGAACAAAAAGCAGAAGAACAAAAAGCCGAAGAACATTAAGCATAAGACTAAAAATCAGAGCAAAAGATATTATCTAAATTATAAGCAGAAGAAGATTAAGCAGTGTATGGGGGTGAGTCCGTTCCTCCTCATGGTGCCCCTGGAAAATGCCTGCTGCTGCAGGCCAAACTGAACGTGGACATATCCTGTTGTAAATCTTTTGTGACAGGCTGAATGGCTGGTGTAATCTTCAAACTTTTATATATAACAACTACAGGAATGCCTGTCACAAATAAGAATATGATGAAGAAGAATAGGAAGAAGATGAAGAAGTAGAATATGAAGAAGAAGAATAGTTGAATAAGAAGAATATGAAGAATTTAAAAAAAATAAGAAGAAGAAGGTGAAGAAGAAGAAGATGAATAAGGTGAAGAAGAAGTTGATGAAAAAGATGCTGCTGCTGCTGAGGATCATGAAGGAGAAAGTGTGGGAGGAGTAAAAAAGAAGGTGAAGAGCATGGAAGTAGTGAAACATACAGTACATATCTGATAAAATATAAAAATGCTAACATAGTCAATATCTTTTTTAACTCCAAACGTCTTAAAAAAAAAAATAATAATCCCTGCTATTCCATTTGATTGGGCTAAACCTCTATGCCTTTAATGTCTCCTCCACTTCCCCCAATACATTCTACATTATTATTAGTTGTTTTTCTTCATGTAGAATTAACCTACAAGGAAAGAAAGGGTTTATTTTAATTCCGATATTTCTGTCCCATTGACTTGCATTGGTTTCCGGTATCGGAATCGACGATATCCGATACTTTTTGGGTATCGGTCCGATCCAATCCGATCCGATATTTCATGATATCGGATGGTATCGCTCAACACTACCTATGACACTAACATTAGAACATCTGAATAAAGAAGTTAAGAACAGTCAAGAAAAGGTATCCAATGTGGCAACACAATTGAAGGACTCTACCTAAAGAAGAATTTGATACTGTGAAATCTCGTACAAAGGAAAACGTGGACATTTTCTGGAAAGAAACTGAAAAAAGGAAAAGACAGAAAATCATCCGGGATACTCAGGACTACCTGAATAAAACAGTATACAAATGGCAAGGCTCCTCCTTCCGTTCGAATTACCGATATTACAAGAATATGGATATGGATGGAACTTCAGCGAAGGAGCAGACTTTGAACAGGCCATCTTTTTTATGCTCCTGCTGGTGACTCTACCCAAGAAAAGGATTAGGGGGGGGGTTAATGTTTCAGAAATCAATCGGCACGGGATGCACACCAGATCCCAGGTAATGACAGTTTAGTAGTGAATATTTCCTCTAAATGTTTAAATTCTTCACAGACACATTTATTACAAAAAGGTCTGTCATTCTGCCTGACTTATAAATTTAATTCTTTTCAACTGGATATTGACCTGCAGAGGCTTTACAGGAATCTATGACTTAAGGTTCATTTTAGTGATCCAAATAACAGAATTTTACCAGTGATCCATCCAACACCAATAAACCTGACTGATTTAGGTTTGAGAACACGAAGTACTTTTTTACCACCTAAGAATAGCCATCCTATTGAAACTTTCATCACATTAATTGACAGAGAAGTATCTAACTACACTAAAAGGATTACTAGGGGTGAATTTACCTTTCGGTTTAACCTTGATCAGACTAACCGAGTGGCATTGCGTACTTTGATACAGGACAAATATATTATAATAAATCCCACCGATAAGGTGGGAGCAACAGTCATTATGGATAGGTCCTTTTATATTAATGAAGCTCTATCTCAATTAGCTAATCGAGAGGTTTGTCAACCACTTGCTAATAACCCTACTTCTTCAATTCGAGAACAGATAAGTATTATCTTAGAGAGAGCATTAGCCTCACAGATTCTTGACATGAAAACAAGAGATTTCTTAATTAAGAAGGATCCATTGATTGCAGTATTCTATTTAATACCTAAGATCCACAAACGACTGGATAAGCCCCCTGGCAGACCAATTTTGGCATTGACGGATTCGATCCTTTCCCTCCAATCAATCTTATTAGAAAAGGTTCTAACACCCGTAATCAATAATATGCCGTCTTTTCTCTTAGAGACAGGAGCATTTTTAAAGTTAATTAGGGATTTTGGCCAATTACCGGAAGGTACCCTATTGGTAACTTTCTATGTAAATAATTTGTACACGTCTATTCAGCATCAAAAGGGCATGGGAGCAACCAAAAGATTACTGGAAGGATCCTCCTTTGATCCTTCAGTAATCACATTCTTAATGGAATTGTTGGAACTAGAGTTGAGCGACTTTAGTCGGATCGGGTTTCATGAAACAAAATTTGTTTCAGATGAAACTGGTCCGACTAGGGCAAAAAAAGTCGGAGTTTCGTCCGAAACCCGACCCCAATGCAAGTCAATGGGGAATAAAAGTCGGCATTGAGGGGATGAATGTCATCTGCTCAATGCCGACTTTTATTTCCCATTGACTTGCAATGGGGTCGGGTTTCGGACGAAACTCCGACTTTTTTTGCCCTAGTCGGACCAGTTTCATCTGAAACAAATTTTGTTTCATGAAACTCGATCCGGCTAAAGTCACTCAACTCTAGTTGGAACTTGTCCTCACAATTTTTTTTTATTTTTGAAGATGCCTTTTATCTTCAAACGCAGGGTACAGCGATGGGGTCCAATGTGGCCCCCCCATACGCAAATTGCTTTATGTCTTTCTTCGAACTTGAATAGAAAATTGTTTGTTTTATTTTAATTAGTTATCTAATGGCTCATATGCAAAAAAAAATTATTAAACATTACTTTATTATTAATTTGTTAAAAAAAAAATTGAAAAAAATTTTAAGAAAAGACACAAAAAATGCTGATCATACTTTTGAATCCAGCCGAATAATAGATGTATAGAGTAATTTCCAATGCCAGGTAGGGGATAACAACCTATTTATCCCTATAGGGCCCTATAACTCACCCCTGCCTGACAACGGAGGTTGGCACCCTCTTGGAATGCAAATGGCGCCCCCGCTCCACGGCAGCTATCCCTAACCACCTTGTTGAGTCCTATCTCTTGAATACCACAACTAGGAACAACAGATGGCCGGGTTCATTAAATTCACAATAAACAATAGATACCCCGCGCCACAAACCACCACAAGCAGAAAGGATAGGTGAAAATAGTAGCTGGATACAAAATTACTTATTGGGACATATAAGGAGGAAAAATCACTATAAGTCCCTATTTAATGATATCCTTGCCTAACAGCAGAGCTTTTTCACCCTACGTTGTTATGGTGCCCCCGCTCCATGTAGGCTGACCCTCACTGACCCTTACAACAATATCATACCTCAAGATAGACCCACCAGAAAGGGGAGGGGGAGGGTATGACAGTATACCAGGGCCTAGGCACAAAAGATGTATTTAAGGACAATTCTCATAAAGTCCTCCCAAAAAACAAAAATAATGATTTTCTACAAATGAATACAAATTACAGGGTTATACCAAATGATAATAATAAAGCAAGTGAAAGTGGGAGAACTGGACACTCATCAATTATCTTTAACACACAATTAGTGACCTCCTTTAGATACAGATATTAACCATTTCTAAGGTCTCCATTAATTATTATTGCATCCACTCCCACAAAAATAAGCCATTATCCACACAGCTCATATTGCACTATACCCAAAATAAAGATTAGCAAAAAATAATAATAACAGGTTCACAAGAACTTAGCTCATCGCTGATAAGGTATCGCCTCGACGGGTTTCCCTCCTGTAAAAGGAGTTCATCAGGAGGCCCACGATATGGTTATATGCTCCCTCAGAGCATTAGATGAAGCGCCTTGTTGCAGGTATCAATAGGAGTGTAGTGACTAGCGGTCATTTATAGTTACCCAGCAACTTAATCTAAACAGTGGAGTAAGGGGTCATAGCATTAACACCCCGTATATGCCTCCACCATCCGTGTTGCACCTGCGCTGTATTATCAGACCCTAGAGGTACCTCTTACATGTTTTTCCGTTTCCTGTTAAGCGCCACCATTAGCTAGGGGAACCATCTCCATTGCGCCTGCGCTAATGCTAGGGTGCATCCCCCATACAATAGTATGCATGGCCAGGCTAAGGGAGCGGACCACCGTATCACAGATGTATCACGCGCGTCTAGCATCCAATCCCCATGTGCGCTGTGCATGCCCGAGTCCCGCCTAGTAGTGCGCATGTCTAGACTAAAATAGAAGGCTGCTGCATCATATATATGCCGCGCACTTCTGGCATAAACTCCCCAGACATTCTGCGCATGCCCAGAACAAACAGGAGAAGCCTTCCTGCTCCTGCAATATTCATACAGGTACGTGCTCACAAAACATAGTGCGCCTGTCAGGGCCTTCAATAAGTTCTCGGATGTAATGCGCACATTCGGACCAACGAAAACCAGAGCCAAAACGTCACCTAAAAACGCAATGTATTAAATACCAGCTCCTCAAGCCAAAACTTATATATATACAAAATAGAAAAAACAGAAAAAAACAAAAGATACCAAAGGTACCAAACCTACCAGATTAACCCTTATCACACCCCCCAGTGTAAAGAAATACAATCTCAAATCGTTGTTATACCAGCTACACTTTCTCCATATATCATAGCAAAATTGCAAATTCAGCATGTAATATTCATTGACCTTATTAACTTTTATATACTAAAAGTCCTCTTTACACTTGCAAGGGATACACTCCCCATAATATGGGTTATATCCGATTACCACCCCCATGACACCCCATTAATTGTGTAATGTAACAAAAATTGATATTCGTTAGGGTTGATATCATGATTATACCCAAGAAAATTCCCACAGATCATCTCTTAGATCTATGGAAGGTACAAGGTTTCTCTGCATTTATAACAATAGAGGCAATTGATTGAAAAGTTAACATGTTAGGTCGTTCTCAAATGAAGCATCCATACGTGAGTCAATCTTTAAGGCCCCTAGGAGCCATGGATTCCATTTTAAAGGTCCATCGTGTCTCTTTTTGTAAGATTAACCTATCCCAATCACCCTGTCTTCCACTCTCTTTAACCATCTCCAGAACACAGAAGGAAAGAACATCTCCATTTCCCCCGTGTTCCTCCCACACATGGCGGGCCACAGGGGTATCTCTCTCATTTCTTATGTATCCCAGGTGCTCGCTTATTCTCCTCCTAAACTCCCTTTTGGTTTTGCCAATATAATTTTTTGGGCAGGAGCAGGTTACCATATACACCACTCCCACAGTTTTGCAATTCGCTAAATCCCTGGCAAAATACCTTTTTCCATTAGATGCACTTATAAAGTTTTTTCCTGACGCCACATATCCACAAAACGAGCAATTCCCACACTTAAAGGTACCGCAAACCTTTCTGTCCAACCACGTACCCTCCTGTCTTGCTCTATTGTAGTGGCTGTGTACAAGTCTATCTCTGATGGAGCGGGCCTTACAAAACGTAATTTCAGGTCTTCTAGAGACCATATCTGATAAATCCACATCCGCCTGCAAAATACTCCAATGTTTATTGAGAATCCTAAATACCTGATCCACTTGGTTGTCATAAGTCCCTATCACTCTTACAGTACTATTGTTCTCAGCTCGGGTATTGGATTGCAATAATGTGTGTCTCTCTTTCCCTAAGGTGTTTCTAAAGGCGGTTTTCAAAATGTGATCGGGATAACCCCGTTCCCTAAATCTCTCTCTGAGTTCATATGCCTGCTTTCTGAAGGTCTCAGGATTAGAACAGTTCCTCCTGGTTCTAAGATATTGACCACGAGGAATACCCCTCTTGAGCGGGACAGGATGACAACTGTCCCATCTTAAGAGGGAATTTGTGGCCGTGGGCTTTCGGTACACACTTGTCAATAAGGCTCCCTGGGGATCTTTTGTGATTTTCACATCAAGGAAGGCCAATTCCTTCTCACTACTTTCCGAGTTAAATCTCAAACCAATGGGATTTACATTCAATTCTTGTACAAATTCTTCAAACTCTTCCTTTGATGCCAACCATATGACAAACACGTCATCTATGTAACGGTACCAGGTGGCCACTTTATTGATCCACCAATCATCGGCAATGGTAAAAGCCATTGTTTCCTCCAACCAGCCCAGGAGGAGATTTGCATAAGAAGGCGCACAGGAGCAACCCATTGCGGTCCCCCTGAGCTGGTGGAAGTACTTGCCATCAAAGGTAAAGTAGTTATGAGTCAAAACGAAATCCATAAATTCATGTACCAACGTATTATGATTCTGAAAGTAAATAGTCCTTGTTCCCAAGTAAAAATCCAAGGCTTCCAGGCCCATTTTGTGTGGAATACTGCTGTAAAGAGCTTCAACATCTATGGAACCCAAAAGGGCTTCCTTTTCTACAGTAATTCCACCAATTTTAAGTAATAATAAATGCATCTAATGGAAAAAGGTATTTTGCCAGGGATTATGGTAACCTGCTCCTGTCCCAAAAATTATACTGGCAAAACCAAAAGGGAGTTTAGGAGGAGAATAAGCGAGCACCTGGGAGACGTAAGAAATGAGAGCGATACCCCTGTGGTCCGCCATGTGTGGGTGGAACACGGGAGAAATGGAGATGTTCTTTCCTTCTGTGTTCTGGCGGTGGTTAAACAGAGTGGAAGACAGGGCGACTGGGATAGGTTAATCTTACAAAAAGAGGCAGGATGGATCTTTAAAATGGAATCCATGGCTCCTAGGGGCCTTAATGATCGACTCCCGTATGGATGCTTCATTTGAGAACGACCTAACATGATAACTTTTCAAACAATTGTCTCTATTGTTATAAATGCAGAGAAACCTTGTACCTTCCATAGATCTAAGAGATGATCTGTGGGAATTTTCTTGGGTATAATCATGATATCAACCCTAACGAATATCAATTTTTCTTACATTACACAATTAATGGGGTGTCATGGGGGTGGTAATCGGATACAACCCTATACCATATTATGGGGAGTGTATCCCTTGCAAGTGTAAAGAGGACTTTTAGTATATAAAAGTTAATAAGGTCAATGAATATTACATGTTGAATTTGCAATTTTGCTATGATATATGGAGAAAGTGTAGCTGGTGTCCCAAGGATTTGAGAATGTATTTCTTTACACGGGGGGGGGGGTGATAAGGGTTAATCTGGTAGGTTTGGTACCTTTGGTATCTTTTGTTTTTTTCTGTTTTTTCTATTTTGTATATATATATCTATAAGTTTTGGCTTGAGGAGCTGGTATTTAATACATTGCGTCTTTAGGTGACGTTTTGAACCTGATTTTCGTTGGCCCGAATGTGCGCAGTACATCCGAGAACTTATTGAAGGCCCTGACAGGCGCAATACAGTTTGTGAGCACGTACCTGTATGAATATTGCAGGAGCAGGAAGGCTTCTCCTGTTTGATCCGGGCATGCGCAGAATGTCTGGGGAATATATGCCAAAAGTGCGCGGCATATCTGTGATGCGGCAGCCTTCTGTTTTAGTCTGGACATGCGCACTACTAGGCGGGACCCGGGCATGCACAGTGCACCTTGGTATTGCATGCTAGATGCGCGTGATACATCTGTGATACGGTGGTCCGCTCCCTTAGCCTGGCCATGTGTACTATTGTATGGGGGATGCGCCCTACCATTAGCGCAGGCGCAATGGAGATGGTTCCCGTGGCTAATGGCGGCGTTTAACAGGAAACGGAAAAACACGTAAGAGGTACCTCTAGGATCAGAAAATACAGCGCAGGCGCAACATGAATGGTGGAGACATATACGGGGTGTTAATGCTATGACCCCTTACTCCACTGTTTAGATTAAGTTGCGGGATAACTATAAATGACTACTAGTCACTACACTCCTATTGATACCTGCAACAAGGCGCTTCATCTAATGCTCTGAGGGAGCATATAACCGCATCGTGGGCCTCCTGATGAACTCCTTTTACAGGAGGGAAATGCGTCGAGGCGATACCTTATCAGCGATGAGCTAAGTTCTTGTGAACCTGTTATTATTATTTTTTGCTGATCTTTATCTTGGGCATAGTGCAATATGAGCTGTGTGGATAATGGCTTATTTTTGTGGGAGTGGATGCAATAATAATTAATGGAGACCTTAGAAATGGTTAATATCTGTATCTAAAGGAGGTCACTAATTGTGTATTATAGATAATTGATGAGTGTCCAGTTCTCCCACTTTCACTTGCTTTATTATTATCATTTGCTATAACCCTGTATTTTTGATTCATTTGTAGAAAATCATTATTTTTGTTTTTTGGGAGGACTTTATGAGAATTGTCCTTAAATACATCTTTTGTGCCTAGGCCCTGGTATACTCTCATACCCTCCCCCCTTTCTGGTGGGTCTATCTTGAGGTATGATATTGTTGTAAGGGTCAGTGAGGGTCAGCCTCTCTCAATCTGAGAGAGTTCAAAGAATAGTCAGTGACCCTACAATATGTTCACAAAGAATGAATGAAATGGAAGACAAGTTTTTACAAAGAGGTTATCCCCAGGAATTACTCCGACATTGTTGAAATAAAATCAATACCACCATCAGGTCCTCCGTATCTAATCATATTCCTCTCGTTCATACATTCCATCCCTTAATGTATAAATTGCATAACAAAATTCGAAAACATTGGCATATTTTGCGGGACAGTTTTCCAAATATTCCTGAATTCCAGGTCCCATTCCTCTCTAATTTTAGAAGAAGACCAAGCAATATAAAAAATAAAAGCATTAGAGCAGATATTGGTTCAGCTCGCATAATCCCTAGACAGACATTTCTTTTGACACAACGTAAGGGTACGTTCCCTTGTTTACAACGCGCTCAATGCGCGAACGTCCTTAAAGGTTCTAAGATTTCACATCCATGCACAGGTGTGGGTATCCCTATCCAGGGTTTCCACACCTGTGATTTAAAATCTGTTATTTAGGCTATTAAGTGCCCCTGTGGTAAAATGTATGTAGAGGAAACTACCCACGCAATCAAAGATCGTATATCACATCACAAATTGGAAATACGTTGTAAGAAACATCACCTTCCAATGCCCTACCATTTATCTACACCTGGTCATACAATTGTACAGTTATGGTTTTTGGTGCTGGAACAAGTCAATATTAACAGAAGAGGTGGTGACCTTATTAGGAAACTTCAATTAAGAGAAGCGTACTGGATTCACTACTTACAAACTTTAGAACCCAAGGGATTGAATAGAGAATATTACATCACTAGCTTCTTTTAAGCTATTACCTTTCTCTTTTTAAAAAAAAAAAAAAAAAATACATATTAAGGAGAATGCTTTGTTCTGAATACTGGGAGTACAAATTTATGACGACCTTTGACACTCTCAGTGCTGGAATGAATGTGTCGCATGGATTTATGTCTTTTTACATCAATTAAGGAATTTCCTTTTAAAACCTTGTGGGGGCATCACAACACAGAACTAGACCCCAATCAGAGGACCATAAAACATCCAGACTCCTTATCTATGAACTGGTCCAATGTTTATATTTATGTTTCTCCCTCTCCCATATTGATAGTTCTGCCTCACGTCACTTGTCTTATCTATTATATTTTTTCTAGGCTGTATTGTGCATAAATATGTGACTTCAGATGTTGTATTAGTCTAGCCTGATGAAGAGACCTGAGTAGTCTCGAAAGCTTGCAATGTGTTACCATCTTTTCAGTTAGCCATTAAAAGGTATCAACTACTGAGGACTCTCAATCCTGAATATTTTTTTGTTCTGAATATAAACTTAATTTAACGAATTTTTTCTAATGTTTCCTAGGTCACATCTTTTCTTTCATTTCCATGATACTTACCTGCTATACATGTTCCAGCGATGAGCCAGCCCATATTAATAATTATGGACCACATCCTGCACCATCTTCTTCCTGTTTGCGTTCCACAGCAGCGTTCCACTGAGCACTACCGCTTCTGAGATGGCTCAATGACGCACTTCCGGTCAGCTGATTCACCTGCGTTCCACTTGGGCTCCATAGAGGTTTCACATGACATTTCCGGACACGCTACTATGTCAGAGCGCACCCATTCACCGGTCTTTTAGAGCGCATTTTCACCGGCTCCCACCCGTTACTGCACAGCGCTTCTGCACCAGATCGTCCCCTATGAAATACTCATGGTAAGACTTTTTCTGACACTTAGCTGCGCTCTGTATTCTCTTTTCTACTGATGCTGAATATTGCAAGTGGTTCTTGTTAGTTACACTGGTGGCCTCTTTTACTTTCAGATTCTCCCATGATTTCTCTCTTCCTATGGACTTTAATCTTAAACCGGTAAGCGTGTCTTTCTTTGGTTAAACAGGAGCAGTCATTTCATTATATTATTTCATGTGGTTTTCATAGTAAATTCATTACATTATTTCTTTTTGCATTAGATTTTTTGTAAGATCCTCCATTATTATATTATACAGGAATGTTTCTCTATGATACATTGTTTATGTGTTATGGATTTGCATAGCATTTATTCAGTATATGTCATGACATTGATTAACATTTTCATACTATTCTAATTTTTTCACCACATTGTGTGTATATATGCATGTAAGTGTACACACATATATGTATATGCTATATATCCTATATTCCTATGCATTACATATTTTATATCTCATTATATCTATATGTACATATATTACAACTATATGAATATGTTAATTATAATTCCCTGATGTATCTGTGATTTCTTTAAAAGACAAACATATTGACTTTGTTTTATTATATTTTATTTATCCTAGTCGGATGAAGGTCGACGAATAGACCGAAACGTCATGCTTTTTGGATTATGCCCTCTGAAATGAAATAAAAATATTCTCTATCAGCATTGATCTTTTGAGTGCCAGATTAATTTTTTACATTATCCTCCTCTGACGTCCGGCAGAGTGGTGGTCGGTGTCTCTTCGGCGTCTTAACCACTGGGCCCAGCAGACGAGGATCTGACGCAAGCTTCGGGCGTTCCTACGCCCAGGTGGGGTGTGGGCACAACAGGCCCCTGACGAGTTCCTCTACGTTGCGCCTCCCAGCGGAGGCAGGGTGGCGTTAGCCGAAGCCCAGGGAGTAGGGGCCACAACCGTAGGCTTGGGCCGGGCAGCGGCGTCCACGGGTGGCAGCGTGCAGGCAGCAGCCATGGGCTGGAGTTGGGCTGTGGCGACCACGGGTGGCAGCGGGCAGGCCACAGCCGCGGGCTGGAGTCGGGCTGTGGTGGCCACAGATGTCGGCGGGTAGGCCGCAACCATCGGCTGAAGTTGGGAGGTGACGGCTGCGGGTGAAGACCAGCAGGCCGCAACCGCGGGCTGGAGTGATGGGCGCGGGGGAGCGGTCGTGCAGTCGGTGTCCTTCTGCTGGGCGGCTCAGTGCACTGCAACTGGCTGCAGATGGTCTCTGCGGTTGGCTTTGGAGATGCCTTCCTAAACCTTCTGACTCTTGCACCCAGTGACAACCTCCTCCCAGCTTTAATTGAAACATCTGGATTGGCTGTTTATAGACTTCCTGTTTGCTTATGGGAATTGCCTGTGATATTTTCACTTTCCCCAAGCAGACGGCCATCTTCCTCTTTAGTGTTTGAAGGACATCTTTGTTACCTTCCTTAGTCTACTCAAGATAAGTGTTCCCCTTGCTTGCCTATCCCAGCTGTCTTTATGGGGATCAGCTAGTGCCCACCTTGTCCTTCCCTAAGCAGAGCTTGTAGCCAGGGTAAGGCAGGGATTAGATTCCAGCTCTACGATAGGTGCAGGACCTATATTGGGACTTTTAGGGCAGACGGGGTGACGGGGTGACTAGGGGTCTCCACTTCCCCCTTCCCTAGTGTTGGGCTCCCTTCCTCTCATTCCTTTGTGTCGCACAGTCTTCCCACATTGTGCGTGACACATACCTAGTCATTTACCCAAAATATTCAGAAATTTTACTAATGTATTCTCTATGTTTGAATCTGAAAAATTATCCCTGCATAGGAATTACGATTGTCCCATTGACCTAGTACCTAGCTCTCCAAGGGTAACATTTATAATCTTTATGATCCAGAGCATCAGTCCATGAAGGAATATATAGCAGACAGCCTACAAAAAGGGTTTATCAGACCGCCAATGTCACCAGCAGGGACAGGTTTCTTTTTTGTTGGTAAAGCTGATGGTGGCCCCATATCTTGTATTGACTATTACAAACAACTCAATTTCGGTAAAGAATCAGTATCCTCTGTCACTCATCTCTGATCTCTACAACCAGCTGCGGGGAGCCCCTTGGTTTACCAAACTTGATCTCAGGAGGGCGTATAAGCTGATTAATATAAGAGAAGGAGATGAGAAGATGGAATTTAAAACTCCTGAAGGACACTATGAGAATCTTGTGATGCCTTTTGGGCTAAGTAATGCACCAGTTTTTAAAAATTTTGCTAATGTCATATTCAGAAATTTAAGTGGTGTGTGGTAAATATGTTGTTGTCTACCAGAATTACATCTTGGTTTATTCACCTGATATTACATAAGTCAAACATCTGACATGTACGTATGGTACTCCAAAGACTTAGAGACAACTTTTTATTTGCTAATTTTGAAAAATGTGCATTCTTGGTTCAAGAAGTAAATGTTATATCTTGTCTGTTAATGGTTTCTGAAGTTGTTAAGGTGTGGGTACAACCCAAATCTCTGAAGGCCTTGCAGCATTTCCTTGAATTTGCCAACTAATATTGTAAATTTACTAAAGGGAATGTGTAAATAGGATCAACCCTTCTAAGCAGTCTATATAGGCATGCAGGTCATAGTAAGCCGAACAGAGGAAAAAATCAAAGTTCACTCCACAGTGATGGATGGAGAAATAAAGACTGCTATCATTAATGTAAGACTGATGTATTCAATTAAGTTACACTGAGAGTCAGATACAAATGTTCATCAGTCCTAACATCAGTGATTACATGTGTGAAATAGTAAAAAAACAAAACCATCTGTCATTTGGGGTCACTTGAGGGGGGATTCTGCTCTTCTGGCACGTAGGGGCTCTGTATATGGAACTGACAAACTATTCTACTATAATTTGTTCTCCAAGAGTCAAATAGCACTCCTCCCTAGCGAGCCTCTCCATATGGCTAAGCAGTACTGTTCAGCCAGATATGGGGTATTTCCACGTTCAGCAGAAATTGTGGGAAAAACTTTGATGCTAATTTTATCCATTTCCACTTGTGACAATGTAAGATCTGGGGCTAAAACAACATTTTTTTAGTAAAATGTAATAATTTTTTCTTTGCGCCCCAATGGTATAAAATTCGGTGACACACCCATGGTGTCAGTGTAAGGAGGAAGACCGGGCTGCAGGTACCTGTTTTGAGCCGGGTCCAGAACTGTCGAGGCTGCGCCCCATGTTTCCCAGGGGAAGGAGTAGGGGAGTAGACCCCATAACCCAGGCAGAGGGGGCGTGTTTAGACAGGGAACCTGGCCGGAAGCTGAGGCTAAAGCGCACGAAGCGGCAGAGAGGTTCCCGCCGTCAACGTATGAGCAGCAAGGTGGGCAGAGTGCTCCGCACCCGAAGTGCCGACACTGCGATGGACTGCAGCAAACAGATCCCGGTACCACCAGCGAGGCAGTTAGTGTAAGAGTCACCACGCGCACAGTGACAGTAAAGTCGGTGCACGTGCAGAGAGCCAAGGGCCGGTTACAGGACAGTACCCTGCGGTCCTTACTGCCGGACAGTGTACCACAGCCCTCATTTAACCCCAGGATTGCTGCAGCTATTGTTGCGCTGACTGCACAGGCTCATGGACTAGGTTCTCAATGGGTAAAACCGGAGACCGCCCATTGCCGCCAGAAGATATACCGTGAACTAAGGAATCTCCTTTAAAGACTTTGCACCGGCCGCTGCTGAGACTGTGGCCAGGGAAAAACCCCAGACATGATAAGTTTATTAAGAGAACTGCTATCACATTACCATTATTTGTTTCCTGCTATTTGCAATTTAACTGTTTATCTCCCTGCAAGGAGTACCTTGTCTGTTCAATTAAATTGTTAACCCTTGCTCTGCCTCTTGTGTGTCATTGCATCCCGCAACCTGATCACATCAATATTATCACTGCACCCTTAGATGAATTCATTGAGAGGTGTAGTTTGTAAAATGGGGTTACTTATGGGGGTTCTGCTGTTCTGGCACCACAGGGGCTCTGCCAAAGGAACATGGCACCCTCAAACCAGACCAGGAAAATGTGCATCACAACAAGGTGCTCCTTCGCCGAGCTTTCACTGTGCCTAAAAAGAGGAAATTAGAACAAGGAATACATGGGTAGTATATGCATATCAGAGGAAGAGAGAGTGTCTGATGCTACTGTATAATGTAATAGATAGACATATATCACATGAATATATAACTGGGTGAGATTATACAAACAACCAGCAAGAAGAATCCAAAATAAAGGTCAATGATGCAATGTTATAGTGAAATTATCAAAACTTTATTAAATACAAAAGTGGATATGTGTTAGTTAAATAGGAGACAGATGCAGACACACTGTTAAAACCAATAAACCAAACAAAGTAAAAATTGATAAAAATAAATATATGGAATCTACAAGGTAATTGTGTAAGTGTACAAATAAATGGGCATAAGTAGTACCTCAGGTGAAGGAGTTCACAAAAAGGAATAATGACCATAGGAAAATAATCAACACATTAAATTTTAGTAGGGAATCACTCATTACAACATCATATGGCAGAGAGTTCCATAGTCTCACTGCTCTTACAGTAAAGAATCCGCGTCTGTGAGTATGCTTAAACCTTCTTTCCTCCAGACGTAGAGGATGCCCCCAATCCCCGTCACAGGTCTAAGAGTAAAAAGATCATTAGAAAGGTCTTTGTATTGTCCCCGCATATATTTATACATTGTAATAAGATCACCCCTAAGCCTTCGATTTTCCAAACTAAATAACCCCAAGTGTAATAACCTGTCTTGGTATTGCAGACCCCCGGAGACCAGAAATGTATTTTTATTTTTTACAGCAAAATAGTGTATAGAACTAGGGTAAGACACAGCAAAAAAGGGAATGTAGGCCTGAAATGCCCAAATTTGTAGCACACAGATAGAGGAGGCATCTGACAGAGATACCACACTGTTCAGTATGTCACCCGTATTTTTATTTTTTACAGCAAAATAGTGCTTAGAACTAGGCTAACACACAGCAAAAACAGTTCAATGGAGCTCTCAAATGCCACAATTTGTAAACCACAGATACAATGGGGAAAAAAAAGTATTTAATCAGCCACCAATTGTGCAAGTTCTCCCTGTTAAAAAGATAAAGGCTTTCAATTGACATCATAGGTAGACCAGAACTATGAGAGTGAAAGTGAGAAAACAATCCAGAAAATCACCTTGTTTGATTTGGCAAGATTTATTTTGCAAATTATGGTGGAAAATAAGTATTTGGTCATTAACAAAAGTTCATCTCAATATTTTGTTATATATCCTTTGTATACAATTTCAGAGGTCAAATGTTTTCTGTAAGTCTTTACAAGGTTTTCACACACTGTTGGTAGTATGTTGGCCCATTTCTCCATGCAGACCTCCTCTAGAGCAGTGATGTTTTGGGCCTGTCGCTGGGCAACTCAGATTTTCAAATCCCTCCAAATGTTTCTATGTTTCTATGGGGTTGAGATCTGGAGACTGGCTAGGCCACTCCAGGACCATGATAAGCTTCTTATGAAGCCACTCCTTCATTGCCCTGGCAGTGTGCTTGGGATCATTATCAGGCTGAAAGACCCATCCACGTTTCATCTTCAATGCCCTTGCTGATGGAAGGTGGTTTGCACTCAAAATCTCACGATACATGTCCCCATTCATTCTTTCATGTACACAGATCAGTCGTCCTGGTCCCTTTGCAGAGATACAGCCCCAAAGCATGATGTTGCCACCCCCATGCTTCACAATAGGTATGGTGTTCTTTGATGCAACTCAGCATTCTGTCTCCTCCAAACACAACGAGTTTTGTTTCTACCAAGCAGTACTACTTTGGTTTCATCAGCCCATATGACATTCTCCCAATACTCTTCTGGATAATCCAAATGTTCTCTAGCAAACTTCAGACGGGCCCCAACATGTACTGGCTTAAGCAGGGGGACATGTCTGGCACTGCAGGATCTCATTCTCTGGCAGCGTATTGTGTTACTGATGGTAGCCTTTGTTACGGTGGTCCCAGCTCTATGCAGATCATTCACACGCATGTTAGAGTATCAAATATACTTGTAGACAATCTAAAGATTGGTTTTCCCTAAGACAGCAGTGAGGCACACAGTGTCCAGTGCCGTTATACTGTAGACTTTCTACCTCGGGAACATTGAGTCGTCAGCGAAAAAACATTAGCAGCAAAAATATTAGTCTGTCACATCTTTGTTATGGCTTCTGTGCCTACTGTTGTTGTTGCTGGTGATGTTACTAACAATTTTATGAAATGTGGAGACTACAAGTTGGCTGTCCATCTGGTTGGCTGCCTGTGGTGGAAGGGGTGTCAGAACCCCATTATACTATTTCTACTCTGAGGAAATTGATAATGTCTGTACATCACTGTGTGGAATTAATGGTAATGTATAAGAGAATAAAATAAATTGATAAATGGATCCCACTTTTGTAGTGTCTGCCCCTAATTTTTGGAAATGTTTAGACTCTCTGTTGGGAGTCTCTCACATGTGTCTTGCTTCAAATAGGTAGGTTTCTAAGACCACCAGGCCTACACACAGTCCTTTTTTTGCGCTGGTACGCGATGGTACGGCGTAGCGGAAAATCTGAAGGTGCTGCCGCACACCTTAAAAACTAAAGCATTCATTCTTACCCTCCGTTGCTCTGTCACCGCTGCCGTCCTCCAGTCCCTGCTTCCTCCTGCTTGTACCCGGCTATGATCAGCGCAGCAGTAATGACATCATTGCTGCTGCGCCTGTCACATGATGCCGGCGAAAGCAGGAAGAAGCAGGGACTGGCAGCGGTGGCGGAGGGTAAGAATGAATGGTTCATTATTTTAAGGTGTGCGGCAGCATGGGGGGCTGTAACCTGTGATGGAGGGCTATATACCACTGATGGGGGCTGTACACCACTGATGGGGGGCCTGTCTGTTTTGGTTTGATTCGTTTAAATCGTCGTTTATATTAGTGTTTTATGAAGTTTTGTACGAGTTCATTGAGTTTTGTTTTGTGAAACTTGTCTTAGATGGATAAAATAACGCACTATTTCTCGGGCGGTGCGGCTCTGGCATGCAAAAGACCCCGAACAGACGTGGAGACAGAAACAAAACAGATGATAAAGCAGAACGTGGCCACCGGTTCTTCAACTATCGAACCTGCATCAGCTAGTGTTACTGATCCTGATGATGTAAAGCTGCTGAGAAAGTGCTCTGAGAAAATGGTGACACTGCAACACACACTCTGTACCATTCCTATTTCCTCCAGCGAATGCGAACGGGGATTTTCGCAAATGAACCTGATCGTGACAATTTGGGGAGGAGGACCCCCATATAGTGATTGGGCCGGAACCAAGGGGACCGCCATCAGAGTTATTGAAGGAATCACATCAGGAGGATTACAAAGGGAGATATGCGACTGAAGTTGTCAGGGCAACAGGGGGCGGGGCTAGGGTAAAAGGAGCAGGGGACGTGCTGAAGTGGGAGTTGGGGAAGAGAGAGAGTGAAGGCAGGACGCAGGGTGACTTGCAGGGGCACCGAGAGGAGCCTGCGAGGAGAAAGCTGGACATTTACCGACAAGAGAGACGTGAGAGACTGTTCCCAGAGACTGCTCCCCGCTCCCGTTCTGAGAGAATCATCCCCGCTACCCCCCGCCTTGGTGAGAGAGGAACTTTACCTCAGGTTGTGGCCGTGAGTACCCGTAACCAGACCACAGAGGCCTGGGCACTTCCCCCCAGCCTTCCCCCATCACGCCGACCCGGCCGTCACTGGCCTGAAGATACGCCACCTCGTCACAGGCGAGATAAAAGGCTCGCTACCCTGGCTTTGGGAGAGACTCCTTGATAAAGGACAGCTACAGGTCATCTGGGGAACTGCGTCATCACCGCACGCGACCTTCATCGCTTTCTTCAGGGCCTGTTGCGCCCCAACAGCATCGCTTTCTTCAGGGCCTGTTGCGCCCCAACGGCATCGCTTTCTTCAGGGCCTGTTGCGCCCCAGCGGCAGCACTTTCTTCAGGGCCTGTTGCGCCCCAACGGCATCTCTTTCTTCAGGGCCTGTTGCGCCCCAGCAGCAGCGTTTCCTTCAGGGCCTGTTGCACCCCAGCGGCAGCGCTTTCTTCAGGGCCTGTTGCGCCCCAATGGCCTCGCTTTCTTCAGGGCCTGTTGCGCCCCAACGGCATTGCTTTCTTCAGGGCCTGTTGCGCCCCAACGGCATCGCTTTCTTCAGGGCCTGTTGTGCCCCACCGTCATCACTTTCTTCAGGGCCTGTTGAGCCCCATTCCTTCCCGGGGAAGCGAGACTTCAGGACAGCCACCTCAGCGACCTCAGCGCGGCCACGCTCACGAAACCAGCAGTCCCTGGAAGGCTAAGTGGCATTAGAATTTGGATAAGATTGTTGAGTCCCTGCGTGGACTGTTTGTTTTGTTCTTAATTGTATGTTTGTTCAGACAAGCCCAGTGGCTAAAGCTAGATAAAAGTTATTTTGCAAACCATCAGTCGTCTAGTGTCTCGTCACTGCATCCTGCGAACCTGCTCAACCCTACAACACCATCCCGTGCATCGTTGCTGACACAAAGATTTCTTCGCTGCTTTTTGTCAGGCTAGTTGGGCCACTTTTGAAGCTGTTTGATCCAACAAAGTACGTTGGCTCTTGGATACTTCGAGGTCGGCGATCAGCCATTGACAGAAACAGTAAAGAACGAACTCGAGACGTCGTGGCTGATGAAAATTTGGTTGAAATTTGGCATTTCTTATAGAATACAGCCTAGGTAAATCAGTTAAGCAATACGAAAACCATATTTTGCAAGTGAAAAAAAACGTTTATACAGTATTAGTCATTTTTTATTTTTCTTTTGCAATCTGAATTACATAGTTTTTGATTGAAATTAGTGTGCAGACTACAGTACTGAATAATGAGAAATTAATCAGAAATGCGTACCGGCAAATATTTTTTTTACAAAAAAAGCCCTGCCTTCACCTGTGACTTATCTACCTGTTACTGATCAATGTTTAAGCTAGAAATGCTGTTTCAAGCCTTGTCCCAGGCCCTGTCCGTTACCAAAGTGTGGTCTGATGGCTGGACCACCCAATTAGCACTAAGGATTTATTATACTAAAATGTAGCCTGCTTTCTGTAGCACGCCATTAGTACAGTTTAGATTCTGAAATGTGGACCCCTGGCTGGAGAACAAATAGTAGCAATTAATATTTATAGCCTGAAATGTGGCCTTGCTCCAGGAGCATGACATTAGTACAAATAATTAATATTTTCACCAGCGCATAAAGGCAACTTTTTCACTTTATTGGTGAGCAATAATGCATTTAATTGTACTGTTACTATATATTGTACATTAGATGTTTTACCATCAAAATATAAATTCAGATGCCCTAAACATCATATATGATGAATTTCCAGTGTTTCTGATAGCTCCCTCCTGTTATGAATGGGTCACCGAGGAGGACAACAAAAAGCCAAGTCCCAGAAAACCAGAGAGGTTGGTAACTATGCAGATTGCAGATCCCTGATCCTATCCACACAACTAGCAGTAGCAGTGGAGCGTTCCTACAATGATCTAGATGCCTCGTCACCGCCGGAGGACTACATAAGCCTAAAGCAAGGAAAGGGGAAAACTAACCTCCCCAGAGCAGACCCCAAAGGAATAGACAGCCCCCACACATGACGGTGAAACAAGATGAAAACACAAACACAGGCAGGAAAATTGGCTGAGCAAACGATGGGGCCCAAACTAACTATAAAGGATAGGAAAGGAAAGACACTGTCTGCAATCTGCCAAAAACCCTACAAAAATAATGTCCAACACTTCTGATAACAAAATTAACCCTGAAGTCACTAGACTTCTCCCACTATATCAGCACTCTGAAATATTCTGAGACAGAGCAAAAAAGAGGCCAATCTAATAAGGGACTAAAAAGCAAATTGGCAAATACAGATAAATAAGAGTGGAAATTCAGCACAGCCCCAGCCGGGGCTGGCTGAACACACAAAAAACTGAATAGACCAACAAAATCAAGTGTGAACATTAGCAAAAACACTTAGCTTTGAGAAGGCTGGAATAGAGCTGAAAACCAAGACCTGAGAAGCCAGAAGCAATCACCAGCACTGACTTAGGGCGTCGGCTGTCTTAAATCCAGTCTAAGATTCCTGAGGTCCAATCGTCATCCTCATTATCAGGTGGTGGATCACTACTGATTAAATCAGCCTCACTACCTCCTGTTACCAACAGAGGGAGTCTGGAAGGAGAACTCACTACTGGTGGTCCAGGGAATGAACTCACAACACCCTCCCCTGGGAATTAGCTTTCTGCAGTCCCCTGTGGTTTATATTGGACTGTTATGGCATATAAATAAATATGTATGCTTTCTATGTACTATCATTTAGTGCTAACTGCCTGTTTGTGCTGTCACATATTATGTGTCTTCAACATTCTCCTGATACTGGTTACTGTCTTTTTCAAGTTATCTTCACATGATTATTACAATTTTTTAATATGTTCAATAAAATTTAAACATTTTATAAGAAGTAAGTTTTATAGATTTTAGGGGTACATAAGCTATAGTCTGTCATCTGACATTGTCCACATTGTGTTGTGAAATTCCCCTGTGGACTATGGTCCTTACTCATGGTTCAGTCATATTTAGTACAAAAGTCGACTCCTGCCTAGGCCAAAATATTACCAGCCCAAAATATTTTTCTGCGAGAAATGTGGACTTGTTGCAGGACCATGGTATTAGCGCAAATAATTAATATTTTAAATTGTGGACTCCTGCCTACCTCTAAATACTAGCAGTAAAAAATATTTTTCGGCACAAACGTGACCTTGTTTCAGGACCGTGGTGTTAAAACAAACAGTTTAAATTTTCAAATGTGGACACATGGACAAAGCAAAAATATGAGCAAAAGATTATTAGATACCGAAATGTCCCCTGCTTTCTGGAGCACAGTTTTAGAACTAACAATTTAAATTTTCAAATGTGAACGCACGGACGGATGCATGGACTCCTGGCTCAAGCACAATGTTAGCATCATAAAAGAGTTATATGCAGAAATGTGCCCTGGTGTCACACACAATGAACAAACATTATTGATGTGCGGAAAGGTTGATTTTACAGCCACACAGGATCCTATGTATCTGAACTAGCTGACTGACAATCAACCACCAAAATACCTTTATGACTATCTAGTAGCAGCACCAGGAGTGACCTCTCTGCGCTGCTACACTGACAAAATGGCACCAAAACAACATGTCTGCTCTTTATATGGAGAGGGACAGGTGACTTCCGCAGCCAATGATTGTTTCTGCGCTCTGACTGGTTGCCAGAATCTCCACATATAGAGTTAAGAGGACAAAAAAGAGGCTGCAGCTCCTTTAACCTTGTCACGTCCCCTCCCCTCATCAACCACGTCCCCCCATCCCCTCCGCCCATCATAGCGAACCACTATCCTAGCCAAAGCCAAAACGAAAGCATTAGTGGAAATGCGATGAATTACCGAACGGTGACCGAATTCTGCCAACTTTGACTAAAAATGCTCACGAAACCGAACATGAATCCGAACGTGCTACATTCGGACCGAACGTTTTACGAAAAAAGTTTGCTCATCTTTAGTCCTTACCACAGTTCTCTATGCCAGCAAATGTCTACAGTTGGCATGCCAAATAGCTAAATCACTTTTATTTAAGCTGTCTCCGCAGACTTCTCCCCATCAGGTGGCAAAAGAATGTCAATGACAAGGTAATCCTTGAACAAGCTGAGGTGTGTGGTGTCTACACTCTCCTGCTAAAAGTCCAAGCCACTTGGGCTGGACATGTGGTCAGAATGCCAGATAGCAGATTGCCTAAAGAACTGCTGTACGGAGAACTGTGCCAGGGAAAGCGAAAAGTCAGATGGAGAAAAGAAATGTTAGAAAGACTGCCTTAAAGCATCCCTAAAAAGTTTGAGTGTTAACATCAATGAATGGGAGAAGCTTTCCCTGGACCAACAGGTTTGGTCTGGCATGATAATCTCAAGAGCTCCTGTAGCTGAAGACAAGAGAATGTCTCTGAGGCAAAACGGAATCAAAACTGTGCGCACGGTACAAGCAGTATCTACTGTCCTGACCACATCTTCTTAAATATGTCATGTATGTGGGCAAGCACTCAAAATCCAAATTGGCCTCATCAGACATCTCTGGACCAACAGCCACTGATCCTCTTCTAAACCCTGAAGTCATGGTTATCTACGACTATGAAAGACAAACAACGTACACCTTTGTCAATCAGTTCTCTGAGTCCTTATCAGAATACCATCAATACCACACTGCCCTTCTGGGTCTCTTTATTGGTTGCATTATCATCTGGAACATAACGAAATCTTGTTTGAGGAATTTGTTGATAAATTGAACAGCAACAGCATTGGCTTCCATTTTATATAAGAAACTAGCCCTAACCTATGTTATGTACAAATATAACATAACAATGAAGATGTATTATGTTGGTTTAGTCTTCACCTTCATTATCTCTAACAAGGTATTCTGCAAGGTCTTTACCTACGTGTTCAAAGGAATTGTTCCAAGATATCTGAATTTAGGAAATCTTAAGAAAGAAGCTGATAAATTTATGATTGGATTAAAAAAGGGGGTATCCCCACAAGCATGAACAAACAACTATGCTCTTCCCACAGAATGAAGATCTACTCCATGTTAGTCAAAAGACACTTGATAAAGAGATTGTTAAAATTATCAGCACTTCTTCAACATAAATCCCCAAATTTGTGAATTCAAAATTTCCTATTGACCCATACTCTTGATAAACCCTATTTTTCACAGACATACCTCTTCCACAGAATATATACAGAAGGGTACATAATATTAGAGACAATCTTGTTATCAAATGAGGAACCTGGCTGGTGTGCAGAACTCTATGGAGTTTTCTATTTGTACACCGTAAGGCATGACAGTATATGACAGTTTCTAATGGGGTTCTGTAGTGAGACCTTTATCTTACAATATGAATCTTAAAAAGTTTACAAATTGCAGTACATCTTGGATTGTTAATCTCCATATGTGTCTGTCAAGAATATTAAATATATAATTTCATGCCAATCATATGTATCTACATGGCAGGATTTAATTGGGTTTTATGGGACTGTATTATCCTCATCCCGTCATCTTTCTATCGAATGACCTGTTTAAGTTCTATCAGAGATCATTAGCATTCTTAATTGCCATTCATTAAAAGCTATGTCAAAACATTTCCATTTGAGATTTATTTACAGTGATTATTCCTCAAGGGATAACAAACCCTAGAGGGTTATAATTTTACATAAGCAGGCTTTTTCAGGTTTCATACAATGAGTAAGACCAAAGGATACTGATATAGAGGTATGTGGACTACATCAAAATTAAAATTAAAATGCTTTTTTCTTGTTTGTTGGTAGAATTTTAACTTCTGGTTCTTTCCTGATGAAGGAATTTGTTCAACTCTGAAACGCGTTGATCAATAAAACTACTCTTGGTTCAACACGTCATCTCTATTGAATATCTTCTTGACGAGCAGCGCTGCACAACTATCCGTATATCCCCTTTTACTATTGCATTTACTGCTGGTTTTATTCCAGCATGCGGAGTAGTAGCTAGAATCTATACCTGCATAGGAGTTGTCACTGAGACAATCCAGCCAGCAGATCAATACCACACTATCTACAACATCTAATGTCCTGGTGTTGCGCTATTGTGCTCTTATTGCCATTTTTTACCTATATCTAAAATTGGAACTCAACATTAGTTGAGTTATAAATTATCTTGAAATGGAATGTAATTGAAAATCTGTGAAGTTTTCCATTTCCACTTGACTTTTAAAACTGCCAGTTCACCTCTACTGGGTGCACACGTTACTTGATTAAATAGGGTACTAAAATGGATGTCTAACAAAGCAAAATATAGTATAGACAGAATTTTACTGAGCTCATAAAATTATAAAAATAGCAGTATACGTGATGAAAGTAGTAGCCACTCTGCTTACACATTTTGGACAATTTTTAGTAATCTGTCATGTTTGGAGACGTAGCAGATAGGTTAATAAATGACCATCACCATAAGCACCCTACTTTTATTACACTGCTATGAGTATAAGCACAATAAAAACAAGTAAACAGATACAACAAGCACATCAACATTTTAAATATGAAATGTCTAAGTATTTATAATATTTTGCATTAGTATCCATACCAATCACTAGCCTAAGCCTTTGGGTTGTCTGCAGACTAGAGTTAGAGTAAATCAACTTGCAGAATCTGATGTATCGGTCACATCATAAATATCAGTAATTTGTGGCCCCTGTACAGAAGCACTGAAAAATGATTCTTACTTGATGGCTTTTGCAGTACTTCGTTTGATTAGCCAGGCTGGCGCGATGTCACACGTGCCTCACCCCATAAAAATGACAGTTTGCCAGGCTGGCTAATCAAAAGAAGAGCTGAGAAGGATATCAGGTAGGAGCTGGTTATCAAGACTCTTGACCACCAAGCAAAGTTTATTAATGTGACCATTGCATCAGGTCCAAAGGCAGAAACTGGAGGCAAGTCCTACTCATTGTGAAGGATTTGTTATTTTATTGTAGGATTTTTTTCATAGTTTTTTACATTTATGGTTGGTTGACAAGATTTTTTGGATTTTGTTGTTTTTTTATCCTCTACCCTAAAGCAGAAGCCTGCGCAAATTTGGACCAATGGTAACCTGTGGAATCTTTGACCTTTTGTCTGGCAATAGACTTTAAAATGATTGTCCTAGCTAAGCAAACCTCTGGCTAAATGAGGACCCACTGGCTCTCAGTTTGTTGCTGTAGGTCCAGCATTTGAAACATCTAGTGGTGAACAATTATGGTTGGACAGGGTTTTACAGAGTTGAAAAATGTGGCTGTTCCTTCTAAAGTGAGCCACAATAAAGAATATTGGCATGAGTAGTCCAAAAAGGACAAGCCATTCAAGTTTTATTGCTTTATCTAAAAGTACATCTGAGTAGTTCTGTCATCAGCCCACATGTTTGCACTAGTTTTTACATATTTATGGAAATTCTCTCTTTAGGAAAAGATAGGAGTTTCAGTTTTTGTTCAAGAAAATAGTTTTCTATTTAAAGCATGTAACACCCTAGATTTATCTTCTAGTTGTATTCTGTTCATGCCATGGTCTTCTTGATAAATCCTTCCCAAGTCATACCGGAAATAGGGTAACTTAAAATGTTAAGTATTCAATGTCATCATTTAGATTTGTTTACTTGCAAATTGTCCAACACATCTGAGAATTTCAAACACAGATTTAAGTTGTTTTTTTATGGATTGATGAATTCGATGTATTAATTTAAAACCAATATACCCTCAAGAAGACAACATGAATGACTGTCCAAATGGAAGCTCCAAACATGAATTTCACATTGCCACCTTCTCGAAGTCTTCATTGGACCAACTTGAGATATTTTTCGGAATTCTGATTATTTATTTCATTACTATGTTGGGGAACCTGACAATTATCATTCTCGTGCTTTTAGTACCAAAATTACACACTCCAATGTATTTCTTCTTGAGTAACCTTGCCGTTGTAGATGTAACGTCCATCTCGACATCTGTCCCTAAAATATTTTTGATCACCCTGACTCAAGATCATAGGATCTCTTTTGGTTCCTGTATGACACAGTTATTTTTCTACATCCTTTGTGGTGATGGTGAAGTTCTCATGCTGACGATAATGGCCTATGATCGCTATGTGGCGATATGTAAGCCCTTGCAATATTACTCAATAATGAAGAAGAACGTGTACATTGCAATGGCCGCCTCCTGTTGGCTGTTTAGTGCTTTCAATTCTTTATTACATACACTGCTTACAGCTCTTCTACAATTTTGTTCTTCTCATGATATTAATAATTTCTTCTGTGATCTTAATTCACTAATTGCTATTACCACTACCAACGTTCATGATCTGAAAATCTTCATGCTCTTCGAACTTTCTGGTAATATTGCACAATGTGCAATCATCATTGTCTCATACGTCTTTATCTTCTCCACCATACTGAAGATCCGTTCTTCAGCGGGACGTATGAAAGCTTTCTCCAGCTGCACCTCCCATATCATCACTGTTATATTATTCTATGGACCAAGTATGTTCTTGTATTTGAAAACTGACTCAGAAAATTCAAAGGATCAGGATATGTTGCTGTCCATGCTTTATGTTGTAGTAGTTCCAATGTTGAATCCTCTGGTCTACAGTCTTAGAAATAAAGAGGTATGGGGGGCTATTGTAATGTTAGCAAATAAAAATGCATTAACCAGTACATTTATTCAGAGATAGAACAGGAACAAAACGGAACAGAATTGATGTTTTCAAGGCAATACGTGGTCATCCCAAATATTGATATGATTTACATTTTTTATGTTATTTGAATTTAAATCTTGCTAATTGATAAAATATTTCATCAATATGTCCAATAGTACAAAAAATGGCACTTCAATATGAATAAAAAACACTTAGTGGCAACAGTATAATGAGCCCTTCACTGTGAAGCGAACCAAAGCATGAATTAAAAAATACTTTTTATTTGCAAAAATACACATATAAAAAGGACAACATCCTTTATTCCATCAGAACATACCCCAAAAGGGGACAGCGACAGGAAAATACAAATTCATTAGTATCAACATTTTAGAGGCATGCATGGATCTCATATATCACAAAATATTCCCAGCATATCCATCTATGACGTGCTAGTGGTACCCTCTGAAGAAAAAAGGTAAATGTATTGCCTAACAGACAGCTATTTATGCCTCGGTATATCCCCATATAAGATGCGGTCCGTGCCTGCAGGTATTCCACAATGGGGACCTCTAGAGAAAAAAAAGGGTTTATATTTTACCTAATGGAGTGCTGGTGAGTGGTGAAGTATCCCGCTGTTGTCCCCTGCTCCACGACGCGCGTTTCGCCCTACTGCTTCTTCCGGGGGCATCACCGGAAGAAGCAAAAGGGCGAAACACGTGTCGGGTACCACTGTGGGATATATGCTTGCATTAACGGCACTTTAAATGGAGACATATCAAGGCACTAATAGCACTTTATTTAAATAAAACATTATTAAGATTTATTGATTCATTTTTCCTAATGAGGCCCTGATATAGGGATAAAGATGATATGCTGATGAATATTTTACATTGAATATAGGGAGGTTTTTTGGGGGTCTTTAATATAATTATTTCAAGATAGATGCTTTATTAGCACTTATTAAATTGGCACATCATATATGGATATGCTGAGAATATTTTGTGATATATGAGATCCATGAATGCCTCTAAAATGTTGATATTAATGAATTTGTATTTTCCTATTGCTGTCCCCTTTTAGGGTATGTTCTGATGGAATCAAGGATGTGGTCCTTTTTATATGTGTATTTTTGCAAATAAAAAGTATTTTTTTAATTTATGCTTTGGTTCGCTTCTCAGTGGTGGGCTCATTACACTGCTGCCACTAAGTGTTTTTTAATTGATGAAATAAACTATTGACACTTTTTTTTTAATTTTCATATATGTAATAGCAAAGCAGGGTCAGGTAGAAATTCTACAGGCTCTGATTAGGTGCACATTTAATTATTTATTTTACTCATTTTATATAGTGCCATTAATTCCACAGCGCTTTACAGACATTATTGCCACTTTCCCCAATGGGGCTCACAATCTAAATTCTCTATCAGTATGTTTTTCGGAGTGTGGCAGGAAACCAGAGAACACGGAGGAAACCCATGCAAATACGGGGAGAACATACAAAGTCCTTGCAGATGTTGTCCTTGGTGCATGGCTAGCTTGGCATATAACAAGGCTAGGTGTTCACCTTAGTCAGTCAGCTGAGGGAAGTTGAGCAGAAAGGATTGCGTTGGAGCTAAAGAGAGAGACAAGGCAGCCTCTCTCTGAGAAGAGACTGCACATGACGTGCCCAACAAACTGCGCGTATCAGTGGTTGCTATGGATAATAGTCATTTTATTTGACTGGGACTAGCTCAGCCGTGTGTGGTAGCCAGAGTCTATATAGTGTAGTTGGCGCTTTGACAGGTTTAGGGATTTTGTGATTGTGGTTTTGTTCTCGGTGAGATGCATTTTGTAGAAATAAATGTCAAATTGTTTGGACAGAAGAATTCATTGCAGGTGAGAACATTACCTAAAGCCTACCAGAGAGAGTGAATCCCTACATTTGGTGTTTAAATGTGTGCTAAAAATCCAAAAGAAACACGTGATTACATTTTAAAGTTTAAGAGTGCTGGGTTAAGGAAACTACAGCACTGAAAACACAGTTTGAAAGCATGAAGGAACTTGTTAAGCAATTGGTCCAATTGCAGAAGCATCAGATGGCTCTCCTGACAGGAGCTGTCCAGGGAGACGGCACTTTCCGCCAGCCAAAAGAACGGTATATGGGTGAGGTGGACAGCATGAAAAGCCTTGCAGAAAATGACTCTAGAGGATGATGTGGAGCCTTTCCTGACTGTCTACAAAAGATTGGCAGACATAGAGAAACAGCCCCAGAGCAATGGGAAGAGGTCTTAACTCCATATTTTACTGAGGAACCGGAGAAAGCATATAATGGCCTTGCTCTGCAAGATGCTAAGGAGTATGGCTAACAGAAGGCTCATATTATGGTACATATGGATTCAACTCTGGAAGTCAGTGCACAATTTATACACCTCCAGTGCTACCAAATGGACAAGCCACTCCAGTCACAGATGATTGACCTCTTGCAACTGGTGAAAAAAATGGCTACAGCTTGAGACCAGCTCTCCGGCACAAATAGAGGAAAGGGTGAAAATGGAAATGCCCACAGCCAATAGCTTGGAGGCATCATGTGTATAAAGCAAAATAAGGCACTCTCTTCAGTCAGGAGGTGCCTGAGCAACCAATGAAGTTTCCCTGATTAGTTTGTGCAACTAGTATGTTTCCAAATCCTGGTCCTTGAGTGTAGTGCTGTCTGAACCAGAAGATGTTCTTGAAAGCAATGTTGTCTGAACCAGAGCCTGTTCCTAAAACCAGTATTGTCTATTCCAGAACCTGTTATCGTTAACCATGTTGGATGAACCTAAAACCGCTCTGGCAGAACCTGAACCTTAAAATTCTCTGGTGGTACCAGAACCAGAAGCCGCTACGGCAGTACTTGAACCTGCAGCAACTCCGATCATACCTAAACCAGTACCAGTGTCTGTCCTGCCTAGTTATCCGTAATACGTACCGTCTGTAACGAATTGGATATCTGCTATACCAGTATCTGAATCCTGTCCTGCCAGCAACTTCGAGTCCTTCTCCATGACTGCGATCCTGACCCTTGGGGTCAGCTGCTGCAGTACCTGGGAATGCCCAGGAGTAGTACCTGGAGGCAGGGCTGGTTTTAGAAAAATTGGGGCCCTAGGCAAAATTCTAATTGGGGCCTCCATGTCCATATAAAACACGTACATGTTACACAGATATCAGTGTCACCAGTGTTTTCAATCAATGTGCCGTCCATGTGCCATCCGTGTTTTTCCGGTATGGATAATGGAAATGAAATTACAAAGTTTCTCATGTACTTTCCATGCTAAACATAGACTGCACATGTACGGCACATGGACAGCATATGTTCAGCTCATGGACTGTACACGGACGGCATGTATATGTGAGAGAGAGGGTCTCCACTCCACCGAGTGTCTGGGTCAGAACCAAGGAGACCATCACCTGGGTTCCGGGGGAAACTGTTTCCAGGGGACAGAGTTCAGGGATGGACCGTGGACACTGGCAGGTGGGCTGGGGGAGGAGCCAATATAAAAAGGGCAGAGAACGCGAGTCACAGTGAGTCAGCAGAGCGAGACAGAAGGAGCAGGAGACCGTGGGAGTGAATGAGAGCCAGAGTGACTTACCGGAGCCAGGAAGGAGGCCAAAGACAGGAGAGATACTCCCCCTAGGCATCAGTAGGATGGCGCCGAGACGACTGTCCGAGAACCGCTGCCCCGCGTCGACCAGTGGCTGCTGCCATCTTCCTCCAGCCCGCAGCTGCGGCCTGCCCGCGGACACCAGCGGCCGTTGCCACCTTGCTCCTGCCCGTGACTGCGGCCTGCCCGTGGACACCAGCAGCTGCTGCCGCCTCACTTCAGCCCGAGGCTGCGACCTGTCTCCCGCCGCCCGCAGCTGCCCCGCTTCTACCCGTGGCCGTG
Organism: Dendrobates tinctorius; assembly: GCF_039654945.1. Classification (NCBI taxonomy): domain Eukaryota; kingdom Metazoa; phylum Chordata; class Amphibia; order Anura; family Dendrobatidae; genus Dendrobates; species Dendrobates tinctorius. The sequence continues at coordinate 3,468,521 of NW_027361912.1, forward strand.
GCTAGTTCTGTGCCATCGGCGGCCACCACTGTCCCGCTCCAGTCCACAGCAATGGCCAGGCCGTTGCTCGCCTCAGGTCCTCCATTGCAGTCGCTGGCTGCGCCCATCTGTCCAAAGACTCCTCCAGGGCCTGTTGTTCCCCTGCTTCAACGGAGCGTTGGAACGCTCGAAGACTACGAAAGATCTTCAGCGGCTGGGCCCAGCGGCTGCTACACCGAAGAACCATCGTCCGGGACGCCAAGGGACATCGAGCCGGTTAAGTGGCACTATATAGTTAAGGACCCGTAGTGCGTTCGGCGCACACGGGTGCACCTTCAAAAGTGCGCAGCGCACGCCAAAATCCTACTAGTGCACGGCCAGCGCACGATCTGTGCACCCTATGCTAAAGATAGGGTGCGCAGATCGCAAGCGTCCATGTGTGATAGTAGGTGGTGATGACCGGATGGGGCGGGCAGGGAGCCGGCAGGGGGCGGGGCTTAGCGGCGCCGTGCGCTGCGTGGAATAAACGCTACTGTGAAACTAGCCTTAGAAGAGACCTATGGGGACCCGACCGATATGGGGGAACTGAGAACCCGGATGTTTAGTCGCATGCAGAAAGAGGGGGAAACAGTGACTCAGTATATGAATGTGTTGCAGGAACTGTTTTTAGCCATTGAAAGGAAGGATGGGGTTGGCGTGGGGACGTGGACGTAACATTACGTGACCTGTTAGTGACCGGGTTGCGAGACACCCTGACAAGACAGGCTTTGCAAGAGCGGGTGCGAGTGGACCCACATCTGACCTTTTCAGAAATAGGGAAGGAGGCACGTGTTCGGGAACAGGAGCAAGAGGTGACGGTCCCCGTGGGGATGGCTCGGAGTATCGAAGTATGCGTAAGCGCCCTGGGCGAACCCCACTGGGTACAAGAGGTGAAGCAAGAGATACAGGGTATTAAAGGCGAATTGGCCGAAGCCAAGAATGAGGCCACAAGGAGTCGGCCAGGGCCGGGTAAAGGAGGCATGAACCATCACGGGCCTTACCCAAGTCAGTCCCCACGACCATTTGCCTGTTAAGATTGTGGAGAATTGGGACACTCCGCCCGAGAATGCCCACGTTCCAGGAGGAACCCGCCCCGCTGGCCAAGAAGAGCAGAAGACCCTGGGCCGTGGAGACGTTGCCCGGAGGCGGAGGCGGAGCTCACCCCGCAGGGTGGTGGAAATCACGAAGACCTGGCCGCGCGGTGTCCAGTGGTATGGGCAGAGGTCGAGGGCCATGCCGTACAATGCCTAGTAGATACGGGATCGCAAGTAATGACCATGCCAGAGATTTATTTTTGGCAGCATTTTCCTGAAGCAGTGAGACCTCAGTGGAGGACCATGATAAAGTTGGTAGCCGCCAACCAGCTACCAGTTCCTGTCGTCGGAGTAGCCTGGATACAGATTTCGATAAGCGGCAAATCACTCGGCCGCCGGGGAGTGGTCCTGACCCAGGGAGACATAAACAGCAAACATCCAGTTACTCTGGGTATGAACTTATTACGAGAGTTCGGCAACCTTCTCCTCAATGAGCCCACACAAGAGACTCTGAGCCACTGGGGTTCTTGCATGGCTCAAGGGCAGGTCTTCCAGCGGTTGGTGCGGGAGGCGCGAGTGCTCCAGGAGTGCCAGGAGGGTGAGGCGCTGGGCAAAGTCATCGCGCCGGCGGCTCCCCCGCTCGTGCTTCCTCCAGGGCAGACAGTGATGGCCCTGCCGATCCACGCCTCGATGCCACTGGAGGGCGTGGAGGTGCAGGTGGAACCATGCTACTCAGAGTGCCTGCACCCTGCCATACTGGTAGCCCGCTCCCTGGCCACAGTGTGAGAAGGGACCGTCCTGGTGCGTTGTGTCAACCTGGAAGACCAAGATATCGCCTTGAAGCCCTGGGCCGAAATGGCCAAACTAGTAAGGCCTTTGGAGGAGATGCTGCCGGATCCCGCGGTCCAGTTGAAGGTGCAGCCTGAAGTTCCTTGGGCAGTAACGATACGGACCCTAGAGACTGCCGTATCCTCGACCCAGGAGAAAGGTCGAGACATCCTAGAGAGAGTGCGGGCCGAACTTTCTGGCCTAGCGCCAGCCCAACTTCTCCAGGTAGAGACACTTCTCGGACAATATTACAGTGTCTTCGCCAGTCATGAGGATGACTTTGGATGTACCACGGCCATCACGCTTGGGATCCCCACGGCAGGAGCGGCCCCCATCCGGGAGCGATATCTGCAAATTCCACCGCAGCTATACCAGGAAGTGAAAACCCTATTAGCTCAAATGCTTCGGAAGGGGGTCATACGAGAAAGCCAGAGCCCCTGGGCAGCCCCCATTGTACTGGTTCGCAAAAAAGATGGTACTCTGCGTTTTTGTGTGGATTATCGAAAGTTGAACGCCTGCACCATCAAGGACTCGTATCCACTGCCCCGCATAGAAGAGTCTCTGTCCGCCTTGGGGAACGCAATGTACTTCTCAACTCTAGACCTGGCCAGTGGGCACTGGCAGGTGCCGATGTCGGAGGAAAACAGAGCCAAGACGGCATTTATCCTTCCCATGGGACTGTTTGAGTTTAATCGGATGCCGTTCAGGCTGGCCAACACCCCAGGAACCTTCCAGCGGTTGATGGAGTGTTGTCTGGGAGATCTCAACTTTGAAGCCACGCTGATATACCTGGACGATATCATCATCTATTCCGCCACGTTTGAGGACCACCTGCGGCGGTTGGGGCAGGTGCTCGGCTGGCTGCAGAAGTACGGGTTGAAGGTAAAGCCCCAGAAATGCCACCTGTTCCGCACCCAGACTGAATATCTGGGGCATACCGTCTCGGCGGAGGGTGTCAGACCATCCCTGGAAAAGGTAGCTGCCATCCAGGGGTGGCCTACCCCCGAGACGGAGAAAGACGTGCGGGCCTTCCTGGGGTTGGCCGGCTACTACAGACGGTTCGTGAAGAATATTGCACGCCGAGCCTGAGTCCTGCAGGACCTGCTGAAGGGGACTCCCGCCGGGGCGAATGGACGGAAGGTCCAGTGGCAGCAATCGCAAGAGGATGCGTTTCAAGATCTCAAAGCTGCACTCTCGGAAGCCCCGGTATTGGCGTATGCGGATTTCTCGCAACCGTTCATCCTGCATACCGACGGGAGCCTCCAGGGACTAGGAGTTGTGTTGTCACAGGTGCAGAACGGCTGAGAGAAAGTGTTCGCCTATGGTAGCCGGTCGCTGCATGACTCCGAATGCAACCTGGACAATTACAGCTCCTTTAAGCTCGAGCTCCTCGCGGTAGTGTGGGCAATGACGGAGTGGTTCGCAGAGTATCTGGTGGTCTCCGAGGTGGTGGTGCGGACTGACAACAACCCAGTAGCCCATTTGGGGAATGCCAAACTGGGGGCCCTGGAGCAGAGGTGGGTGACTCGGATGGCCAAGTTCAACTACAAGATCATCTGCAAAAGAGGGGCTGAAAACATGCACGCTGACGCACTCTCCAGAATCCGACACACCACCCCAGGGAGGAATCGAGACGACGAATTAGAAGGAGAAGAGACGCTGTTCGCCCTCACCACCGCCGAGCTTACAGCCACCGCGCAAGAAGCGCCTCATCCGGGACCCTTAGGGGGAATACTGGAACAGCCATGCGACAAGTGGATCCAGCAGCAGCATGAAGATGGAGAAATTGGACTCCTGCGCCGATGGGTGGCCACCGGCAAACTGCCGATTGGCTCACAGAGACAGACTTTGACCCAGGATATGTCACTGATGTTGCGCCAGTGGGAGAAACTAGTCATCAAAAAGGGACTTTTATATCGGAGAGTCGTGTCACGAACAACGTCTGCTACAATATGGCAGGTGATCCTGCCCGGAACCCATCTCAGCCAACTGGCTCAGGAAGCCCATGAAAAGGGGGCTCACTTTGGTGCTCAAAAGACTTTGCAATGGTTGCAGCAGATAGTGTACCATCCACGCTTGCACGCTGCTGTGGAAGAAGTTTGCCGAACCTGCTGCCCGAGCGAGCTCGCTAAACCTCCCGCGCAATGAGCCCCGGTGCAGACAATTGTAACATCAGCTCCCCTTGAGCTCCTCACGGTGGACTATCTGACCATAGGTCCTGCGTACCAGGGGTATGAACATTGTCTAGTTATGGTGGATCATTTCACCAAGTTCGCCGTGGGCACCCCCACCCGAGACTAGACAGCGAAGTCGGCTGCCTTTGCGATTTGTAAAAACTTTATCCAAGTGTACGGCTGCCCGCAACGAATACATTCGGACCAAGGAGCGTGCTTCCTAGGAAGAGTCATGGAAGAACTACATCATCTCTACGGTATCGATAAGTCTCGGACTATACCATACCACCCGCAGAGAAACGGAGCCTGCGAACGATTCAATCGGACACTAATCCAAATGCGTACCCTGGAGAGTGACCGAAAGGCCCGCTGGCCTGAATACATCCCTGAGCTGGTGTGGGTATATAATAACCGGGTGCACCGGGTGGCTGGTTACACCCCCTACTCATTGCTGTTTAGACAGGAAGGCAAAGGAATCATGGAAGTTGAGTTAAACCCGGAGGAACCCCAACCCTGGACTGGAGTATCCTCGTGGGTCTGGCTGCAGACCCTCCACCGAATCGTCCATACAAATCTCCAGGATCTAGAACCCCCGGGGGTAGCGCTGTCCCCACCAATTGACTTCCAGACTGGGCATCGGGTACTCGTACTAGATCAACGCCCCCAAAACTAGCTACAACCATGGTCGGAGGAGAACCCATACCGAGTGTTGCGCCGGATAAACCCCGACGGGTCTGTGTATGAAATACAATCCGAAGGAAACGACGCACCTCTCACTCGCACTGTGCACCGAAATATGTTGCGCCCCTGTGCGTCCACTGATCCCATGAGACCCGAGCCGATCCCTTAGGTCCCCGACCCCCCGTCAACGGTCTGGGACCTGGATGACGAAGAGGACTTCCCAGCCGCATCTGTGGGCCCTCCAAGTAGTGACATTGCAGCAGACCCAGTTAGCCCGCCAGAATCGACCAACCTACCACCATCCACCACTCCAGAAAGCTCCACCACAGTCGAACTTAGACGTTCTGAGTGGTCAACAGCTGGCAAACCCCCTGAACGCTACGAACAGGACCAGTTCGTATGGCGACAAGAACTGTCGTCTCCAAAGACTAACTCGAATCTACTAAAGCCCTTGCCCGAGGACTGGCGAGCATACAGGGTGGGGGAGTGTGGGAGAGAGGGTCCCCGCCGAGTGTCCGGGTCAGAACCAAGGGGACCGTCACCTGGGTTCCGGGGGAAACTGTTTCAGAGGGACGGAGTTCAGGGACGGACCACAGAGACAGACAGGTGGGCTGGGGGAGGAGCCAATATAAAAGGGGCGGGGAACATGAGTCACAGTGAGTCAGCAGAATGAGACAGAAGGAGCAGGAGACCGTGGGAGCGACTGAGAGCCAGAGCGACTTACCGGAGCCAGGAAGGAGGCCAGAGGCAGGAGAGAAACTCCCCCTGGGCACCAGTAGGACGGCGCCGAGATGACCGTCCGAGAACCGCTGCCCCGCGTCGACCAGCAGCCGCTGCCGCCTTCCTCCAGCCCGCGGCTGCGGCCTGACCGCAGACACCAGCGGCCGTTGCCGCCTCGCTCCTGCCCATGGCTGCGGCCTCCCCGCGGACACCAGCGGCCGCTGCCGTCTCACTTCAGCCCGAGGCTGTGGCCTGTCTCCCGCCGCCCACAGCCACCCCGCTTCTACCCGTGGCCGCGGCTACATGGACCCATAGACTTGTATTGGCCCTTGTCATCTGTGCTGATGGGAAAACACAGACATGAGTGCAGCACCGCAGGTCAAATAGGGGGCACGTGGCATCTGTGAAAAACATGATAGGTCATGGGAAGGGGGCTGTACAGTCACATAATAGAAAACATTGGCAGAATTGCCATCTTTTCCTACATCCTATCTCGCAAACAGCAGAGTAAAAAGCGGTTCAAAATAGTCCTACATGTCAACCCAATCTACTCTGCTAAATCCCCTCTGGCTCCGCGGCCGATTGTTCGGGGTCCCTGATGGTTATTATTCACTTTGCAGCAATAATATAAGGTGAAGCCACAAGACACCTACAGCCCAGTGCTAAGACTGACGAAGACCCCTGGAGCTGCAAGACCACTGCAGCCCAGTGCTAAGACTGACGGAGCCCCCCGGTGCCACAAGACCACTGCAGCCCATTGCTAAGACTGACGAAGACCCCTGGAGCCACAAGACCCCTGAAGCCCAGTGCTAAGTCTGGCAGAGACCCCTGGAGCCACAAGACCCCTGCAGCCAAGTGCTAAGACTGGCGGAGACCCCTGGAGCCACAAGACCACTGCAGCCCAGTGCTAAGACTGGCAGAGAGCCTTGGAGCATCACTGCTGGAGAAGCAGGGGATTTATCATTTCATGTTAATTATTTTTACAATATCAGAAGACCCCTGTATTGTCTGTTCACAAGCACCAATTTGTGCGGATTGATCTACAGTGTTGGCTGGAAATATTTTGCGTTTTTGCAGCCTTTTCACTTGCATTTTTAGTGTCCCATTCTTTTGAATCAGGAAAAAATGCTGCAGAAATGCTGAAAGATGACAGCAACAGAATTATAAAAAAGGGTCTTCTGGCCAGTGTCCATGTCTGGCCATTGTCCGTGTCTGGCCATTGTCCGTGTCTGGCCTTTGTCCGTGTCTGGCTGCTGTCCGTGTTTAGCCGGGGTCCCTGTCTGGCCGGTGTACGTTTCTGGCTGCTGCACTGGGACAGCGCGGAATTATAGTAGACAGCACTATTCCACACAATAGTATATTAAGCCCTGCTCACACTACGCTCTGCAGTGCGTCCGGGGGCTCTGCCTGAATCCCCCTAAAATAGGATTCACATAAATCCCCTATGGGGCCACAGACGGCACTGACACCAGCAGAGATCAAATGATTTTGATTTTTTTCTGAAATTGATTTATTTTCTTAGGCCGGGTGCACGTGATCAGGAATTGGCAGCGCTTTGGACGCAGCACATGTCCGCTGCCGGATATTGAACGCAGGTGACTCCTCTGTCATCATTGAACCATGAAGATTCACAGTGTCCAATACATTGTACGGGTGAAATTTATTGTGTCTCCGCAAGATAATTAGACATGTTACGATCTGGAAAGACGTGCCGCTTGTCCGTCTCTATGGGTGATCCGTGGGCGTCTGTGGACCATAATGGGTATGGGATTTCTTGAGATCCCATCCACTATGCTGTAACATCTGGACACTGCACAAGTGCACAGCGTCCAACCCGCAGCGATTACTGACCGTGTACACCGACCCTCAGAGTCTGTTTGTGTTTTTTCGTCTAAAAGTGTCCACTTTTCTGTGGCTGTTGGAACAGACAGACACGTTCAGAGAAAAAACATCACATGTAGGATTCATGTGAGCTCCATTCCTGTCATTGCAATCTATGGCTCTATAGGACATTCAGGCAGAACGCTCCGGGTGCAGTAAAGAAAGAAAGTGTGAACAGGACCTAATGTAAGACACAGGCATTAGACATACCGTTTTTTTCAGATAATAAGATGCACTTTTTTCCCCCAAGATTTTGGGGGAAAAAAGGGGTGCGTCTTATAATGCAGATATACCTGGAGCAGGGTCCCAGGGTCTCCGCAGGCCGCAGGCTGTGATGAATTGGTGATTACATGTGCGGCGCGCTGCTGCAGGTGTTCAGTGCTGCCGGTATATGTTGCTGCGGGGGCTTTGCTGACATTTTGTGAACGGCCTGATCCCCCGCAGTTGCATGGTTTCCTATGGGGCTGACTTCGGGAAAATGGCTGCCGGGGGTGGCGCATGCGCAGATGGAGATCTCAGCACCAAGATCTTGGGAGATGAGATTTCAGTGCTGAGATCTCATCTCGTGAGATCTTGGTGCTGAGATATCCATCTGCGTATGCGCTGCCCCCGGCAGCTAAATTTTCCATGAGTCCACCCCATAGGAAACCATGCAACTGGGGAGGCACGGTTGCTCAGTGGTTAGCATTGCAGCCTTGCAGCACTGGGGTTCTGGGTTCAAATCCCACCAAGGACAACATATGCAAGGACTTTGTATGTTCTCCCTGTGTTTGCGTGGGTTTCCTCTGGGTACTCCAGTTTCCTCCTACATTCCAAAGACAGGGAATTTAAATTGTGAGCCCCATTGGGGACAGTGCTACTAATGTCTGTAATGTGCTGTGGAATTAATGGCGCTATTATAAATGGGTAAAAATAAATAAACTGCGGGGGGCTCTGACCTTTCACAAAATGTCGTCAGAGCCCCTGCAGCAATGAACATGCGCAGCACCGAACACCTGCAGCGATGCATCGCACATCCGAACACCCCCTCATCCCAGCCTGTGGCCTGCAGCAATTCTCCACTCTTGCCTCCTTCAGCAGCGAGCCTGGGACCCCGCTTCACTGCAGCCACCACCCCAGAAAGCAATAAGACACATGGATTATAAGAAGCACCACCATTTTATTAAAAAAAAATTCCCTATCTTTCTCCTCAAAATTTGGGGTGCGTCTTATAATCCGGAGTGTTCTATAATCCGCAAAATTAGGTAAACTACTGATTCCTATTATGGCGACACTACAATTGCAGAACTATATATGCAGCATACATAAACAGATACTGTACGCACTATACATGTACACACATTATATATACTTAATAAATATAGAAACACACACTATATACTGTATATACAGTGTGTATAAGCACATATATAAGGTATATACACACAGAAACATTCCGTTTATATACAGTATGCTCATATACAGTTTATATATATTTACACAATATACTGCACACATGCAGTATACATATATAATATACAGATACTGTACATACTATATACTATATGTACATACAGTATATATATATATTATATAAATATACACACATGCACCAGAGATATACACAATCATACTATATACTGTATATATGTACACACATACTATATACTGTACACATATACAGACACACACTGTATGCTGCACGTGTACACATACAGATACACATATACATGTATACTTACCAGGTTGTACCGATCCATTCTCAGGACAGTGCTAGGAGCAGCCATGATGAGGACTCAGGAGGAGATGACACAGACACACAGGGCTGCAGGCATCTGGGCCGCCTCTGACCTCTACCTCTGTCTGCTGTGCTATAATCGGCCCCTCTCCCTCACTCTCAACTTCTAACCTGACTGCAGGGAGAAAGAGAGAGGGGGATTTGCGAGAGACGCTTCGGGACTACAAGGGATGCACAGCGTTATTCACTGCAGTACAACCTCTGGGAACTTCATAAAGGGGAAGCATATGCAGGGGGCCCCCTTTGTGGGTGGGTGCCCCAGACATCTGCCTAGTCTGCCTGCCCCAAACGCCGCCGGCCCTGCCTGGAGGCTACACACAACGCAAACCTAACTCCACCATCAGGAGCTCTAGTGAAAACCAGGTAGCTGCTTAGAAACTCCTCTCTTGGGGAAACCAAGTTGGTGGTACTGTGGGTCCATGATCCACGTGTATGACTAGCATGATTAACATGATGTGATTTGATTAATCGATGATATATTGCAGCCCCTTAATAGCTGCCATATAATATATATGTTCACACAGTGCAAGCGAAGAGGGTCAGTATTAAACCCCTCATTGTTCATTTTGCAACTAATACCAAAATCTGAATTTCAAACTTGAGTGTCACTGAAGCCAATTTTTTCTTTTTTTTTTTAAGATAAATCTCCTAAATCCTGACAGTTAAACACAATTATTTATCTACCAAAGTGTGGGCATTGGTTACACATATTGTAGCCCATTTCATTGCTTTAATAGTATAATATTAGATGTGTACACAGTACACCTGAATACAGTGGCCAATTGCAGGCGCTTGCTATTGGGACATGATTCTAACTAGAATGTGGCTGTGTTTCTTACTCCAGTAATATAAAAGAGCTCTTTTTATTATTTTAATACCAATTTTAATTGTCTACTTTAGAAACCGTTCACCCCACGACTTTAATGCCCGCTGTTGCAGCAAGTTAGTTTCCAGTCGTGAACTTACAGTACATGTAGCAACTTCGCAGCCTGGTGTTTTTGGTTTCCTTAAATGATGTTCTAGTTTGGTTAAATGGGGAGGAGAGTCAAAATTTAAAAAGCAAATAAATAAAAATGATCTCAAATAAAAATCAATAAAAAAAATAAAATCAACAAAAGGTTACTATTTTGCAACTCTTGTAACAATTGAAGATCCCACAACTATACTTATAGCTGTTGCCGCGCAAATGACTTTGTGTGCATGCACTTATGCAGCAGCCTCTTCAAGGTCAAGAATTTTTTGGTAAGAAATTTATTAAAGATGGAGAACATTAAACCAAATATATCGCCCCCCCCACCAACAAAAAGTGAAACAGAGCAACAACAACAAAAAGCTATTTATCCATTTCAAAATTCTATTCTATTTTGACAAAGGTTCACCAAATCACCATACTGTGGCATGAGCAATGGATGTGGCAAAGCAATAAAAAAAAAAACAGTATCACAGATAGGAATGAGTTAGCCGCTTGCCGCAGTGCCAATTACTGGCAGTTATTGGAGAGGAAGCATAGGGCATAATCCCAATCATAGCAGGATGATAAATACCGGAGAAAAAAAGCAGCATAAGATGATATGCAGATAAAAATATCAATACATTTTATTGAACATCATATAAAGTGCACATAGCCATAACAATAAAGTGCCAATCAAAATGCTGATAGCACACACCCAGGGCAACCCACCCCTCCCAGAAAGATGGAAATACTCCAGGTAAGAGACCCCATATGAAACCAAATATCCTGAGTACTAAATCCCATATATAAGCATTATGCCTAGTGGCTAAGTAGATCAGAAATGTAGCAAGCATATTACATGTAAGAGGGTGAAAATTACACATTGTGGTGTAGTGACCACTGTGTCCGCTAGGGGGCACTGTGTGGATGTCCCAGGAGACAGGATGAGTGGCAGGATGCTGAATGATCGTTATGTATCCCAAGGTGGGTGGCCTTGGGATGAAGACTTGTCTATGTGTTGATCAGCAGTGATACTGCTGAGGTTCTGTTTCAATGTCTTTGGGAAGTCTTCAGGTAATTGGAGAGATGGGCGGAACTAGTTACCTACAAATCCACCTAGGGGTGTGTTTAAGAACGCCATAGTAAAGTGGATGTGTGTGAAGGACCTGTGGTGAGATCATAGCCATGTGATCTGGTGGGCATGGCTACGCATCATATATGGTGACCAGGGTAGGTCACATGAGTGAATGCTTGGACCTGGTTGGTCCGTTTTGGAAGGTCTCATCTGGGAAGATGGGGGCTGCCTTCTGACAGCAAGTGAACGCTGTGTTTAATGGCTGCAAGTGCCTGATAGTTCCCTGGAGGGAATGGACATCTGCAGTGTGGTAAAGCAACCATGAGGCAACCCTGAGAGGGTGAGATAACTGTGAGGCTTGATAGCCTGCGTACTGGACACTGCATAACCTGTGTGACCATAGGGATAACAGAGGGAAGCTCTGTCATGAACGTTACGCTATGGATATGAACTTTCTATTGCTTTGATGGTTTACGATGCCTGAATAAACTGCATGGACTGTGATTGTTTTATGGAAAACCCGTGCCGGATCTGGTTATTTTGGCTGCCTAGCGAGTATCCCCTACCCGCATAACAAGTGCTACCTTACAATTGGTGGAGAAATGCAAAGGGCAATATTGTAATCTTGTTGCTAGGGGCAATGGATGAGGACTGCAAAACTCGGTTGCTAAGGGCAACGGTTTCCAACAGCACATGTAGCAGTGCTGGCAACGCTGAGCCTGGAGGGCTGACGGTTGTGAAAGCCGTGTGATGTACTGACCGGGGTCAGAGAAAGAGACTGGTGATTGCTACAGGGTGCCTCTGTGGTTAAGAGGTACCCGAGAACCAGTGTGGCTGACACACGTAAGAGACAGGAGACTGTGTTGTACTGACCGGGGTCACTGAGAAAGACTGTGTACCTGGAGGGTTCAGTGTGTGTGGTCCTGGTGGGTCAGTGAGAAAGACCTTGGACCTGGTGAGGCATGAGTGTTGGACAGTCTCAGGCAGAGACGGATGTCCTGAAGAGCACCCACTGAGCTCCTGGACCTGGTGAGGCCGGTGTGTTGGGAGACCCTGGGAGGAGGGTCGCTCCCTGAATAGCACCCGGTGCGCCCTGTGTGCTGGACGGTCTCAGGAGGAGATGGGCGTCCTGAATAGCACACAGACAGGACATGTGAGTTTTGTGTTCCATGTGTTTTTTTTTCTTTTCCCTTTCAAGTCAGCTTGCGGTGGCTCAGTAGGGGTCAAGAAGGTGACAAGCGGCTTGCTGTAACTCGGCAGGGTTACGAAAGTGACAACTGGCTTGCTGTAACTCGGCGGGGTTACGAAGGGGACAAGCGGCTTCCTGTAACTCGGCGGGGTTACGAAGGTGACACCAGCAGCTGTGTGTGAGCTGCAGCCGGAGGTGTCGGAGATTGGTGACAGCAGAAGCTGTGGTGGTGCCAGCAAGGACTTGTGTGGTATCGTACTTGAAGGGCCAGAATGGGCCCAAGAGATAAACTGTTGTGTGTGAACTGTGGTCTAAGGAGATCAGTAGAAAGGACATGGGGAAATCCCGAAAGGGGGCAGTGGCCCAAATCGGGGTGGTAGCCCAAAAGGGGGTGGAGTCCAGAGGGGGGCGGTGACCACTGAGCTGATTTGCTCGAGAACCTTAAAAGGTTCGATGTATTGCGGCGCGAACTTGGTGGACTCGGCCCGCAGCTTGATGTTTCGAGCAAAGAGCCACACCAAGTCGCCGGGGAAAAAGGTTGGAGCGGGTCGCCGATGTGTGTCGGAGGATGCCCTCATTCTTTCTTTAGAGGCACGAATAGCATCCTGAGTGTGATCCCAAGTGTCTCGAGCCTCCACTGCCCAGTCTGCCACCCTGGAGTAAGTGGAGGACACTGGCATCGGTACAGGGATGCGCGGATGTTGGCCGTAATTTAGAAGGAACGGAGTCTGACCAGTGGAATCAGCCACTGCATTATTCAGGGCAAATTCAGCCCATGGTAGCAAGGATGCCCAGTTATCCTGCCTGGCAGAGACGAAATGCCGCAGGTACTTGACCAAGGTTTGGTTGGCTCTCTCCACCAAGCCGTTCGTCTCGGGATAGTAAGCGGCGGACAGGTTTAGCTCAATGCTGAGAAGGCTGCAGAGCTCCCTCCAAAACTGGGACGCGAACTGGGGACCTCGATCACTAACAATTTTGTCTGTCATGCCATGCAGACGGAATACATGTTTTATGAACAATGTGGCAAGACCATGAGAGGAAGGCAACCGTGTGAGTGGCCCCAGATGCACCATTTTTGAAAAATGGTCGGTGACCATCCAGATGACTGTACTGCCACCAGACTTGGGCAGGCCAACCACAAAATCCATGCCAACCATCTCCCAAGGTCTATCCGCCACCGGCAGAGGATACAATAACCCAGCCGGCCTCTGTCTAGAGGACCTGTTCCGTGCACACGAGACGCATGTTTGTATGTATTCCTTAGTGTCTCAAGCCATGTGCGGCCACCAATACGACCTTGCCAGGATTTCTGTAGTCCGCTTATTGCCAAAGTGACCACCCACCCTGGATGCGTGTGCCCAGGCGAGAACCTCTGGCCGTAGCTGAGGAGGCATAAAGGTCTTGCCCGGTGGCACTGACTCAAGAGCAACTGGAGCCACGGTCATAAAGCTCTCCGAAGGGAGAATTAGCTGTGGCTCAGCCTCCCCTTCTTCCGCTGAGACCACCAAGCGCGAGAGAGCCTCTGCACAGACGTTCTCTCCAGAGAGATAGTGCAAGGTGAAGCGGAAGCGGAAGAAGAAGAGCGACCACCTAGCTTGAAGAGAGTTCAAGCGTTGGGTCGTTTGTAAATAGATCAGATTTTTATGGTCCGTATACACCTGGAAGGGAAACCGTGCTCCCTCCAGGAGATGTCTCCACTTGGAAAAGGCCAGCTTCATTGCTAGCAGCTCCCTGTCCCCAATGGAGTAATTCTTCTCCGCCGGTGAGAAGGTCTTAGAGAAGAAGAAGCAGGGATGCTTCCGACCTTGAGCATCCTTCTGGAAAAAGACTGCTCCTGCACCGACGGAAGAGGCATCTACCTCCAGGATAAATGGTTTATCCACATCGGGACGGTGTAAGATGGGAGCGCCAGAAAAATGGGATTTTAGAGATGAGAAGGCCTTGGAGACGTGTTCAGACCAAGCGTTAGGATTAGCTCCTTTCTTTGTGAGAGCAACCAAAGGAGCTACCAGTGTGGAGAAGTGAGGTATGAACTGGCGATAATAGTTGACGAACCCTATGAAGCGCTGCACCTCTTTGAGTGAGTGTGGTTCCTGCCAGTCCATTACCGCTTGCAGTTTGGCCGGATCCATAGCCAGCCCCTGGGCCGAGATGATGTAGCCCAGGAACGGCAAGGACTCCTGCTCAAACTGGCACTTCTCCAGCTTGGCGAAAAGAGAGTTCGCCCGCAGACGGTCGAAGACCCTGCAGACGTCTCTCCGGTGGGAGGTTAAATCTGGCGAGAAGATGAGGATGTCATTAAGATAGACAACCACCGAGGTGGAGAGCATATTGCGGAAGATGCCTTTGACGAAATCCTGGAAGTCAGCAGGCGCATTACAAAGGCCGAAGGGCATGACCAGATATACGTAGTGGCCATCCCTGGTATTAAAGGCTGTCTTTCACTCGTCTCCTTCGCGAATGCGGATCAGGTTGTACGCCCCCCGTAGATCTAATTTTGTAAAGATCCGGGCCCCTCGCAACCTGTCAAATAGCTCAGGGATCAACGGGAGAGGGTATTTGTTTTTAACTGTTATGGCGTTGAGACCTCTGTAGTCAATGCAGGGACGTAACTCTCTGCTCTCTTCTGCACGAAGAAGAACCCTGCACCAGCCGGCAACCCCGACTTTCTGATAAAACCTCGAGCCAGGTTCTCCCGGATATATTGAGACATAGCCTCTGTCTCAGGGAGTGACAGCGGATACACACAGCCTCTAGGAGGTTCCGTGCCTGGCAGAAGATCTATCGGGCAATCGTAAGGACGGTGCGGCGGGAGCGTCTCCGCAGATTTTTTAGAGAAGACGTCCGCTTACTGGTGGTAAGATTTAGGAAGCGCGGAGAGATCCGCGGGCACTTCAGTGGAAGCCACCTGAACACTGCCCCTCAGGCACCTTCCCTCACAGTCCTTGTTCCAACCCAGTTTATTCCCCGAAGCCCAATCAATATGAGGGGAGTGACAACGGAGCCAGGAAACTCCGAGAAGCACCTGGTCGATGCCATCTGGCAAAATAAACAAGGACAGAATCTCACGATGAGAGGGTGAGATTGAGAGCCCTAGTGGGGCTGTCTGGTGGGTCACCTGAGATGGTAAAGGTGCACCATTAACCACCCTGATGGCCAGAGGTTGGGGCAATAACACAAGTGGAATAGCGTGTTTCTGGGCGAAGGTCGAGGACATAAAGTTCCCCTCAGCCCTGGAATCCACGGTAACCTCTACCTTCCAGGTGGAGGCCCCGCTATCTAAGGTCCTTCGGAATACCAGTTTGGTAGAAAAAGGTTTCAGATTTGTCTGACCACCACGTACGACCACTGGACGTGATTGTTTTTCCGACCGCAGAGGACACATGCTAGCCAAGTGACCAAACTGCCGGCACTGGTAACAACTTGCGGAGCTTCGCACCGGACATGGCTTGGGGCCGGCGCGAGACACCTCCATAGGTTCGGAGGATGTAAGCTCCTGAGCGGGAGATCTTAGCGGCTCGGTGAACGTGGGAGCCAAGTTAACCCTTTGTCTGGATTGCGCACGTTCCAGCCCGTGCTCCGTAAACCGAAGATCAATGCGGGTCCTCCAGACTTGTGGGGACCTCTCTGGTTGCAAGAGCATCTTTGACATGCTCTGCTAACCCTCTCCAAAATACAGGGATGAGTGCTTTATCAGGCCACTCTAGTTCCGAAGCCAATGTCCGGAATTGGACGGCATAATGGCTGACCGAGAGAGACCCCTGTGTTAGGGCCAATAATTGGAGAGAGGTGTCGTGCGTGATCTGTGGTCCCAAAAATACCTGCTTCAGAGCCGCGAGGAACTGAGCAGCGCCCTGAACCACGGGATCATCACGCTCCCACAATGGCGTAGCCCACTCTAATGCCCTGCCAGATAAAAGAGAAACAATAAACCCCATTTTAGCCCACTATGTAGGGAACCATGCAGCCAGTAACTCAAGCTGGATAGAGCACTGACTCACGAATCCCCTACAGATGGCGCTGTCACCCGAAAACTTGTCGGGGAGTGGGAGGCGAGATATTGTCAGCATAGGCGTGAGTGTGGGCACGCGTGAGACAGCCTCTGTGACTGCCTGAGCAGCGGCTACCGTAGCATTTGCAGCTGAGGTGGAGCTCTCGATAGCCACCAACCTGCTCTCCAGCTGCCGAATGTACCGCTGCAGCTGCTGCAGGTCCGCCATTACTAGCTAGACCCTGGCGCTAGTATAATGTTAGGGATGGCAGAACACACTAAATATAAATAATAGGAAGTGTGTTCGCCGCCAGAGGTCCACCATGCAGTCGGTGTAACAACCGCTGCTGAGTAATGGCAGACTCGCAATATGGCGGTATACTGCGCTCGGGTTAAACGTTACCCGAGGTGCACAGAGCGGACTCTGTTAAACTCACAGAGGCACTTTTTTATAAATAAAGCATAAACGCCGAGCCTGTTAGCTTCACAGGTCTCAGCTGGCTTGCACACAAGGTATATGGTCACAGGACACAGCCCAAGGCAGAGGTCCGTGTCCGACTTGACCTACCGTGCGTGCGGCGTCGCTACCGCGGACGCTGGTAAGTGCTGCTACCTGAAGCGTGGCAGTTACTACTACCGCTGTACGACAGTGCCGTGAGGTATAACACTATTGGACGCTAGTGTAGCGGTGCAGTATGCACTGTGGCGTATGTCTTGCCACTGACTGGCGCTGACTATAACTCTAATTCCCTAACCACATACATAATATCAGAGGGAAGGGGTTTCAAATGAGTCAGTCACCAGAATCATACATCCGTCACCATTCACACACAGCAAGTATAGTCTATACTAGTGCATGGCCGAGCGGTCATGCGGGCCTTTTATAGCCATGCGCTTCCGGGACCTTCCAGACCTCTGAGATGGGCCAATCAGATCAGGAGAAGGACCTGAGCACATGATCCCCGATCTCCACTGGGAGATCGTCTCGTGGGCATGCCCAGTAGCGCAGCGAGAGGACTTAGCCTCTGGAGTGGTTTCCTGCAAAGCAGGTTGCGCTACCATTGCTGCTCCAGAGGTGGCAGCAACATCAAGACCCAGAGAGCTGGTCTGAGCAGGGCACCTGGATCGCCGAGATTGCTGTGCAGGTCCCTGAGCGGTCGGAAAGGAATGGGAGACCGCTGGATGTATGGCTCCGGATTCCTGCTGTGCAGCTGCAGGAACCTGATGCCTAACAGTAGTGATGCGACACGTGCTGGCCAAAAGAGAACAAGATCATGAGATACAGTTGATAAAAGAGACAGTGGAAGCACTTCTCGAACGAGAAAGAGTCCTGAGACAAATGGCCGAGCACAGGGTGGAGGGGCTTGAGAAAGAAGTCTTGGAGCTCAGAGGTTACCTGTCCACCTTGCAAAGTGTGAACAAGACCCTTAGGGAAGAGATGGATGAACTCAGAGGAGTAGTAAAAGGTCTTCTGTGGGAGAAGAGCTTGGATGAAGATGTACAGTGGCCGGGGCCGAGTGATAACAAGACGGAACTACCAGTACCCATCTTTGCAAAGGGTCGTGAAGAGATAAAATCTCATGAAGTTGGTGAGCTAAGAACTGAAGAAGACAGTCGCCCGGTCGAGTCAACTGTAGGGAGGGAAGTGTCCATGGTAAAGCCAGAGCCTTCTGTCCAGAAGAGAGCAAGACCACAACCTTCAAATCTGTGATCGAGGTATCCAAAGACATGCAAGAAGCCTGTGCTGAGGGAGGTGTGCATGAGGCTTTCAAAGAGGCGGTCAAGGCATGTAAGGTGCACTAGGCACATGAGAATCGACAGTTGGTGATAATATCAGCCAGGGAAGATACAGGAAACCAGGTAGGTGTCCTGAAAGAGATGCATTTACAATGTCTCCATGCCAAACAGTTGGTCAGGCGGAGTAATATGAAAGCTGCTCGACGCCTAGAGATAGCAAGGGAGGCTATGGATCGGCTGGGTTTGCGGAAAGATGTAGTTCCGGTACCCAAAGGTCTGATTGGGAGAATCATCGGAAGACTCGGGAAGGTAATGCAAGACCTTGTAAATATCTCCGGCGTGGTGAGGGTGAGGCTGAGGATCCCTCCTGATGATGATGACCAGGTAACCAGTAAAGAGGCCATGGTTCCCATCATGGTGGTTGGCTCCATGGAAAGCCTGAGAAACTTTCGGATGCTCTTGGAGTATCGAGTGGGGTAGCTGCAAGAGATTGAACAGTTGAGGCTGGACCGTCTGCGGATCAATAAGGAAGTACGGAACACCAGGTGGCGGCCGCCTGCAACCTAAGATGTAAGGACCCGAAGGGTTCCTCCACGTAGTGACATGGCAGATGGCCGAAGAATGTCAGCAAGTGGCAGTGCGATGGGCAGTACAAGGCTGAGAGACCTTAGGCCCTGTGAGACTAAGCAGTGTCTGATGACGCAGACAGACCGTGACTGGAGGGTCAAAGACCAAGACCAATATTCTGACCGCTGGGGGCAGGGGAGGCCTAATGTAGGGATGAGGCTGTATGACAGATGGAGACGGTTCTCTCGACCTGTGGGGCAAGGTGTAATGAGTGCCCGGTCTCGAGATCCCGGGGTAATGCTGTGTGTTCAACCCCATAAGTTTGAACAGAGGGGGGGAGGTATGTGGTGTAGTGACCTCTGTGTCCGCTAGGGGGCACTGTGTGGATGTCCCAGGAGAGAGGATGAGTGGCAGGATGCTGCATGATCGTTATGTATCCCAAGGTGGGTGGCCTTGGGATGAAGACTTGTTTATGTGTTGATCAGCAGTGATACTGTTGAGGTTCTGTTTCACTGTCTTTCGGAAGTCTTCAGGTAATTGGAGAGATGGACCAGTTACCTACAAATCCACCCAGGGGTGTGTTTAAGAACGCCATAGTAAAGTGGATGTGTGTGAAGGACCTGTGGTGAGGTCATAGCCATGTGATCCGGTGGGCGTGGCTACACATCATATATGGTGACCAGGGTAGGTCACATGAGTGAATGCTTGGACCTGGTTGGTCCGTTTTGGAAGGTCTCATCTGGGAAGATGGGGGCTGCCTTCTGACAGCAAGTGAACGCTGTGTTTAATGGCTGCAAGTGCCTGATAGTTCCCTGGAGGGAATGGACATCTGCAGTGTGGTAAAGCAACCATGAGGCAACCCTGAGAGGGTGAGATAACTGTGAGGCTTGATAGCCTGCGTACTGGTCATTGCATAACCTCTGTGACCACAGGGATAACAGAGGGAAGCTCTGTCATGAACATTAATGCTATGGATATGAACTTTCTATTGCTTTGATGGTTTATGGTGCTTGAATAAGCCACATGGACTGCGATTGTTTTATGGAAAACCTGTGCCGGATCTGGTTATTTTGGCTGCCTAGAGAGTATCCCCTACCCGCATAACAAGCGCTACCTTACAACCTATTAATGGACAAATGTCACATGGGTCGCCCTCCCAGGGCTGTGGGGTACTCGGTACCGGGCCGGTGTCAGGGGGAGAATGTGTCACAGCGGTGGCGGTGACCCGGTCTGTGGCCCTGGGCGCCCAATATCAATGGGATGGTGGATTTTGTGGTTAATGGAATAGTTCGTGATGCCACCTGTGGTGTGTGGCAAGTAAGATGTTAAGCCAACTCTGCTTGCCGATCCGCTGGGACTGATGGTGTGATGCAGCAAAGATGGTGTAGCTCCCCACAGGTGGAGCTGTAGTCCCAGGGCAGTGTAGGTGCAATGGATCTGGAGAAGTGCAGGATGGTGTGGGTGCTGGTACCCAGATGTAGCGGTGCTGAAGGTGTTAGCGCACAAATCAATGGAGCACACCAGAGCTGCAGTTTCAAAGCTTTACTCACAGTTCGTGGTACACACTGGTGCCCGCCTCCGTGCCGTGTCCTCCGGGGTAAAGACTCAATCAACCTCCCGGGCAAGTCAGGACTCTCCTCTCCAACACTCCGCCAACATGTACCTTCCTGAACGACTCTGCCAATGCGCCTTCTGGTGTGAAGCACTCCAGTACTTAGTTACCCTGGAATACCTCCTGTCTAGATGTTCCTAGAGCTCTACTTGTATGACAGACAGCTGTAGCCTGCTTGGGGATGCTCCTGGATCCCGGCTCTCTATCCGTGTTGCTGTTGTGTCCCAAGTCTTGGATGGGAGTAGTGCATTTATAGCCAACTACTCCACCGGTGTCTGCTGCAGAACCGTAAGTGTCCATACAACCTCGGGGACCGGGCCCCGGCCTTGCGCTGAGAACCTATAGGCAGGGTTCCTATCCAACCCACTCCTCCTCTCTGTTCTCTACTCCTTCGTTCCATATTTGTCTCTCCTTCATATGGATGCTTAGGTTACAGGTCTACGTCTCGCCACCTTTCTTACTTTCCCGTGCCAGCTGGCTCAGGTCACTGAGGCAGCTGCAGCACTCCTTCCTCCATCCCTTCTTCCAGGGATCCCCACTCCTCACTGAGTGGCTTCCTACTCCGCAGACCTTCTGTCAGACTGACCTGACCTGTAATTCTAAACCTTCCCAACCTTTTATATGGATCTAAACTCCACCCACCTCCCAGCACATCTCGTGTTACGAAGCAAGGACCCACGAAAGGTGCTCTGCTACCCTCTATGCATGGAGCTGCAATCTGGGCCTTTGCTGAACTATCCTGTGTGCGGATGCAGGTGTTGGAGTGTGGAAAGGAGCTCCCTACTTACCAGGATGGTGGGGCACGACACCTTAGGAGAAGGTGCAGTACCTCTGTGGCGACTGAGCCTCAGGGGCACCACATCACATACCACTCATATACATATATATTGGACCATGTCAGGGCCAACTGCAAAAAAGCATGCTAAGAAACAACTAACAAGCAGTCAAAAGGTCAACCAGGGGGGCAACCAGACAGGGGTGAGCAGGAAGTACATTCATCAGAGGAGTTTGAAGATACACAGCATAGATGACATGCATCAAATAGATCCTCTAGAGAAAAATCAGCTTTTTCTGTCATCAGCTCTGGAGCAAGTAATGCCATGGGTGGGTGTGCAGGATTCTTATGTGTAGGAGTTCTTTGGCACTTCACCACCAGACAATTATTTGGCAATCTGCAAGCTCTACAAGAGGAAAATAAACAGTGAACATCTAGGCTCAAATAAACTAGGAACTACTGCTCTCCATCTGCTGGCTAATATTCAGAGCAACCCTCAAGTTGTCATTCTCCCTTTCTTGTCACACTCATCTTTCTGTCAGCCAAGATGCAAACCTAAAAAATTGTTCACCTGCAGAATTTAACTTTATTCCTGTCAGCTTCTGACTTTGAGTCAATAGGGTGCATTTGACATGGATTAAGTCATTGCTCGGTGCATAGTGTGCAGCGGCTAAAGCCGCACCCCTTGCATTGACTGACAACTGTCTCCAACGCAGGCCAGCTCTCAGTGTGGGCACTGGGCAGATTCAAAATGCTATGAACCTGCAAATTAACTCCATATATGCAGATTAATAGCAATTTTTACATCACAGGTAACCTTTAAGCACAACCTGGTCATTGTCATCATCACTACCATTGTCACCATTCTTCTATACTGCATGCTGTACAAGAATATAACTCATCCTCATTCTCCATCGCAATCGCAAATATCCATCCACAATTGCTTATTGACTCACCATGTGTGTGCTCCCAATCATCTGCTGGTATGCCAACTAAGCTCATACCTTGTCAAGTTGCATGACATGGAGTGATGCAACCACGACAAGGGCCGCTTACTCAGCCAGAACTGTGGCTGTGGCCAGCATTGTTTGCGGGTCAGCAGCTCACAGAGAAGGCAATAGATGCCTAGCCTGGACCTTTTTTGACACCACAAAGGATGAGCCACCTCATGTCATGTTTACTGCAAAATTTGCAAAAATCAGCTCAATTGAGGGAAAAAGTACAATAATTTGACTACTACATGAATGAACCTTCACATGCTCAATCAACATGCGTTACGCTGGCAATCACATTGCGATACAATGTGGACCAGCGGACCTCAACAACCTCAGCCACCCCATCAAATGCATCTGCTGCTTCTTTATCCTCCTCTGTTTCTGTGCCAACTATTGAGACGCAGGTCTTCGACCGCAGAACCTTGGGTTTTTTACCCGCTCTAGTCACGCTGACTGAGAGCCCACCGTCAGCTGTAACGGAAGATGATATGCCTGCTTTTTTTGACCGATCTCAGAGAACAACCACACCATGAGTTTCTCAATCCACCATAAAATCTCTGCCTGTACCTCACTAACAGTTAAGCAGTTTGTCTGGTTCACCATATTCTGCCCTTTCTCAGCACTGCAACCACCCCTCAGTCCCGCAGTTGTGGTCATGTAAAAGATTGTTTCCACTTTCACATGAAAAAGCTAAAAGGTTGAACTGTGGCGCCCCCAGGAGTATGGTCGCCACAATGGCATTACCTTCCTCCTAGGGAGTATGATGTCATGCCTGGAAGCAATGAAGGGTCTCTCTGACAGTTAATCTCTACATACAACACAGTTCCCACTCCAGGCCAGCAGAGGGAGCTCTGAACCAATACTAAGGGGAAGAGCTTCTCTCTGGGGGCCAGGAGGGGAAATTAGTCAGTTCTGTGAGGAGGACGAAGTGTGTGGACGTGGAGAGAGGAGCTGGGGGATTGAGCAGAGAGTTGAGGCTCATTCACAGCTGGAGCGCATGATCTGGAGCCTGGTCTCCAAGGTTGTATGGATACTGACGGTCCTGCAACAGAAACCAGAGGAATAGGAAGCTGAAAATGCTCTATTCCCATCTAAGACTCGGAGGCACAACAGCGACTTGTGAGCCAAAGGAGATAGAAGGCTACAGCTGTCTGCCATACGAGGTAGATCCAAAGGGAAGAAGGAGGAACGTCAGTGTAACATAGTACTACATGTATCTCAGGTAAGCGCTAGAGAGGAGACTACACAACCCATCTGATAGAGAGATTCCTAAGTTGCTTCTAGGCTAATCAGCTCCTGTGCCATCTGTAATCTGGACCCTGGACTGCACATACAAAGTAAAGGTAAAGAAACTCTACTTTGTTGTGTCCTTGCCTTCTTCCTGCAACTTCTTCAGCACTGCTACATCTCTGTGCCAGACACTGCACCCTCTTCCTCAACACCTATCCTCTTCAACTACTCTGCCCTGGGACTACAGTCCTGCCTGTGGAGGGCTACACCATCATTGCTGCACCCCACCATCTGTTCCAGAGGATCTGTCGGCAGCGTCGGTTTAACATCTTCATTGCTGAACACCACAGGTGGTGTCACGAATCATTCACTCATAAACTTTATTCCATCACTTCACCCCTTTTACATGGGCGCCCAGGGCCACGGACCGGGTCACCGCTGCTGTGACTTTCCCCTCTGAGGGACCGGCCCGGTACCGAGTACCCCACAGCCTTGGGAGGGCGACACATTTTGGCATCACGAACAGGATTTACAGAGCTCGGTGACCCCAGGTCCTGTGTGCCATAGACTGAGTTTTGTGCATTAGACTGTTTATGTCATTAGACTGTTTATGCTTGGCGCACGCGGGAAACCAAAAAGGCGGGCCGTCGTGGGCGGAGCCTGCCGAAGAGCGCGAAGAAGTGAAGTGCCGCGCAGGAAGAGACCAGCGCGGGAGAAGTGGGAGGAGTGGAGGCCTGCAGCCCCGATCATCCAGCCTGCAAAGCTGCAGCCGGTAAGCCTGCTCAACCCTGGGGCCTGGCTAACGTTAACTAGGGGGGGAAGAGAATGTCGGAGGCATGCGCCGATGCAGCGGCAGGCGCCCCCGCCAACACCTCAGCGCCGCAAGATGCAGGGCCCAACGCGGCTGCGGCTCCAATAGCACCCACCACAGCAGTCCCCAGAATGCCGCTGTCTATGCCTTACATACCGGGAGCAGCATGGCTACCACAGTATTCATGGGAGTCACATACCCTGAGTGACTTCAAAGAGAGACTGTGCAGTTTGTTAGAAGTGTATCCTCTGTCTGAAATCCAGAAGGTGAACATCCTTATTGGGCAGCTAACAGGTGCGGCACAGAGAGAAGTAAAATCCTGGCAGGATACTGATAAAGAGACTGTTAAAAGGATTCTGGCCAAGCTAAGAAGCACCTTTGACACCCGACTGCAGCTGAGATCAAGATGAGATTCTTTGCATGTAAGCAGAAAGCGCAGGACAGTATACGGGACTATGCTCTTAACCTGCAAGAGGTGCTGCGAGCCATCAAGCAGATTGATCCAGACAGTGTGAAAGATGGAGACAGACTGTTAAAGGAGCAGTTTATTGAAGGACTCTTATCCAGCACCCACAGAGCACAGCTGCGCATCATAGCCCTACAGAACCCTGATCTGGACTTTGCTGATTTCAAAGACAGGGCAATACGGGTGCTGCATGAACCAAATGTCAGCCGTCCAGCGCCCCCTAGGCGCCCAGCAATTACATACCACCAGGAAGCAACATCTTTCCCTTCCATCCCTGTGGAGGCTGATGCACAGACTCTGGACAAAAATCCATCTGCAGAACTGCGTCTTCAGGTCCAGGAGTTGACCAAGGGTAAGGCTGCACTTGCTAAAACCGTGCAGTCCCTGCAGGTATCCTCCAAGGAGATGATCCAGCTAAGATTCTGTTATTTAAACGAGCAACCCCTGGGGCAGCGGGACAACCCCCAGGAGTAGGACCACAAGGCCCAAAGAACTGGCGAGCCAAGTATGTTGGAGGGAGACAGTCCTCCCAGTGGTGATTGATGGCATCCCCATGAACGCTTTGCTGGACACTGGCTCCCAGGTGACAACTATGCCCTATATCCTTTACAAGCGGTATTGGGCTGATTCTGAACTTACTCGCGGCCCAAGTAATGAACTCACAGTAGTTGCCAGTAATGGTCAGTCTTTACCGCAAGTAGGATGTAAAGAGATTACTATTAAAGTGGGGCGAGTAGAGTTAAAGTCTCAAGGTCTGATAGTTGTAGATATTGATCGACGAGAATGTAACCCAATGATGACTCTTGGTACCAATGTGATTGAAAATTGTCTTTCCGAGGTTATTGTCTTGTTGCAACAGGTGGCTGAGACGGCTGGTTCCAGTGAAAAACGAGTCCTGCAGAAGGAGATCAGGGCCCTGATGCAAAGACAGCAGGTAGAACTCTCTGACGGAGAAATTGGCAGCGTCAGAGTGAGTGATTTTTTCTCAATTGCAATACCCCCCAGATGTGAAATGTTGATTTGGTGTCGGGCAGCAATAGGCCTCAGAGGAAAAGATTACCAGGCAATTATAGAACCAGTGTACTCTGATAGCAGGCCCACTGTCCTGACAGCCAGAGGGGTAGTTGATGTCCGCAAAGGGAGAGTACCTGTACGCCTCTTGAATTGTGGGGAGGAGGAGGCCACAATACCTCGGTATGCCACAGTTGCTAAGCTGCTTACTGTCAGTAACAATGCAATGCAGGCAGCAGAGCCCTTGGTCTCATCCGACCAGGTGGAGGACAATGGCTCTGTAAAGCAGCTGGAGGAATGGTGCCAGCAACTGCAGGTGGGGACTGACTCCACCCCTTCATACCAAAAGAATGGGTTTAACCGAGTGACTCAGGAATATGAGCAGGTATTCAGTAAACACCCTCTAGATTTTGGGAAGGCAAAAGGGGTTCAACACCATATCCCCACTGGAGATCATCCACCCATAAAAGAAAGGTACCGGCCTATACCCCAGGGCCCCAACACAATACCAGTGTGCCAAAGGTATGTTGCGGGAAATGAAGGAGGCTGGGGTGATCAGAGACAGTTGTAGCCCCTGGGCAGCCCTAATAGTCTTTGTGAAAAAGATGGTACCATGAGAATGTGTGTTGATTACAGAAAAATTAACAGCATTACACATAAGGATGCCAACCCATTACTCAGAATTGAAGAGTGATTAGCTGCACTTAAAACTGCTAACTATTTTTCCACCTTAGATCTCACTAGTGGGTATTGGCAGGTTCCAGTGGCAGAGGCAGACAAGGATAAAACAGCGTTTACTATCCCAATGGGTCTCTGTGAGTTCAACTACATGCCGTTCGGGCTCTGCACCACCCCAGGGACATTTCAACGGCTAATGGAGTGCTGTCTTGGACACAAGAACTTCGAGACAGTCCTGTTGTACCTTGATGATGTCATTGTTTTCTCCAAGACTTATGAAGACCATCTGAAACACCTGCCTGAGGTGTTTGAAGCCTTGTCCAACTTTGGCCTGAAAGTGAAGCCTTCCGAATGCCACCTACTGAAGCCCAAGGTACAGTACCTCGGTCATGTAGTGAGTGCAGAAGGTGTGGCACCGGATCCTGACAAAGTCACAGTCATCCGGGACTAGCAGAAGCCCTGCAACCTCCATGAAGTACGTCGACTCCTCGGGCTGGTAGGCTACTACCGAAGGATCATCAAAGGCTTCACTGAGCTAGCCACTCCTATGCAAAATCTTCTTGTGGGTCAGCCCAAGAAGGCCATAAAGCAGAGTCCTACATTCGAATGGAGTGAGGAGCTGGAGAGGTCCTTCACTCGACTGAAGATGGCTCTCACAGGAGATGAAGTTCTGGCCTACCCAGATTATGACCAACCCTTTGTGTTGTATTCTGATGCCAGGAACATGGGACTTGGAGCAGTACTGTCATAGGTACAGAATGGCAAAGAAAGAGTGATCTCCTACGCCAGCAGGAAGCTTTATCCCACTGAAAGGAACCCTGACAACTACAGTTCCTTCAAGCTGGAGTTCCTCGTCATAGTCTGGGCTGTGACTGAACGATTCAAGCATTACCTAGCTTCAGCCAAGTTTGCCATCTTCACGGACAACAACCCATTGACTCACTTGGAAACTGTAAAGCTAGGTGCACTGGAGCAGCGATGGATGGCTCGGCTGTCTAACTATGAATTCACTATCAAGTACCTAGCAGGGCACAAGAATGCCAATGCTGATGCACTGTCCAGAATGCCTAATCTGCCAGATGCAGGAGAAGACCCTGAGGCACTTGAAGAAATCGAGTTACCTGCCTTCCACCAGCCAATTGCAGCCCAACGTGCCCAAGGAGTGAGAAACAGACGATCTGGTTTGAAAGAGGCCACTCTAAATCCATTGCCTCATCATGACTGGGCAGAAACGCAGGATAGCGACCCCACAGTCTGCCTGGTGAAGGAGCTACTGTCACAAGCTGGCTCACGCCCAGAGTCGGATGCTCCTGAAGAAACCCAGCAGTTGTGGAAGGAAAGAGGCAGGCTGTTCCTCTATGAGTGAAAGCTGTGCCGGAGGAGTATCAATGCCCGCACTCATGAGTTGGTCTGGCAAGTGGTAGTCCCAAAGAGGGAAGCACAATGGTCTTGGAAGCATACCACAATGGAGCTGGACACTTCGGATGGAAGAAGTTGGAGGCCTTGCTCCGAGAGAGATTCTACTGGGCTGGTATGAGGAAGGCCATTGAAAATTGGTGCCGGGAGTGTGGACAATGCAACCTGCGCAGAAAGGACCATAACAGCCAGCGAGCTCCTTTGCAGCCAATAATAACCAAACAACCACTTGAGTTGGTTGCCCTGGACCATGTGAAGCTGGTCCCAAGTCGTTCAGGCTACATTTATGCTCTTACCATCGTTGACCACTACTCGAGATTCCTGTCAAGGATCAAACAGCCAGTACAGCAGCCAGAGCATTCCAACAGCACTTTTGTTGATCACACGGATACCCCAAGCGAGTGCTTACAGATCAAGGTTCAGCCTTTGAGGCCAAAGTCTTCCAGGAATTCTGTAACTTGTATGGTTGCAAGAAGATGAGGACAACACCGTACCATCCACAGACCAATGGCATGTGTGAAAAGATGAACCAGGTGGTGATCGACCTACTGAAGACCTTGCCTTTGGAAGAGAGGAATCTGTGGCCAGAAAAGTTGCCAGATCTGGTAGACCTCTACAACCACATTCCTGTGAATTCCACCAACTGCACTCCAGCCTACCTAATGAGAGTGAGGCCTGGCAAGCTGCCTATTGATTTGGATATGGGAGTCCTTACACCTGAGGTGACGTCACCAGATGCTGACTGGGACACAGAGAGGCAGCAACAGTATCGATGAGTACAAAAGTGTGTAGAAAAGAGTCTAGCTCAGGCAAGACAAAAACAAGAAAGGCACTACAATCACCATGCACCTGCGGTTCCCTTGTCACCAGGAGAACAAGTCCTAAAAAGGAAGATGAGGATGCATAAATTAGATGACCAATGGGAAGCTGAACCCTCCACCATCTTACCATCAAACTTCAATAACACCAAGGTGTGCCTTATCAGTAAGGATGGAGGAGAAACCTCAGCAGCAGTATCAAGGGATCATTTAAAATTGTGCCCTGACCAGTTAAAAGAAAGAATGGAAGAGCAAAACAACATCCAACCCATAGAGGAAGAAGAAAAGGTCAGCACTGTACTTGGAGAATTCCCTGCAAATTGGACTCGAGCAAATAATGCCATAGTGGTGCCAGTTTTGACCTTTCCCCAACTGGTAGTACAAGAAGAAGTGACTCAAGAGAACTCTGAAAATCAGGAAGTTCAGGTAGCAGATGCCACACCAGCAGTGGAGCCAGAGAATCCTCGCCTTGCCAGTGGTGAATCTTTCATACCCATGGTGAGTCTAACAGTCCGTAGACAGCTACTACCCAGTTTACCCACACCAGTGTTAGGCAGGTCTGTCCGTAGTACCCAAGGCATACCACCCCTTAGGTTTCGCATCTAAATAAGTTATGCAAATAATGTAAATGTTAACCTGTACATGTAAATATTTAATGTTTAAGTTTTGTGCCTACAGAGACTCTGTAAGAACCCCTTGTACATAGTTTATCCATCGCCCAGGAATGGACCATGGACATTGACGCGTGGACTAATCGTCACAGGACTATTTTTGGAGCTGTGGTTTTTGTATTTTTCATTTTTTTTTATAACTCTTGTACAGTTATAATGTTGCCATTGTTTATATGTTTACATGTTCTCCTTCAGTCCGGGGGTACTGAATTGCACTAGGGGGGAATGTGGCGCCCCCAGGAGTATGGTTGCCACAATGGCATTACCTTCCTCCTAGGGAGTGTGATGTCATGCCTGGAAGCAATGAAGGTTTTCTCTGACAGTTAATCTCTACATACAACACAGCTCCCACTCCAGGCCAGCAGAGGGAGCTCTGAACCAATACTAAGGGGAAGAGCTTCTCTTTGGGGGCCAGGAGGGGAAATTCGTCAGTTCTGTGAGGTGGGCGAAGTGGAGAGAGGAGCTGGGGGATTGAGCAGAGAGTTGAGGCTCATTCCCAGCTGGAGCACATGATCTGAGCCTGGTCTCCAAGGTTATATGGATACTGACGGTCCTGCAACAGAAACCAGAGGAATAGGAAGCTGAAAATGCTCTATTCCCATATAAGACTCAGAGGCACAACAGCGACGTGTGAGCCAAAGGAGATAGAAGGCTACAACTGTCTGCCATCCGAGGCAGATCCAAAAGGCAAGAAGAAGGAGGAATGTCAGTGTAACACAGTACTGCATGTACCTCAAACAAGCGCTAGAGAGGAGACTACACAACCCATCTGATAGAGAGATTCCTAAGTTGCTTCTAGGCTAATCAGCTCCTGTGCCATCTGTAATCTGGACCCTGGACTGCACTTACAAAGTAAAGGTAAAGAAACTACACTTTGTTGTGTCCTTGCCTTCTTCCTGCAACTTCTTCAGCACTGCTACATCTCTGTGCCAGACACTGCACCCTCTTCCTCAACACCTATCCTCTTCATCTACTCTGCCCTGGGACTACAGCCCTGCCTGTGGAGGGCTACACCATCATTGCTGCACATCACCATCTGTTCCAGAGGATCTGTCGGCAGCGTCGGTTTAACATCTTCATTGCCGAACACCACAGGTGGCGTCACGAATCATTCACTCATAAACTTTATTCCATCACTTCACCTCTTTTACATGGGCGCCCAGGGCCATGGACCGGGTCACCTCTGCTGTGACATTCCCCTCTGAGAGACCGGCCCGGTACCGAGTACCCCACAGCCTTGGGAGGGCGACCCAGAACTCCACATTCTCTAATCTGTTGGCCACGGAAATGCTGCCTTTCTGACTGGTAGATACAGGCGGTTTCCAAAAGCTAGTGGCCATCGCAGTCCCCTAATACCCGATGCCCAGTCACCAATACTTCTCTAAGAAAGCTGTGCGTGTGCTACATCAGCATGTCGCAGACAAAATCACCCATTACTTGACTAATTCTATGTATGTCAGGGTGCATTTCACCACAGACACTTGGACGAGTAAGCATGGCCAAGGGCATTACATCTCGTTGACTGGGCACTGGGTGATTCTGGTGGCTGTGAGGGCAGGTGGGGAAGGGGCTGCTATATAAGACTTGGGATCCCCAAGGCTTGCAAGACAAACTTCAATATTTCACACTGCCTCCACAGCTTCTGCCTCCTCCACCTCCTCTAGGACGTCCAAATTCTTCCTCAACCTCTGCCTTAATGAGATACGCATTCCAACAGTGTAGAGTGGATCCCCACCTCCTCCGTACTGCGTAGCCAGGGCTCAACACAATCAGTCAGTGTTAAAATTAATAACCTTGGAGATCACAGTAATACAGCTGAAGAGTTATGGCGGCTTTCCAGGCCAAATTTGAGCAATGACTATCTCCGCTGATCCTGGATCTAAGGAAGACCATGTCTGATAACAGTGCGAACATGGTGGCGGCCCTAAGCTGAGACAAGCTCACACACATGCCTTTTATCGCTCATGTCCTCAACCTGGTGGTACAGTGATTTCACTGACGCTATCCTGGCTTGGGTGAGCTGTTGCAGAAAGCACATAAGCTGTGTGCTCACTTCCGCTGTTCGCATCCCTCAGGTCATTGGTTTGCATCGATACAGAGGTCTTTGTCCATGCCAGTTAACAGGTTGATATGCGATGTGCTGATACGGTGGAATTCCACTCTGGACCAGGACGTTTTTGACCGTCATGATGATGATTTCGGGTGTACCACAGTTATCACCCACGAGATCCCTACTGGTAACATTGCACCCATCAGAGAACAATATTGACAGATCCCACCACAAATGTACCAGGAGGTGAAGGGGATGTTGATACAAATGTTGCAGAGTGGAGTGATTCGCGAAAGCCAAAGCCCATGGGCTGCCCTCATTGTACTCGTACAAAACAAAGATGGGGCTCTGAAGTTCTCTGTCGACTATCGGAAACTGAACGCCTGCACCAAGGGAATGGGGCCTGTGAACGGTTCTATCGAACGTTGGGGCTTGTGAACGGTTCAATCGAACCTTGATCCAGATGCTGCGAACGTTAAAGGAATACAGAAAAGTTCACTTGGCTGAGTTTGTGGCTGAACAAGTTTGGGTGTACAATAACCGAGCACATCACACCACTGGATACACACCATACACCCTGCTGTTTGGTCGAACAGGGAGGGAGATCACTGAGCTGGAATTGGATCCAGAGGAGGACTACCCGTGGATGGGGGTATGCACCTGAGTCCAAGAAAATCGTCACCTTTTGCAAACGTTACATCGGCTCATGCAGACCAAGTTTCGGGAACATGAACATCCTGAAGTGACTCCCCTGCAAGGGACAGCTCTCAAGGCCGGAGACCTTGTGTTAGTCCGACCCACATGCCCCCGAGGCAAGCTGGAGTACCGGTGGAAAAAGACCCATATCGGGTAAAACAGAGGATCAGCTCCCAAGGTCCTATGAAGTCCAATTTGAGGAAGAAGAAGACGCTCCCACTCGAGCAGTTATTCGGAATATGCTACGTCCTTGCCTGTCAAGGGATCCTGATCGAATGGAAGAGACTCACAATGTTCCTGAAGCACTTTCTCCTTCTGCTGTTGATTATGAAGAAGAAGAATTTCTCAACCTGCCAAGTGTCAACCCAGAAGAGGAACAAGGAGCTTGAAGCTCCTGAAATGGCTGCCCCACTAGACTTTGGCGCGTCCCTGTCCTCACCCATTCAACCCGACTCTACTACCCAGCCTGAGTCTACTACGCAATCTGACTTATTCCGCACCAAATGGACAACAGCTGGAATACCCCACATCAGATACAATCAAGACCAATTTATTTGGCAGCGAACCATCCGGGAAATGGAAGAATGTCAGTGGTTACTACAAGAACTCTTTCCCATGGAATGGCAAGCAAAAGGAAAGGGGGAGTGTAAGCAAAAGGACTGGGCTAGGGGTACCTTTCTCGCACTGGGTATGTAACTGTCGGGGCTGTTTCACCTGTTGTCCGGGAGAAAGCTTAAGGAACCAGACCAACCTTTGCACTTAGCAGCAGGGGGCATGGCTAAAGGTCTGAAATCTCAGCACTTGCGAAAACAGGCAGAATTGGCGGGAACAGACAGTGTGCGGCAGGGAGAAGTGGGTGCTCCGTCCCTCGAGCACCGTAGCAGGTTAGGCCTGCGCCCGAGCATTCTCTTTGCAACCCGCAGAGACGTGCCATGTGCCAGTTGGTCACTGCAAAGCAAGTTGCCAGACGCCCTGGGCCCGTGCCACCTAAGAGAGACTAGGTACATAACTGTGAACTACTCCCTGAGCCCCCGGTGTATATTTGCAGAGCCACATTGAGCTCAGGCAGTGTTGTGGCCTGTTCCTTTCCCGCTACAACAACCTCTGGACTAAGGACCCCGCAGAGGGTATCAGAGACTATCCTTTGCTGCCAGGACTTCACCAGATCAAGCCCGCGCTGACCGTTGTTGGCGCCATAGTATGCTTCTTGGATTCTACTGCCTGGAAGTCGTCTGACCAGATAAGTGATACCTTAAGAACTACTTCCACCACTGTTACTTGTGTTTTTCTCTCTAATGTGATACCCTGCATTTCTGCATTGCCTTTATCACCCCTGCCTAACTGATTATCTCTCTGCGTGGAGTACATTCCTGTTAAAGTAAACATATTAAACCTTGATCTGACTCTTGTCACTGCATCCCTCAACCTGCCCACATCTATTTGCTCGGTAGGCTGTTTGGGTCTCCTTCAAGTGTGTTGCCTATAGCAGTAGGCCTCCGAGACCGGCAGGCCCCACTTACTTTCAGTCAACTACCTGGGTGACTAGCCTTAAATTTTCGAACCAATACTGTTCTATGAAACTGATTGTTCTACCATGTGAATGCGGATGAGCATAAAAGCAGGTTGAGCTGTTGAATTTGGTATGACGGCTCCCAGCACAACAGGCCTACACTGATCCCTCACCCACATCGTCTTAATTTAAAGTTCAATTCAAAGCTGTAAATGCTGGCCCAAACCCTAATAACTCATGCATTTCTGATTGCTCCTGTGTTATTATAAAATTTGTACTGTGGGTAAATTGAGTCCTCTTTCCTTGTGTCTACCCCTAGTTTTTTTTTAAATTTGAAGACTCCTGATGAGTCTCCATATGCTGGGTTGACTGTAGTGGAAGAGGTGTCAGTCCCCATTATGCTAGTTAAACTCCAGTAAAATTGATGCCTCTTTGGTGGTATCTGCCCCTAATTTTTGGGAATGTTGAGACTCCTGATTAGGTTTCTGTAATGCTGGCACCTCAGTCTCCTGGCAGAGATGCTATTTTCTCACCACAGCAGCCCTTGTCATGCATTTCCTTCTTCGTCCACGTCTGCCCAGGCTTAGGGTCCGTCCACCACTTGCTGGTCTCCGGGCACTATGCTTAGGGTGCGCATGCTCCCTCCATCTTTAAGAAATCACATGCGTCACCCTAAGGTGTCCCCAGGCAATAGCTGGACGACACCTTCTATTTAAGATTCCTCCTCCATTATGGAGGTGCCTGAGCAATGATATTAGTTTGCCGATCATGCTTGCTAGTTGTCAAGATCATCAGGTCTGCCGTCTGCTTGTATACCATGTACCCATCTTCTCGCACCTGTCTGTGCCAATCTGCCTAACAGCCGGTTAAGCCCACACCTGCCAGTGTCCATCTATCTAACATCTGGTCCAGCCTGCACCTTGCAGGGCTTCTCTGTCTAACATTCAGTCCAGGCTGCACCCATCAGTTCCCATCTGTTCAACACCTGGTCCAGCATGCAACTTCCCAAACTCATCTGTCTAACACCTGGTTCGGCACATATCTGCCAGTGCCCATCTGTTCAACACCCGGTCCAGCTTACACCTGCCAGTGCTTCTCTGTCTAACACCCGGTCCAGCCCAAACCTACAAGTGCCCATCTGTTCAACCAAAATAATGTGATGTGTATTTATTCTAGTGCCTAGGTTTACTGTAGCCATGGTGGTTTTAAGATGGAGTGGGGGTCCATAAATCCATAAGTCATGTGCCCTTACTGGCTAGGCGCAATGTGCATACAGAAAGTAAAAAAAAAAAATTAAAGTTACAAGCACGCCGCTGCTGTGAGCTCTCCCAACCCCCTCCCCTCATCAAACATGTGCCCGCCATTATCCTAGCCAAAGTGCTGAAAATACTTTAGTGGCAATGCAATTATTTTCCTGCACTCTTACTGATTTTTTTTCTCATTTTAAGAAAAACTGCTTGTGTTTCCGACCAAGAATCCGAATGCGCCAAATTTGTGCCGAATTTATGTTTGGCGATCCTTTTCGGAACATATTCGCTCATCTCTATTAATTACCACATGGTCAGTAATGTCATACTTTGGAGAAATTGCAAAATTCACCAAGTATAAAAAATATATATAAGTTGTCATTTTTACAGCACAATGGTAAAAACAATCTGGCAAACACCAGTGGTTTAGAAATTTGAATTACACACCTAGATGGAATCCTGATGCTTTTCTTGATATTCCTCTGTGGATCCCAAACCCTAAAGGGGTTATTATAACATTTTATAAGGTGGTGTTTAGGTTTCACAAGATGAGCAAGGCCAATGATATTACGGTAAGTGCATCGCATCAAACAACATCACATAATGTATCTGGTTATATTGTAAAATGACTGGTGAGAATTTCTTCACACTATAGGAATAGTTATGTATTAGGATTTTGTTAGTGCAGTGTTCAGTAGACAGTGTATGATAAATACCAACAAAAGATAGAGCTAATCATAAGAAAAACGTATCAAGAGACACAGTCTAAGAATAAATATATTAGACCAACTCAAAACAAAAAGAGTGTTCCTGGGGTCCCATCAAAATGTATATTTTATTAATAACAATTAAAACCATACATTTACATAATAAAGACAGAGAATTGTGCAAAAAACAGAATCCTCCTATGGGGTGGTACCAGAGCATCTATATCATATATATCAAATACACGTTAGTAAAGGCAAAGTGCAAAAAGGCATTCAATAACAATAATAATAATGCACGCCGTTTTGCACTTTGCCTTTATTAACGTGTATTTGTACCACCCCATAGGAGGATTCTGTTTTTTGCACAATTCTCCGTCTTTCTGTTATGTACATGTATGGTTTTAATTCTTATTAGTAAAATATAAATTTTTATGGGACCCCAGTAGCACTCTTTGTTTTCAGTTGCTTCAAGACAGTATAGTATGTAGAATTTACTGACCATTTACAAATTTAGAGTAGATTACACACACATATTACTATTGCTTATTTTTATAGCACCATAGATTCCATTGTGCTGTACATGCGGGGGGTTACATACAAAATACAAATACACATTACAATGAACAAACTAATAGTGACAGACAGGTACAGAGGGGAGAGGACCCTGCCCTATCGGGCCTACATTCTACAGGACAATGGGGAAGGAGACAATAAGTTTGGGGGTTTCTACAGCTCTGGTGTTGGTGAGGTGGCAGCGGGGTCATTACCTTTTGTAAGCTCTTCTAAAGAAAGTTCTAAGTGTAGGGGATTGTCGGACGTGTTGGGGCACAGAATTCCATAAGATGGGGGATGCTCGAAAGAAGTTTTGCAGGCAATTGAATAAGGATCATAACTGTGTGTAGGAGAGCACACGGTCTTGGGAGAGCCAGATATTACGAATGGGAAGATATACGATCCCTATGAAAGGCAATTGCAATTATCCTGGATGAAATTTTTATCGAAGGATTATTTTGTATTACATGATTGTTTGTTGTATTTTATTGTAATTAGTTCATAACATATTTTTTATATTGTTCTTTTCTTTCTCCTCCACAACAAACTGAGGTCAGAATCTTTGCACAACATCCACAGATGGGGTTTGTGCTCGCAGCCCAACACCGTGCATGACTCTTGGCATTTGCCACAGAACACAAGGATTTGCAAATTCGCCACTGGCGCCCTCTGCTCTTCACAGATGAAAGCAAGTTCACACTGAGCACATGTGACAGACATGACAGAGTCTGGAGACGCTGTGGAGAGTGATCTGCTGCCTGCAACATGCTTCAGCATGACCGGTTTGGCAGTGGGTCAGTAATGGTGTGGGGTGGCACTTCTTTGGAGGGCCTCACGGTGTTAGGCTGTGAGCACAACCCCCATCTGTGGATGTTGGGCACTCAGACCATCCTCATGGAGTCAGTTTCTAACTGTTTGTGCAGGCACATGCACATTTGTGGCCTGCTGGAGGTCATTTCGCAGGGCTCTGGCAGTGCTCCTCCTGTTCCTCCTTGCACAAAGGCTGAGGTAGTGGTCCTGCTGTTGGGTTGTTGCCCTCCTACGCCCCTCTCCACGTCTCCTGGTTTACTGGCCTGTCTCTTGGTAGTGCCTCCAGCCTCTGGACACTATGCTGACAGACACAGCAAACCTTATTGCCACATGTGGATTAGTTGCACTACCTGAGCCACTGTTTGTTGCCTCATGCTACCACGAGTTTGAAAGCACAACCAACATTCAAAAGTGACCAAAACATCAGCCAGAAAGCATTGGTACTGAGATGTGGTCTGTGGTTCCCACCTGCAGAACCACTCCTTTTTTGAGGGTGTCTTGATAAATGCCAATAATTTCCATCTGTTGTCTTTTCCTTTTGCACATCAGCATGTAAAATTGATTGTCAATCAATGTTTCTTCCTAAGTGGACAGTTTGATGTCACAGAAGTATGATTTATTTGGAGTTATATTCTGTTGCTTAAGTGTTCCCTTTATTTTTTTGAGCAGTGTACTTCGCTGGGGGCAGTCTTGCCAAGAATGGTGTTTGCTGCCGGTTCATCCTGTAAGGTCGTCCAGGCCATCTTCTGCTCCTGCTGGATTACCACCCACCTATTGGTCTTTCGCGGATGTCTTTAACAAGAAGGAGGCGGAGATCGTCCCTCCGCATCGGCTGCACGATTGCCCAATTGAGCTCATTCCTGGCGCCACCCCTCCTAGGGGCAGAATCTACCCGCTTTCTTCCACAGAAACCCATGCTATGTCTGAGTACGTCCAGAAGAATCTGACTCGAGGGTTTATTCGGAAATCATCCTCACCTGCTGGTGCTGGATTCTTCTTTGTTGAAAAGAAGGATGGCTCTCTTCGTCCCTGCATTGAACATAGGGGTCTGAATAATATTACCATCGAGAACAAATATCCCCTGCCGCTGATCCAAGAGCTTTTCGACTGGTTGAGGTGAGCACAAATATCCACCAAACTTGATCTCCGAGGAGCCTATAACCTGGTCCGTATTCGCGCCGGTGACGAGTGGTAGGCCGCATTTAACACGCGAGACGGACATTATGAATATTTGGTCATGCCCTTCGGCCTCTGCAATGCCCCCGCAGTATTTCAGGAATTTGTAAACAACATCTTTCGGGATCTCCTATATTCCTGCGTGGTGGTGTACCTGGACGACATTCTCACTTTCTCTCCGGATCTGTCTTCTCATAGACGGAGCATTCATCAAGTGTTGCAGTGGCTAAGTGAGAATCGTCTTTATGCAAAATTTAAGAAATGCATTTTTGAGCAGACGTCCTTGCCATTCTTGGGGTATATCATCTCGGACTCCGGTTTAAGGATGGACCCTGAGAAGGTCTCTACCATCCTCAACTGGCCGCGACCTCTTGGGTTTAAGGCCATCCAACGATTCCTTTGATTTGCAAACTATTACAGACAATTCATTCCTCATTTTTCTTCATTGTCCAGGCCTATCTCGTCACTTATCCGTAAAAGAGTTAACCCCAATGTTTGGTCTGTGGAGGCTGAAAACATCTTCCTGACTCTGAAACAGGCGTTTGCGGCTGCCCCCGTGCTTCCCCGTCCTGAGGCTAGCAGACCATTTATTCTCAAGGTGGACGCTTCCTCTGTGGGAGCCGGAGCTGTACTTTCCCAGAAGACTTCTTCCGGGCGCTTTGTCACCTGCGGGTTTTTTCCAAGGCGCTCTCTTCATTTGAATGAAATTACTCCATCAGAGACAGAGAACTTCTATCCATAAAATTGACTTTAGAAGAATGGCATTATCTACTCGAAGGAGCAGTCCATCCTTTCATAATTTTCACTGACCACAAGAATCTGGCGTACATACAATCTCCTCAGAGACTCAGCCCCCCAGATGGTCTCTGTTCTTTGCCCGTTTCGACTTTGAACTCCACTTCCGGACAGACAATAAGAATGTTAAAGCTGATGTGCTGTCAAGGTCCTTCCAGCCAATTTATGATGAAGAGAGTCTCTCACACATTATTGAACCCAACAGGATTATCACCATGGCTCCTCTAAACATTGCTACCCAACCACCGGGTAAGACCTTTGTGCCGGAGAATGACAGAAGGAGAGTATTGCATTGGGGTCATTCCTCCAAACTTGCCGGTCATGCAGGAACCAATAAAACCCTTTCTCTTATTTCTCACCACTATTGGGGGCCTTCTCTCTGTCAGGACATTAAGGATTTTATAGCCTCTTATCCATCCCATGCCAAGAACAAGATCCCAAGACAACTACCTTCCGGGCTCCTGCATCCTCTTCCTGTGCCATGTGTTCCTTGGAAGCATATAGCCATGGATTTCATAACGGATCTTCCTTGTTCCTCAAACTGTACAGTCATTCTGGTGGTTGTGGATCATTTTTCTAAAATGGCTCACTTTGTTCCCTTACCTGGTCTGCCCTCTGCTCCTGAGTTGGCTGAGATCTTCATTCACCACATCTTCCATCTTCGTGGATTTCCGCAACACATTGTGTCAGACCAAGGAGTTCAACTCACATCCCGCTTCTGGAGAGCCTTCTTCAAGCTTATGGATGTAGCCCTGGACTTCTCCTCTCCCTATCATCCCCAGGCCAATGGACAGGTGAATGAGTTAATCAAGTACTAACGTCTTTTCTTCGACATTTTACTAACGGTCACCAGAATGATTGGGTAGGTCTTCTTCCTTGGGCAGAGTTTACTTAAACAATCATCCCAGCAAGTCTTCTTCTAAATCCCCTTTCTTCATCATCTTTGGACAACACCCAGATGTGCCTCTTCCTGTTTCTCCCATTTTGGGTGTACCGGCGGCTGATCTTCTGTCTGAGGAACTTTATAAAATTTGGTAGGAGACTAAGGGGGCGCTTGAGAAGGCTTGTATCAGGATGAAGCAACACGCAGACAAGAGACGCCTTAACTCTCCTGTGTATCATCCCGGTGACAGAGCCTGGCTCTCCTCCAAATATATCAGACTTAAAATCCCTTCCTATAAATTAGGTCTTCGCTACATTGGTCCCTTCGAGGTCCAGGGACGAGTCAATGATGTAGCTTATAAACTAAAGTTACCTGCCTCGCTCCGTATTCCTAACACTTTCCATGTATCTCTCTTCAAACCCGTGGTACTTAACCATTTTCATTCTTCGCACGGTCACACTCCTCAACTAATTTGCACTGAAAGCATCTTTGAGGTGAAAGCTATACTTGCCATGAAGAAAGTCAGGGGGAGAACCTTCTTCCTGATTAATTGGAAGGGGTTTGGTCCTGAGGAGAGGTCATGGGAACCTCAGGAGAACATCAATGCCCCTCGTATTTTGGGGAGATTTCTTTCCGGCCTTGAAAAAAAGAGGGGTGTAAGGGGAAGGGTACTATTACATCTCCTGTGCCCCAGAGTACTTACCTGGGTCCTCTCTCCCCCAGGTGTGGCGCTGTTCGGATCTCACGCCGCGTCTCCTTGGTGCTTCCTGTCCTTCGGAGGATCCACTGCCCGCGTATGTGCTTTAGGACCCAGCTGTGTGCTCCATCTGTACGTTATGCTGCGTGGAGGTCGTGACCCGGAAGCTCTGCCCTGTCATGTAGGCCTCCTTTGGGTATTTCAGACTGCTTCCTGCATCTGGTAAATGCCTGATTATTGTATTTGGCTAGCTCCTTGCCAGCCCTCCTGCTGGCGCTAGTATTGGGCCTTAGTCAGCTCCCCGGTTTGCCCTTCTGCGCAATCGCTATTTTGCTTTATCCTTGCTCACCTGGTTTGCCCTGTGGCAAAATCCCTATTTAGTGTTTACCCTGCTCTGTTCTTTGTTAGTGCCTGCCTCCTCTCTCGGCTCCTACCAGTTCCTGAATCCTGCCTCGCCTCCTGTCCCTGGGTATACAGGTCCTGTTCCAGTCCTCCCACCCCTCTCTATTTATCTCTCATCCCTGTTAGTCCCTGACCGTCATCCTGGTTCCCTGTGTCCTCTTTCACCTCTCCGCTTTCTGCTCTCTAGAGCCATATGTTGATGGCTGTTGAGATACTAACCCCACTAAGCTTGCCCCTGATGCTCCCTGTATAGGATAGGAGGTGACTCCACTTGGCCAGCTCACTCAGGGGGGCTCTGGTGTCCCGACTCAGAAAGTCAACTCTAGGAGACGCTTCCGTGGTGTTACAGTTACATTGCGAAGTGTACAGAGCAGGTAGTTTATTGTCACAGTCCAATTCTTGCAGGGTGAGGGAAGGATACAGGTATCCAGCTCGGCGACAGGTGAAGAGCCTGTTTAGGGAGCGTTAGGAGTGTTCAGGGACACCGCTTCAAGGGAGTGCAGAAGGTCTCCACATCCCCGTTCCCTATTGCAGGGCCCACCATTGTAACTGTTTTCCCTTCCCCTTTGTCTTGTTGTTTTAAGTTACCGGCCTGAAGGTCGCGTCACACAGGACAGTTACACGTGCCAGTCTTGTTGTTTCAGTTACCGACCTGCGGGTCATGTCACAAAGGACAGTACACGTAACATTTATCAGCTGAACCATTGAAGAATGAGCATTACTTTAAACAGGCTGCAAAACCTGTTATGGAAATAAAGTTTGCTGAGTTTCGTTGCTACATTGCACAATACCAGTGAGTGGAATTTCCTTGCAATCCCGGGGGTAATGCAACCATAATAGGCAAGTGGCAAGAAGTCCAGCTGCTATATATTTTTTACAAATGTCTTGCCTCAGTATCCTCGCGGTTGCAAGGTATTCACTTGTACTGTGCTGAAGTGCAACAGCAAAACTTAGCAAAGTTTGGTCAAATGACAGCTGTTGCAGCCAACGTTGCTATGAAGCCCCAGCCTTACAGTTGGACTGAATCTTCCAAAGCAATATAAGGTAAGACAAGCCATCCTCCTGCATGGACACTGGACCAATTCCCACAAATACGAAGCACTCATCTCTAGTAATTTGAAGAAAGATTAGAGTATTAATAGTATTATATTATTATATGTTCCGCCTTCAATGTCACCATGAAGATGTTTAAAATTGTCTTACAAAACTGAGAATTTTGAATGTAGATTTATATATACAAATACTTCAAAACCAATAATATATAAATGTTATGTCTCCTTGAAGATGAAATGAGTGACTGTCCGAATGGAAGCTCCAAGTATGAATTCCACATTACCACCTTTTCAATGTCTTTATGGAGCCAACTTCAGCTATTTTTTGGAATTTTAATCATTTATTTAATTACTCTCATTGGCAACTTGACAATCGTTCTTCTTGTTTCTTTGGTACCAAATTTACACACCCCAATGTATTTCTTCTTGAGTAACCTTGCCGTTGTAGATGTCACATCCACTTCTGCTTCTATCCCTCAACTACTTTTTATCACCTGGACTCAGGATCACAGGATCTCTTTTAGTTGCTGTATGACCCAGTTATTTTTCTTCCTTTTATGTGCTAATGGTGAAATTTTCATGCTGACATCGATGGCCTTTGATCGCTATGTGGCGATATGTAAGCCCTTACAATATTTGTTAATAATGAAAAAGAATGTGTATATTGGCATGGCCATTTCCTGTTGGCTACTTGGTCTTTTAAATTCTTCTTTACATACATTACTTACATCCTTTTTGCATTTCTGTTATTCCAATATAATAAATAATTTATATTGTGATCTAAATTCATTAGTTGATCTTTCCACCACTGACACCGTCAGTCGTAAACTCTTCATATTCTTTGAAATTTGTATTATTGGCTTTGTGCCATTTGCGCTCACTGTTATCTCATATGTCTTTATCTTTTCTGCCATCTTGAAGATCCATTCCTCAGCGGGACGTATGAAAGCTTTCTCCAGCTGCACCTCCCACCTCATCACAGTTATATTATTCTATGGGCCAGGTACCTTCTTGTACATGAAAACTGACTCAGAAGATTCAAAGGATCAGGACTTGCTGCTATCAATGCTCTACATGATTGTGGTCCCAA
Source organism: Dendrobates tinctorius (assembly GCF_039654945.1). NCBI lineage: Eukaryota > Metazoa > Chordata > Amphibia > Anura > Dendrobatidae > Dendrobates > Dendrobates tinctorius. Next base: position 3,511,295 of record NW_027361912.1, read on the forward strand.
TGTTAAATCCTCTGGTCTACAGTCTGAGAAATAAAGAGGTTTGGGGGGCTATTGTAAAGTTAATAAATATAATAATCATTAGGGGATTTTCCAGAAATAAGTTTCTTTAGCCTGTTAGCTTGCACTTGGTTAATAAAATGAAAAGAGTTGTTCCTTCATTGTAGTGGTCACATGTAGTGATGGGCGAGCACTAAAATGCTCAGGTGCTCGTTGCTCGGGTCAAGCAAATTGGAATACTCGGGTACCCGGACAGAACAACGAGCCCAATGTAAATCATTGGGAGACTCGAGCATTTTTACCGCGATCCCCCCCGGGGGTCCTTTTAAGGTCTAAAAAGGTCTGAAGATGATGGAAACACTGCTCAAATGACACGGGGACATCACAGGGATCGCCACTGGAAGCATTCCTGACTCCAAGTTCACAGCTTTAAACAAAGTTTTCAGAGTTTCATGCCATTTTTACCGGTGCACCAAAAAACATACCAAATGGAAACCAAAATGGATTTTGCAGGGAAATATGTTAAGGTACATTCTTTCCAGGTTAATGACTTGTATATAAGGCAAAATAAATAACCCCAGACCAAAATGTTCCTCCCCCACTTGGGCTATGTTCAGGCGCAGCGTTTTTTAAGCGTTTTTCAACTTTTTTTTATAGCCTATGCAGTGAGTGGATGGGCTGCCAAGGATTACAACGCACCCCAATACCCCTTTCACAAGAGGTACAGAAGGGCCTCCTGAAAAAATGTTGCATTGAATGCAAGGCCTGCTCTGCTATCAAGTCATATGCACCAGCAGGGGTAACAAACTACCAGCCTCACCACCACCAGCATGATCAGGACCATGGCAGCAAAGCATTTGACTTTGTGGGCCGAACAAAAGGGTCCACGAACAGTGTCTGCAGGTGACACCACTGCTTCTTTCGTTGTTGTGCATGAAAGCCAATTTCCTATCCATGGTGCATGCAAAGATGCCTCCTGCCGTGCACCTAGAATCATAGAATCATAGAATCGTAGAGTTGGAAGGGACCTCCTGGGCCATCTGGTCCAACCCCCTGCTCAAAGCAGGATTCGCTAAATCATCCCAGTTAGATGTCTGTCCAGCCTCTGTTTGAAGACTTCCATTGAAGGAGAACTCACCACTTCTCGTGGCAGCCTGTTCCACTCATTGATCACTCTAACTGTCAAAAAGTTTTTTCTAATATCTAATCTGTGTCTCCTCCCATTCAGCTTCATCCCATTGCTTCTAGTCTTTCCTTGTGCAAATGAGAATAAAGTTGATCCTTCTACAATGTGACAGCCCTTTAGATATTTGTAGACAGCTATTAAGTCTCCTCTCACTCTTCTCTTTTGCAAACTAAACATTCCCAAATCCTGCAACCTTTCCTCATAAGACAGGGTTTGCAGACCGGTCACCATTCTGGTCGCTCTTTTCTGAACTTGCTCCAGTTTGTTGATGTCTTTTTTAAAATGTGGTGCCCAAAACTGGACACAATATTCCAGATGAGGTCTGACCAAAGAGGAGTAGAGGGAAATAATTACTTCACGTGATCTAGACTGTATGCTTCTGTTAATACATCCTAGAATTGCATTTGCCTTTTTTGCTGCTGCATCACACTGTTGACTCATATTCAGTCTGTGATCTATTAGTATACCCAAGTCTTTTTCACATGTGCTGTCACTTAGCCCTATTCCTCCCATTCTATATATGCTTTTTTCATTTTTATTGCCCAGATGTAGTACTTTGCATTTCTCCCTGTTAAAAACCATTCTGTTAGTTGCTGCCCACTTCTCCAGTTTATTTAAATCTTTTTGAATCCTCTCTCTCTCTTCTCTAGTATTAGCTATCCCTCCTAGCTTTGTGTCATCAGCAAATTTAATCAGTTTACCCTCAATTCCTTCATCTAAATCATTGATAAAGATGTTGAACAATACAGGGCCCAGGACAGAGCCCTGTGGTACCCCACTTGAGACATTCTTCCAACTGGATGTGCAGCCATTTACGACCACTCTTTGGGTCCGATCACTAAGCCAGTTATGAATCCACCTAACAGTTGCCTTGTCCATTCCATACTTAGTCATTTTTTCAATAAGGATTGTATGAGAGACTTTGTCAAATGCTTTGCTGAAGTCAAGATATACTATATCTACAGCATTTCCTTGATCCACCCAATCAGTAATACCATCATAGAAGGAAATTAAATTAGTCTGACATGACTTATTAGTTACAAACCCATGCTGACTCTGTTTAATCACTTCATTCTTATCCAGGTATTGACATACATGTTGTTTAATAATTTGTTCAAAGATCTTTCCTGGTATAGAAGTCAGACTCACCGGCCTATAGTTGCCTGGGTCCACCTTCTTCCCCTTTTTGAAGATAGGAACAACATTTGCTCTTCTCCAGTCTTCTGGCACTTCTCCTGTTCTCCAAGAATTTTCAAAGATTATGGAGAGGGGTTCAAAAATTTCTTCTGCTATCTCCTTCAGTACTCTGGGGTGTAATTCATCTGGACCTGGAGACTTGAATTCATTTAGGTTAGCTAAGTGTTTCCTCACTATCTTTCTGTTTATAGATATCCTGGATTCTTCTATTCCCTTAATAGGACAGTGAATAACAGTTGATGTTACATTTCCTTTCTGAGAGAAAACAGATGCAAAATAGGAATTTAAAAGTTCAGCCTTCTCAACATCCTGTCTTACCATTTCATCATTTTCATCCTGTAAAAATCCTATAGCATCTTTGACTTTTCTTTTACTTTTGACATATCCCCAAAATCCTTTATTATTGCTTTTGACATCTCTTGCAAGCCTCAATTCATTTTCAGCTTTAGATAATCTGATTTGTGCCTTGCAGGTTCTGCAGACAGCATTATATTCTTCTTTAGATATGCCTCCTTCTTTCCATTTTATAAACATTTTTGCTTCCTTTTTAGCATGTGCTTAAGTTCTGTGTTCATCCATCCTGGTTTCCTTAAATGCTTCCTATTCTTCCCTCTTTTCGGAATTGTTAACAACTGTGCTTTGAGAATTTCATTTTTCAAGATTTCCCATCCTTCCTGGACATTTTTGTCTTTAAGGATATCCAGCCATTGGATCCCTCCAATTCTCTTTCTGAATCCCTTAAAATCTGCCTTTCTGAAATCTAACCTTGACGTCTGAGTCTTCACAGGTCTTCCGCCTCTAGTTAGCCAAAATTCTAAAATAGCATGGTCGCTACCTCCTAGGGTCCCAGCCTGTCATTGCACATACTCAACTAGCACCATCATCAAGTACATCCATATCCTTGTCCCAGCACAGAGTTCAGTTGTACATACCCCAGTCCTTGGAACACAAGCGGAAATATGCAGCCAACGCCACAGTACTAAATTCACACATTTCTCATCAGCTTGCGCTTGAAATGTTGCATTTTAGGCTCATGAGAGATGGAAGCTTTCCGCAACCTGATAGCGGTGACTGTAACTAGGCACTTGGTCTACACCCACCACTCTTTCTCCCGGTATGCCGTCACTACATTACGCAAGCAAGCACGTGTCCCACAACATTACCCGGGCCCTCAACAATGCTGTTTCAGGGAAAGTGTACCTAACCACAGACACGTGGACAAATCCTATGGGCAGGGAGCAGGGATGGTACATCTCACTGACGGCACACTCGGTTAGCGTATACGAAGTCATGACCCAGTCGGACATTGGGAGACCATATCACAGATGTATGGAAGAGAAAGGGTGTTGATGGCTTTGTATGTCATAGTTAGAACAATATTTAGAATTGAGAGTCCTCAGTGGTTGAGGTCATAGTTAGGGTTTTTAACTGTAGCTTATGGGCAATAGGAAGGCAGTGAAGGGCCTGGCAGAGAGGAGAGGCTGGGGAATAATGGAGGGACAGTTGAATTACTCTGGCAGCAGAGTTTAGGATAGATTTGAGTGTTGTAAGAGTACAATAGTTGAGGCGGGAGATCATGAGGGCGTGCACAAACATTTTTGAAGCTTCTTGGAATGTACAGATCCAGGATTTATTTTAGAATTGTAGTGGGCAGGAGGAGGCAAGGGCTTGGATATGTAGCTTGAAGAAAGAGAGGGCAGAGTGGAGGATCACCCCAAGGCCACGAACATTCAGGACTATTTTTACCAGAGTGTCATCCCAGCATTACACAGGGCATGTGTCCCACAACTTTACCTGTGCCCTCCACAATGCTGTTACTTGGAAAGTCCTGCTAACCACCAACACGTGGACAAGTTCTAGTGGTCAGGGACAAGACTTCTCACTGAGGGCACACTGGGTTAAAATAGTGGAAGCTGGGACCCACTCTGACCTTGGTATGGTGCACGTCCTCCCAACCCAGAGTATTGCAGGCCCTACGTCAATCTTGGTTGCCCCCACAGTCTACAGCTCCTGCACCACCTCCTCCTCCTTCACTTACTCTTCAGCCTCCATCTCCAAAAGAAGCACATCAGTCTCAAGCATGAAGCACTGCAGCACTGCCTCATCAAAGCGGCAACAGGCTGCGCTGAAGATAATATGCTTAGATGACAAACTGCACAATGATGAAGAGTTGTGGACAGCTCTGCAAGAACAGGCAGATCTGTGTCTGACACCGCTGAAGCCACATGGTTGTGTGTGACAATGGCTGGAACCTGGTGGCTGCTCTGTGGTGAGGTGAGCTCACACACGTGCCATGCCTGGCTCATGCACTTAACCTCATTGGTCAATGTTTTCTGAAAAGTGACATGGAGCTGCCAGATCTGCTAGGAAAAGTACAAATCTCTGTGCACCCATTTTAGAAAGTCAGCTACAGTTTCATCTGCCCTTGCCATGCTTCAGCAGTGCTTGCAGATTCTGGCTCTCTGACTCATGTGTGATGTCCCCTGGCATTGGAACTCTACAATGCAGAAGTTGAAAAGGATTTGTGATCAGAAGAGGGCAGTTGGTGACTAGTCTACCAGCATCAACAAGGATGTCAGTATTCAGTTCTGACTTCACACATAAGATCTCAGGAGTGGACATGGATGTCGGACATATAGACCATCCTCCCAAACTTTGAGGAATCCACCAAGATGGTGAGTGGCAATGACACCATAATTTATGTCTCCATCCTGTTTCTCTAAGTTCTAATATTAATATTTACAGTTACTTTTATAGCGCAAACTTATTTACACTTTAACAGTTTCAAAACACAACTGCCCTAAGTAACAATGATAACAATAATACAATATTTAAACCAAAATAAAACGACCCTGCTCGTGACAGCTTACAATCTACACTAAGTAACAATGATAACAATATTTATACCCAAGAAAAACAATCCTGCTTCTGACAACTTACAATCTACAATCAGGTGGGGGAGATAAAAACTACAGGGGTGTATTTACAATAATGTATTTACAATGATGTTTTTACAATGATATTACTGAGGCTAGTGGAAAGTCATGGAGGCCTGAGGACAAGGAGGAGGAGGAGAGCATGGTCAGTCATCCTCTTGGTGAGGACACAGAAGTTTTGACTGTTAGCAGTCTTGCACGCATTGCTGATTTTATGTTGTGCTGCCTTTCCTGTCACCCTCACATGCTCCAAATTTTAGGTGATGGGCAAAACTGATTGGTGACACTTCTAGACCCATACTACAAGGAGAACTCTATGTCTCTTATTCCTAAAGCAGACAGGTGTACTAAAATGTTGGAGGACCAGAGGGCCCTTCTTGCAGAATTATTAAAAATATTCCCATATGAAAATGCTGGCATCAGAGGTCACTGTTATGATTGGGTCACCGAGGAGGAGAGCAGGCCCAGGCTAAGCCACAGAAAACCAGAGAAGTTGGTAACTAAGCGGATTGCAGACCCCTGATCCTATCCACACAACTGGCAGTAGCCATGAAGCGTACCTACGATGATCCTAGACGCCTCAGCACAGCCGGAGAGCTAACTAAGTCTAAAGCAAGAAAGGGGAAATCTAAACTGCCCCGGAGCAGACCCCAAAGGAATAGACAGCCCCCAAACATATATTGTCGGTGAGACAAGATGAAAACACAAACGCAGGCAGGAAAATAGACTGAACAAATGATGGGGCCCACACTGACTAGACAGGACTGGAAAGGAAAGACACTGTCTGCAATCACGCAAAAAACCCTGCAAAAAGTCCAACACGTCTGATGCACAAAAACACTGAAGTCGCATGACTTCGCCCCCACTATATCAGCACTCTGGTATATTCTGAAAGCAGAGCAAAATGAGGCCAATCTAACAGTGGACAAAACAAGCTGGCACAAGCAGTAACATATGGATGGTGATTCAACACAGCCCCAGCCGGAGCTGGCTGACCCCCAGAAAACAGAGATAGACAAACCAGATGAAATGCAGACAGAATAGCAAATGAACCACTTAGCTGAACATGCAGGGACAGAGCTGGAGACATCAGACCTCAGAAGGCACAGGAAGAAAATCACCAGCAGGGATAGAGGGAGTCGGCTGTTTTAAATCCCAATCTGAAACCCCAGCTCTCCAATCGTCATCCTCATTTTCAGGTGGCAAGCCTCTGTCAATCAGATCAGCTCCATTACCTCCAGTAACCACCAGAGGGAGCCCAGAAAGAGAACTCACAACCCCTCTGTCAATCTGACCAGCTCCACTACCTTCAGTAATAACCAGAGGGAGGCCAGAAAGCAAATTCACAACAGGTCACAGTTCATTGGCCAAGCAAGTAGTACAGGTGGGAGAGACACAACTCCAATCCAGCAGAGGCAGTGGAACACTGGCAAAGTTCGGGTAGAGTTTTCTCAGACCCTCCCTTCGCCCTGTCCCTGAGGCGCAGGGGACTATCACATGGAGTGCAAGTTTTTGAAAATGCTGAGGGAATACCTTGCTGACAGTACCAACATCCTCTGTCATTCCTCTATGCCTTCTAATTATTGGTTATCCACGCTGATCACGTGGCATGAACTGTCCCTCTCTACTGCGCACGTGCACTGTACTCATGCTCAAGGAGCAAACAGCGCTTTGCTTTCTGGCGGTTACTGGCCATAAGGCGCCTTGGTAAATGCCAATACCGCTTTTAGTGGTGGGAGACAATGGGAACTGTCCTTTTGCAGCACCACTGCTGTAAGGATGGACCACGCTACTCAGCCTCTTATGCTTTGCTTGTCAACGCCAAAAATCTTTGATGTCTTGCCTGATTTATCTTAAGCTGGCCCCATGCCTCTAGGTCACCGGGTCTGTCTGCTGCATTTTGCCGAAGCATCGACGCTTCGGGTGCATAGTGCACTGCCCCCCTTCGCCTCCTCTTCATCCGCCAGCTCAAAAAGGTAGCACATCAGTCACAAGCTGGAAGCACTGCCGCAGTGCCTAATCAAAGCGGCAACAGGCTGTGCTGAAGCTATTATGCTTCTGTGGAAAACGCCACAATGCTGAAGAGTTGTGAACAGCTATGAAACAGCTATCAGTGGATGAGACTGGTGAACCCACATTCAGGTATGTTTGTGTGTGACAATGGGTGGAACCTGGTGGCTGCTCTTTGGCAAGGCGAGCTCACACACGTGCCATGCCTGGCTCATGCACTTAACCGAATTGGTCAATGTTTTTTGAAAAGCGACACGAAGCTGGCAGATCTGCTGGTAAAAATACAATGCTCTAAATACCAATTTTAGAAAGTCAGCTACAGCTTCATCCACCCTTGCTGTAATTCAGCAGTGCTTGCTGCTTCTGGCTCACCGACTGGTGTGTGATGCCCCCAGGCCTTGGAACTCTACACTACAGATGTAGGAAAGGATTTTTGAGCAGAAGAGGGCAGTTGGTGACTAATCTACCAGCATCAACAAGGTTGTTGGTATTCAGTTCTGCCTTCACACATAACATCTGAGGTGTGGACATGGATGTATGACATGTGTACCATCCTCCAAAACTTTGAGGAATCCACCAAGAGGGTGAGCATCAATGACACCATAACTAATGTCTCCATCCTGCTTATCTGTGTTCTAATTTGACTATTGAAAGTTATTATAGAGCAAAAACATATTTACAGTTTAACAGTTTCAAACACAACAGTCCTAAACAACAATGATAACAATAATCCAAAAATTTAACCCAAATAAATCTACCCCGCTCATGACAACTTACAATCTAAAATGAGGTGGGGGGCTTAAAAATACAGGGGTGTATTTACAAGAAGGTATTTACAATGATGTTTGTACTATGATCTTACTGAGGTTGTTGTAAGTGTTGTAGGCCTGAAGACAAGGAGGAAGAGGAAGGCATGGTCAGTTGTCCCCTTAGTGACGACACGGAAGTGTTGGCTGTTAGCCGTCTGTTATGAATTAGGCTGACTTTATGTTGCGCTGAGTTTCCCGTGACCCTCGCATTAAAAATGTTTTCGGTGACACCCATTACTGGTTGTTGACACTTCTAGACCCATGCTACAAGGAGAACTTTCAATCTCTTCTTCCAGAGGCAAAGAGGTGTACAAAAATGTTTTTGTACCAGAGGGCCCTTGTAGAGGAATTACTGAAAAAATTCCCATGTGAGAATGCTGGCAGCAGACGTCAGAGATTGTTGTACAACCAAGGAGTCCAAGCGACAAAGACAGAAGTACAATCCAGCTCAGGCAGGGGAACAATGGCAAATCTCTGGGACAGTTTTCTCAGACCCTCCCATCATGTCAGCACAGAGGCAAGGGATGCTGGCACAAGAAGTGCAATGTTTGGGAAGATGCTGAGGAAGTACCTTGCAGATCGTACAAATGTCCTCCGGGATTCCTCTGTGCCTTTTAATTATTGGGTAACCAAGCTGGACACGTGGCATGAATGTGCTCTCTACGCCTTGGAGGTCCGGGCCTGCCCTGCTGCCAGTGCTCTGTCAGAGCAGGTTTTTAGTGCCGCTGGTGCAATTATAGCAGATAAGCGCATCTGCCTGTCAACTGACAATGCTGACAGGCGGACTTTTATAAAAATGAACAAGGACTGGATTGGGAAAGACTTCTGTACACCACCGAATGAAAACAGCAAAACATAACCTCAAATACATTGTCTTTTTTGTGGAGGTGTATTCTCATGCACCTCTTCACAACCACACATGGGTATCCACTTCATGTTTTGGTCTGTTTGGTGTTATCCTCCGCCTTATCCTCATCCTCATCATCCACAACCAGTAGAACACCAGGGTGATAGTATTCTGTGATGCAAAAGTCACTTAATTTTGTGCAAGGGTGTTTTTATGATGCCCATTACTAATTTGAACTGTCATAAAAATGAGATATGCGTATATTCTTCCCATTTTTATACTTTCCAATTTTACTATTTCTGGACCATCCTCTTAGGACCTAGTGTATACCTCTCCAATAGAAAAATTTTGAAATCGAATTATATTATATTTTAATTTATATCCCTGTCTCTGAGCTGTTGCTAGGGACAAACATATCTCGTTGGATAAATTCTGGCTTCATATCTATGAATCTGTGTTTGCCCCTCCCTTTTGTTTTTTTTTCTTTCATAGGTGGATTCACATTTTTTATTTATTTGTTTGATTTCAGTATGATTTATCATTTTGTCTCTTCATTCTCCGCCACTAAATCACCAGGGCTAATGTGTTCTGTGCTGCTACAAGCTGTCCAATTTTTGGCAAGGGTGTCTATGATGCCCATAGTATATTTTTTAAAAATGTACCGCCCACGGGGAAATGTTTGTCAGCCCAGACACTGCGTGTATGAACAGTTCTTACCGTCTCCACGGCTACCACCCTGGTCGCCTTAAAGATATTCCTGCACCATCCTTTCCAGTCGTTCTCTATTATATTATTTATATTCTTGCGAAATTTGTGCCAAATTGGTGTTGTCAGCTAATATTTATTGAAAATGTGGACACTACTGGTTGGTGTCCATCTGATGGGTAAGGTGTAGAGGAAGACCTGTCGGTCCCTATTATACTATTTATACTGTGGAGAAATTGATGCCACTTTGGCGGTGTTGTGGGGAGGAGGACTCCCAGACAGTGATGGGGCAGGTGCCCAGGGGCCACCATCAGGGTTCCTGAGGGAACGATGCTGGGAGGACAGTAAAAGAAAAGACTTGACTGAAGTTGTCAGGGAAACAGGGGGCGTGGCAAGCTTAACAGGAGCAGGGGGCGCGCTGAAGTGGCAGTTGAGAGAGAGCCAGACAACAGACAAGAAGTCGGGTGAGACAGAGAGGACCGAGGGAGCGAACAGTGTGTTGTGGAGAGACCGACAGGGCCCTGTGAAAGGAAATCTGCGGACTTACCGACTAGTGACACGTGAGAGCCTTGTATCGGCGGCCGCTCCCCTCATACGAGCGCATACAGCCGCCCCCGCTGTTTCCCTCCCTGCTGTGACAAGTCCACGACCTCCACTGACCGCTGTGACTAGAGACCATTCCATTACAGCGGTCAGGACACTGCCCCCCTGCCTTCTCCCACAGCTGCGGCCCTGTCATCACCGGCCCCAGGGGGCGCCACTCTACTACAGGCAGCAGTAGGGGCCCCTGTCTGGTTTGCTAAGGGACCCTGAGCAGAGGTTGGTGAACGGTTATATTTAGAGACTGCGTCATGATTCTGCTGTGAAATGAGAGTCGCAAGGGGATGCCTGTTGCGCCCATCGGCACAGTTTCTTCAGAGCCTGTTGCGCCCCACCGTCATCGTTTCCTTCAGGGCCTGTTGCGCCCCACTGTCATCGTTTCTTCAGGGCCTGTTGCACCCCACCGTCGTCGTTTTCTTCAGGGCCTGTTGCACCCCACCGGCATTGTTTCCTCAGGGCCTGTTGCGCCCCACTGGCATAATTCCTTCAGGGCCTGTTGCGCCCCACCGACATTGTTTCTTCAGGGCCTGTTATGCCCCACTGGCATTGTTTCTTCAGGGCCTGTTGCGCCCCATCGGCATTGTTTCTTCAGGGTCTGTTGCGCCCCACCGGCATCATCTCTTCAGGGCCTGTCGAGCCCAGTTCCTTCCCGGAATATCGAGGCGTCAAGGCAGCCGCATCAGCGACCTCTACGCGGCCACTCTAGTGATCCTGACAAACCCCCTGGAAGGATAAGTACAATATAGGAGATAAGGACCCGTAGTTTGGTCATACGTGGCCTATAGCACCCTGGCAAACCGTGTTAGTCGCATTTATATTAGAAAGTGTTGTTAGGATTGTTGAGTCCCTGCGTGGACTGGTTATTGTTAACCCCTTTGGTTTGCTCAAGATAGCCCCAGCGGCTATAGTTTATAAAAGTTTATTCCACAAAACACACTCAGTCTCGTGTCTCGTCACTGCATCCTGCGAACCTGCGAGAACCCTACACTTGGCGTAGTCGGCAGGATGCAATCTCCGAGCACAGACAGTGGGGCCCCAGATCAGGGTAGAGCTGTAAACTCTACAAATGATGAGGGTCCCCGTACCATCATATCATTGGGGGCCATGCTGAACAACCTGCTAGATTTTCCGGCTCCAATACTATGTTATGGAGCTGGACAGAGCGGATGCGGGAGCTCTTTTGGATGCACCTAATGACCCCTGATTTGGAGGCTGAGGTGGCACTCATGGCACTGGATGGGGAGGCGTGGAGGTCAGTGATGTTGAAACCTCCGGGGCACCGCAACACTTTTGAAAAAGTGTTACAGATAGTAGAACAGACCCATGGGGACCCTACTGATGTGGGAGAGTTAAGAACCTGTTTGTTTAGTCGGATGCAAGTAGAGGGGGAGATGATCACAGAGTATATGAATGTCCTCCAAGAGTTGCATACGGCTATAGAAAGAAAGGATGGGGTAGGGGCAGGACCTGTTGACATTACCCTACGTGACCTACTGGTGACTGGTTTGCGAGATCCATTAGTCAAACAGGCACTGCAGGAACAGATCAGAATGAATCCCCGAATAGATTTTTCAGAGGTGGGAAGTCAGGCATGTGCTCGAGAGCAGGAGCAGGGGATGGCGGTCCCCGTGGGGAAAGTCAGAGCTGTGGAGGCCTCTGCGAATGTAGTCAAGGAGCCTCAGTGGGTGGAAGAGATGAAGCAAGAGTTGAAAAGTATTAAGGGCGAGTTGGCTGAAGTAAAGAGAAGAACCGAGACCGGGACTGGATGACCTAGCCCGGTGTTTTGAGTGTGGAGAACCAGGCCACTTTGCCCGAGAGTGTCTGCGGCGTGGGAGATACCCACCCCGGCCGCCATTAAACTAAAGGGCTCCAGGCTGGGGAGATGCCGCTCGGAGCCGAAAACCACAACTAGGGGTGGTGGAAGTCCCGAAGATTTGGTAGCAAAATGCCCGGTGGTTTAGGCAGAAGTGGAGGGCCGGGCCGTCCTGTGCCTGGTGGACACAGGGACACAAGTAACCACTATGCCTGCAACGTACTTTCAACAGAACTTCCTGGAAGCTGCCAGGCCTCAGTGGGGGCCCGTGATCAGACTAGTAGCTGCCAACCAACTGCCGGTCCCAGTTGCCGGGGTGGTGTGGGTGCAAGTGACGCTGTGCGGTAAATCCCTTGGTCGCAGAGGGGTGGTACTGTCTCAAGGAGAAGCTGATAAGCAACACCCCGTCACCCTAGGCATGAATGCTCTCCGAGAGTTCAGCAACCTACTGCTCAATGACCCTACACAGAGGATTCTGAAGCAGCCCAGGGACAGGTATTCCAGCAGCTGGTGTGGGGAGCACGGGTACATCAGGACCGCCAGGAAGGCGAGGCTCTGGGTAAGGTCATCACGCCAAAGACTCCCCTGCTTGTGTTACCTCCTGGACAGACTGTGGTGGCCCTGCCCATTCGAGCCCCGATACCCTTGGAGGGTGTGGAGGTACAGGTGGAGCCGTGTCAATCAGAGCACTTGCCTCCTGGCATACTGGTGACCCGTTCCCTGGCTACTGTGCAAAAAGGAGCCGTCCTGGTGTGCTGCTTTAACCTTGAAGACCGATACACTGTTCCGAAAGCACGAACTGTACTGGCCTAACTAGTAAGGCCTTTAGAAGAAGTGCTGCCAGCCCCTGTGGTTCAATTATGAGTACACCCCGAGGATCCTTGGGAAGTAACAATATGAACCTTACAGGCCCACGAAGTCTCGGCACAAGAGAAGGGCCGAAATATTTTGGAGCAGATGCGGGCCGAGCTTTCTGGATTAACTGTAGAGTTGAGCGACTTTTGTTTTTTTAGGGTCGAGTTTCGTTTCGTGAAACCCGACTTTTCCAAAAGTCGGGTCGAGCAAGATCGGCCGACTATAGGTAAAAGTCGGGGTCGTCCCGAAACACGAAACCCAATGTAAGTCAATGGGGAATAAAAGTCGGCAGTGAGAGGAGGACAGGAAACACACCTACAGTGCCCATTTGAATGCCAAAAGCATCAATTCTTCTTACTTAAGCTTGTCAACCTTAATTAACTTCATAATACAAGTTACGCACTGAAAAATGGGGGCTATTTGGCTAAAGTTGTGGGGGGGTAGGGCTGGCTCCAGGTTTTCATGTGCCCTGGGCGAAAGAGCGCCCCTTTAACACATACCACAACTCATCATGCTCCGATACGGCAGAGAAGTAGCGGTACAGTACAATGAAAAATACTTCACTTTTTACATCTCATGACAAGGCCCATCTATTTCTCCATACAGAATCATTGGTCCCATATAATGTTTGAAACAGTATATGATGAGCTCCACATAATGCTACAGTATATGTTGGTCCCCATGGATGAAGCTCCACTGTCTTATGGGCCCAAATAATGCTCCAAACATAATGGGCCCCATTTCTAATGCTCTAGTGTATAATGGGCCCTGTAAATGCTGCTCCAGTGTCTGATGTCCACCTTTGGAATGTTCCAGTGTATGGTGGGCCCCATCTATCATTCTCCAGAGTATAGTGCTCCCCAAAAATTGCTGTCCCAACATTGAAAACAATGAAATAAGTCTCCTCGCTAGGGAATCCCTGTACTAGTCTGGACTCCTCGTCGTTCCCATCTTCCATCTCACTGCACAGTATTTCAACCTTGCAAGTGCTGTGATCCTGAGCAAGCAGGGGGGGGCCACTCGTTGGCGATGGCACTGGCACAGGGCCCCTGATAGTACGGTGGTGTGTCTGATGGCAGGTGGGTCGAACCTGCACTTTCATCTGCAGCTTCCTCTTTGTCACCGTGTAAGATGGAACTGTATATGGGAAGGGTAACCTGAGTTTCATCAGGGTCAGATTCAGGCTGTGTAGCGTGCGACGGGAATGTAGTGGTCTGGGTCAATGTACCAGCAGATTCATCGAGCAGTGGCTGGGCATCAGTGCACTTGTGTCGCCCCCAGGAGTACGGTCGCCACAGTGGCATTACCTTCCTCCTAGGGAGTGTGATGTCATGCTTGGGAGCAATGAATGATCTCTCTAGCAGGTTAACTGATTGGGCGGCGTTATTCCCACGAATCATGACCCTCCAAACAGCGTTCATGAAGGCAAAGTGTTTGTTTTACGTGGGCAGTATGGTTGCAAAGCTGAACCTTAAAGGAATGTCCAGAAGGGCACCACCAGGAGTGGAGCCTATGGTTTAATTCGACTCCACCTGGGAAACCTCAACCATGCCAGCTACAGAAAAGATGCACACATTGCAAGCTTAATTCCGTTAACGAACGAGACTCCGTCATGCCCCGCGGTCCGAGTCCGGCTTACTAGAGGGACACGTGAGGCTCTGGCACATGAGATTGGCCAATAACTGGTGTGTCATGCCCTTACATGTCCGTGGCTGCATGTTTGCTACACTGAAAAGGCCAGCGTTTGTCGCTTACAGGTGCAGATAACCCGCTGAACAACGTTAGTGATGGGGATCTGTGATTTCCCAGTAAGTGCAGGTCAATCGCAGTTCCGGAATTAGGCCTAACCGTCATTCCTGAAAAAATGAAAAACTTACGTGTGCAAACCACAGGTGCTGTAGCTTGCTTAACAGCTCGCCAGCCGTTCTCAGGCCCAGTATGGATTACACGTGATTGCACAAAGGTGAGAAAGGGTACCGTATCCCCGGATAACATGTATGGATAGCATAGTGTACACATTCAAAATATATGTCTATACGTCAGGAGGCAGGCTCAGACGGTGTCAGGCACAGTATGGATTTGACGGCCCAGACTACACAGCGGAGGAGCAGGGAGAGGTAAAGATTGCAAATGCTGGGGCCCTGCCCAAGCAAGGGGGGCCCACTCGTGGGAGTCGGTACTGGCACTGGGCCCCTCATAGTACGGCGGTGTGTCTGACGGCGGGTGTGCACCACCACCATCAGAGACACTTGATTGCACTATGAGGGACCCTGTGCCAGTGCCCGCGCCCAAGAGTCGGCCTACCCACCTGTCCAGGGCAACGGCACTCGCACGGTGTCGTGCGCTAGGTGGTGACCCCGGCCATGGGGGGGGAGGCAGCACAGTTAGGGAATTTTAGAAAGTGGCATATGTTGATGTTGGACATTCAGCTGATGCAAAAGGCGAAATAGGTCAAGTCCCAGGAAGAGGTGGACCAAAGCAAGCCATTTTTCTGTCACCCTATGTGTCATCAGGGGAAGGTGGGACAAAATCCTTGGAAACCCATGCATGGTTAATTTTAATGAAGGTTAGATCATCCACATTTTGGGTTGACAGACGGGTCCTTTTTTATGTCAGGATTGATCCAGCTGCACTGAAGACTCTTTCCGATAGCACACTTGCAGCTGGGCAAGCGAGCTCCTGTAAGGCATATTGTGCCAATTCAGGCCAGGTGTCCAGTTTAGCGGCCCAATAGTCAAAGGGGAATGACCTGTGTGGGAGAACATCGATATGGGAGGAAAAGTAGTTTGTAACCAGAGTTTACAACTGCTGTCTCCTGTCACTTTCCATCGATGCAGTATTACCAGTTGTGTGAGCGGTACTTGAAAAATCAGTCCACAACATTGTCATGAAACCCCTGTCTCCAACGCCACTTCTGCTGTGTGCACCACGAACACCTCTGCCAAGCTGCCCCCGGCCCGTACGGTTCGTGTGAGAACCAACAGCGCTGCTGTGTGCTGGGAATGCCTCAAGCAACCGATTTACCAGAGTTGCTTGTTTATTAGCCAATATTAGGTCAAGGTTCTCCTGTGGCATGATGTTTTGTAATTTGCCTTTATAGCATGGATCCAGGATGCTGGCCAACCAGTAGTCGTCATCGTTCATCATTTTGGCAATGCGGGGGTCCCTTTTTAGGATCTGCAAGGCATAATCTGACATGTGGGCCAATGTTCCCGGTGTCAATAATGCACTGCGAGTGCTGGTTGGAGGAGCACTTTCTGGCAAATCCACATCCCTCCAGTCACGCACAAACCCTGTACCAGACCTTGCCACGCCAACATTTTCACTTGCCCCACGAGATGCATCCTCCTCCCCTAAGTAATCTTTCCCATCATCATCCTCCTCCTCCTCTTCTTCCTCCACCTCGTCCAGGAGAGGTCCCTGAGCAGACAATGGCTTAATGTCATCAAGGATTCCCTCCTCGTCAACATTGGCTGCAGACGCCTGCTCCTTAAGGTGCGTCAAAGTTTGCATGAGCAGACGCATAAGTGGGATGCTCATGCTTAGGATGGCGTCGTCTGCGCTTACCAGCCGTGTGCATTCCTCAAAACACTGAAGGACTTTACAGAGGTCTTTCAGCTTCGACCACTGCACACCTGTCAACTCCATGTCTGCTCTCAAAGTGCCTGGCCGTGTATCCTCCCAAAAATGCATTATGGCCTGCCTCTGCTCGCACAGCCGCTCAACCCTGTGCAGGGTGGAGTTCCACCTTGTTGCAATGTCGATAATGAGGCGGTGGTTGGGAAGGTGGAGCAATCGCTGCAGCTTCTGCATACGGATGGAGTGAAAAGGGCTAGGGCTGCCACAAAATTATGGCCGTTATCACTAACTACCTTGCCTGCCTCAAGATGTACACTGCCCAGCCATGGCTCAGTTTGTCGCTGAAAGTACTCGGCCAGCACCTCGGCGGTGTGTCTGTCGCCCAAACACATCATCTGCAACACAGGCTGCTGACGCTTTCCACTAGCTGGTCGATAGGGGGACACCTCGTGTGCAACAGGGGCAGCTGCAGATGGAGTGCTCGTACAACTGCGCTCTGTGGACGAGCTTTCGCTTCTGGAGGAGGAGGAGGGTCGAACGCCTACAGCCAACTGTTTCCTATACCGTGGACTAGGCAGCACTGTCCCACCACCGCTGTCCCCTGTGGACCCTGCATCCTCCACATTAACCCAGTGCGCAGTGATGGACACGTAACGGCCCTGGCCATGCCGACTGGACCATGCATCAGTTGTGAGGTGCACCTTTCCACTCACTGACTGCTTGAGTGCATGGACAATGCAGTCTTTCACATGATGGTGGAGGGCTGGGATGGCTTTGCGAGAGAAGAAGTGGCGACTGGGTAGGTCATAGCGTGGTACTGCATAGGCCATGAGTTCGCGGAAAGCTGCGCTTTCCACCAACCGATAGGGCATCATCTCAAACGAGATTAGTTTGGCAATGTGGGCGTTCAAACCCAGTGTACGCGGATGAGAGACTGAGTACTTTCTTGATCTACTCATAGTGTCTGGGAGGGTTAGCTGGACTTGAGAGCTGCATGTGGTGGAAGTAGCGGTGGACAGGGCGGACTGAGAGAGGGTTGATGATGGTGATGGAGTTAGTGTTCTTTCTGATGGCCTAGATTCAGTATTTCGTTGATATAACAGTGGGATTCCCTGACTGCTGTGGCCTTGCAATGACACCTCAACATTTGCTGCTGTGCTGACCGGTGGGCTTACAGTGGGGGAAACAATGTAGCATTGCTGACTACCTTGTTTGTGATCAGTTGCACATGTGGTACTTGAGGTTTGGTGTTGTGTCCACGCTTGCAAGTGCATGGTGGTTAAATGTCTAAGCATGCAACTGGTATTCAAATTTTTCAGATTTTTCACTCGGCTAAAGGTCTTTGCACACTTCTTACAGATAACCTTGGCCTGATCATGAGGATTTTGTTCAAAAAAGTGCCACACTGCACTCTTCCTACTTTGGCAGACATTTTGCGGCCTAGCACGCTGTGATATTTTGACCCTCTGGACAAGCTGTCCAGCAACTCTTTTGATTTTTGGAACCTGTTTTTGGAGTGCTCCGTGCCTGCCAGATAACAGCTGTTGCGATGTCGATGTCTGCTGTGGATGCTCCTCATCTGAGCTATTGGAAGCAGCACCCTCTTCCCCCAATGGATGCCAATCTGGGTCAACAACTGGGTCATCCATCACCTCCTCTTCTATGTCATGTGCACCTTCCTCTGTGTCACCGTGTATGGTGGTATAGTGTGCGGGAAGGGGCACCTGAGTCTCATCAGGGTCAGAATCTGGCTCTGTACACTGCGAGGACAATGTAGTGCTCTGAGTGAATGTACCAGCAGAATCATCTATCAGTGGCTGTGCATCAGTGCACTCCATGTCAGATTCATCTTGGCCTGGGTAATTCACCATTTCACTTGATAATCCAGGCATGGTATGTGAAAACAGCTCCATGGAGTAATCAGTAGTATGGCCTGCGTCATCCTTCAATCTTGGTTGGGGTGAAGGACACAAGGAAAGGTGTGGTTCATGAACATGAGCCTCCAATGACGACTCAGTGCTTTTACTTTTTACAACTGAAGAAGAGGAGGCGATAGAGCTGGAGGCTGAGTCAGCAATGTAAGCCAAAACTTTTTCCTGCAGCTCTGGCTTTAAAAGCGGTTTGCCAACTCCTAGAAAAGTAAGCCTTCGAGGCCTTGTGGAGCCAGACGATGATGCAGGCTCAACACCTCCTGCATTCGGTCCTATTTTGCTTTTGCCACTACCATCAGATCCACCACCAACACCATCATTACCAGCTGCCAACCCCCGCCCAATTCCACGGCCTCTTCCACCAGCCTTCCTCATTTTTGGTAGAAATGTAGACAAAATCCAACAAACTATATAGTAATGTAAAACAAGGTACAAGGTGTCTATAGGACAGGGGAGATTTTGAATTTCTGCACACACTTGTGGACACTGGACACTTATGGATTGTGTGAGGCCCACTGAATATCAGAGCGCTATGTCACAGGCTCGATGGCACAGGTGTGAAAAAAGTGACTACAGGATAAGGGAGATTTTGAATTTCTGCACACACTTGTGGACACTGGACACTTATGGATTGTGTGAGGCCCACTGAATATCAGAGCGCTATGTCACAGGCTCGATGGCACAGGTGTGAAAAAAGTGACTACAGGATCACGGAGATTTTGAATTTCTGCACACACTAGTGGACACTGGACACTTTTGGATGGTGTGAGGCCCACTGAATATCACAGCGCTATGTCACAGGCAGAAATTGGCTAGTGTATCACAAACTACAAGGTGTATATAGAATTGGGCAGAATAGAAATCTCCCTAGAGTGTAGGTCTGTAAGAACGGAACAAGTCCTCCACTTATCCTTCCACAGTGACACACAGATAGCTTCACTGTGGCCGTGATAACAGCCGTTACACGGTACTGAGAGGAGCGTGCACGTACACGTCTGTCCGGTGTACGTAAAATTGTCAAGCTCCGTGTTTTTTAAGTATACGGACTGACACATGCTGTCTCTCTATAGTTTTGAATGTGATCAAACAGCAAATATATTTAACTGTTTGAAAGCTAGACAAAACTAGAAGGTGCAGGTCTGTAAGAACGGAACATGTCGTCGACTTATTCTCACAGAGTGACACACAGATAGCTTCACTGTGGCTGTGATAACAGCCGTTACACGGTACTGTGTGAGGAGTGTGCACCGCTGTATGGTGTGAAAAAATGCACGCTCAGTACCTCAGCAGGACAAAAAAAAAAATTGGGATTGCTTTTAAAAAAGCAGTTTGCAGAGCAGTGGGTAAACAGCAATGCAGCCGTCAGGAAGCCTTAGAAGGCAGCCTAACAACCAACACCGCTGATCCACCAAAATATAGCCTCCCCTTGCACTGCACACACAGTGACTGGTGTGTTGTACAGGCAAAATCGCTAGCAGTAGAAGCAGTTTTTTTTTCTTCTTCCCTGCCTAACGCTCTCCCTACAGAATCAGCAGCAGCGACCTCTCCCTATGCTAAGATCGGCAGAAGTAAGATGGCGGTCGGCGTGCACGCCCTTTTATACCCCCTGTGACACCCACCAAAGCAAGCCAATCACTTGCATGCCCTTCTGAAAGATGGTGGTGACCCCTGCCTATGTCATCACGTTGCCCACAGTGTCCGTGGATCCTGATTGGCTGAAAAAGAGCGCAAAACAAACTTTTGAAACGCGACTTTGGCGCGTAAGTCGGCGACCTCATGGCCGACCTCATCCTAGGGTCGGGTTTCGTTTGAAATTTTTCGACCCGTTTCGCTCAACTCTAGCTAGAATGTCTTCTGGATCCAAATACTCACCAGCAGCGGAAGAATTGGCAGACGCAGAGCATGAGGTGAGTAGTTTGCTGCCTTTGTGAAGTATACCTGCCTGTTCAAATGTTTAATTATTTATTTTCTTTTACAGACCTCGGCATCGGACCAGCCAAGTGAGGGTGACCATGCGGAGCAGCGTACACAAAGCACGGCGGGAAGGAGACGCACGGTAGGAATCTTTTTTACTTTTTTTTTTAAAAATATTTTTGTATTCTGGTTTTTCTGTCTTGCTTTTCTCCCCCTTTTTTTTCTTCTATATCACTCTACATAAATGCAAAGATTCTAAATGTATTTCTTTTCTAGGTTCCACAACGGGATGAGGACGTCTATCTAGACAATGAGCAACTCATCAGCCTTGTCCAGGAGCGTGTCCCGTTGTGGGACAGCCGTGACCAGCAGTACAAGGACATTGTGGTGACCCGGCGGCTATGGAATGAAGTGGCTGCAGCATTGATGGAGGGCTGGGACAGCGCCTCTGCAACTGTCAAAAAGGCGTTCAGTAAGTATTTCTCTGTTGTGTGATGCTGCATTGACTCTTGATCCTGATGATACCTGTGTGCTTACTGCAAGAGATCTGCTTGCAGTAAACACACATGTTTCCTCAGGTTCAATAGTGTACGCATTGTGTATTGTCATGCTGTCTATTTTTTATGGTTCACTTTTGATCCTGATGCTACATGTGTGTTTACTGCAAGAGATCTCCTTGCAGTAAACACACGTGTCCTCAGGTTCAATAGTGAATGCATCTTTATTGCAATTTTTTGGGATTCAGGATTGATGACAACTTAACTCAGATGTGTGTGGTGATACAGGTGTTACCATCATTGCATTGTACAACCTAATTTTTTTGTTCTTTTTCATTGTTTCAACAGTGAACAAAGTCCGCACACGTTGGCGCTCGATGAAGGACCGTTTCAACACTGATGTTCGTGCTGAGGGACAGGTTCGCAGTGGCTCATCTGCAAGGACAAGAACCAAGTACCGCTATCATCGCGCCTTGGAATTCTTACGACCAGCACTTGCCACCAGAGCGCAAGTATTTTTTTTTTTTTTATTTACCCTAATTACATTTATATTCCACAGCTGATCCGT
Source organism: Dendrobates tinctorius (assembly GCF_039654945.1). Taxonomy (NCBI): domain Eukaryota; kingdom Metazoa; phylum Chordata; class Amphibia; order Anura; family Dendrobatidae; genus Dendrobates; species Dendrobates tinctorius. Next base: position 3,532,739 of record NW_027361912.1, read on the forward strand.
CTTGTTAATGCTTGATACTAATGTTTACCTTTTTTTCCCACAGCACCCTGCAACCTGTCCCGGGAGCGGTTCTTCGGATCGACCTCGGACCCGTCCCTGCCATCCGACGCCTGGAAGCAAGATGCAGGTCAGCAACACAGACAGCTGGTGACCAGGAAGCTGGTCAATCAGGTGTTCTCCTGTCCCAGGTGTCTGCCACTGGTTATGCGGGCAATACTCGCCAGCGGCAGAGGGCCTTGGACAGGCCTGTCTTGCCCGAGTTCATGTACTTGAGCGAGGCCTTTCATGCCAGCCTCAAGACACTGTCCGAAAGAGTGGAAAGTGGGTTCTCACTAATGGAATGTGTTTTTAACCACATGGAACACATACTCCACTCTTTCGACCAGTGCCTGGACCGGCTGTAGGCCGACCTCAATAGACCAGCGCACCATTTCTTTAGTAAAATTGAACGGGGCATGGCAGATCACCTTAGTCCTGAGCAACTGCTGACTGTGTTACACGCCTGCAACACTGCTTACTTGCAGGCTATGCAGCAGAATCAGTACGTGCAGCAGTCAATGTTGTCATTCCCACCTGTGCCACCACTGACTCGCTTCACCACAGTACCGACTTCTGCTGCATGTCACTGCACAGCCACCTGCATTCCTTGCCAAGCCAGGCACCACTGCCCCACACCAATGTCGAGTGCTGCTGGACACTCCACCCCCCGCCGCCACCACCATGTCATCCACTGCTCCTGTCTGGAGCACCAGTACTGCCACCGTTACCACATTTTGGCACACCTCCAGCGCTAAATCTGGTTGGGCCACCACCTCTTCACCTGTTCGTAGCACAGAGAGAACATCATCTCTGGATCGGAGCACCGCCACTTTTCCAATGTATGAGAGCACCACCATAACTCCGCACCATACAAGGAGCACCCCAACCACCACTCTTCAGAGGACCACCACCAGCACCACATCTCCTCATAGGAGCACCGCCACCACTACTCTGCAGAGGATCACCGCCAACACTTCACCTCCTCACCGCACCACCACAACTCCACATCAGAGGAGCACCGCCACCATTTTTTTTTTTTCCACTCGTCCATGGACCACCAGCTCTTGGTGGTCAAGCCATGTAAGGCAGTCACACGCTGGTAGTCGGTCCAGGCAGGTGACTCCTGCCCCAAAGAAGAAGAAGCAAAAGACTTTGTTACTCAATCCCCCCCTCTCCTTCCAGTGTTGCACAACCTTCCTTCTTTATCATTTCTGACCTCCCTTCCCCCAGTAATTTAGTAGCACTTTCACCTAGAACCCCTTCCTCGGTTTCCAGCCATTCCTCCTCTCGCCACACCCCCAAAAGTATCCAACACTTCGCCCAAACATACTTCAAAGGGAAAATAATTTAAAAAAATAAATAAATGTTGAATATTTTGGGTTCAAAAAAGGTTTGATTAATGTGTCTTTTGCCGCCTACACACACTGCGCCGTACAGTTTTCTCTTTTTGTGAACACATAGCTCCAGAAATGACACATGTTTCGCGTGTCAATCTTGGAGATATGTATTTGCAAAAAAGAAAAATCTATATGATGTGCATTTTTTACATGCCCTCAGTGTCTTTTCTCTGGTAATACGTAATAGAGGATTGTGTTGATTGCAAGGCCTATCTATTGTTACCTTGTTTAGTATTCTTATCAGTTAATCTACTATGGTGTTTTTTAACATCATTTAACTATTTGGAATACAATCCAAGGAGTGAATTACCTTTACGATGGACTACTTGCTAGAGATGGGGTGCACCTTACGAAGACTGGAAAACATGTATTTGGAAGTCGCCTTGCTACACTTGTAAGGAGAGCTTTAAACTAGAACAACATGGGAAGGGAAGCAAAAGACCAGAAAAAGCCATACACCTGACAAATGCTATTGAGAACTCTGCTATTAGAAGTGGAAAGGAAGAACAAAGACAAAAGAATCTAATTAATAAAAATATTGGAGAAAGAGAAACCAATCACAAACTAAAATGTTTCTATACTAATGCACAAAGCATGGGCAACAAACAAGGAGAATTGGAACTACTAACACAGGAAAAGAAATATGATGTCATTGGAATCACTGAAACTTGGTGGGACAATACACATAATTGGAATACAAGACTAGAAGGATACAACTTATTTGCAAGAAACAGACTTGATAAACGAGGAGGAGGTGTCGCATTGTATGTTAGAAACGCGTATATCTGCACAGAGATTGAAGCTTCAGAGACTGGGAGTTCTGTGGAAACTGTTTGGGTAAGAATACAAGGACAGACCAATGGAAAGGACACCATTGTAGGCATTTACTACAGGCCGCCTGTGCAAGCTGTAGACATGGATGAACTCTTTATGCATCAAATGGCCAAGTTCTCCAAAAAATATGACATAGTTGTCATGGGAGATTTCAACTATCCAGACATTTGTTGGGAATCTCTCTCAGGCAAAACTAACAGGTCAAGGAATTTCTTATCCTCTCTTGCTGACAACTTTATCTTCCAAAAGGTAGAGGAGAAAACAAGGGGAACTGCTACCTTGGATCTAATCCTTATAAACAGGGAGGAAATGGTTGAGGAGGTAAAAGTGGCTGGGACCCTAGGAGGTAGCGACCATGCTATTTTAGAATTTTGGCTAACTAGAGGCGGAAGACCTGTGAAGACTCAGACGTCAAGGTTAGATTTCAGAAAGGCAGATTTTAAGGGATTCAGAAAGAGAATTGGAGGGATCCAATGGCTGGATATCCTTAAAGACAAAAATGTCCAGGGAGGATGGGAAATCTTGAAAAATGAAATTCTCAAAGCACAATTGTTAACAATTCCGAAAAGAGGGAAGAATAGGAAGCATTTAAGGAAGCCAGGATGGATGAACACAGAACTTAAGCACATGCTAGATAGAAAGAAAAAAATGTTTATTAAATGGAAAGAGGGAGGCATATCTAAAGATATCTAAAGAAGAATATAATGCTGTCTGCAGAACCTGCAGGGAACAAATCAGATTATCTAAAGCTGACAATGAATTGAGGCTTGCAAGAGATGTCAAAAGCAATAATAAAGGATTTGGGGGGTATGTCAAAAGTAAAAGAAAAGTCAAAGATGCTATAGGATTTTTACAGGATGAAAATGATGAAATGGTAAGACAGGATGTTGAGAAGGCCGAACTTTTAAATTCCTATTTTGCATCTGTTTTCTCTCAGAAAGGAAATGTAACATCAACTGTTCTTCACTGTCCTATTAAGGGAATAGAAGAATCCAGGATATCTATAAACAGAAAGATAGTGAGGAAACACTTAGCTAACCTAAATGAATTCAAGTCTCCAGGTACAGATGAATTACACCCCAGAGTACTGAAGGAGATAGCAGAAGAAATTTTTGAACCCCTCTCCATAATCTTTGAAAATTCTTGGAGAACAGGAGAAGTCCCAGAAGACTGGAGAAGAGCAAATGTTGTTCCTATCTTCAAAAAGGGGAAGAAGGTGGACCCAGGCAACTATAGGCCGGTGAGTCTGACTTCTATACCAGGAAAGATCTTTGAACAAATTATTAAACAACATGTATGTCAGTACCTGGATAAGAATGAAGTGATTAAACAAAGTCAGCATGGGTTTGTAACTAATAAGTCATGTCAGACTAACTTAATTTCCTTCTATGATGGAATCACTGATTGGGTGGATCAAGGAAATGCTGTAGATATAGTATATCTTGACTTCAGCAAAGCATTTGACAAAGTATCTCATACAATCCTTATTGAAAAAATGACTAAGTATGGAATGGACAAGGCAACTGTTAGGTGGATTCATAACTGGCTTAGTGATCGGACCCAAAGAGTGGTCGTAAATGGCTGCACATCCAGTTGGAAGAATGTCTCAAGTGGGGTACCACAGGGCTCTGTCCTGGGCCCTGTATTGTTCAACATCTTTATCAACAATTTAGATGAAGGAATTGAGGGTAAACTGATTAAATTTGCTGATGACACAAAGCTAGGAGGGATAGCTAATACTAGAGAAGAGAGAGAGGATTCAAAAAGATATAAATAAACTGGAGAAATAGGCAGCAACTAACAGAATGGTTTTTAACAGGGAAAAATGCAAAGTACTACATCTGGGCAATAAAAATGAAAAAAGTATATACAGAATGGGAGGAATAGGGCTAAGCAATAGCACATGTGAAAAAGACTTGGGTATACTAATAGATCACAGACTGAATATGAGTCAACAGTGTGATGCAGCAGCAAAAAAGGCAAATGCAATTCTAGGATGCATTAACAGAAGCATACAGTCTAGATCACGTGAAGTCATTATTTCCCTCTACTCCTCTTTGGTCAGACCTCATCTGGAATATTGTGTCCAGTTTTGGGCACCACATTTTAAAAAAGACATCAACAAACTGGAGCAAGTTCAGAAAAGAGCGACCAGAATGGTGACCGGTCTGCAAACCCTGTCTTATGAGGAAAGGTTGCAGGATTTGGGAATGTTTAGTTTGCAAACGAGAAGAGTGAGAGGAGACTTAATAGCTGTCTACAAATATCTAAAGGGCTGTCACATTGTAGAAGGATCAACTTTATTCTCATTTGCACAAGGAAAGGCTAGAAGCAATGGGATGAAACTGAATGGGAGGAGACACAGATTAGATATTAGAAAAAACTTTTTGACAGTTAGAGTGATCAATGAGTGGAACAAGCTGCCACGAGAAGTGGTGAGTTCTCCTTCAATGGAAGTCTTCAAACAGAGGCTGGACAGACATCTGACTGGGATGATTTAGCGAATACTGCTTTGAGCAGGGGGTTGGACCAGATGGCCCAGGAGGTCCCTTCCAACTCTACGATTCTATGATTCTATGATTCTTATTCATCCTCTATTTAATGTGTGTTTACAAAGTGAGGAGATGATGTAGAAAATACACGTCATGAACCTGGCGTTGTATCATACTTTGAAATTTGTAGAAAAAACAATACAGGTATAAACACAGGGTTTTTATTAACATACACAACACATAAAAATTTGGTTACACCATTTGCTCTTGCCAGGCCACCTATCCTACATCAGAGGTGAAGTAGGCCGCAAATTGGTCCCTCATTTGCCCTACTTCAACGGATGACCGTAGAGGGTGCTGATTAAATTCAGGCAAGGGGTTAGGAGAGGAATCATCTAGTTCAAAACTAGGGTGCTCTCTATCCATCACAAAATTGTGTAGAACAAAACAGGCCTTCACCACCTCATCCACGGTTTCTAGTTTAAGATTAATGGCTGTGGAGAGAATGCCCCATCTGGACACTAGTATACCAAAGGCACACTCTACAGTTCTTCTGGCCCTGGTCAGCCTGTAATTAAAAATTATTTTTGTGTGGCCCCAGTCCCGGCTGGAGTATGGTTTGAGCAGGTGTTGGCACATCTGGGATGCCTCATCCCCAACCATTACAAAGGGCTGTGGCGGACCTTCGGTGTTGGGAAGAGGCCGTGGCATGGGGAAATTGAACTGGATGCCATACAACCTCCGGCCCATGTCCGAGTTCTTAAAAGCCTGGGAGTCATTACCACGCCCAAATGCACCAATGTCCACTGCAATAAACTTACAGTCTGCATCAGAAATGGCCATTAGTACTGTAGAGAAGTACTTTTTATAGTTGTAGTACTCTGATCCAGTTCTCTTGGGTTTTATAATCCTGATGTGTTTCCCATCCACCGCACCCAAACGATTAGGGAAATTGCAGACTGTGCAGAATCTTTCTGCATTTTTAAGCCACTTTTCCACGGTGGGCAGGGGCATAAATTCTGGACAGAGAACGTCCCACAAAGCCCGGCAGGTGTCCGCAACTATTCCAGAGAAGATGAATATTCCAAGACGGAACTGGAAGTGCAAAGAAGAGAGGGTCTCTCCAGTAGCCAGGAATCTGGGACACAAAGAAACAACAAGAATTTATATTATATAGTATAGGGATTTTTAACACATCAAAAAAAACCCCAAAAAAGGGCAAACCAATAAATAAATATGCATCCTTTTCTTTAAAAAAATGGCCTCAAAACAAGGCAGCATACTTTTGTTAAGTACATGGCAGATCAAGAATTCTGCCAGAATATAATAGTACATCAAAGAGCAAATAATATTATGCAGTCAGTGCTTTTGCTATATTACGTACCGTAATGTGACCAGGAGCCGTTCCTCAGGAGGAATCGCACGACGGAGCGGTGTGTTCTGTCTATGGATGACATCTTGTACACGACCAAGTAAATATATGAGGCTTTGTTGGGTCATCCGTGTGTAATCCCTAAATTTATCCGGGTTTGCTTGTAGCTCGCTGTAGAGAATGTGGTACGCTCCACGGCTCTCCCGGAGTTCAACAATAGGATGAATCCACAAACGCCGACGCTGCCGTCTTCGCTGTCTCTCTCTCTCCCTTTGTTCATGGCAAGCAACTGCGTAAGCTTGAGCCATCCTGATGTCCAGATCCAAGTTGAAGTGAAAGCTCTTCCAGCGCAGATCCATGTCTTTATAAACTGCTAGCAACTGGGAAGAATAGCTGTAAACTGGGTCTAGATAAGGAATTCCAATAACACACGCCCACTGCTGTCCAATTGGTGGAGTATGAGTCACTTAACTGGTCAATGATTTTTAATCCTGATTGTGACATTATGTGCAATAATCACGCAAACGCATGCAAAACGCTTGCAAAAGCATATAATCGCTTTTTTTGGCATACCGCGCACGATGATGTGCGCTCAAAACGCAGCGCAAAAAACCGCTAGTGTGAAACTAGCCTTATTGCAGATGGAGCGGGCATTCCAGAGAGCTACAGAGAGAGGGAGCAGGGAGTGGGCGTCAAGTGTACGGGTTTTATGTTGGAAAGATTGCGGTAGTCCTTATTAGATAGCGAGCGGTAGACAGGGGTAGTAATGGGAGGTATGAGCTGTGGGGGTCCAGGATTGGGAGATATGTCGCCAGCAGTGAGGAGAAGAATAGAAAGGGACAGTGGGCGGTTTGTTTTATGTCTTATTAGGACAGATTTGAGGTTGAGGAGCAGGTCAGCAGAGAACCCAACCAGAAGTGTTCACATTTCCAAAAAATATTGGCAGACACCACAAAAGTGGCATCAATTTCACCATAGTAGAAATAGTATAATAAGGATGGATAGGTCTTCCACTACACCCAATCCAGCATATGGACACCCAACCAGGAATGTTCACATTTAAACAAATGAGGGCCTTACATCACTGAAGTGGCATAAATTTCATCACAGCACAAATAAAATAATAGGGATTGACAGGTCTTCCACTACGCCTATTCCAGCAGATTGACACCCAACCAGGAGTGTTCGCATTTAAACAAATGAGGGCCTTACACCACAGAAGTGGCATCAATTTCTCCACAGTTGAAATAGTATATTAGTGACCGAGAGGTCTTCCACTACGCCAAATCCAGCAGATGGACACCTAACCAGGAGTTTTCACATTTTAAAAAATGAGGGCCTGACACTACCAAAGTGGAATAACTCTGACGAGAATAGAAAATTTATAATTGGGACTGAGACATCTTCCACTTCTGCTAACCCAGCATATGTAGACCAACGATGACTTTTCACATTTCTGCAAATTTGTGTTAACATCAGCAGCAGCCACAGCAGGCACAGGAGCCACACTAAAGATATCACAGAGTGCAGTTACGTGACATTATTGCATCACACTAAAAATATGCAAATAAAGTCCATGGAGCCTCATTTAAGAGTCTCAAACATGGGACTAGCCAGATCTTCCTCCAGGGAAGGACCCAGCCAAGGGGTGACTCCTTTCGGAAACCACCATTACCACCATATTAAGTGGCCCTTTAAGTCAATATCCAGCTCTTTACGAGTTTACAGATATGACAAGGGAAATACCAAGGCCAGGTATCCACCCACAAACAGCTGTTTCGGGGTGTTGCCCCTCATCAGTGTGGAGTAGGATTCTGGCTAGGTGGAAGCAAGGCCTAGTATACCAACATCATGAAACAATCACTAACTCAGGGAGACCAGTCAAAGAAAACACTGCGGCAGCCGGCAAAGGCGCGCAATCAGTGAAATCCTAGGTGCAATGCTCCCTGGGAAATACAAATATGCAAATAAAGTCCGTGGAGCCCCATTTAAGAGTCTCAAACACGGGACTAGCCAGATCTTCCTCCAGGGATGGACCCAGCCAAGGGGTGGCTCCTTTCGGAAACCACAATCACCACCATATTAAGTGGCCCTTAAAGTCAATATCCAGCTCTTTACGAGTTTACAGATATTTCCCAGGGAGCATTGCACCTAGGATTTCACTAATTGAGCACTTTTGCCCGCTGCCGCAGTGTTTTCTTTGACTGGCTTCCCTAAGGTCAGTGATTGTTTCATGATCACACTAAAAATGCAATATCACCTAGTGTGTACAGTCTGCTATTGGGGTGCAAAAGTCCTTGTAGATCCATGACTTATTCATCTTGATGAATGTTAGGCGGTCTATACTTTCAGGGATAGGTCGGCTGCATCTATTCGTCAGGACACTACCTGAAGCGCTAAAGCCACGTTATGAGAAAATGCTGGCTGCCATGCACGATAAAACCTTCAAGGCATGTGAGGCGAGCTCAGGCCACTCATCCATTTTGGAAAACCAAAATGTGAAAGGGCCCAAACACTCCCTGATGGTATGGATATTCAGCTCTAGATATTCCTGCTCCATCTTTTCTATTTCTTCACCAAGTGTAAGACTTGGACTCTTTTGTGCTGGTGCACAAGCTGGTTTTAAAAAAGTGTCAAAAGGCTCACAGAAATTGCTTCTTCCACTTACACCACTGCTGCTGCTGCTGTTAATGTTTTGGTGTTGATGAATTGATGGGCCGGAGGTTGGAAGTCTACAACTACAATGCGAACTGTGCGCTTCACTGCTGTCTTGGGGAAAATCTCTCTTAAGGTTGTGTAAAAGCATTGTTAGGGACGGCGGAAAGCACTAAATATACTGTAAAATAACGTAAAGTGCGTTTGCCGCCCGGGGTCCACCGTGCAGAAGGTGTTAACACTGCTGCTAGCTAATGGCAGACGTACAATATGACGGTACAAAGCACGCGGGTTGAACGTCACCCAGGTGCGCTGAGCGATCTCTGTTTACTCACAGAGATGCTTTAAGTGTAAAACACAAAAAGGCCGAGCCTGTTAGCGTCACAGGTCTCAGAGAAGTGCATGCATGGTATAAGGTCACAGGAGCTGGGCCCTAGGCAGAGGGTCAGCATCTGTCTAGACCTACCGTGCGTGCGGCATCGCAACTGCGGACGTCAAGTGGAGCTGCAGACTGCAGCGTGGCGTCAGACACTGCCGCTGGTCAACAATGCCCGGAAGCAGGCGCACTGTCGAATGCTAGCACTGTGGAAGATGCTGTAGTGGCTTGTAGCTTGCCACTGGCTGGCGCTGACTCTATAGCTAAGTCCCTTTGCACACTCGTAGTATCAGAGGGAGGGGATCTTAATGAGTCATTCGCAGGTTCATGCATCCATCATCATTCACACAGTTAGCAACTAGAGACTATACTAGCGCATGGCCAAGCGGCCGTGCAAACCTTTTATAGCCAGGACCTTACGGAAGCTTCTATATCCCTGTGATGGACCAATCAGCTCACAAGAAGGACCTGGGCATGTGACTCCCGATCTCCAATGGGAGATCGTCTCGTGAGCATGCTCAGTAAAACGACGGAGGGACTAAGCCTCTGGAGCGATTTGCTGCTGACCCAAAGGTGGCAGCAGTAGCCAGACCCACAGAGCAGGTCTGGGCAGGGCATCTGGGACACCAGGATTGCTGAGCAATCTCCTCTGTGGTCGAGAAACTATGGGAGACTACAGAATGTGAGGCTCTGGATTCCTGCTGAACCTCTGCAGGTTCCCGACGCCTAACATTACCCCCCTCCTAGGGCCCCCTCCTGAGCCTTCCAATCCACCAAATAAAGTTTTTGCCACGTACCACCTTGTGTCCCACAGAGGCATAGGCCTCAGGCTCATCCGAAGACAAGTCTGATGTCCCGGCAGATGACTCGGAAAACCGGGACATGTGAACAGGTTTGAGAAGGCACACGTGGAAGGCGTCAGGGATGGCTAAGTCTCCAGGAGCAGAAGTTGGAGCAGGGCGCCGATGTGTGTCGGCGGGCGTCTTTATTCTCACTTTAGAGGCTTGAGTGACATGCGGGGTGCGACCCAAGCTGTCGCAAACCTCCACTGCCCGGTCTGGCACCGGCAAAAGATACAGTAACCCAGCTGGCCTTTGTTTAGAGGAGCTGCTCCGAGCACAAGAGGCGCATGCCTGAATATATTTTTTAGTGTCCTGGGCCCTGTGCCGCGACCAATAAGACCTTGCCCTTGGGTTTTGTGTTCTGCTTGTAGCCAAGGCGACCACCCACCCTGGACGCGTGTGCCCAAGCGAGAACCTTGGACCGCAGATGAGGTGGGATAAAGGTCTTGACCGGCGGCACTGACTCCAGGGCGACTGGAGCCACGGTCTTCAGATTTCCAGTAGGGGGCACGGAAAGATCCGCAGGCACCTCCGCAGAGGCTACTTGGACACTTCCCCCCATGTACATTCCCAGACAGTCTTTGCTCCATCCCAGTATTCTCCCTGAGGACCACTCTATATGAGGGGAATGGCAATGGAGCCAGGGAACCCCAAGGAGCACCTGATCGATGCCCTCTGGCATAATGAGCAGGGACAGCATCTCCTTGTGAGATGGTGGAATTGAGAGCCTAAGGGGTGCTGTTTGCTGGGTATTCTGGGATGATAAGGTCGACCCATTGACTACCCTGATGGGCACTGGGTGAGGAAGTGGTACTAACGGGATAGCGTGCTGTTGGGCGAAGGACGAGGACATAAAGTTCCCTTCTGCCCCGGAATCCACCATGACCTGTACCTCCCAGGAGGAATCACTGCTATCTAATGTCCCTAGGAGCGCTGGTTTGGGGGAGAAGGTCTCCATAGTGAATAGACCTCCACCAATTACCAGTGGACGCAATTGTTTTTTCGGCCACTGCGAACACCCGTTAGCCAGGTGATCAGACTGTCGACACTGGTAACAGCGTGTGGAGCTTTGTGCTGGACGCGTCTTAAGACCAGCGCGGGACACCTCCATGGGCTCTGGAGGAAAATTCTCCAGCTCCGGTGGTTCTAGAGGTTCAAAGAGGTTGGGAGCCAAGCTAACCTTCCATCTGGATTGAGCACGCTCCAGCCCGCGCTCTGAAAAACAGAGATCGATGCGGGTGGAAATGACTATCAGCTCTTCCAGACTTACGGGAACCTCCTGGTAGAAAGAGCATCTTTAATATGATCCGCCAAACTTCTCCAGAACACAGGGATGAGGGTCTTATCAAGCCATTCCAGCTCGGAAGCCAATGTCCGGAAACGGACGGCGTACTGGCTGACCGAGAGGGATCCGTGACAAAATGCAGACCTTGACGCAGTTGGTGCATGACAACATGATGCAGGCTCAGGCTGACCAGAAGCACTGGTACGACCAGAACGCCCGGGAGCGGACCTACCAGGTGGGTCAAAAGGTGTGGGTGCTGGTCCCTGTACCAACGGATAAGCTTCAGGCAGCCTGGGAAGGCCCGTACGTCGTCCACCAACAGCTCAATCCGGTCACCTACGTGGTCACGCTTGACCATGCTCGGGGTAGGCGCAAGGCTTTTCATGTCAATATGCTGAAGGCGCACTACGAACGTGAAGCTTGCGTCAAACCGGTCTGCAACCGCCCGAGGATGGGGAGGAAGATCCCCTCCTGGACATGCTGGCCCAAGCCAAGGCCAATGGGTCCATTGAGGACATGGACATAAGTGGTTTGCTAACCGTATCCCAGCGGTCGCAGTAGGTGGAAACCCTGGAACCCTTCCGGGCCGTGTTCACCAACCGACCTGGGAGGACGGAGTTAGCGGTTCATGAGGTGGACACCGGGAATCATGCCCCATTATGGCGAACACCTTATCGGATCTCTGAGGCGGTGCAACAGGTCATGCGCCAAGAGATCGGTGAGATGTTAAGGCTGGGGGCTTCACCTGTAGTCCTCGTGCCTAAAAAGGATCGAACCACCCGGTTCTGCGTGGACTACAGGGGGCTCAACGCCATCACAACCTCTGATGCCAACCCGATGCTGCGCATCGAGGATCTGCTTGAGCGGTTGGCGAAAGAAAAGTACATCTCCATCATGGATTTGAGTCGGGGATACTGGCAGATTCCCCTGAGCCCTGAGGCGCAGGAGAAATCCACCTTTATCACCCCCTTTGGACTGTACGAGTCCACAGTCATGCCCTTCGGTATGAAGAATGCCCCTGCCACTTTCCAGCGGATGGTCAACCACCTGCTTCGGGGACTGGAGAAGTACACGGTGGCGTACTTAGACGATATTGCCATCTTCAGTTCCACCTGGGAGGAAGACCTTCAGCACCTCCAGGAGGTGCTCAAGCATCTTCACCAGGCAGGCCTGACTATCAAGCTGGGAAAGTGCCAGATGGGCATGCGCGAGGTTCACTACCTGGGGCACCGGGTAGGCGAGGGTTTCATGAGTCCGGAGCCAGGAAAAGTGGATGCAAGGTGGACGTTCATGTCCTGGCCCACCCCCAGGACCAAGAAACAGGTGAAGTCCTTCTTGGGCACTGCAGGGTACTATAGGCGGTTCGTACAGGACTATAGCGCCCTTGAAAAACCCTTCACTGACCTCACCAAGCAGAAGCTACCCCAAACAGTCAACTGGACAGATGACTGTGAGGCGGCTTTCCAAGCTTTGAAAGCAGCCCTGTGCAGCTCTCCAGTGTTGAGAGCAGTCAACAGCAGTCGCCCGTTTCTGGTACAGACCGACGCCAGCGAGTTTGGCCTCAGTGCTGTGCTCAGCCAGGTTGACGCGGGGAATCAGGGACACCCCGTGTTGTACCTGAGCCGGAAACTTTTGCCGAGGGAAGTGGCATACTCCACCATCGAGAAGGAGTGTCTGGCCATGGTGTGGGCACTGCAACGTTTGCAGCCCTACCTGTACGGATGCACCTTCACGGTGGTAACCGACCACAACCCTCTGAGCTGGTTGCACCCAGTGTCCGGAACCAATGGAAGGTTGCTCTGCTGGAGCCTTGCCCTTCAACAGTATGACTTTACTGTAAAACACAGGAAGGGCAGTGAAAACGGCAATGCCAATGGGTTGTCCCACCGGGGCGAACCCGATGAGGAGCGCATGGCCGATTACCGACAGGTAATTCTTCCATAGCGCCCTCTTAAGGGGGGAGTTGTGAGATACAATGTCTGAGAAGTATGAGGTTTTGTCTGTAAAAGATGTTTCTAGAAATCCTCCATCCTATGACAATGGAAACTGTCAGCGTTTGCAGCTTTCCCCCATAAACCCCCCTTGTCTTCACACACACCAGTGTCTTCATGTGCAGAGCCCTGTGAAACTTGAAACCAGCATTTCCTGTGAGCTAGGAATGTTAATTAGCTAAGTGGAAAAGATGTCCCTTTGTTTAAGACATGTGAAGGAGTAGAAATTTGAGAGACCGCATTGCAAAAACCATACATAGCAGAGACAGAACAATCATATTTTTGTGATCTGAGCGGTCCCAGCTTCGCTACGGTGCCTTTTGCGTAGTCCTCGGACATCCAGAGACTGAGATATGGATTGCACCCAAATAGAATGTCTCAGCTATGGAATGTTTAGTGTTTTCGGATTCTATTCGCTAAATTACAACCAATGATACCAAATATGTGTTTGTGCGAGCTCCTCTCGCTAAGTTATGGTTATTCTAAAGTTTGTAGCCAGATCATAACTTGAAGAGGGAGAGGTGGGCCCTCTCCAGACCGCCCCTTTCGGTGATGTCACACACCCGGGGCTATAAGGTACCCCTCCCGTACAGGGAGGGCAGATCAGCTCAAATCCTGGTGCCAGAGAGACGTGCAGATGTCTTGGGACGTTTGGCCCTTCCCCCACTCAGCCACATGGTTTTGCCTAAAGAGTCATGAACAACCGTGAGTGTACTTCTGTTTTAATCCATTTTTGCTTTATATTTGCATTGTACATATTTTATGTCTCAACTTTATAAACACCTTTTATCTGTATAACCACTGCCCTACTTTTTCGGGGAATAAATGATTTAATATTTAGTCTGTCTCCATGCTCTAAGAAACGAACTAAGCGCCTCTTTTAGATAACCGCTACTAATTCAAGGGGTTTGCCTCGGACCCTCTTAATTAACTCTGTGAATTTAGTAAACTGTGACTGGTGGCAGTGCGTTGTGTACGGTTGTTGTGGCTAGTTGGCAGTCCAGAAGGGTCTTATATTGCTGAATAAGGCCTCTTTCACACATCAGGTTTTCGCCTTCAGGCACGATCCGGCGCTTTTGACAGAAACCGGATCCGGCGAAATGCAATGCCGGATCCGGTTTCCCCCCCATTGACTTGCATTTGCGCCGGATCGCGCCGGATGGCCATGCGTTTCATCCGGTTTTCGCCGGATCCGGCAATGTGTCCGGATCCGGCGTCTGGAAAAAACGTCTACTGTAACGTTTTTTGTCTCCGGCGAAAAAGCCGGACACGCCGGATCCGGCGCGTCCGGCTTTTTCACACAATGGAAGCCTATGAGCGCCGCAATGCGCCGGATCCGGCGAAAGCCGGATCCGGTGGCCGGATCCGGTTTTTTTGGTCTGAGCATGCTCAGTAGCCACAAGGGTCAATTTTAAAAACCGGATCCGGCGTAATCCGTCGAAAAACGGATAGAAAAACGGATGAACCGGATGAGACGGATCCGGTTTTGTCTGTCAAGAAAAAGACGGATCCGGCAGAAAACCGGATCCGTCACATCCGGTTTTACAAAACATTTGCCGGATCCGGCGTTCCGGCACGACGCCGGATCGCGCCTGACGCCGAAAACCTGATGTGTGAAAGTAGCCTAAGGGGCTGCGGCCACAGCATTGATAATTCCCTCACTGCAGTAGCCTAACCACTGGTCCACAACAAGCAGCCCGCCCGGCGACTAATTATCCTAGGTGCAGTTCCCTGACTGACCTGAGGGTAAGGGGGGCGCCGGAGAGCTGCGAGTTCCAAAGTGGAACTGAGAAAGTGGGATATACATAAATCCCCGCAGTTCGTAGAAGATTGATAGCAGTGGTGGGGCACCCAAAATACCCTCCTGCGGCAAATTGTTAGAGCGAGATTAGCTTGCTGGATATTTTTGTCACATGGTGTCAGTGGTGGGATAACCAAGATAAGCCCCCACTGTGCCTGTGATAGCCGTGTGCCGGCAGTGTGTCGCGTCCCTCCGCCCGCCGATACACCCGTGTCAGTGGTGGGATTGTGACATAGTGGTGACAATGGGTCCACTGTCCGTCGCGTATTGGTGGCAGCGGGACCCCCGTTCGTCACGTATTGACGAACGATGGCGGGCTGTTCATCACACTTTCATTCTACACATCAATGGGAGCCTCCATGGTCTGGGGGCCATGCTCTCTCAAATGCAAGAGGGGAAAGAACGAGTGATTGCATTTGCCAGCTGATTTCTCCATGACTCCGAGTGGAACCCCGACAACTACAGTTCCTTCAAATTGGAGCTGCTGGCGCTGGTGTGGGTGATAACTGAAAAGATTGATGAATATCTGACAGAGTCTGAAGTCTTGGTGCGAACCGACAACAATCCTTTGGCCTATCTGGAGGATGTAAAACTGGGTGCCCTGGAACACAGATGGGTGGCCTGTATGGTGAAATACCGGTACAAGATTGACTATTAGAAAGGAGCTGAAAATACACATGCAGATGCTCTGTCCAGAGTGATTCATGAGTGCCCGGGCCATGATTTGGACCAAGAGTTGGAGACAGAAGAAATTCCTGGCTTCCAGGACTTCGCTAGGTCACTGGTGGCGGCGCAGGGACAGATCGGTGAGGCGTCCGGAGAACAGGTGCTGCGGCGACCTCGACACGACTGGTTACAGCTGCAGCAGGAAGATAAGGAACTTGCTCAACTGAGACAGTGGGTAGCTTTGAAGCTGTTCCACAGCCGAAATTACAGATTTGCCCTGTCCCCCGGGGTTCTGCAGACACTCAGACAATGGGAAAGACTACATTTGAAAGATGGCTTGCTGTATCAAAAGGTGCAGTTGGTACATGAGCTGGGAACCACCTAGCAAGTGGTAATCCACGAGAAGTTGATCGGTTTAGTGGCCATGGAGGCCCATGAGAGGGGGGCTCACTTCGGTCCGGAGAAGACATTCCAGTGGCTACAGAAGTTGGTTTATCATCCTTGTTTGAAGACTGCTATAGAGGAGGCCTGTCAGGAATGCCGAAGATGTGAATTGGCTAAACTGCCGGAACAAAGAGCTCTGTTGTGAGTTCATTTTCCCCTTCACTACTGAGGCCCGATGAACTCCCTCTTCTAGTAAAGAAAGGTAGTGAGCCTGATTATCAAGCACCTGAGCCTAATGATGATGACTGGCTGAGTGGAGTGACTGACTGGATATAAGGCCGCCGACGCCCTTCTGCCCTGCGGGTGATTTCTCTGTGGGATCCTTGGAGACCAGTCTGAATTCCTGCTCTTCTAAAGCTAAGTTTTCTGCTCTGCCTTTTGCATTTGTGCTTTGACTTTGTTTTGCTTTGCTTTTCTGGATTTCTGCCATTCCCTGCTGGGGTGAGCTGAATTCCTTTAGCTCTGTCTTCAGAAAGTACCTGAGTGCTGATATAGCTTTTGAAGCCTAGCTTCTTCAGGGTCTTTTTCCATATCAGCCTGTTGGCTTATGTCTTTGATAGGGTTTTGGCAGATTACAGACAGCAACCTTCCTTTCCTGTCCTGTTTAGTTAGTTTGGGCCCCATCGTTTGCTCAGCCTATCTTTCTGTCTGTGTGAGTGTTTTTTCATCTTGCTTCACCGTCATTATATGTTGGAGGCTGCCTTTTACTTTGGGGTCTGCTCTGGGGCAGTTTAGATTTCCTTTTCTGTCTTTAGGCTATTTAGCTCTCCGGCTGTGATCGAGGGGTCTAGGGCACCGTAGGAACCCCCCACGGCTACTGCTAGTTGTGTTGATAGGTTCAGGGGTCTGCAATCTGATAGTTGCCAACTTCTCTGGTTTTCTGGACGTAGCTTCTATTTTTGTGTCTGCCTCCTACGGTGACTCTTTCATAACAGAGCTCCCACCCAGATCATAGTGACCTCTGCTCCCTTGGAATTGCTGATGATCAACTATTTTTGTGGGTCCCACATATCTTGGTTATGAACATTGTCTTGTGATGACCGACCACTTCACCAAGTTCTCTATGGTTACTCCGACTCGAGGTCACTCTGCCAAGTCAGCTGCGCAGGCTATCTGTTGAGACTTCATCCGGGTGTACGGTTGCCCAAAGCGAATCCATTCAGACCAAGGAGCTTGTCTCCAAGGCCTGGTGATGGAGGAGTTACACCGTCTATACCAAATTGAGAAGTCGAGAACGATGCCCTATCATCCTCCAGGGAATGGAGCCTGTGAACTCTTTAACCGGACCCTGATTCAGATGCTGAGAAGATTGGAAGAAGATCGGAAAGTCCATTGGCCTGAGTATGTGGCTGAATTGGTCTGGGTGTACAGTACAATCAGGTACAGCACACAACAGGATACACCCCATATACCCTACTATTTGGGCGGACAGTATGAGAAATCACCAAGCTGGAGCTGGAACCAGCATAAGACTACCCATGGACGGGGGTTCCTCCTGGGTCCGAGAACATAGACACCGATTGCAGACTCTCCACCAGCTCGTACGGACTAAGTTCTGAGAACTCAAGCATCATGAAGCACTGCCCCTCTGAGGGACAGAACTTAAAGTGGGAGATTGAGTGCTGGTCTTGGACAAGAGACCATGGGGCAAGCTGGAATAACGATGGGAGAAAAGTTTATATTGGGTGAAACGCCAAGTTGGCAATACTGGCCCAGTATATGAGATTCAACCTGAGGGTGAAGAAGAAGCACCTACTCTCATAGTTAATCGCAACATGTTCCTTCCTTTCCATTCATGGCACTATGAGGAGGAGGAGAGAGAGTTGGGCTCCATCGAGATGCCTAGTCCTCAGACGTTTGACTACGATGAGGAAGAACCACCTGCATCATCCCCAGACTTGGAAAGCTCAACAGCCGCTAGTCCAGGAGACATATGTTGGCTAGAAACTCCAGAAATGGCTGATCCATCGGAACTGGGCACACTCTCGCCTTCCACTATTCAACCTGACTCCACCACTCAACCTGACCTATGTCACACTGAACGGACGAAAGCTAGAAGACCCCCTAATTGTTATGAACAGGATCAAATTATTTGGCAGCGGATTGCCCAAGAAATGGAAGAGTGCCAAATCCTACTGCAAGAACTCTTGCCCGTGGAATGGCAAGCTAAACGAGGGAGAGTGTAAGAGGGAAGACTGGACCACAGGTACCTATATTAAACCGGGTCCAGAACTGTCAAGGCTGTGTCCCATGTTGTCCGAGGGAAGACAAAATGACCCGGACCCTGACCCAGAAGCCGAGGTCTAGGGCATCGTCGGTACGCTCCACGGCTACTGTTAGTTGTGTTGTTAGGATTAGGGGTCTGCAATTTGCTAGGTGACCAACCTTTCTGGTTTCCTGGTGGCCTAGCCTATCCCTGCCATCGCCCTCGGTGACCTGTTCATAACAGTCTCCATCTGCTGGGTTGGCTGTAGTGGAAGAGGTGCTGGTCCCTGTTATACTAGTTATACTCCAATAAAATTCTTGCCACTTTGGTCGTATCTGTCTCTAATTTTTGATAATGTGGAGACTCTTGATTTGGTCTCTAGCACCGGTGCCTCTTCCTTCTGCCTCACTCTACTGGCAGAGATGCAGTCTTTCTCACCACAACAGCCCCTGTCCCACATTTCCTTCTTAGTCCACGTCTGCTCATGTCTGGGATTCATGCACCGCTCGTAGATACCCAGGCACTATATTTAGAGCGCGTGCTCTCTCCTGTTTAAAGGGACCATGTGCATCGCTCTAAGATGTCCCCATTCAATAGCTTTGTGATACCTTCTATTTAAAGCTCTTCCCCCAATATGGTGGCGCCTGAGCAATGTTGTTAGTTTTCATTGCATGCTTGCTAGTTGTCAAGTACCTCAAGTCCACCTATCTGCTTGTATACCCTGTACTTGTCTGCTGTCTGCCATCTGACTAACAGCCAGTTCAGCCCGCACCTGCCAGTGTCCAACTATCTAACACTCGGTCAAGCCTCCATCTTCCAGTGCTTCTCTGTCTAACACCCGGTCCAGCCTGCAACTGCCAGTTCTCATCTGTTCAACAACTGGTCCAGCCTGCACTTACTGGTGCACCTCTATGTAACATGCAGTCCAGCCTGCACCTGCTAGCGCCTATCTGTTCAACACCTGGTCCAGCCTGCATCTACCAGTGCCCATCTGTCTAGCAGCTGGTTCAGCTCACACCTGCCATTGCCCATCTGTCTAACACCTGGTACAGTCTGCACCTGCCAGTGCACTCCTGTTCCTCAGCCAGTCCAACCTGCACCTGCCAGTTCTCATCTGTCTAACTGCTTGTGCAGCTCTCACCTGACATTGCTCGTCTGTCTAACAGCCGGTCCAGTCTGCACCTTGAAGTGCACATCGGTCTAACAGCCAGTCCAGTCCGCACCTTGCAGTGCTTTTCTGTTCCTCAGCCGGTTCCATCTGCAGCCGTGGTTCCAGTGTCCCTACAGTGCCTGCCTGCAATCTTCTTCCCTCCTTCAAGCCGTACCTGCCTACCCTGCTCTAGGGGGTCAGCTGCCACCCTCTGTAGGTCAGCCTTGGAGTAGCAACTGGTGCCACCTTCTTGTCTCTCCTTGGGGCGCGGAGTCTCCTGATGCAGCTTATCCGAGGTCGGATTTGGTAGGCCATCTAGTTACACCCCTTCCAGGCTTTTTGAGGGCTACAGCACAGTGGTTCCACTACCTTGCCTGTTACAGTCTCCATATGCTGGGTTGGCTGTAGTGGAAGAGGTGTCGGTCCCCATTATACTAGTTCTACTCTACTGCAATTGCTGTCTCTTTGGTGGTGTCTGCCACTAATTGTTGGAAATGTGCAGACTCCTGGTTGGGTCTCCTTCATGTGTGTTGCATGTAGCAGTTGGCCTTGGAGACCTGCAGGATTTCACCTCCTTTGAGTCATCTACCCATGTTACTATCCTTACAGTCTACGAAACTGATATTTCTGCAACCTGAGTGTGGCTGAGCATCAAAGCAGGTTGAGCTGTTGCATGTGTTATCAGGGCTCCCAGCACAACAGGCCTACACTGACCCCTCACCCACCTCGTCTTAATTTGAAGTTCAATTTAAGGCCGGTCTCCCACATCCTGATATTTCCGATACCGAAAAAAACGGTACCGGAGATATCTGTGTCCGTGTGTCCTTGTGTATGCGTGGTACATCCTTGTGGCATTCATGTGCTATCCATGTGTCCGTGTGTACCATCCGTGTGTGATCCGTGTGCTGTCCATGTGCTGTTCGTGTCCGTGTATTGAAACAATTTGTTTCAATTTTAACCCTATGACTTTAATAAAAATTCACAAGGATGGCACACGGACGCTATCCATGTGCAGTACGTGTTTACATGCACCCATTGACTTGTTTGGGTCCGTGTGATCCGTGCGCTCCCACTAACACTGACATGTATCCATGTTTTGCACACGAACACGCGGTCTGTGAAAACATGCTGACATTTGCATAGACCCATTCATTTTAATGGGTCTAAATGTGTCAGTGTCTCTGATACGTGTGAAAACTGTCACTACAGGTACCGGAGACAATGAGGTGTAAAACTGGCCTAAAGCTGTAAATGCTGGCTCACACTCTGACACCTCATGCATGGCTGATTGCTGCCATACAATTCTAAAATGTTGTGTTAATGCTATGTTCTGCAAACATTCATCGAATAAATCCGGTAATATTGCAAAATCATAATACGAACCAAACATTGAAATATTCATCTCTAGTTAGCAACTGAAAGAATTTTTTTTTTTTAATCTGCATATGTACAGCTGAATTTTCACCGCAACTAAATTACAAGATGAGATATGCATTGATGAATCATGTTAGCAACTGAAAAAAAATAAATATTTAAAGGTCTGTGCATGGAGCACAATAGAAGCAGTGCAAAATACAATTCTACGAAATGTACCATGCTGTCTTTATCTCTGGACGTCACTAATGGCGCAAGAAAAAAAGAAATTTGCTGGAAGGTTGATTCCTCAGCCACACAGGACACTACCTAGCTAAGTTATCTGACTTAGAAACAACCGCCTAGCTAACTATATAAAATCTTTCAGCATCCAGGAGCAGCTTAAGGCGCAGCATATCTTCACTGACAAAATGGCGCTAAAACAAGGTGTTCTCTCTTTATATAGAGAGATATGTGATCTCAGTAGCCAATGGCACAGGCCAAATTTATGTTTGGCAATCGTTTTCTGAACATATTCGCTCATCTCTATTTATTACTACATGGTCAGTAATGCCATACTTTGGAGAA
Organism: Dendrobates tinctorius; assembly: GCF_039654945.1. Lineage (NCBI taxonomy): Eukaryota > Metazoa > Chordata > Amphibia > Anura > Dendrobatidae > Dendrobates > Dendrobates tinctorius. The sequence continues at coordinate 3,554,230 of NW_027361912.1, forward strand.
ATTGCAAAATACACCAAATTGTTGAAAGCCGGGATTCTCCCCCTGCACGGGATGGATCCCGGGCCTTGTCTCCTTCTGCTGTCTCCTATTCTTCTATGACCGCAGTGGAGCCTGCTCGGAGGGGACGTCGGTCTCGGCGTTTTGCCCAGACTCGTGCTGTGCACTGTGTTACTACTGCCTTTCTAGGTTTAGCTATAGTAACTGTCAATAGACAACGGCGAGCAGTCATTCCTGAGGCTATGTCCAGGATTCGCCCTACTGAGCATGCTTGTGAGGTGGCGATCTCTCATTGGTGGTAGGTCATCAGTTGCTCAGGTCCCATGGTGGACTGGAACGTGTAAAAGGTTCTCAGGGGTGCCGGCGGCATGCTAGGATCCCTTGTGGTTGTGTGTGTGTGTGGACCAAGATTCTGCCGTTCTGTCGGCGTGTGTGAACGCCTTAGTTTTACCTAGAGAGGCAGGTTTTTCTCGGCTTGACCTAGCGCCTGACCCGAACCAAGTGTGTTTCAGCATGGGTGGGTACAGAGCACAGTCAAACCACGTGCTTCGGCACGCATCTTTTGCTACTGCTCTGCGGTGAGCTGAGCTCGCAGCTCTTCCTTTTGCATTGCAACGCGGTGCCACTTTAGTTAGCTGTTTTTTGTTGCCACTTGGTGGTTAGCTGAGTTGGTACTCCTTGGCCGGCGCTCACCTCTCTGAGAAAGCTATCAGATTAGGGTGACCCGCACTCCCTCCACACCGGGTGACTTAACCAGTGTGTCCTTGGTGCTCGTTCTGCTCCGCCATTGCTCACTAGCAGCAGGTTACATCTCTGCACGGTGGACCCCGGGTTGCGATCGCACTGTATAAAGTTATTAATAAAGTGCGATCCGCCAACCTTAACATTTTTTTTTTCTTTTTGGCCATTTTGAAATGAGAAATTTTGAGCAAAGGCTGCATATTATAAATAAATATAAGTTGTCATTTTTACAGCAAAATAGGAAAAACAATCTGGCAAACACCAGTGGTTTAAAAATTTGAATTAGTCCCCTAGAGGAAATCCTGATGTTTTTCTTGATATTCCTCTGTGGATCCCAAACCCTAAAGGGGTTATTATAACATTTTATAAGGTGGTGTTTAGGTTTTACAAGATGAGCAAGGTCAATGATATCAAGGTAAGTGCATCGCATCAAACAACATCACATAATGTATCTGGTTATATTGTATAATGACTGGTGAGAAATTCTTCACACTATAGGAATAGTTATGTATTATGATTTCGTTAGTACAGTTTTCAGTAGACAGTTATATTATCGTATGTAGAATTTACTTACCATTTACAAATTTACATGTGTAATAGATTACACACTAATAATATTGCTATTGTTTATTTTTATAGCATCATTGATTCCATGGTGCTGTACATGAGGACCGGTCACATACAAAATACAAATAGAAATGTAATTGAACAATCTAACAGTGACAGACTGATACAGAGGGGAGAGGACCCAGCCCTTGTGGGCTTACATTCTATAGGATGGTAGGGAAGGAGACAGTAGGTTCGTGGGTCTCAACACCTCTGGCCTTGGTGAGGTGGTAGTTGAGTCTTTGCTAGTTGTAAGCTGTTCTAAATAGGTGGATTTTCAAGTTCCTCTTGAAAGTTTCAAATGTAGGTGAAATTCCCAAATTAGAGAGAACCCCAAAACCCTCTCTATTAAACCATAAAATCTAACTTTTACTCTGACCTGTTAAAAATTTGAGGTTGCACAAAAAACGGTTAAAAGATTGTCCGTAATCTGCCCAAGGATTATATTAGTCCTTTAAAAATATTAGGACATTTATAAGTGAGGATCCAAACCATTTTGATCCTCACTTTTTGGTTTAGAATGTAGGGGATAATTGGACGTGTTAGGGCACAGAATTCCAGAGGAATATTTTTTATATTATTCTTTTCTTTCTCCTCCATAAGAAACTGAGGTCACAAATCTTTGCACAGGTAATACAAACTACAAATGGTGACCTACAGTGCAAAGAGGATTATTACTCTGACATTAATACTGTTTGTGGGTCAAGAAACTGACACTTTATTATTATGTGTAATGCAGTATGGTCTTGTCCAGGTAAAGAAAAATGAAGGAACAAGCAAAGCTCCACTAAGGTATGTGCCCACGGGGTCATGTAGATGCCGGCGCTACCATCAAGCTTGGTGAAGCCATTTTGGGAAAACTCTGGTAGTCATAGCTTTCTCGGTGGCTTTTTATTGTTCTTTGCTGTCTGCGTCTTTCACTCTATGTTACATTATGAAACGCAGAGAGCTGGTAGTTTCCAAGCTGAAGCCGCCGACAAATGAGCATTACTTCTTACAGTTTCAGGTTTCCGAACCCTGAAGCGGTCAAAAGAAGTGACATAAAACAGAACATGTGCACATCAATGTCATTCAAACATTACTGTGCATTATGTTCACTTCATAGGGCTCATTTGTGGCTCTTTTCAGACAGATTTTAGGTACAATCTGCCTGAAAAGACACTGTGAGCATATACCCCAAGACTGCTAAACTGAAGTCATGAGTTTGAGGAGGTAATTGAAAATCTGAATAATGGCCACGCAGCTGATGTGATATATCTCAACTTTGCATGTTGTTGTAATGCAGGTTTGGGCAGTAGTTGGATGGAACTGTTCCTTTGTGAGGATCCTTCAAGATCAGAACTGTTCTACCTTGTGTTATCCAAGCAGGGTGGTGGCCTGCTTCTAGCAATTGGTTCGTCTGCTTTGCCATGCGTTCATGTACCGCTGTTACTTTCTTTAGCCAGCAGCTGTGGATCATGTCTGGGCCAGGTGCTGTCCAGCTCTTCATGTTCTTGACCCAATGTTGGGTGTCTGCTTCTGTAATAGTGACTAGTTCTAGCTCTAGGTGGTTGCTGTGTTTCATTCTCAGATCTTGCAGCCACATTGCACTGGTGTTGTGTGTTTTACTTTCTCCCAAACGTTCAGTCTCTGCTATTGGTGGAGTTGCTGTCTTTGTGCTGTTACTTTGTAGTTGGGAGTACACCTTGGATGGTTCTTTGGAGAACAGGGCATTTATCTTCCTGACCCTCAGCTTCTCTAGTGTAGATCCCTATTCTTGCAGCGAGAGCTATGAGCCTATGTTTAGCAGTCTCTAGGGCTTCAGCTGGGGTCAGGCCTTTGTACGTGTCCAAAGTGTTCCTATTCTTGATCTTTACACTGTTCTATATTTCTGTTAGTTGGCACCTTGATTTTTGTCTCCAGTCTTCTTTTCCAAGGGGGCATGTACTTCTGTTGCTTTTGCTGGTTGTATAGCCAAGCATTTCCATGATGGCTGAGGCAGTAGCATAGATCAGTTTATTGGCTTGTTGGTAGGTACTGATGCAAATGCTCTATTGGCATCTTCTAGTATACTGTCTGGTGGTGTTTTTTTGGTTGGCCTTGGCAGTCAAACTCTGTTATTGATGGTATTTCGTTTAGCCAGATCTTCTGTTTCAGACCAGATGCAGTACTCTCTATCCCAGGTCATGTGGGCTGGATCTGCAGTTGTTGTTGTTCCATCTCAAGTTGCGATAATAGCTTTCTCTTTATGATATTGAAATGTTGGGTGACTAGTTGTTTCTCAGTCAGTGGACCTGCAGGTCTTGTATCCATCGAGCGTTTACTCATATGCTCCATATATCCTCTCTCCTTTGGTCTGCTGTTATAGTAGCATTTCACCAGATCCAGGTTCTCTTGCTTTTTCCATGAATGGTTTGTTCCAGTAGCCGATTTATCATCAGATTGTCCTGGTTCCTCAACATCTGACGCGGACCTTGTTAATCCAGGCGACGTCTGAGCCGGCATGACTCTCTTTGTACGTGACAATCTCATGTTTATTGAGGTAGACTTTATAGTGTTAGTGATTTGCCTAAGGGCCACTGCTAGTATATTATCACTCATTATTCATTGTTCAACCACCACAACCCCTTTGTACACCAGACCAATGCCCAAACCCCATAACCTCCCTCTCCAACATCACTGAAGGGGAGCTTAATTGTTTCCTCTCCAAATCGCAACTCACAACCTGAGCACTCGACCCCATCCCTTCCCACCTCCTCCCCAACCTCACCACCACACTTATCCCAACCCTAACCTACCTCTTTAACCTATCACTAACTTCCGGTACCTTCCCTTCTGCTTTCAAACATGCTACAATCACGCCTATCCTTAAAAAGCCAACCCTCGACCCAAGTGCTATGTCCAGCTATCACCCAATACCGCTGCTCCCATTTGCTTCCAAACTCCTGGAACAGCACGTCCACACTGAACTTTCCTCTCACCTCTCATCTAACTTGCTCTTTGACAATCTACAATCTGGTTTCTGCCCCCATCACTCCACTGAGACAGCCCTGACCAAAATTACTAATGACTTACTCACAGCGAAAGCAAACGAACAATACTCTATACTCCTGCTTCTAGACCTGTCCCCTGCTTTCGACACAGTTGACCACTGCCTCCTACTACAGATCCTCTCCTCCTTTGGCATCAAAGACCTCACCCTATCGTGGATCTCCTCATACCTTTCCAACCGCACATTCAGCATCTTCCACTCCCACACTGCCTCCTCATCCCACCCTCTCTCTGTTGGAGTCCCCCAAGGCTCTGTTCTAGGACCCCTACTCTTCTCAATCTATACACTTGGCCTGGGGCAACTAATAAAGTCCCACGGATTCCAGTACCACCTTTATGGTGATGACACTCAGATCTTCCTCTCTGGCCCAGACCTCAACTCTCTGCTGTCCAGAATCCCGGAGTGTCTATCTGCCATATCCTCCTTCTTCTCCTCTCGCTTCCTCAAACTCAATGTTGACAAATCTGAGCTCATCATCTTTCCTCCATCTCACAGATCTTTCTTACCTGACCTATCTATCACAATTAATGATATCACGCTTTCCCCCATACCGGAAGTCCGCTGCCTCGGAGTAACCTTTGACTCTGCCCTGTCCTTCAAGCCACACATCCAAGCTCTTCCTACCTCCTGTCGCCTCCAGCTCAAAAATGTTTCCAGAATCTGTCCTTTCCTAAACCCTCAATCTACTAAAATGCTTGTGCATGCCCTCATCATCTCCAACCTCAATTACTGCAACATCCTTTTCTGTGGCCTCCCTGCTAACACCATCGCACCTCTCCAGTCTATCCTTAACTCTGCTGCCCAACTCATTCATCTCTCTCCTCACTACTCCTCCACTCTGCAAATCTCTTCACTGGCTCCCATTCCCTCAGCGCATCCAGTTCAAATTACTAATACTGACCTACAAGGCCATCTACAACCTGTCTCCCCCATATGTCTCTGAGCTAATCTCCAGATACCTTCCCTTACGTAATCTCCGGTCCTCCCAAGACCTCCTTCTCTCCTCCACACTCATTCGCTCCTCACCCAACCGCCTCCAAGACTTTTCCCGAATATCCCCCATTCTCTGGAATTCTTTGCCCCAGCATGTCCGACTATCAACCACATTCAGATCCTTCAGATGGAACCTGAAAACCCACCTCTTCAAGAAAGCTTACAGCCTGCAATGACCCCGCTACCTCCTCACCACTACTGGAGATATCACCTCAGCCAACACCAGAGGTGCTGCAACCCACCAACCTACTGTCTCCTTCCCTACCATCCTGTAGAATGTAAGCCCGAAAGGGCAGGGTCCTCTCCCCTTTGTATCAGTCTGTCATTGTTAGCCTGAATACTGTAAGTGATTTCTTTAATTTGTATGTAACTCCTTCTCATGTACAGCACCATGGAATCATGGTGCTATATACTGTAAATAAATAATTACCAACAAGGCAGAATCCCCAGTCCCTTTTAACAGCTATAGGTCAGAGCCGGGATTTGAACCCCAGTCTCCTATGTCATAGGCTATATATATATATATATATACGGTATATATCAGGAGAAGGACTTGGGTATGCAGGCCATTAGTAATCTAAACAGCAGTACTCAATGCCAGGCAGCAGCTGTGAAAGCAAACAAGATCTCTCTATAAATCACTTGTGAGGCCACATCTAGAATATGGGATCAAAATCGCTCAGCATTTTAATAAGGATATTTGTAGGCAAGAGTCATTTAAAAAGGCAGGCAACTAGGTTATCACACGGGATGGAAGGCCTCCCAAATGATGAGAGGTTGGAAGAGTTGGGCTTGGTTAATACAATGGACTGGCACATGACTTTATCATTCCAAAAATCTTCCAAAGGACAAGGGTTCATTCATTACTTGTGAAGAAAAGAGTATTCCAGCAGCTAAATAGGAAAAAGTTATTTACACTTAGAGCAGTCAGAATAATAATGGCAGATACTATTTAAGCATTTAAAGGGAACCTGTCACCCCCCCCTGGCATTTTTAAGTAAAAGAGCCACCTTGTGCAGCACTAATGCTGCATTCTGTCAAGGTGGCTCTTTTATTTATCGTCCCTTCCACCACAGAAATAATCGCTTTTAAAAGTTGTCAAACATACCTGTTTCTTGACTGTTGGGCAGGTCTTTCCCCTTCTGACACAGACTCCACACATCCATCACTCATGTCTTCCTGCAATGTTTGGTCCGCCTCCTCATCGTTCTTTTGAAATTCTGGTGCCTGCGCTGTACTATATATTCATGGGCATGCGCAGTTAGCGCTGCCCATCCTCTCTCATCACATCTTGGCCTTCCTATCGCGCCTGCGTGGACGCGTGGCCAGAGATCCCGCCCCTCAGTTGCTTATGATTTATTCACACTGCGGGGCTGGGAATCTTGGGCATGTGCAGTAAGAGAGCACTGTAAGAAAGAGGCGGAGAGATTTCAGGGAGTCGGAGAGCCGCAGATAACTACTGCGGATGCCCAAGATTCCCAGCTCCACGGTGTGAATAAATCATAAGCAACTGCGGGGCGGGATCTCTGGCCGTGCGTCCACGCAGGCGCGATAGGAAGGCCAGGATGTGATGAGAGAGAATGGGCAGCGCTAACTGCGCATTCCCAAGAATATATAGTACAGAACAGGCGCCAGGATTTCAAAAGAATGATGCGGAGGTGGACCAAACAATGCAGGAAGACATGTGTGACGGATGTGAGGCGTCTGTGTCAGAGGGGGAAAGACCTGCCCACCGGTCAAGAAACAGGTACGTCTGACAACTTTTAAAAACGATTATTTCTGCGGTGGAAGGGACGCTAAATAAAAGAGACACCTTGACAGAATGCAGCATTAGTGCTGTACAAGATGACTCTTTTACTTAAAAACGCCAGGGGGGGTGACAGGTTCCCTTTAAAAAATGCTAAATAATTTTCTGACAAAAAAATTAATTGTGAGTTACAAATAATCTAGCAATAGAAAACGTATACGGTGGAGAAAAGTTGAACTTGATGAACCTGTTTCTTTTTTCAATGTAAGTAACTGTAAATGAGTCTCCCAAATAAACTTGGCACTCAAAAAAGAGCAATTTGACAGTTCATTGATTGTGTTCACACAATAAAGGAACTGTCAAATTGCTCTATTTTGAGTGCCAAGTTTATTTAAGAGATTTATCAGTCGGTTGGATATCGTACTTGGGCACCTAACTCTCGCTATCTGAGTGCCATGTACTCTTTATTCTGTGTAAATGATTCTGTCTAAAAGTTAAGTCTATGTAGCAGCTGAATTATCATTTTCCTGGTGTTGGACTTCAAAGGACTATCGTATCTAGACATATCGTTGTCTGAATGAGGACCTATCATCGATTTGCACAAGGTCTAGCATCTGAAATCTACTGTTTTACTATTACGGATGGTCTAAAAGGCGACTTTGGCCTCAAAACCTGTAGTGAAAATAAAGTTTGCCAGGTTTTGTTGCCACATTACAGAATACAAGTGAAAGGGGTCTCATTGCAACCCCGGGGGTACTGAGACCATATCCAACACGTCACAAAAAGTCCAGCTGCAATATATTTTTTTGCAAATTTCTTGCCTCAGTATCCTTGGGGTTGTAAGGAAATCACTCGTACTGCTCTTGAGTGCAGCAGCGACACTTAGCAAAGTTTGGTCACATGACAGTTGTTGCTGCCAAAATTGCCATGAAGCCCCAGCCTTATACTTGGGCTGAGCCTTCCAGAGCAGTAAAAGGTAAGAGAAGCCATCCTCTTGTCTGGATGCTGGACCAATGTCCCACAAATTCGATGTACTCATCTCTAGTCATTTGTTGAAAGTTTAGAGTATTATTATTATTGCATGTTCCTCTTTCAATTTCACCAAGAAGATTTTTAAAATTATCAAAAAACTGAGAATTTTGAATGCAGATTTACATATGTAAATACTTAAAAAAAATATATAAAAATGTTATGTCTCTTTGAAGGTGACATGAATGACTGTCCAAATGGAAGCTCCAAGTATGATTTCCACATCGCTGCCTTCTCAATGTCTTCATGGAGGCAACTTCAGCTATTTTTTGGAATTTTAATCATTTATTCAATTACTCTCATTGGCAACTTGACAATCGTTCTTCTTGTTTGTTTGGTACCAAAATTACACACCCCAATGTACATCTTCCTGTGTAACCTTGCCCTGCTAGATGTCACATCCACTTCTGCTTCTGTCCCTCAACTACTTTTTATCACTTGGACCCAGGATCACAGGATCTCTTTTGGCTGCTGTATGACCCAGTTATTTTTCTTTCTTTTATGTGCTAATGGTGAAATTTTCATGCTGACATCGATGGCCTTTGATCGCTATGTGGCGATATGTAAGCCCTTACAATATTTGTTAATAATGAGAAAGAACGTATATATTGGCATGGCCGCTTCCTGTTGGCTACTTGGTCTTTTAAATTCTACATTACATACATTACTTACATCCTTTTTGCATTTCTGTTATTCCAATATAATAAATAATTTCTATTGTGATCTAAATTCGTTAGTTGATCTTTCCACCACTGACACCGTCAGTCGTAAACTCTTCATATTCTTTGAAGTTTGTCTTATTGCCTTTGTGCAATTTGCGCTCACCGTTATCTCATACGTCTTTATCTTCTCCGCTATATTGAAGATTAATTCATTAGCGGGACGTATGAAAGCTTTCTCCAGCTGCACCTCCCACCTCGTCACAGTTATATTATTCTATGGACCGTGTATCTTATTGTACATGAAAACGGACTCAGAAGATTCCAAGGATCAGAACTTGCTGCTATCAATGCTCTACATGATTGTGGTTCCAATGTTAAATCCTCTGGTCTACAGTCTGAGAAATAAAGAGGTTTGGGGGGCAATTGTAAAGTTAAGAAATATAAAAAGCTTTAGGGGATTTTCCAGAAATAAGTTTCTTTAGCCTGTTAGCTAGCACTTGGTTAAACAAAAAATTGAAAAAAAGTTGTTCCTCCATTGTAGTGGTCACATGTATTACAGTCATGGATGCGCGCTGAACAAAGCAGCGGTGGACCGTGAAAAACATTTCTTCTTATTTTATTCTAGCACATCCCGAGGGTAAAGAAGCCCACCCCCCCACCAAATAAAAATAAAAATAAATTAAGATCTAGCTGCCTAGATAAAGTTAGACAAAATAGGTGTTTAGACAGAAGATCATGGGTAATCTTTTAATGTGAAATTTAAAGATAAATACTAGAGATGAGAGAATTTACAGTGGTGCTTGAAAAATTTGTGAACCACATTACTAAACTACATCAGATTGTCACTCAAGTCCTAAAAGTAAAAATAGACTAGAAAATCGAACAAAAGAGTGAACAATATTAAATTTTGTAATTTTGATAAATGAGGAAAATGACCCATTATCGCAAAATGTCAAAAATATGTGAACTTTTGCTTTGCGTATCTGTTGTGACCTTCTTGTGCAGCTATAACTGTATCTAAGGCTAGGGTCACACAACCATGTTTTCTCTCATTTGAGAAAATTGGTCAGATTATGCTAATCACACTCTGATCAGACTCTGATCATAGCGTGCTTTGATTTTCTCTGATAAGATGAACATTTTTTTTTCCATCTTCTTCATTCGATAAGTCCATGAAAATCGGACCATACTCACATGTCATCTGTGTTCAGTCTAATTTTCTCCACAAACTCATTTACTTGCAGAGCAGATATTTTGGTCTGTCCAAGGAAAAAAATCAGACATGCGCATTGCTCTAACATTGGTCCTAGTGTGAACCAATAATTTGGTGGCTGTTGGCTAACATTCGGACCAAAAATATGATCGTCTGCACAAGCCCTAAAAGTTTCTGGTAATTGTTGATTTGTCCTGCGCATCAGATTAGAGAAACTTTAGCCCCCTCCATACTACAAAACAGCATAAACTCTGCTATGTTGGGGGGTTTCTCACATGAACTGCTCATTTCAGGTCCTTTCTATAATATTTCTATCAACCTAAGATTAGGAATTTGGCTTGGCCATTCCAAGATGTTTACTTTTTTCTTCTTTAACAATTTTTCTGTAAAATGACTTGTGTATTTTAGCCATTGTCTTGCTGCATGACCCACATTTTCTTAAGATTCAGCTCATGAAAAGATGTCCTGATTTTTTCCTTTAAAAATTTGTTTACATAATTCAGAATTTATTCTTCCACCGAGATGGCAGCCATCCTGGCCCAGATGCAGCAAAACATGCCGAAATCATGATACTACCACTGTGTTTCTCAGATGATATAAGACTTATATGCCAGATTGCAGTGTTTTCCTTTCTCCAAAAAAAAGGCTTCTCAATTATGCCAATCCCGCTATATGTTGATCCCATCCATCCACAAAACACTGCTACAATATTCTTTTGGCTTGTCCATGTGATCTTCAGCAAACTGCAGGCAGGAAGCATTGTTCTTTTTGTAGAGCAGTGGCTTATTCCTTGTAATCCTGACATACATATCATTGTTTTTCAATGTACTTCCAATGGTTGACTCATGAATATGCTATTGTGAGAGAAGCCTTTAGTTGCTTGACCGTGCTTGACTGTGCCTTGCGCTTGTATTGATCTTTGTTGATGGAGCACTTCTAGGAAACGTAATAATGGTCTTGAAATTAATCCATTTGGAAAAACTCTGTTTGACTTTGTATCTAAAACTCCTCTAAGACCCTCAGAATTCTCACTTAGTCATGCTATTATACACATCCACTAACTTGTGTTGTGTAGATCAGAGTTTGATCGATTCCTGTTATCTACATAAAACAGGTAAACTACTCTCAGGTGATCGTCATCCCATTGATTGAAAACAGACTCTATGTCAGGATTCAAAACCATCCTCTTCCCTCTAAGCTATTCAATCGCCGAATTTGCAATATTTGCTGACTTATTTGTGGAATATTCGCCGAACATAACTGAACGCTATTACAATCAATGACTAAAGCAAACGCATGCACAACACCTTATAATAGCCACAAAAGCTGCCAAAATGCATCAAATGAGGGACAGACACCAGGAAAGTAGCCTCAAATCACCCACAGTACAAATTATAGCATGGCACTGCAGCAATCAGCCATTCATGAGGTATCGTGGTCTGGGCCAGCATTTACACATTTTGAATGAATGTCAAAGTAAGGTGAGGTAGGTGAGGGATCAGTTTAGGCCTGCTGTGCTGGGCCCTTGACACCGCATACAACAGCTCAACCTGCTTTTATGCTGAGCGACACTCAGGTGGCACAACTAACAGTTTTGTAGACTACCATTGTCAGAAAATTCTAAGCCTAGTAGTAACACTATGTGAGGCAGTGACCCCTGTTACCGCTAGGAGGCGCTGTGTTTTCTTAGTCTTGGACATGTTAGTGTCCAAGACAGAGGTAGGGAAAACCTGCTCTGAATGTTGTGTTTGAAACAGATTGCAGTATGATAGTGTTGCAGTCTGTTCCATTCCGGATCCAGGTTTTCCATGTGGCTGAAAGCCACAAGTTTCTGTGATAAAAGCCCTGCAGGAAAGGGTTAGTGGGGTCATAGTGCGTGCTTAGTGAGCTTCAGGTGTGTCAGTGCCAGAGAGAGGTCTGGCAACTCACCACGTACACAGAGATGGAAGTCGTCCACAGTGTCTGGTCTCAGATGTGGACAGTCCTGTGCCCGGAGGTGGATTTCCTGTGCCCGAAAGAAGACTGGCATGTGTAACGATTGCAAAACAGGTGGACATGGTGCCTGGTTGTGATCCGGACGATATCCTGGACTGTGTATGGCTCTGTGAGTAAAGAGACTGTGATGCAGCTGTGCAAGACACCCACGGGAACTAGTCAGAGGAGGACTAACGTGTGTAGTGCCTGCAAGATTTAATGCTGTATGAGCAGAATCTTGGATACGGCGCATAGACACCCATGGGAACTAGTCAGAGGAAGACTGGTGTGTTTAATGTCCGTAAAATGAAGGATGCCGTATTAGGCTGGTTTCACATTTGCGTTTTTTTTGCGGTAATTTAGCGCTAAATAGCGCATGCGTTTTTTTCCTATACTTTGCATGGGATGCGCTTATGTGCGCATACACATGCGTTTGTACGCGTTTTACCGCGCATGCTTATGTATGCGTTTTTTTGCACATGCGTTTTTTTTTTTACCATTAGTTTAGACAATGGAATTTAGGGGTTTGGGTAAAGTTAGGGTTAGTTAAGGGGGTTTAGGGTTAGGGTTAGGGTCAGGGTTAGGGTTAAGTATGGTTTGGTTAAGGGTTAAGGGTTAGGGTTAGGGTTAGGGTCAGGGTTAGGGTCAGGGTTAGGGTTAAGTATGGTTTGGTTAAGGGTTAGGGTCAGGGTTAGGGTCAGGGTTAGGGTTAGGGTTAGGGTTAAGGTTAGTTAGGGTTTGGGTTAGGGTTAAGTATGGTTTGGTTAAGGGTTAGGGTCAGGGTTAGGGTTAAGTATGGTTTGGTTAAGGGTTAGGGTTAGGGTTAGGGTTAGGGTTAAGTATGGTTTGGTTAAGGGTTAGGGTCAGGGTTAGGGTTAAGTATGGTTTGGTTAAGGGTTAGGGTCAGGGTTAGGGTTAAGTATGGTTTGGTTAAGGGTTAGGGTTAGGGTTAGGGTTAAGGTTAGGGTTAGGGTTAGGGTTAGGGTTAGGGTCAGGGTTAGGGTTAAGGTTAGTTAGGGTTTGGGTTAGGGTTAAGTATGGTTTGGTTAAGGGTTAGGGTCAGGGTTAGGGTTAAGTATGGTTTGGTTAAGGGTTAGGGTTAGGGTCAGGGTTAGGGTTAGGGTTAGGGTCAGGGTTAGGGTTAGGGTTAAGTATGGTTTGGTTAAGGGTTAGGGTTAGGGTTATGGTTAGGGTCAGGGTTAGGGTTAGGGTTAGGGTTAAGGTTAGGGTTAGGGTTAGGGTTAGGGTTAGGGTTAGGGTCAGGGTTAGGGTTAAGGTTAGTTAGGGTTTGGGTTAGGGTTAAGTATGGTTTGGTTAAGGGTTAGGGTCAGGGTTAGGGTTAAGTATGGTTTGGTTAAGGGTTAGGGTTAGGGTTAGGGTCAGGGTTAGGGTTAAGTATGGTTTGGTTAAGGGTTAGGGTTAGGGTCAGGGTTAGGGTTAGGGTTAGGGTTAGGGTCAGGGTTAGGGTTAGGGTTAAGTATGGTTTGGTTAAGGGTTAGGGTTAGGGTTAGGGTTAGGGTCAGGGTTAGGGTTAGGGTTAAGGTTAGGGTTAGGGTTAGGGTTAGGGTTAGGGTCAGGGTTAGGGTTAAGGTTAGTTAGGGTTTGGGTTAGGGTTAAGTATGGTTTGGTTAAGGGTTAGGGTCAGGGTTAGGGTTAAGTATGGTTTGGTTAAGGGTTAGGGTTAGGGTTAGGGTCAGGGTTAGGTTTAGGGTTAGGGTCAGGGTTAGTAAAGTCATGGTTTGGGTTAGTGTGAGGGGCCACCTAATGTTGGAAAAAAATGCAAACGCGGTAAAAACGCACTAAAAACGCATACAAATGCTTAAAAACGCTGCGTTTTTTTCATGCATGCTCATAAAAATGCTTGAAAATAACGCAGCAGTTGTATGCTTTTGTATGCGTTTTTCAATGCTTTTTTTGTGGGAAAAACGCGCTGCAAAAAAAAGCAAGTGTGAAACAGGCCTAATACATATATTCTGCAAATGGTGAAATGGATACTAATTATATGCTGTTAGGCTGGCGGAATGCACCAAATAATAAAATGATAATGAGGTGCGTTCGCAGCCTGGGGTCCACTGTGCAGAGATGGAATACTGCAGCTAAGTAATGGCAGATATTATATGGCGGTGTAATAAGCGAACACACACGGGTTAACTTCACCCGGTGTGTACGAGGTAGACTCTGTTGCCTCACAGAGCCGCACTACCGCCGAATATAATCGCCGAAGCCTGTTAAGCTCACAGAGCTCGGCAAAGTGAGCACTGGGGTATAGTCACAGGACTCTTCCCCAAGACACAGGGTCAGAGTCCCTCTAGACTCACCAGCACTCAGCGCCGCCGTCGATGCGGCAGTTATGTGCCTTGCGCTCGATGTCACAATATGGCGCTACGTGAGGTGCTGACCTGGAGCACTGTGGCCTAAAGCCTAGCCACTGACATGCACTGACTCTAACCACTAGACCCTAACAACAGGCACAACCAAGGGTAGGGGTTTCAAATGAGTCAGTCACCAGATAAATGAATCCATCATCTTACACACCTTTAGCATAAGAGTTTATACTAGCGCATGGCCGAGCAGCCATGCGACTCTTTTATAGCGGCGTCCTTCTGGGACCTTCCTAGTGGTGGACCAATCCGAGCAGGAGCGGGACCTGCGCATGTGACCTCCGACCTCCAATGAGAGGTCGTCCCACGGGCACGCTCAGTAGGCAAAATACAGGACTTAGTCCCTGGAGCTTCTGCTTGCTGCTGATTCAAGCATAGTGTTACAGCAGAGCCTGATGGAGCAATCAGACACCTAGCATTGCCTGGGCAAGACGCCTGGACCAACGCCTATGCTGATCAGGAATCCCTGCGGCTGCAGAGGAATGGGAGACTGCAGAGGACATGGCTTGAGATTCCCCTTGTGCAGTAGGGGAAACTTGACGCCTAACATATGCACTGAAGTTATATGCACTATGAACTGAAATTTAATGCACTTGTGAATTTGGACTTTTATGCGTGAAGATAACACATTAAAAAGACTTGTGTTCGAATTTTGTGGGTCACTGCCTCTTCACTGTGTACAGTGCTATTGCTACCTTACAACGGGTAGTTGACTACAATGAAGTGGAGGCCTGACAGTTTCTGAGCCTACTGCTGCAGGCAGCACACATGAAGGAGACCAAACCAATAGTAAACACATTTCCAAAACTTAGTTGCAGACACCAACAAAATGCCATCAATTTCTCCACAGTAGAAATAGTATAATGTGAACCAACAGGCATTCTACTACACCCAACCCAGCAGATGGACACCCAACCAGGAGTGTTCACATTTCCAAAAATTATTGGCAGACAAGTTGGATCAATTTCACAATAGCATAAATAGTATAATAGGGACTGAAAGGTGTTCCAGTACACCCAACACAGCACCTGGACACCCAACCAGGAGTTTTCAAATTTCAAAAAATGAGGGCCTGACACCACCGAAGTGGCATAAATTTCACAAGACTAAAAATCGTATAATAGGGACCGGCAGGTCCTCCTCTACACCCAACCAAGCAGATGGACACCAAACCAGGAGTGTTCACATTTTCAAAAAATAGTAGCAGACAACAACAAAATGGCATCAATTTCACCACATTATAAATAGTACACTAGGGACCGACAGGTCTTCCATTACATCCAACCCAGCAGATGTGGACCTAATCAGGAGTGCTTACATTTTCAAAAAATATTGCCAGACACCACCAAAGTGGCATAAATTTCTCAAAAGTATAAATAGTATAATATGGACTGACTGGAGAGGATCATGCAGAACGATCTAGAACTTAATATCAACACCATCAGGGAGCGTTTGTACCCCTTTACATTTTGGTCATGAAAAATGGATGAGTGGACTGTGCTCATTTGTCATGCCTTTGAAAGATGTATCATGTCCGGCAGCCAGTGATCTCTCAGAATGTGTTTTTAGTGCTGCTGGGTATCCATCTGCTGTGTTAATTGTAGCGGATGAGGTGTCGGTCCCTATTATTCTATTTCTACTACAGAGAAATTGATGCCACTTTGGTGGTGTATGTGTAAGAAAGAAGACCGGACCGCGGGTATCTGTGCTAAACCGGGTCCGGAGCTGTCGAGGCTGCATCCCAAGTTGTCAGGGGGAAGACAAAAAACCCAGACAGGTGCTGTGAGGGAGGGCCAGGGCCATAGTCAGCGGTGTATTCGTGCCCTGGTTTCCAATCACATGAAAAGAATGTCCTTTAGTCAACATACCTGTCCCTCCATTGTGCACACGTTCAGGATCTTCTTTACATGGCTTAAGACTCCCTCCGGCTGTATGGCAACAAACTGAGACACAGTCCAGTCTTAACTTCAAACAAATAAATTTTCTTTCTTCACTTCGCAGCACATTCTCATTAGATACAACATCAGCAAGGCAACTCATACAGTCCACATTCTCCACTTTCACTGCACTTCCTCCTTGGTCCTTCCATGCATTACAGGGTCGTACCGCCTCTTGCAGTAATGCAGCTTCTTCCCTGTTAGACTCACTATGCTTAGGAGTTCCCTCATCCATTTTGCCCCGGATACGAGGGCATCTGCCCATGCAGTGATCTGCCACATTATAGAGCAACCTGTGTCCCTGTACTGTAGAGACCTCTGCTTTAGTTTCTTCTCCAACTGCTATACACTGCTGCTAAGGCTGTACTTTCAACCCACTGGGCCCTGGAAGGCTGGGTTCCTGGCTTTGAATGTTACAGAGCTACTGGTAAGCTCGGGCTCTAAAGTCCACCCAAGCTGAATGGACTCTCTAGCCCCTCTGAATCTAACCAGGACACTGTTTCTGCCTTACCCCAGTTACCTCCTCTTACATTTAACTATATACACTACTTATTATGCTAAGGTATCATGTGCCCCATCTAGTGACAAAACTAAGATTCTACACTGTCCCTAGACAACTATGGAAATACACAGTATCATTATATACATAGCAGACATTTAGATACTACATTAAGAGCCAGAAAATGCTTAAAGAAGTAGGGGCGTATCCAAGTCTTTGTATCCCCTTACATTCCTCCTCCCTTTAATAATGGTCATTCCCGACCATTCCCACATACATCTTTATTATATACAACACATACTCTAAGCAGGGTGTTGTGAGCTCAATTTCGGGTTTGTCTCTGGCTTCTGGTGAGGGTTATGGAGCTGGCTGTGCTGACATAGGAGTAGTGAGTTCTCTATCTGGACTCCCTCTGTTGGTGAAGGGAGGTAATGAAGCTGATCTAAATGACCGGCCACCTAAGGAAGAGGACTGCGATTGGACATCAGGAGTTTCTGATTGGATTTAAGGCAGCCGACTCCCTAGTTTCTTGCTGGTGATTTTTCCTGACTGTGGCTCCTGGTTTCCAGTTTGGTTCCTGCCTTCCTAAAGCTAAGTTTTCTCTGCTATTGTTCATATGAGTTTTTGTCTGGTTTACTTAGTTTTTGTGTTCAGCCAGCCCTGGCTGGGACTGGGCTGAATCCCCATTTTGTCTCTGATCAGTTGATCTCTTTTGCTCTGTCTTCAGAATATACCTGAGTGCTGATATAGTGATTTGAAGTCTAGCGACTTCAGGGCCTTTTCTATCAGACGTGTTGGACATTCTTTTTGGCAGGGTTTTTTGCGTGATTGCAGACAGCAGCTTTTCTTTCCTGTCCTTTCTAGTTAGCGAGGGCCCCATCGTTTGCTCAGCCTATCTTTCTACCTGTGTCTGTGTTCTCATTTTGATTCACCGACAATACATGTTGGGGCTGTCTATTGCTTTGGGGTCTGCTCTGGGGCAGTTTAGATTTTCCCTTTCTTTCATTAGGCTTATTTAGTTCTCCGGCCGTGACGAGACGTCTAGGACCACCGTAGGCACGCTTCACGGCTACTGCTAGTTGTTGTGGATAGGATCAGGGGTCTGCAATCCGCTAGTTTACAACCTCTCCGGTTTTCTGGGCTTAGCTTGCTTTTTGTTTTTTCCTCCTCGGTGACTCATTCATAACAGCAGGGAGACAAACAAAATTAATATACACTGCCCAATGCAAGTAAAGTCTCTTTTAATGATGAGTGAGAGTCCTTTCTCTCTTGAGGGGCACCTGGCACACAATCCTCCAGGTAACACCCACACTATATAATCCAACGTATTTACAAGCACATGACCTTACCGTAAGGTCATCAGTCGTTAGGGGAAGGCGTCCCCCCAACAAATCAGTCTGGTCCCACTTTTCAGGTCCTTAGTTCTTGGGGAGGGGTTCCCCCCTCCCTATGTGTGGGGTACGGTCCTTAAAAACACTTGTGCTGTACGCTCACTAGCTACAAGCAGTCTTTTTTTTTCCAGTCCACAGACATGTACCCCATTTCCTTCATACAGAGCACTGCCCTTTAGCCACTTGTGCACCGCCTGTCCCTCAAGTCCATTCTGCTGCCGCACCCGTACATGGTTTGCTCCACAGTCCACAGGCTCGTTACTCTGTAGTTGCAAAGTCCTGCTATTCAGCAGAAGGGTAAAACAACAGTTCAATGTGAGAAAAATAACGCCCATCTGTGGCCCGTGAAGGCTACATTGCACCCGACTGTGGTGCTTCACGGCTCCTTTGCCCACAGAGAAGCGGAACAGTCCCATACTTTTTCATTGATCCAGTGCAAGAGGCACAACTTTGGCAAAGTAGTAATATCTTTTACACGGCATCCACTTAATAGCAACATGTATCCTGTGCTCTCCACTACACATTGGGTTCTGTGCCTGAACTCCAGTAGATGACCCTGCAGCCACAGGTGTCGTGTTCTCCTGCCGCAGTGACAAGAGAGGGGCAGGCCTTGCCCATGCAGCAACCAAGGAACAGGGGGACGACTCAGCCTGTTCCGGGCTGGATATAGCTCCAGGTCATCCTCCGCAATCCATGTGGCCTGTCCGGGGAATGGGAAGCAGCCCTCTGCCTCCAGGTGTAAATGAGACAGGCCGAGGAACTAGAAGCTGCCTAGCGCCGGCCTGCTCTATGAGGTCTGGGGCCAGGGGCCGAGGATCACTCACCATCTCCGGCTCCTGCAGCTTAGCCGCGCCTGTCCTGCGTACGTTGGATCCTTCCACGGACATAGCTGCACACTCCGGCGCCTGAGACTGGAGTTCCGGCTCGGCCTTCACTTCCGGTGCGGGCACCTCTGATGCGGTCATTGTTTCCGGTCCCCACTGAGACTGAACCACTGGCAACGTGCAAAGAGGTTCTGGCTCCCAATGATGTTCTGGCTCCCGATAATGTTCTGGCTCCATAGGTACAGGGATTCGGTCAGTGTTCCTGCGTCTGTCGCCATCTCCATTCAATGTGGCCTAGGCCGCTGCAGCTGCACACGAGATTTTCTTCTGGGCCCCACCAGTTCCAAGGTGGGGTCACTTTCAGCGGCTCCACCCATTTCGCAGCATTTGGTGGTAGAGGGCTGGGTCCTTCCTTTTCTGGCGTGCTCGCCATGGGCCGAACAGGAATTGGTGACAGGTGGATTTTGGCACCATCTCGGTATCAGAATGCCAACGAAGGGTGAGATCATAGTTGTTTTCCTTGTTGGCGCCAATGTCCATCACCTGCAAAGAAGCCATCTTGGTCACAAATAAATTGTTGGTGAAATCCAGGGTTTCAGTCATGTCCAAAATAGTCACATACAAAATATCAATTTCTTCTTTTTCCATGGCATCTCTGCTTTACAAGGCTGCAGCATCCTGCCGACTACACCAAGTGTGAGAGAGGGCCAGGGCCATAGTCATGGCTGAGGCTAGCGGTGTATTCATGCTCTGGTTGCCATCACATGAAATTAATGTCCTTTAGTCAACTTATTTGTCTCGCCATTATGCACACATTCAGGATCTGTTTTACATGGCTTAAGACTCCCTCCGGCCATATGCACACAAACTGAGACACAGTCCAGTCTTAACTTCAAACAATTAATTTCTTCACTTCACAGCACATCCTCATTAAACGCAATATCAGCAAGGCAATTCATAGAGTCCACGTTCTTCACTTTCCCTGCACTTCTTCCTAGGTTGTTCTGTGCATTCCGGGGTCATATCGCCTCTTGCAGTAATGCAGCATCCTCCCTGTTCAAACTCACTATGCTTAGGAGTTCCCTTTTCCGTTTCACCCCGGATATGAGGGCATCTGCTGATGCAATGAACTGCCACATTATAGAGCGACCTGCGTCCCTGTACTGCAGAGACCTCTGCTTTAGCTTCTTCTCCAACACTGCTGTACATTGCTGCTAAGGCTGTACTTTCGGCCCACTGGGCCATTGATGGCTGGGTTCCTGGCTTTAAATGTTGCGGAGCTACTGGGTACCTTGTGCTCTAAAGCCCACCTGAGCTGTATGGGCTAGCCCCTCTGAATCTAACCAGCAAACTGGTTCTGCCTTACCCCTGTTAACTCCTCCTAGAGGTTAACTATGTACACTACTTATTATGCTAAGGTACCCCTTCTAGTGACCAAACTAAGATACTACACTGAACCTAGACAACTATGGAAATACACAATATCATTGTATACATAGCAGACATATGCATACTACATTAAGAACTGGGACATGCTTAAAGAGGTAGGGGTGTATCCCAGTCTTTGTATCCCCTTACAATGCCCTGAGCCAGAAGCCATAATGAGACACGGCTGACCCGACGCCAGTACACTGCTGAAACTCATCGCAGTGACAGGGAAAGAGGCGGGTCCCATATATAATTAAGCAGCGCACGTTAGCCTGAAAGCCAGGGCAGGGTTCAGGACTGTTCTCCAGGGCCTTCTTTGCCAGACACTGAAGCGCCACTCAACCAGGACTCCGACAGCAATGCGGCAATGCTTGCGTTAGCCTCATCAAAATATGGACTAGGGGCTCAGCGTGAGGTGCCGGAGACTGACTGCTGCTGCCAGAAGACGGATCACCATTGCCTGCAGAAACTTATTGGATAAGCACCATGCCAGGTGTTGCTGGCACCACTGCCTCACAAAGCTTCTCCTACAGCCTGATAAAACCTCCTACATGATAAGTGGCTAAAAGAGCTGCTGTTACTTCATTCATTATTCATTAACTCTGCGTATTCCTCACAATTTATCTGTTTATCCCTCCTTTAACTGTTTATCTCCCTGCATGGAGTACTCTATGGTTAAATTAAAATTTTTAACCCTTGCTCTGCATCTCATGTGTCATTGCTTCCCACAGCCTGCTCACAAATGCTCCTAATTTTTGTAAATGTGGAGACTCCTGATTGGGTTTCTCCAAGTGCTGTGTTGACGATAGTGGAAGAGTTATCGGTCCTCTAAATACTAGTTGTACTCTACAGAAATTGATGCCACTTTGGAAATGTGTAGACTCCTGGTTAAGTCTCCTTCATGCATGTTGCCTGTAGCAGTAGGGCTCCGAGAAAGGCAGCCCTCCACTTACTTTCGATCAACTACCCGTGTGGCTATCCTTAAATTTTCGTAACTATTGTTCTGCCATCTGAGTGTGGATGAGCATAAAAGCAATTGAATGTGGTATGAGGGCTCCCAGCACAGCAGGTCTACTCTGAACCCTCTCTTACCTAATTTTAATTTGAAGATCAATTCAAAGCTGTAAATGCTGGCCCAGACTCTGATACCTCATGCATTTCTGATTCCTGCTGTGCCATTATAAAACTTGTTCTGTTGGCAATTTGAGGCCACTTTCCTGGTGTCCGTCCCTAATTTTTTTAAATTTGAAGACTCAAATTTGGGTCTCCATCTACTGGGTGATAGGGACGGCGGAACACACTAAATCTAAAATAATAGAAAGTGCATTCGCCTCCCGGGGTCCACCGTGCAGAGGTGTTAAACTGCTGCTATATAATGGCAGACGCACAATATGGTGGTATATCGCACACGGGTTGAACGTCACCCGGTGTGCACTGGGTCTACTCTGTTATGTACACAGAGGCGCCTTAAGGCATAAGCATAAATGCCGAGCCTGTTGCCCTCACAGGACTCAGCGGTGTGCACGCACGGTATATGGTCACAGGACTCGGGCCCAAGACACAGGGTCGGTGTCCTTCTAGACCTATCGTGCGTGCGGCGTCACAACCGCGGACACCCCAAGTGCTGCTGACTGCAGCGCGGAGACTGAACCAGCCGCTGTACAACAAAGCCCAAGAGGGGGCGCACTGTCGGACGCTAGCACTGTGTAGATGTGCAATGTGGCCTTAGACTCTAAGACTAAGTCCCTATCCACACACGTAATATCAGAGGGAGGGGATCTTAATGAGTCATTCGCAAGTACATGCATCCATCATCATTCACAAGGTAGCAAGTAAAGTCTATACTAGCTCATGGCCATGCAGACCTTTTATAGCTGTGCGGGACCTTCCAGATCTCTGGGATGGACCAATCAGGTCAGGAGAAGGACCTGAACACGTGACTCCTGATCTCCAGAAGGAGATCATCTCGTGAGCATGCCCAGTAGCGTGATGAGAGGACTTAGCCACTGGAGTGGCTTGCTGCAGGGTAGCCTGTGCTGCTATTGCTGACCCAGAGGTGGCAGCAACAACCAGTCCTACAGAGCTGGTCTGAGCAGAGCGCCTGGGACGCCGAGATTGCTGTGCAGGCCCCTGGGAGGTCAGTTTAGAATGAGAGACCACTGGATGCAAGGCTCTGGATTCCCGCTGTGCAGTCGCAGGAACCCGACGCCTAACAGGGTTGGCTGTAGTGGATGAGGTGCTGTCTGTTGTGAACTCATTTTCTGGTCTGCCTCTGGTTTCTGGTGAAGGAGCTGGTTGTGTTGACAGAGGAGTCATGAGTTCTCTTTCCGGGCTCCCTCTGATGGTGGCAGGATGTAATGAAGCTGATTTAATTAACAGAGACCTGCCACCAGATAATGAGGACGAGGATTGGACATCTGGAGTCTCAGACTGGATTTAAGACAGCCGACTCCCTTTTCCCATGCTGGTGATTTTTTCCTGCCTCCTGAGGCTCTAGTTTCCTGTTCAGTTCCTGCCTTCTCAAGCTAAGTGTTCTCTGCTATTGTTCGCACTTGATTTGGTTTGGTATATTCAGTTTTTGTGTGCTTAGCCAGCCCCGGCTGGGGCTGTGCTGAATTTCCATTCTTATGTCACTGTATGTGCCAGTTTGCTTTTTGTCCCTTATTAGATTGGCCTCTTTTTGCTCTGTTCTCAGAATATGCCAGAATGCTGATATAGTGGGTGAAGTCTAGTGACTTCAGGGTTTTTTTGCTATCAGAAGTGTTGGACATTTTTGCAGAGTTTTTTGGCGTGATTGCAGACGGTATCTTTCCTTTCCTGTCCTTTCTAGTTAGTGTGGGCCCCATCGTTTGCTCAGCCTATTTTCCTACCTTCGTTTGCGTTTTCATCTTGTTTCACCATCAATACATGTGTGGGGGCTGTCTATTCCTTTGGGGTCTGCTCTGGGGCAGTTTAGATTTCCCCTTTTCTTGCTTTAGGCTTATTTAGTCCTCCGGCTGTGAAGAGGCATCTAGAATCATCGTAGGTATGCTCCACGGCTACTACTAGTTGTTGTGGTTATGATCAGGGGTCTGCAATCTGCTTAGTTACCAACCTCTCTGGTTTTCTGTGACTTAGCTTGGTTTTGTTTTCCTCCTGAGTGACCCAATCATAACAGCTGGCCCCGTTATACTAGTTATACTCCAATAAAATTCATGCCACTTTGGTGGTATCTGCCTTTAATGTTTGGAAATGTGGAGACTCTCGATTCGGTCTCTAGCACCGGTGTCATGATCTGACAGTTTTAAATTTGACAAAGTGAATTTTTTTTACTTTGTCAAGTGCAAAGTGTGTCGTGGTTGCCCCCGGTGGCCATTGGAATTATCACATGTGGTGTCTTTCATTTTAAGTTGCCCGGTGGTGGGAGTGGTATCGCACCTTAGTGGTAGGTTTAATTTGTAATTATAAATCAGGTGTGAGGCTATATAAATGAGTCTCAGGGTATTCAATCATTGTTGGTGATAGTTGTTCATTTGCAACCAACCTTGGTGGTGGAAGGAGCTGGAGAGATTGCTCAGCTCAATCTGAGTCCTGGTGTGGAAGGAGTCACTGAAGGGAGTTCTTTGCAGCGCTTACTGAACTTGGTGGCAGCTATTCAGGAGGAAGGCTGCAGTCGGTTGCTGGACTCTGTGCTGGAGCATTTGCACAGAGAGAGCTAAGTTTTCTATTTCCCCTGTTTGTGACTTTCCTTATGTGTGATCTAGTGCAGTGGTGGGATTAGTTTCCGCACCGGCCAATGCCCTAACGAGGGACTAGGTTCAGGGCGAGTCAGGGCATAAGGTTCGCGTGCGGCGACAGGTGCGGAGCCTGTATAGGGAACGTAAGGAGTGCAGGGACGCTTCCTCAGGGGAGCTTAGGAGGTCTCCACATCCCTATTTCCTATTACAGGGCCCACCACTGTAATTGTTCCTGTGTTTCCCCTTATTATTTAAATTCGCCAGCTGGAGGCGGGGTATCCAGTTTTACGTGTACTTTTTAAATTCGCCAGCTGGAGGCGGTGTATCCGGCTGCACGTCCCGGTATTATTTAAATTCGCCCCGCTGGAGGCGCTGTATCCAGGGTCACGTGTATCATAAATTCGCCCTGCTGGAGGCGCTGTGTCCAGTCACACGTTGACCATTACATTATCACCAACCATAAAAAAAATTTTCTGCTGAGCCATGGACCTAATGCAAACCTTTACCCAGGTACTGCAGACCTTTACTGAAGAGATCAGGGGGCTGCGCGGTGAGATGGTGCAGCAACTGCAGCTGTTGGTGGGCTTTGGAGGTTTGATTCAGGCACAGGCTCAGCCAGAACCCAAGATATCTCTCCCAGACCGATTTTCTGGAGGGAGAGATCAATTCTTTGTATTTCAGCAAGCCTGTAAATTATATTTCAGGCTGCGTCCTCATTCTTCAGGGAGCGAAGAGCAACGGGTGGGGATCATTATGTCCCTTTTGAAGGGGGATCCCCAATCCTGGGCCTTCTCCCTGCTGGACGATTCACCATCTTTAGAGTCCGTGGACGAGTTTTTTGCGGCTTTGGCGCTTGTGTATGGGGATCCTGATGGCGTCTCTCTGGCGGAATCCCGACTCCGTAGGTGTAAACAGGGAGCCCGGGTTGCTGAGGAGTACTGCTCCGAGTTTAGGAGATGGGCCACTAACACTCAGTGGAATGACCCTGCACTTAGGAGTCAATTTGTGCAGGGTCTGTCTCCAAAATTGCAGGACACTCTGGTGCAGTACGCCGCCCCCAGGTCGCTGGAGGCCGCCATGTCCCTCGCCATCCGGGTGGATAGACGCCTTAGGGAAAGACATACACAAAATGTGCCCCCTGTAGTCCTCTGCGGGGGGGAGGACCCCCCGGTACGGTTGGTGGAACCCAGGCAGCCCGGTGTTGTTGGTACAAATAGGGGGTTGCCTGGGGTTCGCCGTGGTGGGGGGTATGCTTTTCCTGTGGGAAGCCGGGCCATTTCATGGGAGCCTGCCCAGGGCGTGCCAAGTCTCCGGACGAACCTATGCAAGTAGGAGGTGTTAGGTTGTGTTCAGGCCTGCCTACGGTTCAGGGAGTGGTGTCGGCATGTTTTTTCTGTGGGCAGACTGGTCATTTCCTTAAGGCGTGCCCATTACGTGCCAAAATATCTGTGTAATCTCAGAAGCCGCAGACCCCTGGTCGTTTGGAGGAAGGCAACCAGGGAGTGTACATTTCCTCCATTTTGCCCTCCCAAGGTATTATGTCAGCAGAAGTATTGGCTGGCGGGGTACCGGAGGTGGTACCGGTGCTTGTGGACAGTGGAGCAGGAGTCAGTCTGGTGGATGCTCATTTTGTCCAGTCTCATGGCCTGAAGTGTAGGATGCTGGCCCAACCTATAAGCATCCAGGCCATTAACTCTGTTCCACTGAGCCAGGGGAGCCTTACCCAAGTCGTAGAAAACATCCATCTGCGTATAGGACATCATGAGGAGTCCTTGTCATGCTACGTCTTGGAGGGAATGCCAGTGCCTATCGTTTTAGGCTTCCCCTGGCTGAAAAAACACAACCCGGGGATAGATTGGCGAGCAAGGGAAGTAGTCAGCTGGGGGCAGTCGTGTGAGGGCTGCTGCCTTGGGACTACTGTCTCTGCCGTCTCTCTTCAGGGGACCCCTTCCTCTCCAGTGAGATCAGCCATTGTGCGGCGGGAGAGTAGGGGCAAGTTTCAGCCCTCGCCGCTAGCAAACTGTCATGATCACGTGTGTCTGGTCGCAGATGATGTCGCAAGGCGAACCCATAACACACGTGACCCTGGATACACCGCCTCCAGTGGGGCGAATTTAAATAATAAAGCGTGCAGGTGGATACGCCGCCTCCACCTGGCAGATTTAGGTATTACACGCCATGCATACATATATCTGGAAACACCGCCTCCAGTAAGGCGCATTTAAATAATAAGGGGGGAACCTGGGAAACTTTAACAATGGTGGGCCCTGCGATAGGGAATGGGGGACGTGGAGACCTCCTAAGCTCCCCTGAGCCAGTGTCCCTGCACTCCTTACATTCCCTAAACAGGCTCCGCACCTGTCGCCGCACGCGTACCTTAACGCCCTTGCTACCCTGACCCTAAACCCTCACTAGGGAATGGGTCGGTGCGGAGACTAATCCCACCACTGCACTAATAACACACATGAGGAAAGAGACAATACAGGGGAAACACCACTTAGCTTTGCTCTGTTGCGTGCGCTCCTAGGAACAGAGCCCACCACCTGCGTGCGTCTTCTCCTCCACCCGGATCCATCACCATAACAGGATCCTTCACCTTAGTGCAGCCTTGGAGCAGAGACCACCACCAGTTGCAGCTGCTCAGCACCAGAGTCCCAAGGATGAGTTCAGCTTCTGACACGAAGTCGAGCATGCTTGAGTCCAGCTCAGCGGCCAAGTCCCACATGGTGAGTGCCACTCTCCATAGTAGCCACTCCACCAGACCATGCAGACACTTCCCGCTGACTCCATCACTGCGACCCCGCCACGCCATGCCAGCCCTTCGTCCAGACACCATAGCTGAAACACGTCCCCCCTGGCTAAGCTGCGCAGGACTCCTCACCAGCTCCATCCTTCCTCCAGGCTCTCAAAGTGAAAACAAACTCACAATGTGGGACTTGGCCGCTGAGCTGGACTCAAGCATGCTCGACTTCGTGTCAGAAGCTGAACTCATCCTTGGGACTCTGGTGCTGAGCAGCTGGAACTGGTGGTGGTCTCTGCTCCAAGGCTGCACTAAGGTGAAGGATCGTGTTATGGTGATGGATCCGGGTGGAGGAGAAGACGCACGCAGGTGGTGGGCTCTGTTGCTAGGAGCGCACGCAACAGAGCAAAGCTAAGTGGTGTTTCCCCTGTATTGTCTCTTTCCTCATGTATGTTATTAGTGCAGTGGTGGGATTAGTCTCCGCACCGACCCATTCCCTAGTGAGGGTTTAGGGTCAGGGTAGCAAGGGCGTTAAGGTACGCGTGCGGCGACAGGTGCGGAGCCTGTTTAGGGAATGTAAGGAGTGCAGGGACACTGGCTCAGGGGAGCTTAGGAGGTCTCCACGTCCCCCATTCCCTATCGCAGGGCCCACCATTGTTAAAGTTTCCCAGGTTTCCCCCTTATTATTTAAATGCGCCTTACTGAAGGCGGTGTTTCCAGATATATGTATGCATGGCGTGTAATACCTAAATCCGCCAGGTGGAGGCGGCGTATCCACCTGCACGCTTTATTATTTAAATTCGCCCCACTGGAGGCGGTGTATCCAGGGTCACGTGTGTTATGGGTTCGCCTTGCGACATCATCTGCGACCAGACACACGTGATCATGACATTATCGCAGGGCCCACCATTGTTAAAGTTTCCCAGGTTCCCCCTTTATTATTTGATTATTGTATGTATAACGTGTAATACCTAAATTCGCCAGGTGGAGGCGGCATATCCACCTGCACGTTTTATTATTTAAATGCGCCCCACTGGAGGCGGTGTATCCAGGGTCACGTGTGTTATGGGTCCGCCTTGCGGTATCATCTGCGACCTGACACACGTGACCGTGACACAAACCCTGTGAGAGGCAGACCTCGTGCTGGAAAGGGTTGGAGTGTGGTGTACCCTATGGTGTAGTTCGGGGGTGTGAGTGTGGTGACACAGGGGGACGCCTCTGTTATCAGGTCCAGAATGAGTTCACGAATTTTATGACAAATCGAATGTGTGCAATAAACGTTCAGGTCCGGACCTGTGTGTGAACGAGCATGTATGGGTGGCCACCAAAAAAAATATCTTCTGGAAGTGTGTTGTGGAGCCTGATCAGCTCATAACAAAGATACTCATACATAAACTCGTTCCCCAGGTTGGCGCTGTGGAGATGAGTGATGCCTCCAAAATAAACTTTATTGCCAATACCAGCTGTGTGTTTGTCATAAATTTGAATTCAGGTGATGGTGGGGTGAACTCAGTGTCTGGGCGTCCCCGCTGTAGGGGTTTCCCTAATGAGGGGTGGTCTTGAGGGTCCAGAGGCCCCTCATTAAGGAGGGGGTACAGTCATGATCTGACAGTTTTAAATTTGACAAAGTGAATTTTTTTTACTTTGTCAAGTGCAAAGTGTGTCGTGGTTGCCCCCGGTGGCCATTGGAATTATCACATGTGGTGTCTTTCATTCTAAGTTGCCCGGTGGTGGGGAGTGGTATCGCACCTTAGTGGTAGGTTTAATTTGTAATTATAAATCAGGTGTGAGGCTCTATAAATGAGTCTCAGGGTATTCAATCATTGTTGGTGATAGTTGTTCATTTGCAACCAACCTTGGTGGTGGAAGGAGCTGGAGAGATTGCTCAGCTCAATCTGAGTCCTGGTGTGGAAGGAGTCACTGAAGGGAGATCTTTGCAGCGCTTACTGAACTTGGTGGCAGCTATTCAGGAGGAAGGCTGCAGTCGGTTGCTGGACTCTGTGCTGGAGCATTTGCACAGAGAGAGCTAAGTTTTCTATTTCCCCTGTTTGTGTCTCCTTATGTGTGATCTAGTGCAGTGGTGGGATTAGTTTCTGCACCGGCCAATGCCCTAGCGAGGGACTAGGTTCAGGGCGAGTCAGGGCATAAGGTTCGCGTGCGGCGACAGGTGCGGAGCCTGTATAGGGAACGTAAGGAGTGCAGGGACGCTTCCTCAGGGGAGCTTAGGAGGTCTCCACGTCCCTATTTCCTATTACAGGGCCCACCACTGTAATTGTTCCTGTGTTTCCCCTTATTATTTAAATTTGCCAGCTGGAGGCTGGGTATCCAGTTTTACGTGTACTTTTTAAATTCGCCAGCTGGAGGCGCTGTATCCGGCTGCACGTCCCGGTATTATTTAAATTCGCCCCGCTGGAGGCGCTGTATCCAGGGTCACGTGTATCATAAATTCGCCCTGCTGGAGGCGCTGTGTCCAGTCACACGTTGACCATTACAACCGGCCCCTCTTCCTTCTGCTTCATTCTCCTAGCAGAATTGCAGTCTTTGTCTCCACCACAGCCCCTGTCCCACATTTCCTTCTTAGTCCACGTCTGCCCATGTCTGGGATAAGTGCACTACTCATAGATACTCAGGCACTATGTTTAGAGCACGTGCTGCCACTCTTTTAAAGGGACCATGTGCACCGCTCTAAAGTGTCCCCATTCAATAGCTTTTAGATACCTTGTACTTAAGACTCCTCCTCCAATATGGAGGTGCCTAAGCAATGTTGTTAGCTTGCATTGCATGCTTGGTAGTTGTCAGGTACCTCAAGTCTGCCTATCTGCTTGTATACCCTGTACCTGTCTGCTGACTGCCATCTGACTAACAGCCGGTTCAGCCCGCACCTGCCAGTGTTCAACTGTCTAACACTTGGTCCAGCCTGCACCTAGCAGTACCCATCTGTCTTAGGCCTGTTTCACAATTCAGTTTTCAGCGTCAGACAAAATCTGCCGTTTTGATGGTATGACATTGAAATTATTGAAAAATAGATGCAACTGATCGTTTTTTTTGACTGATCCATCTAGCGGATCCGCCGAAAAAATGGATACATTTAATCAGTTGCATCCATTATTTTTCATCCATTTCTTCAGTTTTTTGACGGATCCGTCAAAACTGCAGATTTTGGAATGTAAACGAACATAATTTGAGAGAGAGAGAGAGAGAGAGATCTCTCTGCCAGAACGGATTTTGGGGTTAAATTTATGGAAGAGAAATTTTCCGGGCATGCTCAGTTTGGAAAAACAGAATCAGTCAACTTATTCCGCCCTGGGACGGATCCGCAGCCCATAGGTGTCCATTATACCAGTCGACGGATCCGTCACCAGCCGTCTTTTCGACGCAGACAAAAAACGTTCCTAGGGACGCTTTTTCTGCCTGACGGACGCCAATTTTATGACAGATCCATCACATGACGGACCCAACGGAAGGCCATCTGTTCCAATCCGCCACCAATACAAGTCTATGGGGAAAAGGACAGATCCGCCAGGCAAATCCGTCAGATCCATTTTTTTCTCCAAATGGCAGATTTTGACTGATGCCAAAAAACGGAAGTGTGAAGCAGGCCTAAAAGCCGGTCCAGTCAGCACTTGCCAGTGCTCTCTTGTTCCTCAGCCAGTCCAACCTACACCTGCCAATTCTCAACTGTCTAACTGCTGGTCTAGTGCCAGTGCTCATCTGTCTAAGAGCCGCTCCAGTCAGCACCTTGCAGTGCTTTTCTCTTCCTCAGCCTGTTCCATCTGCACCCGTGGTTCCAGTGTCCCTACAGTGCCTACCTGCAATCTTCATCCCTCCTTCATCCCTACCTGGAGTAGCAACTAGTGCCACCTTCTTGTCCCTCCTTGGGTCACGGAGGCACCTGCTGGATTTGGTAGGCCATCTAGTTACGCCCCTTCCAGGCTTTTTGAGGGCTACAGCACAGCGGTTCCAAGACCTTGCCTGTTACAGTCTCCATATGCTGGGTTGGCTGTAATGGAAGAGGTGTCCATCCCCATTATTCTAGTCCTACTTTATTGCAATTGCTGCCACTTTGGTGGTGTCTGCCACTAATTGTTGAAAATGTGTAGACTCCTGGTTGGGTATCCTTCATGTGTGTTGCCTGTAGCAATAGGCCTCAGATGTTAGGCGCTGGGATTCTCCTGCTGCACGGGGTGAATCCCAAGCCTTATCTACCTCTGCAGTCTCCAATTCAGCTTCAACCACTGTGGGTGCTGCTCAGCAATGACATCGGTCGCAGCGTCTTGCTCAGTCTCGTGCTGTTCACTTGGTTACTTCTGGTAACAGGGCTCCCAGCACAACAGGCCTACACTGATCCCTCACCCACCTTGTCTTAATTTGAAGTTCAATTTAATGCTGTAAATGCTGGCCCACGCCCTGATGCCTCATGCATGGCTGATTGCTGCAATTCTAAAATGTTCTGTTAATGCTGTGTTCAGCAAACATTCAACAAATAAATTGGAGAATATTGGCAAATCATAATATGAACCGAACAATGATATATTCGCTATCTCTACTGAAATAATTTTTTTTTAATCTGCATATGTACAGCTGAATTTCACCGCCACTAAATTACAAGGTGAGATACGGCTTGCTGAATCACGTTAGCAACTGAAAATAGATATTTAAAATTCTGTTCATGCATGGAGCACAATAGAAGCAGTGCAAAACACACTTCTATGAAATGTGCCATGCTGTCTTTATCTCTGGACCTCACTAATGGCACAAGAAAAAAAGAAATTTGCTGGAAGGTTGATTCCTCAGCCACACAGTATGCGTTTGGCTGCGCCTGCGTCCTTTTGACGGTGCGCCGACCAGCGCCAAACGTAACCTGTTTCAATTTGATTGCGCTCGGCGCACCGTCAAAAGGACGCAGGCGCCGCCAAACGCATACTGCGCACGGCCTGCGTCCTCAGTGATAAAGATAGGGGACGCATGACGCATGCAGCGTCATGCGCCCGGAGGCGGAGCTTTCGGCGGAGGCGCGACAGGGGGCGGGGCTTAGCGGCGGCCGTGCGCAGGCCGTCACTGCGCCCTGAAGCGCAAATGTGAAACCGGCCTTAGAAACAACCGCCAAGCTAACTAGATAAAATCTCTCAGTATCCAGGAGCAGCGTCAGGAGCAGCCTCTCTGCGCTATTATACTGACAAAAGGGCGCTAAAAAAAGATGTCTGCTCTTTATATAAAGAGATATATGTGATTTCAGTAGCCAATGGCACAGGCCAAATTTATGTTTGGCAATCGTTTTCCGAATATATTCGCTCATCTCTATTTATTACTACAAGGTCAGTAATGTCATACTTTGGAAAAATTGCAAAATACACCAAATTGTTGTATACTTTTATTCTTCTTTTTGCCCATTGTGAAATGAAAAAAAAATTGAGCAAAGGCTGCATATTACTGAAACAAATATAAATTGTCATTTTTACAGCACAATGATTGATACAGTACAATCTGGCAAACACCAGTGGTTTAAAAATTTGAATTACACCTCTAGATGAAATCCGGATATTTTTCTTGATATTCCTCTGTGGATCCCAAACCCTAAAGGGGTTATTATAACATTTTATAAGGTGGTGTTTAGGTTTCACAAGATGAGAAAGGCCAATGATATCAAGGTAAGTGCATCGCATCAAACAACATCACATAATGTATCTGGTTATATTGTATAATGACTGGTGAGAATTTCTTCAAACTATAGGAATAGTTATGCATTATGATCTTGTAGTACAGTGTTCAGTAGACAGTTATATTACTGTATGTAGAATTTACTTACCATTTGCAAATTTACATATACAGTAGATTACACACATATTATTATGGTTCATTTTTAGAGCACTATTGATTCCACGGTGCTGTACTTTAGGTGGGGTTACATAAAAAAATACAAATACAAATTACAATGTACAAATCAATAGTGACAGACGGCTACAGAGGGGAGAGGACCCTGCCCTTGTGGGCCTACATTCTACAGGATAATGGGGAAGGAGACAGTAGGTTTGAGGGTTTCAACAGCTCTGGTTGTGGTGAGGTGGCAGCGGGGTCATCGCTGGTTGTAACCTCTTTTAAAGAGATGGATTTTCAAGTTTCTCTTGAAAGTTCAGAATGTAAGGGATCTTCCCAAATTGCTGAGAACCCCCCCCCAAAAAAAACAAAAACTCTCTCTATTAAACCATGAAATTTAAATTTTATTCTGATCTGTTAAAAGGGGTGCAAAAAAAAATGGTTAAAAGATTGTCCCTAATCTGCCCAAGGATTATATTAGTCCTTTAAAAATGTTAGGACATTTATATAGGCTGCATTAAAAACCAACAAAATTCTTCATAACTTAAGTTGAATGACTAGTTTATTATAACTTTGATATCTGCTGGTGTAGGTCCACTGTTTTTTTATCAAGACCAAAGCCAGCACAGCCAGCTACCAGGACATATTAGAGCACTTCATGCTTTCTTCTGCCGACAAGCTTTTTGGAGATGGATATTTCATTCTCCAGCAGGACTTGGCCCCTGTCCACACTGCCAAAAGTACCAATACCTGGTTTACACACAACAGTATCACTGTGCTTAATTGGCAGCAAACTCGCCTGACCTAAACCCCATAGAGAATCTATGGAGTATTGTCAAGAGGAAGATGAAAGACACCAGACCCAACAATGCAGATGAGCTGAAGGCTGTTATCAAAGCAACCTGGGCTTCCATAATCCCTCAGCAGTGCCACAGGCTGATCGCCTCCATGCCACGCTGCATTGATGCAGTAATTGATGAAAAAGGAGCCACGACCAAGTATTGAGTGCATTTACTGAACATACATTTCAGTAGGCCAACATTTCAGATATTAAAATCATTTTTCAAACTGGTGTTATAAAGTATTCTAATTTACTGAGATAATGACTTCTGGGTTTTCATTGACTGTAAGCCATAATCATCAACATTAACATAAATAAACACTTGAAATAGATCACTCTGTTTTAATGACTCTATGTAATATAGGAGTTTCACTTTTTGTATTGAAGAACTGAAATAAATCAACTTTTTGTGAGATGCACCTGTACAGTGGGTAAGGAAAGTATTCAGATCCATTTAAATTTTTCACTCTTTGCTTCATTGCAGCCATTTTTTAAATTCAAAAAGGTTCATTTTTTTCTCAATAATGTACACTCTGCACCCCATCTTGACTGAAAAAAACAGAAATGTAGAAATTTTTGCAAATTTATTAAATAAAAAAAACTAAAATATCACATGGTCATAAGTATTCAGACCCTTTGCTCAGACACTCTTATTTAATTCACATGCTGTCCATTTCCTTGTGATCTTCATTGAGATGGTTCTACTCCTTCATTGGAGTCCAGCTGTGTTTAATTAAACTGATAGGATTTGATTCGTAAAGGCACACACCTGTCTATATAAGACCTCACAGCTCACAGTGCATGTCAGACCAAATGAGAATCATGAGGTCAAAGGAACTGGGCAAGGAGCTCTGAGACAGGATTGTAACTAGGCACAGATCTGGCCAAGGTTACAAAAGAATTTCTGCAGTACTCAAGGTTCCTATTAGCACAGTGGCCTCCATAATCCTTAAAAGGAAGAGGTTTGGAACCACCAGAAGTCTTCCTAGATCTGGCCATCCAGCCAAATTTAGCAATCGTGGGAGAAGAGCCTTGGTAAGAGAGGTAAAAATGAACCCCAAGATCACCGTGGCTGGGCTACACAAATGCAGTAGGGAGATGAGAGAAAGTTCCACAAAGTTAACTATCGCTGCAGCCCTCCACCAGTCGGGCCTTTATGGCAGAGTGGCCCGATGGAAGCCTCTCCTCAGTGCCAGACATATGAAAACCTGCATAGAGTTTGCTAAAAAACAAATGAAGGACTCCCAGACTATGAGAAATAAGATTCTCTGGTCAGAACTTTTAGGTGATAATTCTAAGCGGTATGTGTGGAGAAAACCATGCACTGCTCAACACCTGCCCAATACAATCCCAGCAGTGAAGCATGGTGGTGGCAGCATCATGCTATGGGGGTGTTTTTCAGCTGCAGTAACAGGATGACTGGTTGCAATTGAAGGAAACATGAATGCGGCCAAGTACAGAGATATCCTGGATGAAAATCTCTTCCAGAGTGCTCTGGACCTCAGACTTGGCCAAAGGTTCCCCTTCCAACAAGACAATGAACCTAAGCACACAGCTGAAATAACAAAGGAGTGGCTTCAGAACAACTCTGTGACCATTCTTGACTGGCCCAGCCAGAGCCCTGAGCTAAACCCAATTTTGCAGCTCTGGAGAGACCTGAAATTGGCTGTCCACCAACGTTCACCATCTAACCTGACGGAACCGCAGAGGATCTGCAAGGAAGAATGGCAGAGGATCCCCAAATCCAGGTGTGAAAAACTTGTTTCATCATTCCCAAGAAGACTCATGGCTGTACTAGCTCAAAAGGTGCGTCTACTCAATACTGAGGAAAGGGTCTGAATACTTATGACCATGTGATATTTCAGTTTTTCTTTTTTAATAAATTTGCAAAATTTTCTACAGTTCTGTTTTTTTTCTGTCAAGATGGGGTGCAGAGTGTACATTTCTTGAGAAAAAAATTAAACTTTTTTGATTTTACGAAATGGCTGCAATGAAACAAAGAGTGAAATATTTAAAGCGCCTTAGTTCACTAGTATCTCAATAGTTTAGATCCCATTTGTACCCCGTTGTTAACAGGCATGACTAAATAAGCATCCAATTAATGAGCAATAAACACAGAGCTGCAACAGCGATACTCATGACCACAGGAGCTAATAATGGCAGATACTACTTAAGCATTTAAAAAATGCTAAATAATTTTCTGACAAAAAAATTAATCGTGAGCTACAAATAGTCTAGAGATACTAGTGAACTAAGCCACTAGTGATACTGAATTTTTCTTATCTGCACTAATATAGCTTTTATGTGCGAGGCTGTGACGTCGCCGAATGAATTTTATGTGTCCGGTGATGAATCCCATTTTTCTCTATGCATTATGTCTTAGGACTGAAACCTTATGTGGGATATTATAAATGCAATTTATTGCCCATATATACCACCTGATGCCATATGTGTTCTACTGTTTTTAACTTCTATAGGACACAGGGCCCTCTATAGAGCAGGTTTATCTTTGTCTGGAACTAGGGGTCCCCTCAGCTATCGGGTAGAGTGTATCACTAGTGGCTGCAGGGTACATCAGGGCCCCTAGGGATAGCCATCATTGAGCGGGGGCGCCACAACGTTCCCCCCTAGGGTGCCAACCTCCACGGCCAGGCAGGTGTAAGCTCAGGTTATTCATCAGGGATTCCTAGGTGTCCCAAATATGGGTTTTTTGTTTGAACACGTTTTTCTTTTGAATTTGTTACCTGAATCTTCCAGAGCAACAAAAGGTAAGAGAAGTCATCCTCCTGTCAGGACGCTGGACCAACGTCCCACAAATTTGATGCATTCATCTCTAGTAATTTGTGGAAAGATTGGAGTATTATTATTGTATGTTCCTCTTTCAATGTCACATAAAGGTATTTCAAATTGTCTTATAAAACTGAGAATTTTGAATGTAGATTTACATATATAAATACTGCAAAACCAATAATTTTTAAATGTTATGTCTCCTTGAAGACAACATGAATGTCTGTCCAAATGGAAGCTGCAAGTATGAATTCCACATTGCCGCCTTCTCAATGTCTTCATGGAGCCAACTACAGCTATTTTTCGGACTTTTAGTTATTTATTTAATTACTCTCCTTGGGAACTTGACAATCGTTATTCTTGTTTGTTTGGTACCAAAATTACACACCCCAATGTATATCTTTTTGACTAACCTTGCCCTTATAGATGTCACATCCACTTCTACTTCTGTCCCTCAACTACTTTTTATCACTTGGACCCAGGATCACAGGATCTCTTTTGGCTGCTGTATCACCCATTTATTTTTCTTCCTTTTATGTGCTAATGGTGAAGTTGTTATGCTGACATCGATGGCCTTTGATCGCTATGTGGCGATATGTAAGCCCTTACAATATTTCTTAATAATGAGAAAGAACGTGTACATTGGAATGGCGGCTGCCTGTTGGGTACTTGGTCTTTTAAATTCTTCATTACATACATTACTTACATCTGTCCTAAAATTCTGTGAGTCACATGTTATCAATAATTTCTATTGTGATCTAAATTCGTTAGTTGATCTTTCCACCACTGACACCGTCAGTCGTAAACTCTTCATATTCTTTGAAATTTGCATTATTGTCTTTGTGCAATTTGCGCTCACTGTTATCTCATACGTCTTTATCTTCTCCGCTATATTGAAGATCCGTTCCTCAGCGGGACGTATGAAAGCTTTCTCCAGCTGCACCTCCCACCTCATCACAGTTATATTATTCTATGCACCATTTATCTTATTGTACATGAAAACGGACTCAGAAGATTCTAGGGATCAGGACTTGCTGCTATCAATGCTCTACATGATTTTGGTTCCAATGTTAAATCCTCTGGTCTACAGTCTGAGAAATAAAGAGATTTGGGGGGCAATTGTAAAGTTAAGAAATATAAATAGCTTTAGGGAATTTTCTATAAAGAAATAAGTTTCTTTAGCCTGAAAGCTTGAACTTGTGTAAGGAGATGGCGGGGAACCTCAGTTGCCTACTCTCTCCTACACACCGAGCCTAAGCGGCACCCCAATGGTTTCCTCATGTTTACATTGCTAAGCTGCGAATTAATGTGTAATGTGTAAAGTGTACTGTGTAATGTGCTGTACATAGTTAGCTCAGGGACAGGAGGAATTAACAAGGGGGCCGGTCCAACAGGCTGACAGGGAAGGGATTTTCTGCTTCGGCAGCAGAGCCTGGGCAGCCTTGCCCTGGGCAGGCGCTCTTCGACCCCAGGAGTAGAGGGTGCCTTGGTCGGGGGGACACAAGCTGCCACGGACTGTCCAGCAGCATGGACTGGCCCTGGTGTTGTGGGACCAACCCCTGAAGGACTTTGGTGATTCCCAGCCTGGATGGGAGCTGTT
Organism: Dendrobates tinctorius; assembly: GCF_039654945.1. Lineage (NCBI taxonomy): Eukaryota > Metazoa > Chordata > Amphibia > Anura > Dendrobatidae > Dendrobates > Dendrobates tinctorius. The sequence goes on from NW_027361912.1 coordinate 3,592,181, forward strand.
GAGACTGTGCCATCTCTTTAAGTTGCAGGGACAGAGCAGGAAGCATTGTATTGTTACAGTAAAGTTTTCCCATTGCAACAGAACTGTGGCTTGTGGTGTCTTCTTGAGTGCTCATCCCCAGCGACTGGAGTAAGAGCGTGATGTAGGTAGCTGACTGTACCACAGAACTGGGACTTCACTTTCTCTTTGCGTGCAAGGGGCCGGGGTGCTCACTGAGTAAACTCGGCCATGACTACCACCCTGTGCCAGCTTGTTACACTCTGTAAAAAAAAAATGAAAAGAGCTGTTCCTCCATTGCAGTGGTCACATGTGTTACAGTCATGGATGTGGTCTGAACAAAGCAGCGGCAGACGGTGAAAAATATTTCTTCTTATTTTATTCCAGCACAAGCCGAGGGTGAAGAAGTTTATTTCCCCACCTCCCACTTCCCCCCCAAAAAAAAAAAAACATTAAAGATCTTGCTGCCTAGCTAAAGTTAGACAAGATAGGTCTTTAGACAGAAGATCATGGGCATTCTTTTATCATTAAATTTAAAGATAAATACTAGAAATGAGAGAATTTACAGTGGTGCTTGAAAAATTTGTGAACCACATTACTAAACTACATCAGATAGTCACCCAAGTCCTAAAAGTAAATGCAGAGTAGCAGATCAAACAAAAGAGTGAAAAAATATTAGATTTCGCAATTTTGATAAATGAGGAAAATGATCCATTATCACACATCTGTGAGTGGCAAAATTATGCTAACTTTTGCTTTCAGTATCTGTTGTGACCTTCTTGTGCAGCAATATCTTCTGTATCTAAGGCTAGGGTCTCACAACCATGTTTTCTCTCATTTGATAAAATTGGTCAGATTATGCTAATCACACTCTGATCAGACTCTGTTATATTGGGGGTTTTCTCCCATGAACTGCTCACTTCAGGTCCTTCTATAACATTTTTATCAACCTAAGGTTAGGAATTTGGCTTGGTCATTCCAAAACTTTTACTTTTTTCTTCTTTAACCATTTTTTTGTAAAATGACTTGAGTGTTTTGGTCATTGTCTTGCTGCATCACCCACATTCTCTTAAGATTCAGCTCCCGAACAAATGTCCTGAAATTTTCCTTTAGAATTTGTTTAGATAATTCAGACTTTATTCTTCCACTGACATGGCAGCTGTCCTGATCTAGATGCAGCAAAACATGATATTATCACCACTGTGTTTCACAGATGGTATAAGACTTTTATGCCAGAATGCAGTGTTTTCCTTTCTCCAAATAAAAGGCTTCTAATTTATGCCTAAACCCTATATTTTGATCTCATCCAATTCTTACATGTAGTGAATGAATGGAGAGGATGGTGCAGAAGTATCTAGAACTAAATATCAATACCATGAGGGAGGGTTTCGACCCTTTCACATATTGGTCTTCCAAAATAGATGAGTGGCCTGAGCTCGCCTCACACACATTGGCGATTTTATCGTGCCCAGCAGCCAGTGTTCTCTCAGATCGTGTCTTCAGTGCTGCAGGTGGTGTCCTGATGCATAAGCACAGCCGGCTATTCCCTCAAGGTGTAGACCATCTAACTTTCATCAAGATGAACAAGTCATGGATCGCCAAGGACTTTTGCAACCCAATCACAGACTGTACAGACTAGGTGATATTACATCTTTTAGTGTGATGCATTAATGTCACGTAACTGCACTCTGTGATATCTTTAGTGTGGCTTCTGTGCCTGCTGTGGCTGCTACTGAGGTTAGCACAAATTTGTGGAAATGTGAACAGTCATGGTTGGTCTACACCTTCTGTGTTAGCTGTAGTGGAAGATGAGTCGGACCCAATTATACTATTTCTACTCTTGTGAAAGTTATTCCACTTCGGTGTTCACAGGCTCTCGTTTTTTAAAATGTGAACACTCCAAGTGGGGAGTCTATCTGCTGGATTGGTTGTAGTGAAAGACCTGTCATTCCCCATTCTACTATTTCTACTGTGGTGAAATTGATGCCACTTCTGTGATGTCTGACAGTAATTTTTGGAAATGTGAGCACTCCTGGTTGGGTGTCTGTTGGATTGGGTGTAGAGGAATACCTGTTGGTCCCTATTATACTAGTTCTACTCTCTTGAAATTGATGCCACTTCTGTGGTGTAAGGTCCTCATTAGAGTTGAGCAAAACTGGTCGGGCAAATTAAAAAATTGCAGACTTTTGCCAAAGTCGGGTTTCATGAAACGAAACCCGACCATAGCGTGAGGTCGGCCATGAGGTCGGCGACCCGAGCGCCAAAGTCGCGTTTCAAATAATTGCTTCCAGCGCCTTTTTTCAGCCAATGATGGAGGACGCACACTGTGGGCAACGCGATGACATCGGCCACCACCATCTTAGAGAAGGGCATTGAAGTGATTGGCTGGCTTTGTGTGGCATCACAGGGGCTATAAAAGGCCGTGACCGCCGACCTCCATCTTACTTCTGCCGATCTTAGAATAGGGGGAGGTGCTGCTGCTGATTCTGACTAGGGAGAGCGTTAGGCAGGGAAGAAGAAAAAAAATAGCTTCTGCTGATAGCGCTTTTCACTGTACAGTTAGTGTGCAGTGAACAGGGAGCATTTTTGTTGTGTGCAGCAGCGCTGGAGGTGATTAGGCTGCCTTTTCAAGCTACCTGATAGCTGCATTAGCGTGTGCACACTGCTGTTCAAACTGCTTTTTTCAAAGCACTCCCAACTTTTATTATTTTGTTCTGCTCAGTTACTGAGACTCTGGAAAAACAAGCCGAGGAGATTTTCAATTTTTCCAGACCTACACCCTATACAGCTGTCAGCTTTTCAAACAGTTTCGTATATCTGCTGTTTGATTATGGTCCAAACTATACAGAGACAGCGTGTGTCACTCCGTATAAAACATAGACGGAGATTTACAATTTTCCATACAGACACCGTATAGTGGTGTACGCTACTCACACACTACTGTGTACCGGCTGGTATCACAGACAAATACAAGCTATCTGCGTGTGACTTTGGAAAAACAAACAAAGGAGATTTTCCATTTTTCCAGACCTACACTGTATTGAGCTGTCCGATTCTAAAACAGTATTGTATATCTGCCATTCGCATTACGGTCACATCTATACAGAGTCAGCGTATGTGTGTGACACTCCGTAAATACATATACGGAGATTGTTAGTTACACAAAAAACGTATACAACTGTACACTTCTGATACAGTAACGTATATCTGCTTGTTGTATTACGTTCAAATACATACTGGGAGAGCGTCTGTGACTAACAAAATATATACCTAGATTTAATTTTTTTAATAGACCTTACACAGCTGGATGCTCCTCATACAGTACCATCTCTCTGCTGGTATTTTGGGTACATTTTCCCTAACATGAGGAAGTATGGGGGAAGAGGCCACGGACGTGGGCAGGGGGGCGCGGCTGCTACTGATGGTGGTGGTGCATCGGCTGTTTCTGGCAAAAGCACAATAGCAGCTAAGGCAGGAGGTGTTGAGCCTGCGTCATCGTCTGGCCCAAGAAGGCCTGTAAGGTTGCCTTTTCTTGGAGTAGGAAAACCGCTTTTAAAGCCGGAGCATCAGGAACAGGTTTTGGCGTACATTGCCGAAACGGCCACCAGCTCTATTGCCTCCTCTTCTGAACGTTCGAAACCTGCAAGCACGGAGTCGTCAGTGCAGGGTTCAAGTCAGGAAAAACACCTTTCCTTGTGTCCTATACCTCCACCATAAAGTTAAGGATGCGGCAGCCGACTCTTCAGATTACTCTATGGAGCTCTTTTCACATACCATGCCTGGGTTATCCAGTCAAATCCTGTATTCCCCAGTCCAAGGTGAATCTGGCATGGAGTGCACTGATGCACAGCCACTGCTAGATGATTCTGCTGGTACATTGACCCAGAGCACTACATTGCCCTCGCACTCTACTGAGCCACAATCTGACCCTGACGAAACTCAGGTGCCCCTTCCCGCATACTATACCACCTTACACGGTGACACAGAGGAAGGTAAAGAGGAAGGTGCAGATGACTTTGAAGAGAAGGTGATGGATGACCCAGTTCTTGACCCGGATTGGCATCCATTGGGGGAGGAGGGTGGCGCTAGCAATAGTTCAGATAAGGAGAAGGATCCGCAGCAGGCATTGACATCGCAGCAGCGGTTATCTGGCAGGCCCCTGGCTGTCCAAAAACATGGACCAAAAAATAAAAGAGTTGCAGGACAGCTTGGCCAGATGGTCAACTTAGCACAGCGTGCAAGGCCAGAAAATTTATACCATAGTAGGAAGAGTACAGTGTGGCACTCCTTGTCCAAAATCCTACTGATGAGGCAAAGGTTACCTGTAAGAAGTGCGGAAGGACTTTTAGCCGAGGTAAACAACTCAGAAATTTGAATACCAGCTGCATGCTTAGACATTTAACCAACATGCACTTGCAAGCGTGGATGGACTACAAAACCTCAGGTAGCACATGTGCACCTGCTCCGACTGAACGTAGACAGCAACGCTCCATCGCTTCCACCACTGTAAGACCACCGTCAATGTTAAGCACACCACCAGCACTAAATTTTGAGGTGTCATCGCAAGGCCAAGGCACTCAGGGAATCACAATTTGCACCGAAACACAGAATCTAGGCCATCACCACCAATACCATCACCAACCCCCTCTCACTCCGTCTGTTCCACCGCTAGTTCCCCCATATGCAGCTCTCCAGTCCAGCTCACCCTACCAGACACTCTGAGTAGGACAAGAAAGTCTTCATCCTCTCATCCGCGTACACTGTGTTTGAATGCCAAACTAATCACATTAGAAATGATGCCCTACCGTTTGGTTGAAAGCGAAGCTTTCCGCGAGCTCATGGCCTACGCAGTCCCACGATATGACCTACCCAGTCAGCACTTCTTTTCTCAAAAAGCCAGCCTTTCACCTGCATGTGAAAGACCGCATTGTCCATGCACTCAAGCAATCAGTGAGTGGAAAGGTGCATGGTCCAGTAGGCAAGGCCAGGGCCGTTACATGACCATCACTGCGCACTGGGTTAATGTGGTGAATGCAGGCTACACAGGGGACAGCGGTGGTGGAACAGTGCTGCCTTGCCTATGATATAGAAAACAGTTGCCTGTAGCCTTTCGACCCTCCTTCTCCTCCATAAGCGAAAGCTCGTCCACAGAGCGCAGTCGCACGAGCACTCCATCCGCAGCTGGCAGTGTTGCACACGAGGTGTCCCACTATAAAACAGCTAGCGATAAGCGTCAGCAGGCTGTGTTAAATGTGATGTCTTTGGGAGACAACAGACACACCGCGGAGGTACTGGCCGACCACTTGCAGCGACAAACTGAGTCATGGCTGGGAAGTCTACATCTTGAGCCAGGCAAGGTAGTCAGTGATAACGGCTGTAATTTTGTGGCAGCCATAGGCCTTGCAAAACTCACACACATACCTTGCCTGGCTCACACTTTGAACCTGGTGGTGCAGTGCTTCCTTAATAATTTTCCGGAGTTAACATCCCCGCTCCATAAGGTGCAAAGACATTGCTCGCACATCCGTCGCTTGGTCGTACACTCCAGTCATGTGCAGAAGCTGCAGCGATTGCTCCACCTCCCAAAGCACTGCCTAATTATAGATGTTGCAACAAGGTGGAACGCCACCCTTCACATGGTTGAGAGGCTGTGCGAACAGAGGCAGGCTGTAATGCATTTGTGGGATGATACACGGGCAGGCAGTTTGAGGGCAAACATGGAATTGTCGGTTGTGCAGTGGTCAAAGCTGAAAGACCTCTGTAAAGTCCTTCAGTGTTTTGAGGAATGCACATGGCTGGTAAGCACTGATGAAGCCATCATTAGCATGAGCATCCCACTTATGCATCTTCTCATGCAAAGTTTGATGCACATTAAGGAACAGGCGTCTGCAGTGGAGGAGGAGCAGGAGGAGGAGGAGGAGGAGGGAAGCCTTGCTGACAGTTAGCCATTGTCTGGTCAAGGAACTGTTCTGGACGAGGTGGAGGAAGAAGAGGAAGAGGAGGATGTTGAGGGGATGATTATTTTGGGCAGGAGGGAGCTTCTCAGGGGGCAAGAGAAAATGTTGGCGATCCAAGATCAGGTACAGGGTTTGTGCGTGACTGTAGGGATGTGGATTTGCAGAAAGTGCTCCTCCACCCAGCAGTGGCAGTGCATTATTGACACCTGGAACATTGGCCCACAAGTGCAATTATGCCTTGCGGATCCTAAATGGGACCCCCGCATTGCCAAAAGGATGAATGATGAGGTCCATGTCCACATCTCTCCCTGTGATCACAATTTGATGGAGACGAGTAACGGTGATGCGATCCACGCTACTGTGATACAGCAATCCTTTCTTCACAAAGAAATGTTTTCGCTGTCTCCACAGACACAGTAATTGAGGGTCTGCATCGCCTCTGCAACATCTACTGGGAGGTTTTCACACGATGCCTAATTCCCAAATTTCTGCACCACTTCCCGTCTGTACTTTTATCCATGTACTTTCCAGTAGCGGAGAGTCTGGACTGGCTTACTGAGATTGAAATATATACGAAGATTTAAAAGCACCACAACACTGTGTACTGGTGTACGCCTCGAATACCTTTCCCTTTTTCTACTTTTTAAATTCTGGTGTAATACATAATGAGCCTGTGAGTGTCTGTGTCTGACTCCGGATGTGTAGACGGAAATTTACAATTACCCCTAAACTGGATGCACCTGGTATGTGCTGATACAGTACCTTTGTTCCAAATTTTTACGTAAGGTATCATCCATAGTGAGTGAGCGTGTGTGGTTTACACCTTCTATATATACGGTGAATCGGAGATACCAATTTTTACCCTATACTCGATACAGCTTGTATCTTGTAACATAGTACCTTTGGTCAACATTTAGTGTTACGGTCAAATCCATACTGAGTAAGCGTATGAGACTGACTACAGGACTATGTATACGGAGATTTCAATTGTACCCTATAATACATATACTTGCTATCTTGTTATCCAGTACCTTTTTAACAACATTTTTTATTATGGTTAGAGTTGAGCGATACCGTCCGATACTTCAAAGTATCGGATCGGAATGGATCGGCCGATCTTAAAAAAAGTATCGGTATCGCCGATTCCGATACCGGAAGTCCCATTCAAGTCTATGGGACTTCCGGTATCGGAATAAGAAAAACCCTGTTTTTGCCTTGTACAGCCTCTCTGGGGTCTGTATGGGCCTTTCGGGGGGCTGTGCCGGCCTGCCAGGGGGTCTGTGCAGGCTCCAGTGGTCTGTGCCGGCCTGCCGGGAGGCTGTGCCGGCCTGCCGGTGGTCTGTGCAGGCTCCGGTGGGCTGTGCCGGCCTGCCGGGGGGGCTGTGCCGGCCTGCCGGTGGTCTGTGCAGGCTCCGGTGGGCTGTGCCAGCCTGCCGGGGGGCTGTGCCGGCCTGCCGGTGGTCTGTGCAGGCTTCGGGGGTCTGTGCAGGCATCGTCCGATGGGACTACAAGTCCCATCGGGCGATGCCTGCTACCATGACAGTGATTGACACATTAGCCAATGATGGGACAGTAGTAGTCCCATCATCCGGCTAATGTGTTGAATGTAAAAAAAAAAAAAAAAAAAAAAAAATTACATGCTACATACATGCTACATACATACAACATGCATACTACATACATGCTACATTCATACTACATACTACATACATGCTACATTCATACTACATATATATTACATGCAACATACATACTACATATATACTACATGCATGCAACAATACTACATATATACTACATGCATGCAACATGCATACTACATATATACTACATGCTACATACATACTACATATATGCTACATGCATGCTACATACATACTGCATGCTACATACATACTACATGCTACATACATACTACATATAAGCTACATACATACTACATATATACTACATGCATGCTACATACATACTGCATGCTACATACATACTACATGCTACATACATACCACATATATACTACATACATACTACATGCATGCTACATGCTACATACATACCACATACATACTACATACATACTACATGCATGCTACATGCATGCTACATGCTACATACATAACACATATATACTACATGCATGCTACATACATACTACATGCTACATACATACCACATACATACTACATACATACTACATACATACTACATGCATGCTACATACATACTACATGCTACATACATACTACATATATACTACATGCATGCTACATACATACTACATGCTACATACATACTACATATATACTACATGCATGCTACATACATACTACATACATACTACATGCATGCTACATACATACTACATGCTACATACATACCACATACATACTACATATATACTACATGCATGCTACATACATACTGCATGCTACATGCATGCTACATACATACTACATACATACTACATGCTACATACATACCACATATATGCTACATACATACTACATACAATACATTCATACAATACATACATAGACATACAGTACATATAACATAGAGTAACATACTTACCAATACTTGTCACATTGTTCCCCGAAGCCATTGTCTTTTACGGAATAAATATTAACATAACAAACCACAAAAATACTCACCCACGATCCGAAGCAGTCCACGAGTGTGTCCCACGACGATCTTGGGTAGAGAACTGCAGCATCAGCTGATGCTGCCGTTCTCTACGGGCTGCAGGAATCCAATGACGGAAGGTAGGTATCCTTCCGCACTGTATTCCTCCGCCACTTAAAAAAAAAAAAGTCCCTAGTCTCACTTTATGCCATTGCTGTGTGGGAATTTCCCACGCAGCAATGGCATAAAGTGAGACTAGGGACTTTTTTTTTTTTAAGTGGCGGAGGAATACAGTGCGGAAGGATACCTACCTTCCGTCATTGGATTCCTGCAGCCCGTAGAGAACGGCAGCATCAGCTGATGCTGCAGTTCTCTACCCAAGATCGTCGTGGGACACACTCGTGGACTGCTTCGGATCGTGGGTGAGTATTTTTGTGGTTTGTTATGTTAATATTTATTCCGTAAAAGACAATGGCTTCGGGGAACAATGTGACAAGTATTGGTAAGTATGTTACTCTATGTTATATGTACTGTATGTCTATGTATGTATTGTATGAATGTATTGTATGTAGTATGTATGTAGTATATATGTGGTATGTATGTAGCATGTAGTATGTATGTAGTATGTATGTAGCATGCATGTAGCATGCAGTATGTATGTAGCATGCATGTAGTATATATGTAGTATGTATGTAGCATGTAGTATGTATGTAGTATGTATGTGGTATGTATGTAGCATGTAGTATGTATGTAGCATGCATGTAGTATGTATGTAGTATATATGTAGTATGTATGTAGCATGTAGTATGTATGTAGCATGCATGTAGTATATATGTAGTATGTATGTAGCATGTAGTATGTATGTAGCATGCATGTAGTATGTATGTAGTATGTATGTAGTATGTATGTGGTATGTATGTAGCATGTAGTATGTATGTAGCATGCATGTAGTATATATGTGTTATGTATGTAGCATGCATGTAGTATGTATGTAGTATGTATGTAGTATGTGTGTGGTATGTATGTAGCATGCATGTAGTATGTATGTAGTATATATGTGGTATGTATGTAGTATGTATGTAGTATGTATGTAGTATGTATGTAGCATGCAGTATGTATGTAGCATGTATGTAGTATGTATGTAGTATGTATGTAGTATATATGTAGTATGTATGTAGCATGTAGTATGTATGTAGCATGCATATAGTATATATGTAGTATGTATGTAGCATGTAGTATGTATGTAGCATGCATGTAGTATGTATGTAGTATGTATGTAGTATTTTTTTTTTTTTAACATTTAACACATTAGCCGGATGATGGGACTACTACTGTCCCATCATTGGCTAATGTGTCAATCACTGTCATGGTAGCAGTCATCGCCAGATGGGACTTATAGTCCCATCGGACGATGCTTGCACAGACCCCCGGACATCAGCACAGCCCCCCGGCAGGCCGGCACAGCCCCCCGGCAGGCCGGTACAGACCCCCACAGGGTGCACAGACCACCGGCAGGCCGGCACAGCCCCCCGGCAGGCCGGTACAGACCCCCACAGGGTGCACAGACCACCGGCAGGCCGGCACAGCCCCCCGGCAGGCCGGTACAGACCCCGGGCAGTCCACACAGCCCCCCGGCAGGCCGGCGGAGACCCCCGGAAGGCCCGAAATGATGGCGCATCATGATGCGCACACACCGCGCATCATGATGACGTCATTTCGGCTGTCAATCAACTTTGAACTTCCGATTCCGATGCCGACTTCCGATATTGAAAAAATATCGGAAGTCGGTATCGGAATTCCGATACAGCAAGTATCGGCCGATACCCGATACTTGTGGTATCGGAATGCTCAACACTAATTATGGTCAAACCCAGACTGAGTGAGCGTGTGAGGGTGACTCCGGAAATATATATGGAGATTTCAAATTTGGCCAACACTGATTACAGCAGTACGCTTCTGAGACAGTAACCTTTTTTGCTATTTAGATTCAGGTGTAATCCATAATGAGCCTGTGAATGTCTGTCTGTTACTCCGAAAATATATTTGGAGATTTAACATTACCCCAACACTGTATACAGCTGTCTGCTTGTGTTATATTACCCATTTACAGCTTTGCATATTCTTGGGTAATCCATACTGGGCCTAAGAGCGTTTGTGTCTGCCTCCTGAAACATATACGGAGATTCAGAATGTTTACACTATACTATATATACCTTGTATCTGGTGATACTGTACCCTTTTGCAACTTTTTATTTTATTGTGCAATCCATACTGAGCCTGTGAGCGTCTGTGTATGACTCATGAAATATATACGGAGATTTACTGTTATCCCAGCAAAGAGCAAACAGATGAACGGCATACTAGGGCACACAAATCACCACATTACCAGACGGAGCTGTTTATCTGAAGTATTGCGGCATATGATTCAGACAAAAAATGGAGGTGCTTGCATGAAAAAACATGGATATTTCAATGTGAAGCGAAAAAAGAAGAAATATGCAGCACTCACCAATGTAGCTGAAAAACTGTGAGTCTTTATTTCGCATAATTTCCATCAAATGTGTGGACATGCAGGACGTGGAGGAATGTTAGGGGAGGGAGGTGCCGGACAACGGCTGTTTCGCGATTACTCGCTTCTACTGGTCCAGGTGAGGGGATTAGCTAAAGGTCATTCCCTATATAGGATCACAGACCTTACTAATTAACATACATAACAAGTTGTGAAACAAACATTTACAAAAAATATATAGTTATACAATATACAGAGTGCAAGATACTAGTAAAGAATAAATCTTTCCATGTTGATTTACAAGATAATCTATATTTTTACAATATCATAGGAAGATTATAATCTAAATAACTTTACATACAATTTTTTATATAACATTTTTTATAAAAATACTGATAGATCGATCCGGTCATTTAGTCCCAAAGGACCTTGTGCGTTCGCTTTCAGGATCCATTTTGCTTCTTGTTGCAATAAAGCTTTGTCATGGTTACCTCCTTGAGGTGGAAAATTGACCTTTTCAGTCCCTGCAAAACTCAAAATTTCTGGGTTAGCTTTATGCACATCTTGAATATGCTTAATTAATCGCAGTGAGCTCTTTCCTGATGTAATAGATCTATAGTGTTCACCAAAACGTATCGTAAGTGGTCTTATAGTTTTTCCAATATATAAATAACCACATGGACAAAAAATAATATAAACCACGAATTTAGATTGGCAAGAAATGTAATTTTGCACCTTATGTTCCATAGAGCCAAAATGTATGGAATTCCCTGTCAGATGAAGATGACAGTATTTGCAGTGACCACATTTATAATTTCCTTTTATTGATAAATCGCGTAGCCAATTTTTTTGAGGACGAAGTCTATGATGTACTAACAAATCCCCTATATTATGTGCCAAATTGAGGAACTAATTTACCATCTGTGTGTAAGGTTTTTTCTGCATCAATGAGATGCCAGTGTTTTCTCACTGCTGCATGTATTGCTCCTCTATCCATTGCACTATGTTTGAAACAAAAATTAAATTTTTTTTGTAAGTTTGACTACACTATTTAATTTTTTAGTCCTTTCCTTTAATAAATCCATCTGAAAAATTTTTTTTACCCTTTCATATGCTTCATTTAATAAAGTCATAGGATATCCCCTTTGCAAAAAACGTTGTTTCAGCTCAGAAATTTGTTCATTAAAAATGGTTTCATCATTATTCAGTTTTCTTACTCTTAGCATTTGACTATATGGAAGTCCCTTTTTAGGCTGTGTGCCCACGTAGCAATTTTTAAGTGTTTTTGCCGCGATTTTCGGCGCGAAAACGTTTAAAAATCGTGTACAGAACGCCCCCCATGCATTCCTATGGCAATCCGCACATGCTGTGCTAATGCTGCGCTTTTTTCCGCGGCGGAATCGCATCGCGGAAAAAATCGCAGCATGCTCATTCTTTTGTGCGGAATCGCAAAGAATTGCCGCGATTCCGCACCCATAGGAATGCATGAGAATCGCTTACTTCCCGCATGTGGCTATGCCCACCATGAGGGAAGTTAAGCGTCTCATGTGCGGTTGGTACCCACGGTGTGGAGGAGAGGAGACTGTCCTCCGGGCCCTGGGTACCTTACCCCTGTAAAAAAAAAAATAAAAAATAAAAAATCGGAGTATATTTACCTTCCGGTGTCCCGCGCTGCATTCCCGGCCTCAGCGTTCCCAGTAATGCCTTGCGGCACGGTCCTGTGATGACGTAGTCTCGCGTGACTCTAGCGGTCTCGCGAGATCGCTATAGCAACGCGAGACTACGTTATCACAGGTCTCGCAAGGCATTACTGGGAACGCTGAGGCCGGGAATGCAGCGCGGGACGCCGGAAGGTAAATATACACCGATTTTTTTATTTTTTTTTTGCATTTTAACATCCTATCTTTTACTATTGAGGCCGCATAGGCGGCCTCAATAGTAAAAACCTGGTCACACTTGTCAAACACTATGTTTGATGAGTGTGACCAACCCGTCAATCACTTTCCAAGCGATGCTTCAAATCTCTTGGAAAGTGCTTGAATATCACACATGAAAATTGCGGCAAAATCGCGAACATAATCGCGGTAAAATCACGCGGAAAAAAACGCGCGATTTCTGGGAAGGAGTCCGGTTTTTGGTGTGCGTTTTAACACGCACCGTGGGCACATAGCCTTAGTGTGTAATGGGTGAGCGCTCTTATAATGTGAGTAATTATTTGTTGCTGTTTCTATTCTAAACACTTCTGTTTTTAAAGAGCCATTTTTTATTTTAAATTTGACATCAAGAAAATCTATTGTGTTTCCCCCAAATGAAAATGTGAAGCGCATGTTGTCACTGTTCACATTGTTCAGGTATTTTACAAAATCTGCAAATTCTTCCTGAGAACCGCCCCAGATAATAAAAATATCATCCACAAAGCGAAAATATGCTTGTAAATGTCTTAAGTGTGGATTTAGGGCTGTTTTTATATAAAACTCTTCAAATCGTGTTAGGAATAAATTTGCATAAACACAAGAGACTGACGTGCCCATTGCTGTGCCCACCCTTTGTATATACCACTTATCCAGAAATTTGAAGGCATTATGTGTCAAAACATAATCGAGTGACTCGATAATAAAGGAAATAAAATCCTGTGATTTGTTTGTGTTATGTAAAATCTCCTTTATTGCTGCTATGCCTTTATCATGGGGGATGCAGGTATATAGACTCTCAACATCAATAGATGCAAGGGAGAAATGTGGTTGCCAATGAAAATCTTTCAATTTTTTCAATAAATCTCCTTAGTCTTTTACAAAGGATGGCACAGCTTTTAGTAAAGGTTTTAGTAGCCAGTCTAAGTATTGTGAAAGTGGTTCAGTCAAACTGTTATCCATAGACTGTATAGAGCTGTACGCTTCTGATACAGTACCATATATCTGCGGGTATTTTGGGTCCATTTTTCAAAACATGAGGAAGTATGGTGGAAGAGGACGCGGATGTGGGCGGTGGGGGGCCACCTGTTAATGATGCATCTGCTGTTAGTGCCAAAAACACAATACTAATTAGGGCAGAAGGTGTTGAGCCTGCGTCGTGGTGTAGCTCCGGAAGGCCTGTAAGTCTTCCTTTTCTGTGAGTAGGTAGACTGCTTTTAAAGCCAGAGCATCAGGAACTGTTTTTGGCTTACATTGCTGAAACAGCCTCCAGCTCTATCGCCTCCTCTTCTGAAGTTTTAAAAAATGCAAGCACTGAGTCGTCAATGCAGGCTTCTGGTCAGAAGCAACCCCTTTCCTTGTGTCCTTCACCCACACCAAAAGGGAAGGATGCGGCAGCACACACTTCAGATAACTCCATGGATCTCTCTTCACATACCATGCCTCGGTTCATTAAAAATGAAGCCCATTATATACTGTAGCATTGCTAATGGAGGACATTGAGCAGCATTTACGGGGCCCATTATACAATGGGGCATTAGAAATGGAGCCCATTGTACATGGAGCATTATTAGGGCCCATCATACACTGGAGCATCGTCCATGAGGCCCATCATATACTGGAGCATTCCAAATGGGGACATCAGACACTGGAGCAGCATTTACGGGGCCCATTATACACTGGAGCATTAGAAATGGAGCCCATTGTACATGGAGCATTATTAGGGCCCATCATACACTGGAGCATCATCCATGAGGCCCATCATATACTGGAGCATTCCAAAAGGGGGACATCAGACACTGGTGCAGCATTTACGGGGCCCATTATACACTGGAGCATTAGAAATGGAACCCACTGTACATGGAGCACTATTAGGGCCCATCATGCACTGGAGCATCGTCCATAGAGACCACCATATACTGTAGCATTATGTGGAGCTCATCATATATTGTATGGAACATTATATGTGACCAATAATTCTGTATGGAGAAATATATGGGGCTCATTATTCTGTATGGCGCAAAATGTGGTGGCCATAATACTATATGGAGTAATATACTGTTCTTTTTTTGAGCTATTGTAGAATTTAAAATAGATCAGCCATGTCATGTCATGTCAGCAGTGAAGTATTTACCATTGTACTATACCTATATTTCTGTGCCGTATCGGAGCATCATGATTTGTTGTATGTGTTAAAGGGGCGCACTGACACTCTTTGGCCCAGGGCACACGAAAACCTGGAGCCAGCCCCACCCCTCCACATCTTTAGCCAAGTAACCCCCAGTTTTCAATGCGTAACTATTATTATGAAGTAAATTAAGTTTGACAAGCTTCAGTAATAAGAATTGATGCTTTTGGCATTGAAATGGGCACTGTAGGTGTGTTTACAGTTCTCCACTCCCTGCCGACTTTGCTTCCCCATTGACTTGCATTGGGTTTCGTGTTTCAGTCAGACCCCGACTTTTTCCTATAGTCGGCCGATTTCGTTCGACCCGACTTTTGCGAAAGTCGGGTTTCATGAAACCCGACTCGACCCTAAAAAAGGAAAAGTCGCTCATCTCTAGTCCTCATATGTTAAAATGTGAACACTCCTGGTTGGATGTCCATCTGCTGAATTTTGTGTAGTGGAAGACCTTTTGGTCCCTATTATACTATTTCTACCGTGGTGAAGTTGATGCCACTATTTTGGTGTCTTCCAATAACTTTTGGGAATGTGAACACTCCTGACTGGGTGTCCATCTGTTTGATTTGGTGTAGTGGAAACCTGTTGGTCCCTGCTATACTATTTCTACTGTGGTGAAATTTATGCCACTTTTGTATGTCTGACAATAATTTTTGGAAATGTTAACACTCCTGGTTGGGTGTCCATCTGCTGGATTGTGTGTAGTGGAAGACCTGTCAGCCCCTATTATACTTTCTATACTGTGGTGAAATTGATGACAATTTGGTAGTGTCTGCCAGTAATATTTGAAAATGTGAGCACTCCTGTTTGGGTCTTCTTCATGTGTTTTGCCTGTAGCAGTAGGCCTCCGAGATCGTCAGGACTACACTTCCTTCAACTACCTGTTACTATCCTTAAATTTTTTTGACAATGATAGTCTACAAAACTGACATTTTTGCCATCTGTGTGTGGCTCAGTATGAAAGCAGGTAGAGGTGTTGCATGTGGTATCAGGGCTCCCTGCAAAAGAGGCCTCCACCGGTCCCTCACCCACCTCATCTTACTGTGATGTTCAATTGAAAGCTGTAAATGCGGTCCCAGACCCCGATACCTCATGCCTGGCTGACTGTTGCAGTGCATGCTAAAATTTGTACAGTAGGTGAATTGAGACCACTTTCCTGGTGTCTGTTCCTCATTTGATCTGTTTTGGCAGCATTTCGGGCCATTATAAGGTGTTGTGCATGTGTTTATTTTTGCCTCCCATTGAGCTGAATGGCATTTGGTTATGGTTGGCGAATATTAGACAAATAAATGGCAAATATTGCAAATTCAGCGATCGTGATCCAAACCGAAAATTGAAATATTCACTCATCACTAGTTACAATGCGGCTTCCCACACAGAAGTGAAGTGATGCAACCACGACAAGCAATGCATCCTCAGCCCCAACTCTCTCTGTGGCCAGCACTGATAGTGAATGTGTAGTTCGCAGGGGCGGCAAGAGTTGCCTAGCCCTGGGCGTTTTTGAGACTGCAAAGGATGACCCAACACACGTTATGTGTCACATTTGCAAAAAAAACTCAGTAGAGACAAAAATTGCAATAATTTGAGAACTACAGTAGGTACGGAAAGTATTCAGACTCCTTTAAATTTTTCACTCTTTGTTTCATTACAGCCATTTGGTAAATTCAAAAAAGTTCTTGACTGGCCCAGTCAGAGCCCTGACCTAAACCCAATTAATCATCCCTGGAGAGACCTGAAAATGACTGTCCAGCAATGTCCATTATCCAACCTGATGGAACTGGAGAGGATCTGCAAGGAAGAATGGCAGAGGATCCCCAAATCCAGGTGTGAAAAATGTGTTGCATAATTCCCATGAAGACACATGGCTGTACTAGCTCTAAAGGGTGCTTCTACTCAACACTGAGCAAAGGGTCTGAATACTTACTGTATGACCATGTGATATTTCATTTTTTCTTTTTTAATAAATTTCAAAAATTTCTACATTTCTGTTTTTTTTCAGACAAGATGGGGTGCAGAGTGTACATTAATGAGAAAAAAAATGAACTTTTTGAATTTACCAAATGACTGCAATGAAACAAAGAGTGAAAAATTTAAAGGAGTCTGAATACTTTCCGCACCCACGTTACATGCATGAACTGGCACATGCACAATCAACATGCCTTAATGTGGGAATCTCACTGCGCTAAAAAGCAAACTAGCAGGCCTCGCCAACCACCGGCCATCCCATTAACCACATCTGCTGCTTTTCCTCCTCTGTCACCATTCTAAGTCTTTAAAAACAGGTCTACCGCCACAGAAATTACAATTGTTTACCCACCACAGTCGGGTGAGTGAGAGCCGGTCAGCTATTATGGAAGCAGACATGACTGCTCCTTTTGCGTCACCTAGCACAACACGTTTCTCAATCTACCATAACATCTCCACCTACACCTCGCGCACAGTCCATCAGTTTGTCCAGTTCTCAGTACATCGCCCTCTCTCAGCACAGCAACCAGCTCTCCGTCCCATAGTTGTGGTTATGTGAAAGAATGTTGCCTCCTCCCCATGGCAAAGCGTAGAGTTTAACTCCCACCATCTCCAATCTGTTGGCCATGAAAATGCTGCCTTTCCACCCGGTGGATACAGGCGGTTTCCGAAAGTTGATGGCCATTGCTGTCTCCCAGTACCAGTTACCCAGTCCCCAGTACTTTCAAAGAAAGCTGTGCTTGCGCTACACCAGCACATCCCCAACATCACCCGTTCCCTGAAAAAATCTATGTTTGACAGGGTGTATTTCATCACTAACACCTGGACGAGCAAACATGGATGTTACATCTCGCTGGCACTGGGTGACTCTGGTGGCTGTGGGGGCAAGCGGTCAAGGGCTGCTCCACAAGTTTTTGAATCCCCAAAGCTTGAGGGACAAACCTCTGTATACAGCAGTTCCTCCACTGCTTCTGCCTCCTCCGCCTCCTGTAGGGCCTCCACCTGTGCCCTCAACCTCTCCCTTAATAAGACGTGCATTCCAGCAGTGCAGATAGAATCTCCTCCACCTCTGTACTGTGCAGCCATGGCTTACCGCAATCAGGCAGTGTTTAAATTAATATGCCTTGGAGATCGCAGTCACACAGCTCAAGAGCTGTGGACAGGTTTCCAGGATGAGTTAGAGCAATGGCTGTCTCCACTAAATTTGGAGCCAGGGAACACCATGTGCGATAACAGTGCAAGCATGGCTCACATACTCAACCTGGTGGTGCATCAATTTCTCCATCACTATTCTAGCCTGGATGTGCTGGTGCAGATAGTACAGTCACTGTGTGCTCACTTCTGACGATCGCACCCTGCAGGTCATCGACTTGCATCGCTACAGATATCTTTAGGCCTACCAGTAAACCATTTGATTATCGATGTTCTGAAATGGTGAAATTCCACTCTGCACATGCTGCAGTGGCTGTGGCAGCTATTTCATTAGGGATAGAAGTGTTCCAAGATTCAGAACCAAGTTGTGTGGTACAAGCCATATTTGTTTTCGCTGACATAGATTCCATACTGTACAATGAAGAGAAACTGACAGATGTATCAGACATTTTATGGGCTAAGGGAAAATCAGACATTGGCATGCTTCCAGTTGTCCCCCCAACTAGTCTGGAACTGAAGGATGGAGTCAGACTACCATGCCTCCCTCAGTATCCGCTCTCCCTAGCACAGAAGGGATATATAATCCAGTTACATCAGGCTGGAACTTTGGTTACCGTGATGTCTCCCTGTAACACATCCAGTCAAGAAAACAACTGCCCCAGGCAAGACTTCCACTTATATGGTGGTCCATGATTGGAGAGAAATTAGCAAGGTTACCGAGTCAATCACTCTCATTGTACCCAACCCTCACACCCTTTTGGCACAAATCCCAGCAGACAATAGAATGTACATTGTCATTGACCTTCCTCATGCTTTTTTCTTGTACCTTTGTATCCAGATTGTCAATACCTTTCAGGGAAAACAAAATGATTGGACAATGTCACCACAATGTGCCAACAATTCACAAACACAATACTCGACAGCACTGCAGTTAGTTCTTCAGAACTGGATCCCCACACAGTCCTCAGTTGTGCTGTTACAGTATGTGGATGATTTGTTGATTTGTACACCTGATGCTGAGAGCTGTAGGGCTGCTTCCATAAGTCTTCTGCACTTTCTGAAAGTCTTCAAGGATACATTTCAATTTTGAAAACCAAACGTTGTTTTTTGGGTCGCTACATGCATGGACCTGTCAGGCACGTCATTTCTGATAGTATTCAGGTCACACAATCCATTTCTGACCCCACATCTGTCAATCAGCTCCATACCTTTCTGGGCCTACTCTCCTATTGTAAAGAATGAAGATAGAAAACAAAATTCCAATTTAATTCAAAACATCATTAAAAAATATGTAAATCCATTACTAGGTAGTACACATGATGGATGGAATCCCCGGTATAACCAACGTGTTTCGAAACGCGTTGGTTATACCGGGGATTCCATCCATCATGTGTACTACCTAGTAATGGATTTACATATTTTTTAATGATGCTTTGAATTAAATTGGAATTTTAACTTTTCTCAGTATACACGCTGGAGTTCTGTTCTTTTTTTTTCTTTCTTCATTTTGGACTACGCCCTTGATCAAGGTGCCTCCGTGCATGTCTGACAACCAGGTTCCTGCAGAGATTGGTGAGCTGACTTTTACCGTTACCTTTACCCTGCTATTTTTTCATTATTGTAGAGAAGGATCCTCAAGTCTGCTTCACATATACAGTCATTCTACAATTTAATTAGGTTACCCTTTCACTTGTCCAAAGATGCTCTTGATAGTTTTTATACCCTTAAACATGCCATCAAGCCTGCACCACTACTGGGTATCCTAAATATGAGATTCATTTTAACACTTGTGCCTAGTCCCAAGGCTTTGTATCAGCAGCGATCGCTAAAATGCCTGGATGCTCACTACTTGAACCAAGCAATTCCTCATGCTTGGGTGCTCATTTCGAGTAACAAGTATAATGGGAGTCAATGGGAAATCCGAGCATTTTTTGGCAGACCCTACAAGGAGGTCTGTGGGGTAGTGAAAATGTTGAAATGGACGGAAAAAGTGTTGAATGGAAGGAGAACAGCGTGGGGAAGACCTCGGAAGCATCTCTGCCTCCCAGATCGCTGATGAGAACAATGGTGTCATACTTTTACTCCACTTTAAAAACTGACAATAAAACATTCAAAATTGTAGAGAACTTGCTGTTTAGAGGAAAAAAATGTTAAGAAACATTTTTTTCTATATTATGACTTGCATATAAGGCAACATTTAAAAAGGATTAAAAAAAATATATGTTTACGTTCTGTCCCACACCGTAATCCAAGTCTGTGATAGGTGATTCACCGCAGTTCACCATAAGAAATTTCTCACGGTGAACTGCGGCAAAGTCACTGAGATTAGTGCTGCACCATGACACTTTTTCTCACGGTGCTAGTGGTGATGTCACTGGGGTCAGCGCAGTTCATTGGGAACGCAGCCTCAGTGACCTGCGGTATCCTCGATGACAATTTCTGATAGAATTCAGGCCATAAAATCAATTTCTGAGGACCATATCTGTCAATCAGCTCCATACCTTTCTGAGCCTAGACTTTTATTGTGGAGAATGGATCCTCAATGCTGCTTCACATATGCAGTCACTCTATGATTTAATTAATTTACCCTTTCGCTTGTCCAAAGATGCTCTTGAAAGCTTTAATGCCCTTAATCACACCATCAAGAATGCCTGGGTATGCCAAATATGTAATTCATTTTCTCCTTTATTGTGCTGAGTCCCAAGGCTTTGCATCAGCAGTAGAGATGATCAATTGCTAAAATGTCTGGATGCTCACTACTCGAAAAGAGCAATTCCTAATGCTTGGATGCTCATTTCGAGTAACGAGTATAATGGGAGTTAATGGGAAATCCGAGCATTTCTCTGGTAGACCCTACAAGGAGGTCTGTGGGGTAGTGAAAATGGTTAAGTGGATGAAAAAAGTGCTGAATGGAAGGAGAATAGAAGATCTCTGGAAGCATCTCTGACTCCAAGTTCTCTTATGAGAACAATGGTATCACACCTTTACTCCCCTTTAAAGACTGACAATATAATATTCAAACTCATAGAGAAGTTCTTGTTTGTAGTTAAAAAGTGTAAAGAAACATTTTTTTCCTTTATTTTGACTTGTATATAAGGCAAAATTTAAAACGCATTTAAAAAAAGTAATATGTTTATGTTCTGTCCCACGTCATAGTCCAAGTCTGCGATAAGTGGTTCACCGCAGTTCACTATAAGAAATTTCTCACAGTGAACTGTGGCAAACTCACCGAGCTCAGTGCTGCACTGTGAGACTTTTTCTCATGATGCTAGCCATGATGATACGATACTGAGATCACCACAGTTCATTGGCCCGTCTGGGAACGCAGCCTTAGTGACCTGCGGTGACCTCAATAATATCACCGCTAGTCACTCAGGCTGTGCTCAGAGCAGCTCATTTTCCTGTGGTTTTCAACTTGAACAGTCACATTTTGGCACCGTCCAGGCGTGGGACAGAACGTTGGACAGGTAAGGGATATAGTTGTTTTTTTTTGTTTTGTTTTGTTTTTTTTAAAGACACTATGGTTTCAATGAAATGGGTGTTAGGTGAGAATTTTTGTTGTTTATTAATTTATGTTTTGTTACAGGGGACGAGTTCCTCAATGGAATGGGCATAATGTTAGTATAACTGTGTTTGTTCTTTTTAAATAATAAAGTAAAACTGTAAGAATTTTATTTCAAATAGTGTACTTTATTCTTGGTGTGTTTATTTACAATATGACTATAGGATTAGTAATGGATAGGCGTCGTATAGATACTTGTCCATTACTAACCCATAGGCTTGATGTCACCTGACGATACAAAGGTGACATCAACCCCACAATTATTACCCCACTTTCCACTGCCACAGGGCAAGTGGGAAATGCTGGGCAAAGCTCCAGAATGTTCTGGATGGCTGAGGGCTACTAGTATTAGGCTGGGGGGGAATATCCATGGCCAGTTACCAGCCTGAGCATACCAGCCCCCTGCTGTCAGCTTTATCTTGGCTGGTTGTCAAAAATGGGGGAACTTCATTCCATTTTTTTAAATTATTTATTTAAATAATTGAAAAAAATGGCGTGGTGATCCCTCTATTCTTGATAATCAGCCTTGTCAGTTTTGCCCTGCTGGTTATCAAACATACAGGGGAACCAGTATAATAATTTGTATATTATTTATTTTTTTATAGCACAGTCGCCAGCTGATGAACACTCCCATCAACGGTGCCTGCTCTCGCTGTTATCAGTAGTCCCATCAGTAGTTGCCTGTGACTGGAGGTAAACTTTTTACATCTGATTACAACTGCATGCTCACGCTGTCAGATGACAGCATCGAAACTGCATATCTCAGACAGATTGTAATGATCTTACCGCCAGTCAGAGACAGTGTTTGCCATGCTGTCCTGCACATGTCAGAGTGTGCAAATAATGAATGTTCAGGCCCCCTATTCATGTGAATGCAGTCCGGGTTTAGGTTCAGGCACTGTTCTGGTACCCAAAACAAACTTTTTTAACAGTTTGGCTGAATATCAGAGGGATTCATCTTACTCATATACAGAAGAGTCTCAAGCTGTTATCAGAAAATAGATAGGAAAGTCCCTGACACCCATTTTGCATATTTATAAATTTGCATTCTCAAGAGGAGAATAAATTGACCGTGGTCAGTATTGTAAAATTAGGCCTGGTCATAAAGTGAAAACAGGCTTGGGGTGTGAAGGTGTTAACTCTGTTAGGAGTCGTATTTCTGCGTTTACTCCGCAGGGATCCAGACCCTCACATTCTGCAGTCTCCTGCTCTTTATCTACTGCAGAGGAGATTGCAGAGGAGATTGCCTTGCAGCAAATCTCTCTTGAGGCTAAGTTCTTCTGTCCTCCTACTGAGCATGCTCATGGGACGATCTCCCATTGGAGATCGGGAGTCATGTGCTCAGGTCCCGCTACAGATCTCATTGGTCCATCTCAAAGATCTGGAGGCTTGCGGAAGGTCCGGCTGCTATAAAAGGTGCGCATGGCTGTTCCGCCATGCGATAGGATAGACTTACTTGCTGCTGTGTGTATGATGACGGATGTATGATTCTGGTGAATGACTCATTATGAAACCCCTTCCCTCTGATATTACGTATGTGGTCAGGGACTGAGTTAAAATCAGCGCCAGCGCTCCTCTGCTGCAACATCCACAGCTGCTAGCGTCCGACATTGCGCTTTCGTCATAGCATTGTCGTTTAGCGACAGTGTCCATGCCACGCTGCTGTAGCAGCTCTCCTTAGCGTTTGCCGCTGTGACGCCGCACACACGGTAGGTCTAGACGGATGTAGTGCCGCCGTCTTGGGCGACTCCTGTGACCTGATACCGTGTGTGTATTTATACTGAGTACTGTGACCTCAACAGGCTCAGTCTTTGTATTTCTGTTTAATTTACATCTCTGTGACTTAACTGAGATTGCTCTGCGCACCTGGGTGAAGTTTAGCCCTGTGCGCATTTCCGCCATATTGCTCCTGCCACCACTTAGCAGCAGTTATATCACCTACTGCATGGTGGACCCCGAGCGGTGAACGCACTTTATTATTTTTATTTAGTGCGTTGCGCCGTTCCTAACAAACTCATTGTGGTAAGAATAAACCAGCACAGTTCACAGTAAAATGAGCAAGAGCAGATAGAAAAAGGAAGGGAGGAGAAAAAGAGAAGACTTAGAGGCAACAGAAATAAAAATACATGCAATGAACATACAGATATATACTAAGGGCACAGTGGTAAGAAAATGACATATACAAGCTGAAGTTGGAATAAAGTAAATATATCTGTTATATAAGGTAACTCTAGAAATAAAAATTCCTTTGCATTTTTTAAAACTTTGATAAGTTGCTTGTGTGGCGCCCCTGAGGCTTCAGTCGCCACAGAGGTACTGCACCTTCTCCTAAGGTGTAGTGCCCCACCATCCAGGTAAGGTGCGAACTCCGGACCACGCTCCACACCTGCATTCCACACAAAGGATAGTTCAGTGGGGCCACCTAACAGCTTTATGCTGGGGGTTAGGAGAGCACGAGATGTGCTGGGAGGCGGGTGGAGAGAGATGATACAAAAGAGTGGGAAGAGTGAAAGTTAGTAGTTAGTTGGTTAGAGGAGAGAGCAGAGAGAAGATGGGTGTCTGAGGGACGTGCTGCAGCAGGCCCCAGTGATCTGGGCTGCTGGCACGAGAAAGACCAGAGAAAGAGACTGATAAGATTGATAACCTAACCTTCCATAAGAGAGATAGAACAGATCGGAATGAAGGAGAATAGAAGGACGGTGGGAAGCAGGTTGAGAAAGAGAGAGAACTAGAGTTGAGCGACTTTTGGTTTTTTAGGGTCGCGTTTCGTTTCGTGAAACCCGACTTTTCCAAAAGTCGGGTCGAGCAAGATCGTCCGATTATAGGGAAAAGTCGGGGTCGTCCCGAAACACGAAACCCAATGTAAGTCAATGGGGAATAAAAGTCGGCAGTGAGAGGAGGACAGGAAACACACCTACAGTGCCCATTTGAATGCTAAAAGCATCAATTCTTCTTACTTAAGCTTGTCAACCTTAATTAACTTCATAATACAAGTTACGCACTGAAAAATGGGGGTTATTTGGCTAAAGTTGTGGGGGGGGGCTGGCTCCAGGTTTTCATGTGCCCTGGGCGAAAGAGCGCCCCTTTAACACATACCAAAACTCAACATGCTCCGATACGGCAGAGAAATAGCGGTATAGTACAATGAAAAATACTTCACTTTTTACATCTCATGACGAGGCCCATCTATTTCTCCATACAGAATCATTGGTCCCATATAATGTTTGAAACAGTATATGATGAGCTCCACATAATGCTACAGTATATGTTGGTCCCCATGGATGAAGCTCCACTGTCTTATGGGCCCAAATAATGCTCCAAACATAATGGGCCCCATTTCTAATGCTCTAGTGTATAATGGGCCCTGTAAATGCTGCTCCAGTGTCTGATGTCCACCTTTGGAATGTTCCAGTGTATGGTGGGCCCCATCTATCGTTCTCCAGAGTAACATGCTCCCCAAAAATTGCTGTCCCAACATTGAAAACAATCAAATAAGTCTCCTCGCTAGGGAATCCCTGTACTAGTCTGGACTCCTCGTCGTCCCCATCTTCCATCTCACTGCACAGTATTTCAACCTTGCAAGTGCTGTGATCCTGAGCAAGCAGGGGGGGCCCACTTGTTGGCGACGGCACTGGCACAGGGCCCCTGATAGAACGGTAGTGTGTCTGATGGCGGGTGGGCCGAACCTGCACTTTCATCTGCAGCTTCCTCTTTGTCACCGTGTAAGATGGAACTGTATATGGGAAGGGTAACCTGAGTTTCATCAGGGTCAGATTCAGGCCGTGTAGCGTGCGAGGGGAATGTAGTGGTCTGGGTCAATGTACCAGCAGATTCTTCGAGCAGTGGCTGGGCATCAGTGCACTTGTGTCGCCCCCAGGAGTACGGTCGCCACAGTGGCATTACCTTCCTCCTAGGGAGTGTGATGTCATGCTTGGGAGCAACGAAGGATCTCTCTAGCAGGTTAACTGATTGGGCGGCGTTATTCCCACGAGTCATGACCCTCCAAACAGCGTTCATGAAGGCAAATTGTTTGTTTTACGTGGGCAGTATGGTTGCAAAGCTGAACCTTAAAGGAATGTCCAGAAGGGCACCACCAGGAGTGGAGCCTACGGTTAAATTCGACTCCACCTGGGAAACCTCAACCATGCCAGCTACAGAACAGATGCACACATTGCAAGCTTAATTCCGTTAACGAACGAGACTCCGTCATGCCCCGCGGTCCGAGTCCGGCTTACTAGAGGGACACGTGAGGCTCTGGAACATGAGATTGGCCAATAACTGGTGTGTCATGCCCTTACATGTCCGTGGCTGCATGTGCGCTACACTGAAAAGGCCAGCGTTTGTCGCTTACAGGTGCAGATAACCCGCTGAACAACGTTAGTGATGGGGATCACTGATTACAATTATTACCCGCGAACAATGATTTCCCAGTAAGTGCAGGTCAACTGCAGTTCCGGAATTAGGCCTAACCGTCATTCCTGAAAAAATGAAAAACTTACGTGTGCAAACC
Source organism: Dendrobates tinctorius (assembly GCF_039654945.1). NCBI lineage: Eukaryota > Metazoa > Chordata > Amphibia > Anura > Dendrobatidae > Dendrobates > Dendrobates tinctorius. The sequence goes on from NW_027361912.1 coordinate 3,618,547, forward strand.
ACAGGTGCTGTAGCTTGCTTAACAGCTCGCCAGCCGTTCTCACGCCCAGTATGGATTACACGTGATTGCACAAAGGTTAGAAAGGGTACCGTATCCCCAGATAACATGTATGGATAGCGTACACATTCAAAATATATGTCTCAGGAGGCAGGCTCAGACGGTGTTAGGCCCAGTATGGATTGCACGTGATTGCACAAAGGTTAGAAAGGGTACCGTATCCCCGGATAACATGTATGGATAGCGTACACATTCAAAATATATGACTCAGGAGGCAGGCTCAGACGGTGTTAGGCCCAGTATGGATTGCACGTGATTGCACAAAGGTTAGAAAGGGTACCGTATCCCCGGATAACATGTATGGATAGCGTACACATTCAAAATATATGTCTCAGGAGGCAGGCTCAGACGGTGTTAGGCCCAGTATGGATTGCACGTGATTGCACAAAGGTTAGAAAGGGTACCGTATCTCCGGATAACATGTATGGATAGCGTACACATTCAAAATATATGTCTCAGGAGGCAGGCTCAGATGGTGTTAGGCCCAGTATGGATTGCACGTGATTGCACAAAGGTTAGAAAGGGTACCGTATCCCCGGATAACATGTATGGATAGCGTACACATTCAAAATATATGTCTCAGGAGGCAGGCTCAGACGGTGTTAGGCCCAGTATGGATTGCACGTGATTGCACAAAGGTTAGAAAGGGTACCGTATCCCCGGATAACATGTATGGATAGCGTACACATTCAAAATATATGTCTCAGGAGGCAGGCTCAGACGGTGTTAGGCCCAGTATGGATTGCACGTGATTGCACAAAGGTTAGAAAGGGTACCGTATCCCCGGATAACATGTATGGATAGCGTACACATTCAAAATATATGTCTCAGGAGGCAGGCTCAGACGGTGTTAGGCCCAGTATGGATTGCACGTGATTGCACAAAGGTTAGAAAGGGTGCCGTATCCCCGGATAACATGTATGGATAGCGTACACATTCAAAATATATGTCTCCGGAGGCAGGCTCAGACGGTGTTAGGCCCAGTATGGATTGCACGTGATTGCACAAAGGTTAGAAAGGGTACCGTATCCCCGGATAACATGTATGGATAGCGTACACATTCAAAATATATGTCTCAGGAGGCAGGCTCAGACGGTGTTAGGCCCAGTATGGATTGCACGTGATTGCACAAAGGTTAGAAAGGGTACCGTATCCCCGGATAACATGTATGGATAGCGTACACATTCAAAATATATGTCTCAGGAGGCAGGCTCAGACGGTGTTAGGCCCAGTATGGATTGCACGTGATTGCACAAAGGTTAGAAAGGGTACCGTATGCCCGGATAACATGTATGGATAGCGTACACATTCAAAATATATGTCTCAGGAGGCAGGCTCAGACGGTGTCAGGCACAGTATGGATTTGACGGCCCAGATTACACAGCGGAGGAGCAGGGAGAGGTAAAGATTGCAAATGCTGGGGCCCTGCCCAAGCAAGGGGGGCCCACTCGTGGGCGTCGGTACTGGCACTGGGCCCCTCATAGTACAGCGGTGTGTCTGACGGCGGGTGTGCACCACCACCGTCAGAGACACTTGATTGCACTATGAGGGACCCTGTGCCAGTGCCCGCGCCCAAGAGTCGGCCTACCCACCTGTCCAGGGCAACGGCACTCGCACGGTGTCGTGCGCTAGGTGGTGACCCCGGCCATGGGGGGGGAGGCAGCACAGTTAGGGAGTTTTAGAAAGTGGCATATGTTGATGTTGGACATTCAGCTGATGCAAAAGGCGAAATAGGTCAAGTCCCAGGAAGAGGTGGACCAAAGCAAGCCCTTTTTCTGTCACCCTATGTGTCATCAGGGGAAGGTGGGACAAAATCCTTGGAAACCCATGCATGGTTCATTTTAATGAAGGTTAGATCATCCACATTTTGGGTTGACAGACGGGTCCTTTTTTCTGTCAGGATTGATCCAGCTGCACTGAAGACTCTTTCCGATAGCACACTTGCAGCTGGGCAAGCGAGCTCCTGTAAGGCATATTGGGCCAATTCAGGCCAGGTGTCCAGTTTAGCGGCCCAATAGTCAAAGGGGAATGACCTGTGTGGGAGAACATCGATATGGGAGGAAAAGTAGTTTGTAACCATGGTTGACAACTGCTGTCTCCTGTCACTTTCCATCGATGCAGTATTACCAGTTGTGTGAGCGGTATTTGAAAAATCAGTCCACAACATTGTCATGAAACCCCTGTCTCCAACGCCACTTCTGCTGTGTGCACCACGAACACCTCTGCCAAGCTGCCCCCGGCCCGTACGGCTCGTGTGAGAACCATCACCGCTGCTGTGTGCTGGGAATGCCTCAAGCAACCGATTTACCAGAGTTGCTTGTTTATTAGCCAATATTAGGTCAAGGTTCTCCTGTGGCATGATGTTTTGTAATTTGCCTTTATAGCGTGGATCCAGGATGCTGGCCAACCAGTAGTCGTCATCGTTCATCATTTTGGCAATGCGGGGGTCCCTTTTTAGGATCCGCAAGGCATAATCTGACATGTGGGCCAATGTTCCCGGTGTCAATGATGCACTGCGAGTGCTGGTTGGAGGAGCACTTTCTGGCAAATCCACATCCCTCCAGTCACGCACAAACCCTGTACCAGACCTTGCCACGCCAACATTTTCACTTGCCCCACGAGATGCATCCTCCTCCCCTAAGTAATCATCCCCATCATCATCCTCCTCCTCCTCTTCTTCCTCCACCTCGTCCAGGAGAGGTCCCTGAGCAGACAATGGCTGAATGTCATCAAGGATTCCCTCCTCCTCTTCCTCCTCATCAACATTGGCTGCAGACGCCTGCTCCTTAAGGTGCGTCAAAGTTTGCATGAGCAGACGCATAAGTGGGATGCTCATGCTTAGGATGGCGTTGTCTGCGCTTACCAGCCGTGTGCATTCCTCAAAACACTGAAGGACTTTACAGAGGTCTTTCAGCTTCGACCACTGCACACCTGTCAACTCCATGTCTGCTCTCAAAGTGCCTGGCCGTGTATCCTCCCACAAATGCATTATGGCCTGCCTCTGCTCGCACAGCCGCTCCACCATGTGCAGGGTGGAATTCCACCATGTTGCAATGTCGATAATGAGGCGGTGGTTGGGAAGGTGGAGCAATCGCTGCAGCTTCTGCATACGAACGGAGTGTACATGCGACCGGCGGATGTGCGCGCACAGTCTTTGCACCTTCTGGAGCAGGGCTGTTAACTCCGGATAATTTTTGAGGAAGCACTGCACCACCAGGTTCAAGGTGTGAGCCAAGCAAGGTATGTGGCTGAGTTTTGAAAGGGCTATGGCTGCCACAAAATTACGGCCGTTATCACTAACTACCTTGCCTGCCTCAAGATGTACACTGCCCAGCCATGACTCAGTTTGTCGCTTCAAGTACTCGGCCAGCACCTCGGCGGTATGTCTGTCGCCCAAACACATCATCTGCAACACAGCCTGCTGACGCTTTCCACTAGCTGCACGATAGGAGGACACATCGTGTGCAACAGTGGCAGCTGCAGATGGAGTGCTCGTACAACTGCGCTCTGTGGACGAGCTTTCGCTTCTGGAGGAGGAGGAGGAGGGTGGAACGCCTACAGCCAACTGTTTCCTATACCGTGGGCTAGGCAGCACTGTCCCACCACCGCTGTCCCCTGTGGACCCTGCATCCACCACATTAACCCAGTGCGCAGTGATGGACACGTAACGGCCCTGGCCATGCCGACTGGACCATGCATCAGTAGTGAGGTGCACCTTTCCGCTCACTGACTGCTTGAGTGCATGGACAATGCGGTCTTTCACATGATGGTGGAGGGCTGGGATGGCTTTGCGAGAGAAGAAGTGGCGACTGGGTAGGTCATAGCGTGGTACTGCATAGGCCATGAGTTCGCGAAAAGCTGTGCTTTCCACCAACCGAAAGGGCATCATCTCAAACGAGATTAGTTTGGCAATGTGGGCGTTCAAACCCAGTGTACGCGGATGAGAGACTGAGTACTTTCTTGACCTACTCATAGTGTCTGGGAGGGTGAGCTGGACTTGAGAGCTGCATATGGTGGAAGTAGCGGTGGACAGGGCGGACTGAGAGAGGGTTGATGATGGTGATGGAGTTGGTGTTCTTTCTGATGGCCTAGAATCAGTCTTTCGTTGATATAACAGTGGGATTCCCTGACTGCTGTGGCCTTGCAACGACACCTCAACATTTGCTGCTGTGCTAACCGGTGGGCTTACAGTGGGGGAAACAATGTAGCGTTGCTGACTACCTTCGTTGTGATCAGTTGCACATGTGGCACTTGAGGTTTGGTGTTGTGTCCACGCTTGCAAGTGCATGCTGGTTAAATGTCTAAGCATGCAACTGGTATTCAAATTTTTCAGATTTTTCCCTCGGCTAAAGGTCTTTGCGCACTTCTTACAGATAACCTTGGCCTGATCATGAGGATTTTGTTCAAAAAAGTGCCACACTGCACTCTTCCTACTTTGGCAGACATTTTGCGGCCTAGCACGCTGTGATCTTTTGACCCTCTGGACAAGCTGTCCAGCAACTCTTTTGATGTTTGGAACCTGTCTTTGGAGTGCTCCGGGCCTGCCAGATAACAGCTGTTGCGATGTCGATGTCTGCTGTGGATGCTCCTCATCTGAGCTATTGGAAGCAGCACCCTCTTCCCCCAATGGATGCCAATCTGGGTCAACAACTGGGTCATCCATCACCTCCTCTTCTATGTCATGTGCACCTTCCTCTGTGTCACCGTGTATGGTGGTATAGTGTGCGGGAAGGGGCACCTGAGTCTCATCAGGGTCAGAATCTGGCTCTGTACACTGCGAGGACAATGTAGTGCTCTGAGTGAATGTACCAGCAGAATCATCCATCAGCGACTGTGCATCAGTGCACTCCATGTCAGATTCATCTTGGCCTGGGTAATTCACCATTTCACTTGATAATCCAGGCATGGTATGTGAAAACAGCTCCATGGAGTAATCAGTAGTATGGCCTGCGTCATCCTTCAATCTTGGTTGGGGTGAAGGACACAAGGAAAGGTGTGGTTCATGAACATGAGCCTCCAATGACGACTCAGTGCTTTTACTTTTTACAACTGAAGAAGAGGAGGCGATAGAGCTGGAGGCTGAGTCAGCAATGTAAGACAAAACTTTTTCCTGATGCTCTGGCTTTAAAAGCGGTTTGCCAACTCCTAGAAAACTAAGCGTTCGAGGCCTTATGTAGCCAGACGATGACGCAGGCTCAACACCTCCTGCATTCGGTCCTATTTTGCTCTTGCCACTACCATCAGATCCACCACCAACACCATCATTACCAGCTGCCAACCCCCGCCCAATTCCACGGCCTCTTCCACCAGCCTTCCTCATTTTTGGTAGAAATGTAGACAAAATCCAACAAACTATATAGTATGTAAAACAAGGTACAAGGTGTCTATAGGACAGGGGAGATTTTGAATTTCTGCACACACTTTTGGACACTGGACACTTTTGGATTGTGTGAGGCCCACTGATATCTGAGCGCTATGTGACAGGCTCGATGGCACAGCTGTGACCTAAGTGACTAGAGGATAAGTGAGATTTTGAATCTCTGCACACACTTTTGGACACTGGACACTTTTGGATTGTGTGAGGCCCACTGATATCTGAGCGCTATGTGACAGGCTCGATGGCACAGCTGTGACCTAAGTGACTAGAGGATAAGTGAGATTTTGAATCTTTGCACACACTTTTGGACACTGGACACTTTTGGATTGTGTGAGGCCCACTGATATCTGAGCGCTATGTGACAGGCTCGATGGCACAGCTGTGACCTAAGTGACTAGAGGATAAGGGAGATTTTGAATCTCTGCACACACTTTTGGACACTGGACACTTTTGGATTGTGTGAGGCCCAATGAATATCTGAGCACTATGAGACAGGCTCGATGGCACAGCTGTGACCTAAGTGACTAGAGGATAAGTGAGATTTTGAATCTCTGCACACACTTTTGGACACTGGACACTTTTGGATTGTGTGAGGCCCAATGAATATCTGAGCGCTATGTGACAGGCTCGATGGCACAGCTGTGACCTAAGTGACTAGAGGATAAGGGAGATTTTGAATCTCTGCACACACTTTTGGACACTGGACACTTTTGGATTGTGTGAGGCCCAATGAATATCTGAGCGCTATGTGACAGGCTCGATGGCACAGCTGTGACCTAAGTGACTAGAGGATAAGGGAGATTTTGAATCTCTGCACACACTTTTGGACACTCGACACTTTTGGATTGTGTGAGGCGCAATGAATATCTGAGCACTATGAGACAGGCTCGATGGCACAGCTGTGACCTAAGTGACTAGAGGATAAGTGAGATTTTGAATCTCTGCACACACTTTTGGACACTGGACACTTTTGGATTGTGTGAGGCCCAATGAATATCTGAGCGCTATGTGACAGGCTCGATGGCACAGCTGTGACCTAAGTGACTAGAGGATAAGTGAGATTTTGAATCTCTGCACACACTTTTGGACACTGGACACTTTTGGATTGTGTGAGGCCCACTGATATCTGAGCGCTATGTGACAGGCTCGATGGCACAGCTGTGACCTAAGTGACTAGAGGATAAGTGAGATTTTGAATCTCTGCACACACTTTTGGACACTGGACACTTTTGGATTGTGTGAGGCCCAATGAATATCTGAGCGCTATGTGACAGGCTCGATGGCACAGCTGTGACCTAAGTGACTAGAGGATAAGGGAGATTTTGAATCTCTGCACACACTTTTGGACACTGGACACTTTTGGATTGTGTGAGGCCCAATGAATATCTGAGCACTATGAGACAGGCTCGATGGCACAGCTGTGACCTAAGTGACTAGAGGATAAGTGAGATTTTGAATCTCTGCACACACTTTTGGACACTGGACACTTTTGGATTGTGTGAGGCCCAATGAATATCTGAGCGCTATGTGACAGGCTCGATGGCACAGCTGTGACCTAAGTGACTAGAGGATAAGGGAGATTTTGAATCTCTGCACACACTTTTGGACACTGGACACTTTTGGATTGTGTGAGGCCCAATGAATATCTGAGCGCTATGTGACAGGCTCGATGGCACAGCTGTGACCTAAGTGACTAGAGGATAAGGGAGATTTTGAATCTCTGCACACACTTTTGGACACTGGACACTTTTGGATTGTGTGAGGCCCAATGAATATCTGAGCACTATGAGACAGGCTCGATGGCACAGCTGTGACCTAAGTGACTAGAGGATAAGTGAGATTTTGAATCTCTGCACACACTTTTGGACACTGGACACTTTTGGATTGTGTGAGGCCCAATGAATATCTGAGCGCTATGTGACAGGCTCGATGGCACAGCTGTGACCTAAGTGACTAGAGGATAAGGGAGATTTTGAATCTCTGCACACACTTTTGGACACTGGACACTTTTGGATTGTGTGAGGCCCAATGAATATCTGAGCGCTATGTGACAGGCTCGATGGCACAGCTGTGACCAAAGTGACTAGAGGATAAGGGAGATTGGATTGCTTTTAAAAAAGCAGTTTGCGGAGCAGTGGGTAAACAGCAATGCCAACCTGTCAGGAAGCCTTAAAAGGCAGCCCAACAACCAACACTACTGATACACCACAAAATAGCCTCCCCTTGCACTGCACACACAGTGACTGGTGTGTTGTGCAGGCCAAATTGCTATCAGCAGCAGAAGCAGTTTTTTTTTCTTCTCAGCAGGACAAAAAAAAAAAATTGGGATTGCTTTTAAAAAAGCAGTTTGAGGCCCAATGAATATCTGAGCGCTATGTGACAGGCTCGATGGCGCAGCTGTGACCAAAGTGACTAGAGGATAAGGGAGATTGGATTGCTTTTAAAAAAGCAGTTTGCGGAGCAGTGGGTAAACAGCAATGCCAGCCTGTCAGGAAGCCTTAGAAGGCAGCCCAACAATTAACACCACTGATACACCACTATATAGCCTCCCCTTGCACTGCACACACAGTGACTGGTGTGTTGTGCAGGCCAAATCGCTAGCAGCAGAAGCAGTTTTTTTGTCTTCTTCCCTGCCTAACGCTCTCCCTACAGAATCAGCAGCAACCTCTCCCTATGCTAAGATCGGTAGACGTAAGATGGCGGTCGTCGTGCACGCCCTTTTATACCCCCTGTGACGCCCACCAAAGCAAGCCAATCACTTGCATGCCCTTCTGAAAGATGGTGGTGACCCGTGCCTATGTCATCATGTTGCCCACAGTGTCCGTGGATCCTGATTGGCTGAAAAAGAGCGCAAAACAAACTTTTGAAACGCGACTTTGGCGCGTAAGTCGCTGACCTCGTGGCCGACCTCATCCTAGGGTCGGGTTTCGTTTCATGAAACCCGACTTTGCCAAAAGTCGACGACTTTTGAATTTTTTCGACCCATTTCGCTCAACTCTAGGGAGAACCCTTCCAGTCCAGAGAGCGCAAATGCCGGGGCCCGGTCCCCGAGGTTGACTGGATCTTTATGTCCGGCAACAGACACCGGAGGAGTAGTGAGCCGCTAACGTCTTGCTCCCATCATAGACTTGGGACACAACAGCAACTGAATAGAGAGCCAGGACACAGTGAGGAGTCCCCGAAGCAGGCTACAGCTGTCTGTCATACAAGTAAAGACTAGGAACACCTAGAGAGAGGCATTCCAGGGTAACTAAGTACTGGAGTGCTTCGCACCTAAAGACGCATTGGAGGAGTCGTTCAGTAAGGTACATGTTGGCGGAGTGTGGAGGGGAGAATCCTATCCTGCCTGGAGGTTGGCTGGAGCCCTGACCTGGAGAACACAGTACGGAGGCAGGCAGTTGTGTGAACTGCAAACAGTGAGTAAAGCTTTGGAACCGCATACTCTGGTGTCCTCCAGTTATTCCCGCACCACTACACTGCCCTGGGACTACAGCTCCACCTGTGGGGAGCTATACCATCTCTGCTGCACCACATCATCAGTCCCAGTGCATCGGTATGCAGCGTTGGCTTACCATCTTACTTGCCAAACACCACGGGTGGCGTCACGAACTATTCATATAAACTTTAACACCATTAACATCACCGCCATTGATATTGGGCACCCAGGCCCACGGACCAGGTCGCCGCTGCTGTGACACATTCCCGCCATGACACCGGCCCGGTACCGGGTACCCTGCTGCCCTGGGTGTGCGAGGGCGAACCAATTTTGGCGTCACGAACAGGATGACGAGACCCGATGCCATCGGGTTCTGTGTGCCTTGGATTTACAACTTTTGAAAATGTGCAGAAGACCAAATTTAATAGACTGTAAAATGGACATTAGAAATGTCCGCTGGTGCGGAGAAGAAGGGCGTGAAGAGATGGGAGGTACTAAGAAAAGACCGCGAAGAGTCTTGGGCCGTCCCTGCCTGAATTACTATGTGACTGATGCATGGCCCACCCCCGAGGGGTTCGTACTGGCTTGGTTTGGAGGCGCTGGAAGAAGATGCCGCCCCCAGAAGGAGGGGCAGAGAAAGCCAGTGGCGAGCAGAAGGGCGGAGCAACAGGAAGAACGCCAGAACGCCATCTTGGAGAGTGAGGGAAGGAGGCCTGCGGAGCACGGGGAAATGAATTTCCCTGGCGCCATGGCTGAAGGCTCCAACCCGATCTCAAGAATGAATCCCCAACAGCTGGAGGACGAGATTATCCAGCTGACACACCGCCTGCGAATGAGGCGAGAAGCGCTATGGACATTGGACCTGCAGCGCGCCTAGGAAGGGCCCACATCTGCATTACCCGCGACACCGGTACCCACCGCTGCTGCACCTGATCTTTTTCTGGCACACCCCACGGAGCTTGGAGCTGCTGCCATGCCACCAGCAGCGTACTCTGTTCCTTCTTTACCGCTGATACCGGAGGAGTGGTGCACAGCCCTGGGAGCTGAAGAGGAGGAAGTGGAGCCCCTGCTCGGACCTGGCGCGGCTGCGCAGGTCCCGCCTGCCGCCCCCCGCAGAACCGGAGCTGCTGATGCTGCTATTGGCTCCACCGCTATCCCCGATGTCTCACCAGGCAGAATCCGCTGCCACACCACCTGCCCCGGAGCAGAGGCCGCACCGTCGGGAACTCCCAGGTATTTACCCCGGCCTTCCTAATGGGTTGATGGGAAGGAGGAGGACCATGCTGGTGGGAGTACGGTTGGAGCCGGCATGCCCGATCCGACATCTACAAGCCAGAGGGGGTCTGGATCGTCTTGGGACGGTGATCTCGGGATTAGTGTTGAGCATTCCGATACTGCAAATATCGGGTATCGGCCGATATTCGCTGTACCAAAATTCCGATACCGAGTATCGATATTTTTTCAATATCGGATATCGGAATAGGAAGTTCCCATAATGCAAAGAGCCACTGCTGTGGCTCTGATTGGCTGCCGAAATGACGTCATCATGATGCGTGGTCTGTGCGCATCATGATGTGCCGTCAGTTCGGGCCTTCCGGGGTGGGTCTATGCCGACTGCCCGGGGTTCTGTACCGGCCTGCCGGGGGTCTGTGCCGACTGCCCGGGGGTCTGTGCGGACTGTCGGGGGTCCGTACCGGCCTCCCGGTGGTCTGTGCCGACTGCCTGGGGGTCTGTACCGGCCTTCCGGGGGGCTGTGCCGGCCTGCCGGTGGTCTGTGCCGACTGCCCAGGGGTCTGTGCCGACTGCCCGGGTGTCTGTACCGGCCTGCCGGGGGGGCTGTGCCGGCCTGCCGGTGGTCTGTGCCGACTGTCCGGGGGTCTGTGCAGGTTGCGGGGGTCTGTGCAGGCATCGTCCGATGGGACTACAAGTCCCATCGGGCGATGCCTGCTACCATGACGGTGATTGACACATTAGCCAATGATGGGACAGTAGTAGTTCCATCATCCGGCTTTGTGTTGAATGTAAAAAAAAAAAAAATACTACATACATACTACATGCTACATACATACTACATACATACTACATTCTACATACATACTACATACATGCTACATACATGCAACATACATACATACTGCATATATACCACATGCATGCAACATGCATACTACATATACGGTATACCACATATATACTACATGCATGCATACTACATATATACCACATATATACTACATGCAAGCAACATGCATACTACATATATACCACATATACCGGGGGGCTGTGCCGACTGCCCGGGGGTCTGTACCGGCCTGCCGGTGATCTGTACCGACTGTCCGGGGGTCTGTGCAGGCTGCGGGGGTCTGTACCGGCCTGCCAGGGGGCTGTGCCGGCCTGCCGGTGGTCTGTACCGACTGTCCGGGGGTCTGAGCGGACTGCCGGGGGTCTGTTCCGGCCTGCCGGGGGGTTGTGCCGGCCTGCCGGTGGTCTGTAACGACTGTCCGGGGGTCTGTGCAGGCTGTGGGGGTCTGTACCGGCCTGCCGGGGGGGCTGTGCCGGCTTGCCGGGGGCTGTGCCGACTGTCCGGGGGTCTGTGTCGACTGCCCGGGGGTCTGTGCGGACTGCCGGGGGTCTGTACCGGCCTGCCGGGGGGGGGCTGTGCTGGCCTGCCGGGGAGCTGTGCCGACTGTCCGGGGGTCTGTGCAGGCTGCGGTCGTCTGTGCAGGCATCGTCCGATGGGACTACAAGTCCCATCGGGCGATGCCTGCTACCATGACGGTGATTGACACATTAGCCAATGATGGGACAGTAGTAGTCCCATCATCCGGCCTATGTGTTGAATGTAAAAAAAAAAAAATACATACTACATGCTACATACATACTACATACATGCTAAATACATACAACATATATACTACATGCATGCAACATACATACATACTGCATATACCACATGCATGCAACATGCATACTACATATATACCACATATATACTACATGCATGCAACATGCATACTACATATATACCACATATATACTACATGCATGCAACATGCATACTACATATGCACCACATATACCGGGGGGCTGTGCCGACTGTCCGGGGGTCTGTGCCGACTGCCCGGGGGTCTGTACTGGCCTGCCGGGGGGCTGTGCCGGCCTGCCGGGGGGCTGTACCGACTGTCCGGGGGTCTGTGCAGGCTGCGGGGGTCTGCACCGGCCTGTCGGGGGGCTGTGCCGGCCTGCCGGTGGTCTGTACCGACTGTCCGGGGGTCTGTACCGGCCTTCCGGGGGGCTGTGCCGGCCTGCCGGTGGTCTGTGCCGACTGCCCAGGGGTCTGTACCGGCCTGCCGGGGGGGCTGTGCCGGCCTGCCGGTGGTCTGTGCCGACTGTCCGGGGGTCTGTGCAGGTTGCGGGGGTCTGTGCAGGCATCGTCCGATGGGACTACAAGTCCCATCGGGCGATGCCTGCTACCATGACGGTGATTGACACATTAGCCAATGATGGGACAGTAGTAGTTCCATCATCCGGCTTTGTGTTGAATGTAAAAAAAAAAAAAAATACTACATACATACTACATGCTACATACATACTACATACATACTACATGCTACATACTACATACATGCTACATACATGCAACATACATACATACTGCATATATACCACATGCATGCAACATGCATACTACATATACGGTATACCACATATATACTACATGCATGCATACTACATATATACCACATATATACTACATGCAAGCAACATGCATACTACATATATACCACATATACCGGGGGGCTGTGCCGACAGCCCGGGGGTCTGTACCGGCCTGCCGGTGGTCTGTACCGACTGTCCGGGGGTCTGTGCAGGCTGCGGGGGTCTGTACCGGCCTGCCAGGGGGCTGTGCCGGCCTGCCGGTGGTCTGTACCGACTGTCCGGGGGTCTGAGGGGACTGCCGGGGGTCTGTTCCGGCCTGCCGGGGGGTTGTGCCGGCCTGCCGGTGGTCTGTACCGACTGTCCGGGGGTCTGTGCAGGCTGTGGGGGTCTGTACCGGCCTGCCGGGGGGCTGTGCCGGCTTGCCGGGGGCTGTGCCAACTGTCCGGGGGTCTGTGTCGACTGCCCGGGGGTCTGTGCGGACTGCCGGGGGTCTGTACCGGCCTGCCGGGGGGGGGCTGTGCTGGCCTGCCGGGGAGCTGTGCCGACTGTCCAGGGGTCTGTGCAGGCTGCGGGGGTCTGTGCAGGCATTGTCCGATGGGACTACAAGTCCCATCGGGCTATGCCTGCTACCATGACGGTGATTGACACATTAGCCAATGATGGGACAGTAGTAGTCCCATCATCCGGCCTATGTGTTGAATGTAAAAAAAAAAAATACATACTACATGCTACATACATACTACATACATGCAACATATATACTACATGCATGCAACATACATACATACTGCATATACCACATGCATGCAACATGCATACTACATATATACCACATATATACTACATGCATGCAACATGCATACTACATATATACCACATATATACTACATGCATGCAACATGCATACTACATATACACCACATATACCGGGGGGCTGTGCCGACTGTCCGGGGGTCTGTGCCGACTGCCCGGGGGTCTGTACCGGCCTGCCGGGGGGCTGTGCCGGCCTGCCGGGGGGCTGTACCGACTGTCCGGGGGTCTGAGCGGACTGCCGGGGGTCTGTACCGGCCTCCCGGGGGGCTGTGCCGGCCTGCCGGTGGTCTGTACCGACTGTCCGGGGGTCTGAGCGGACTGCCGGGGGTCTGTACCAGCCTGCCGGGGGCTGTGCCGGCCTGCCGGTGGTCTGTACCGGCCTGCCAGGGGGCTGTGCCGACTGTACGGGGGTCTGTGCCGACTGCCCGGGGGTCTGTGCGGACTGCTGGGGGTCTGTACCGGCCTGCCGGGGGGCTGTGCCGGCCTGCCCGTGGTCTGTACCGACTGTCCGGGGGTCTGAGCGGACTGCAGGGGGTCTGTACCGGCCTGCCGGGGGGATGTACCGACTGTCCGGGGGTCTGTGCAGGCTGCGGGGGTCTGTACAGGCCTGCCGGGGGGCTGTGCCGGCCTGCCGGTGGTCTGTACCGACTGTCCGGGGATCTGAGCGGACTGCCAGGGGTCTGTACCGGCCTGCCGGGGGCTGTGCCGGCCTGCCGGGGGGCTGTGCCGACTGTCCGGGGGTCTGTGCTGACTGCCCGGGGGTCTGTGCCGACTGCCGGGGGTCTGCACCGGCCTGCCGGGGGGCTGTGCTGGCATGACGGGGGGCTGTGCCGACTGTGTGGGGGTCTGAGCGGCCTGCCGGGGGGCTGTGCCGGCCTGCCGGGGGGGGCTGTGCCGACTGTCCGGGGTCTGTGCCGACTGCCCGGGGGTCTGTGCAGACTGCCGGGGGTCTGTACCGGCCTGCCGGGGGGCTGTGCCAGCCTGCCGGTGGCCTGTACCGACTGTCCGGGGGTCTGAGCGGACTGCCGGGGGTCTGTACCGGCCTGCCGGTGGTCTGTACCGACTGTCCGGGGGTCTGAGGGGACTGCCGGGGGTCTGTTCCGGCCTGCCGGGGGGTTGTGCCGGCCTGCCGGTGGTCTGTACCGACTGTCCGGGGGTCTGTGCAGGCTGTGGGGGTCTGTACCGGCCTGCCGGGGGCTGTGCCGACTGTCCGGGGGTCTGTGTCGACTGCCCGGGGGTCTGTGCGGACTGCCGGGGGGGGGCTGTGCTGGCCTGCCGGGGAGCTGTGCCGACTGTCCAGGGGTCTGTGCAGGCTGCGGGGGGTCTGTGCAGGCATTGTCCGATGGGACTACAAGTCCCATCGGGCGATGCCTGCTACCATGACGGTGATTGACACATTAGCCAATGATGGGACAGTAGTAGTCCCATCATCCGGCCTATGTGTTGAATGTAAAAAAAAAAAAATACATACTACATGCTACATACATACTACATACATGCAACATATATACTACATGCATGCAACATACATACATACTGCATATACCACATGCATGCAACATGCATACTACATATATACCACATATATACTACATGCATGCAACATGCATACTACATATATACCACATATATACTACATGCATGCAACATGCATACTACATATACACCACATATACCGGGGGGCTGTGCCGACTGTCCGGGGGTCTGTGCCGACTGCCCGGGGGTCTGTACCGGCCTGCCGGGGGGCTGTGCCGGCCTGCCGGGGGGCTGTACCGACTGTCCGGGGGTCTGAGCGGACTGCCGGGGGTTTGTACCGGCCTCCCGGGGGGCTGTGCCGGCCTGCCGGTGGTCTGTACCGACTGTCCGGGGGTCTGAGCGGACTGCCGGGGGTCTGTACCAGCCTGCCGGGGGCTGTGCCGGCCTGCCGGTGGTCTGTACCGGCCTGCCAGGGGGCTGTGCCGACTGTACGGGGGTCTGTGCCGACTGCCCGGGGGTCTGTGCGGACTGCCGGGGGTCTGTACCGGCCTGCCGGGGGGCTGTGCCGGCCTGCCCGTGGTCTGTACCGACTGTCCGGGGGTCTGAGCGGACTGCAGGGGGTCTGTACCGGCCTGCCGGGGGGCTGTACCGACTGTCCGGGGGTCTGTGCAGGCTGCGGGGGTCTGTACTGGCCTGCCGGGGGGCTGTGCCGGCCTGCCGGTGGTCTGTACCGACTGTCCGGGGGTCTGAGCGGACTGCCGGGGGTCTGTACCGGCCTGCCGGGGGCTGTGCCGGCCTGCCGGGGGGCTGTGCCGACTGTCCGGCGGTCTGTGCTGACTGCCCGGGGGTCTGTGCCGACTGCCGGGGGTCTGTACCGGCCTGCCGGGGGCTGTGCTGGCTTGCCGGGGGGCTGTGCCGACTGTCCGGGGGTCTGAGCGGCCTGCCGGGGGGCTGTGCCGGCCTGCCGGGGGGGGCTGTGCCGACTGTCCGGGGTCTGTGCCGACTGCCCGGGGGTCTGTGCAGACTGCCGGGGGTCTGTACCGGCCTGCCAGGGGGCTGTGCCAGCCTGCCGGTGGCCTGCACCGACTGTCCGGGGGTCTGAGCGGACTGCCGGGGGTCTGTACCGGCCTGCCGGGGGTCTGTACCGGCCTGCCGGGGGGGCTGTGCTGGCCTGTCGGTGGTTTGTACCGACTGTGCGGGGGTCTGTGCACACTGCGGGGGTCTGTACCGGCCAGCCGGGGGGCTGTGCCGGCCTGCCGGTGGTCTATACCGACTGTCCGGGGGTCTGAGCAGGCTGTTGGGGTCTGTGCAGGATCGTCCGATGGGACTACAAGTCCCATTGAGCGATGCCTGCTACCATGACGGTGATTGACACATTAGCCAATGATGGGACAGTAGTAGTCCCATCATCCGGCCTATGTGTTGAATGTAAAAAAAAAAAAATATATACATACTACATGCTACATACATACTACATACATGCTTCATACATGCTACATGCATGCAACATACATACATACTACAAATACACCACATGCATGCAACATACATACTACATATATACCACATGCGTGCAACATACATACATACTACATATATACTACGTGCATGCAACATACATACTACATATATACTACATGCATACTACATATATACCACATGCATGCAACATGCAAACTACATATATACCACATATATACTACATGCAAACTACATATATACAACATATATACTACATGCATACTACATATATCACATGCATGCAACATATATATGTACAACATATATACTACATGCATGCAACATGCATACTACATATATACTACATGCATGCAACATGCATACTACATATATACTACATGCATGCAACATGCATACTACATATATACCACATATATACAACATGCATGCAACATACATATATACTACATGCAACATGCATACTACGTATATACTACATGCATGCAACATACATACTACATATATACCACATGCATGCAACATGCATACTATATATATACCACATAAATACTACATGCATGCAACATACATATATACCACATACAGTATATCCTACATACATGCAACATACATATATACTACATATATACTACATGCATGCAACATGCATACTACATATATACCACATATACTACATACATGCAACATACATATATACTACATGCAACATGCATACTACATATATACTACATGCATGCAACATACATATATACTACATATATACTACATGCATGCAACATGCATACTACATATATACCAAATATATAGTACATGCATGCAACATACATACATACAACATATATACTACATGCATGCAACATGCATACTACATATATACCACATATATACTACATGCATGCAACATACATATATATTACATGCATACTACATATATACTACATGCATGCAACATACATACTACATATATACCACATGCATGCAACATGCACACTATATATACCACATATATACTACATGCATGCAACATACATATATACCACTTATATACTACATGCATGCAACATATATATAATACATATATACTACATGCAACGTACATACTACATACATACTACATATATACCACATGCATGCAACATGCATACTACATATATACTACATATATACTACATGCATGCAACATACATATATACTACATACAGTACATTCATACAATACATACATATAGACATACAGTACATATAACATAGAGTACATACTCACCATCACTTGTCACTTTGATCCCCGAAGCCATTGTCGTCTATGGAATAAATATTAAAATAACAAAGCACCAATATACTCACCCCTGATCCGCAGAAGTCCACGGGTGTCCCACGACGATCTTGCATGGAGAACGGCAGCATCAGCTGATGCTACCGTTCTCTACGGGCTCCAGGAAACCAGTGTCGGGAGGTAGGTATCCTTCCGCCCTGTATTCCTCCGCCACTGTAAAGAACAAAAAAAGTCCCTAGTCTCATTTTATGGCATTGCTGTGTGAAAAATTTCCATCGCAGCTTTTGCCATAAAGTGAGACTAGGGACTTTTTTTTTTCTTTACAGTGGCAGAGGAATACAGGGCGGAAGGATACCTACCTCCCGACACTGGTTTCCTGGAGCCCGTAGAGAATGGTAGCATCAGCTGATGCTGCTGTTCTCCACGCAAGATCGTCGTGGGACACCCGTGGACTTCTGCGGATCAGGGGTGAGTATATTGGTGCTTTGTTATTTTAATATTTATTCCATAGATGACAATGGCTTCGGGGATCAAAGTGACAAGTGATGGTGAGTATGTACTCTATGTTATATGTACTGTATGTCTATATGTATGTATTGTATGAATGTATTGTATGTAGTATATATGTATGTTGCATGCATGTAGTATGTATGTAGTATATATGTAGCATGCATGTTGCATGCATGTGATATACATGTAGTACGTATGTATGTTGCATGCATGTAGTATATATGTATGTTGCATGCATGTAGTATATATGTAATGTATATGTAGTATGCATGTTGCATGCATGTGGCATATATGTAGTATGTATGTAGTATGTATGTATTATATATATGTTGCATGCATGTAGTATATATGTATGTTGCATGCGTGTAGTATATATGTGGTATATATATAGTATGCATGTTGCATGCATGTGGTATATAAGAAGTATGTATGTTGCATGCATGTAGTATATATGTATTATGCATGTTGCATGTAGTATATATGTATGTTGCATGCATGTAGTATATATGTGGTATATATGTAGTATGCATGTTGCATGCATGTAGTATATATGTTGTATGTATGTATGTTGCATGCATGTAGTATATATGTGGTATATATGTAGTATGCATGTTGCATGCATGTAGTATATATGTAGTATATATGTATGTTACATGCATGTAGTATATATGTAGTATGCATGTTGCATGTAGTATATATGTATGTTGCATGCATGTAGTATATATGTGGTATATATGTAGTATGCATGTTGCATGCATGTAGTATATATGTTGCATATATGTATGTTGCATGCATGTGGTATATATGTAGTATGCATGTAGTATATATGTAGTATGTATGTTGCATGCACGTAGTATATATGTTGTATGTATGTTGCATGCATGTAGTATATATGTGGTATATATGTAGTATGCATGTTGCATGCATGTAGTATATATGTTGTATATATTTATGTTGCATGCATGTGGTATATATGTAGTATGCATGTAGTATATATGTGGTATATATGCAGTTTACATGTTGCATGCATGTGGTATATATGTAGTATATATGTATTTTGCATGCATGTAGTATATATGTAGTATGTATGTTGCATGTAGTATATATGTAGTATATATGTATGTTGCATGCATGTAGTATATATGTGGTATATATGTAGTATGCATGTTGCATGCATGTGGTATATATGTAGTATGTATGTATGTTGCATGCATGTAGTATGTATGTAGCATGTATGTAGTATGTATGTAGCATGTAGTATGTATGTAGTATGTATTTTTTTTTTTTTTTACATTCAACACATAGGCCGGATGATGGGACTACTACTGTCCCATCATTGGCTAATGTGTCAATCACCGTCATGGTAGCAGGCATCGCCCGATGGGACTTGCAGTCCCATCGGAGGATGCCTGCACAGACCCCCGCAGCCTGCACAGACCCCCAGACAGTCGGCACAGCCCCCCGGCAGGCCAGCACAGCCCCCCGGCAGGCCGGTACAGCCCCCCGGCAGGCCGGTACAGACCCCCGGCAGTCGGCACAGACCCCCGGGCAGTCGGCACAGACCCCCGAACAGTCAGCACAGACCCCCGGGCAGTCGGCACAGACCCCCGGACAGTCGGCACAGCCCCCCGGCAGGCCGGCACAGCCCCCCGGCAAGCCGGTACAGACCCCCGGCAGGCCGCTCAGACCCCCGGACAGTCGGCACAGACCCTCGGACAGTCGGCACAGCCCCCCGGCAGGCCGGTACAGACCCCCGGCAGTCCGCTCAGACCCCCGGACAGTCAGCACAGCCCCCCGGCAGGCCAGCACAGCCCCCCGGCAGGCCGGTACAGACCCCCGGCAGTCCGCATAGACCCCCGGGCAGTCGGCACAGCCCCCCGGCAGGCCGGTACAGACCCCCGGCAGTCCGCTCAGACCCCCGGACAGTCGGTACAGACCACCGGCAGGCCGGTACAGCCCCCCGGCAGGCCGTTACAGACCCCCGCAGCCTGCACGGACCCCCAGACAGTCAGTACAGCCCCCCGGCAGGCCTGCACAGCCCCCCGGCAGGCCGGTACAGACCCCCGGGCAGTCGGCACAGCCCCCCGGCAGGCTGGTACAGACCCCCGGCAGTCAGCTCAGACCCCCGGACAGTTGGCACAGCCCCCCGGCAGGCCAGCACAGCCCCCTGGCAGGCCGGTACCGACCCCTGGCAGTCCGCACAGACCCCCGTACAGTCGGCACAGCCCTCCGGCAGGCCGGCACAGCCCCCCGGCAGGCCGGTACAGACCCCCGGCAGTCCGCTCAGACCCCCGGGCAGTCGGCACAGACCCCCGGACAGTCGGCACAGCCCCCTGGCAGGCCGGTACAGACCCCCGTAGCCTGCACAGACCCACGGACAGTCGGTACAGCCCCCCGGCAGGCCGGTACAGACCCCCGGGCAGTCGGCACAGCCCCCCAGCAGGCCGGTACAGACCCTCGGCAGTCCGCTCCGACCCCCGGACAGTCGGTACAGACCACCGTCAGGCTGGCACAGCCCCCCAGCAGGCCGGTACAGACCCCCGCAGCCTGCACAGACCCCCGGACAGTCAGTACAGACCCCCGGCAGGTCGGCACAGCCCCCCGGCAGGCCGGTACAGACCCCCGCAGCCTGCACAGACCCCCGGGCAGTCGGTACAGACCACCAGCAGGCTGGTACAGACCCCCGGGCAGTCGGCACAGACCCCCGGACAGTCGGTAGTATGCATGTTGCATGCATGTGGTATATATGTAGTATGTATGTATGTTGCATGCATGTAGTATATATGTTGCATGTATGTAGCATGTAGTATGTATGTAGTATGTATTTTTTTTTTTCTTACATTCAACACATAGGCCGGATGATGGGACTACCATTGTCCCATCATTGGCTAATGTGTCAATCACCGTCATGGTAGCAGGCATCGCCCGATGGGACTTGTAGTCCCATCGGACGATCCTGTACAGACCCCCGCAGTCTGCTCAGACCCCCGGACAGTTGGCACAGCCCCCCCGGCAGTCCACACAGACCCCCGGGCAGTCGGTACAGACCACCCGCAGGCCGGCACAGTCCCCCGCAGCCTGCACAGACACCCGGACAGTTGGTAAAGACCACCAGCTGGCCGGCACAGACCACCGGCAGCCCGCACAGACCCCCGGGCAGTCGGTACAGACCACCGGCAGGCCGGCACAGCCCCCTGCAGCCTGCACAGAAACCCAGACAGTCGGTACAGACCACGGGCAGGCCGGCACAGACCACCGGTAGTCCGCACAGACCCCCGGGCAGTCGGCACAGACCCCCGGAAGGTCCGTACACCCCCCGAGAGGCTGTACAAGGACAGAAAAGGGGTTTTCTTATTCCGATACCGGAAGTCCCATAGACTTGAATAGGACTTCCGGTATCGGAATCGGCGATACCCGATACTTTTTTCGTATCAGGCCGATACCATCCGATCTGATATTTTAGGGTATTGGATGGTATCGCTCAACACTACTCGGGATCCCTTTTCTACCAAATCCCCAGGCAGTTGCTCACCAGCACCAACACACTGCAGAAGCCTTAGGAGCTAGACCTCGTATCAGAAAAGACCCCATAGCAAGGAACCAGAATCAGGATGAGACCAGTTCCAGTTCAGCTACCAGAACCCCAGGAGGGGACCACAATTGAAATAATTTACATTTACTAAATCTCGTTACCCAGGAGGGTTTTTGCTGCACCAGTTGTGCCTTTTTGCTATCATGTTTTTCCAGTAGCACTTTTGTTGCCTGTTTTTGAAATGGAACTGTGGAGATCATAGACGCTGATTGAGCCAAAAACTTTTATTGTAAATAGTTGCACCTCTTTAGGTGCCCTTTCTTGGTTTTACATATAAAGAGACTCTTTGCGAAGATAATGTTTTTGCATGGACACTTTTCGAAGAATGATGTCTACCTCAAGGGACACTGCATTAAATCCCGGCTGGGAGCAGTGTTCAGCACCTTACAAGAATTTTGAATGTTTTATGATGACGTATTTGATAGTGTTGTGTCTTGTGAAAAGTAGATGTCTTTTTTAGAATATTGGATACAGAGAATTAGAAAAGTTTTTAGATAGAATGTGAGAATTGAATAAAGACTGAAGAATTGAAAGTGACAGGTGACAGGCCAAGCGTAGGTGGTCAGTGTCTTGCGTCCAGTAGAAGAAATAAAGAAAAAGAGAATAATTGATAGAAAATGTACTAAAGAAAATGTGTTGAATAATTGCACTTTGAACTAGGAATTGCACTTAAGTAAATTTTTGGTACTAAGATAGGAAGTTAACCTGTTTGTAACGTTTAAGAAATGTGCCTCCTACATTAGGAGGATTAGATAAGTATTGTTGAACAGCATTTAACATTTTTGTGTGTTCCTGTGTGGTAGGGGGTCGGGCTAAGGGGGTGGACCACTGCTTACCAGACGAGGCAAAGACGAGACAGAGACAGCTTCCACTTGTAACAGTTCCGGATTTATTTGTCGTCCTCCTGACGACTAACAAACACACACCGCAGCTTCTTTTCACCACTGTATCACCAGGCCTGGGTACCTATTCTTCAGTTCCAGTCGCAGTAACGCACCTCGCGGATCTTTCACTGGGCGCTGTCCTAGACCAATCTACGCCCAGCGCTTCACCTGCCCGAGGTCGTCTTCCAATCGGTACCCCCGGGGCCTCGTCTGTCTTGTGGTACGTCAAGTCAGGGTCTCCCCCCTGGCTGCCTCTTCTCCTTGCCTGTCCTGCAGTCCGTCGGGTCAGGGCCACCCCCTGACTGTCTCTCCTTTGTCCGTCCCCCTGGCCGAGCTCTTCTCACTTTCTCCGTCTTCTTCTGAGCTCCTCCCGGGACTAAAACCCTCCTGGAGCCCTGCCTTCTTCTTTTTATCCCCTCTCTCACAGGGGAATTTCCCACCCGGGCTCCTATCTCCCCGCCCCCCATGACTAAGCGAATTCCTAAGCCCTAAGCTGATGTTAAGTCCTGTACTACTCTCCCCTGCCATCTTGTGGTCATTTCACGGTACTGCACTCCCTTTTCTGTCTTTCCCTGCTGTTACCTTTCCAACCTGTCAATCTCTGTCCCTATTGCACAAGCCGTCCCCTCCTTCTACCAGTCGCGTCTGTCAGTCAAGTCAGCTTCCCCACACTTGTACTGTTAATTTTGTGTCTTACAGCCCGCGGACATGCTGTGTTTAACGGGGGGGTATGTGGCGCCCCTGAGGCTTCAGTCGCCACAGAGGTACTGCACCTTCTCCTAAGGTGTAGTGCCCCACCATCCAGGTAAGGTGGAAACTCCGGACCACGCTCCACACCTGCATTCCACACACAGGATAGTTCAGTGGGGCCACCTAACAGCTTTATGCTGGGGGTTAGCAGAGCACCGCTCGTGGAACCCTGCTTCGTAACAACTGAATAGAGAGCCAGGACACAGTGAGGAGTCCCCGAAGCAGGCTACAGCTGTCTGTCATACAAGTAAAGACTAGGAACACCTAGAGAGAGGCATTCCAGGGTAACTAAGTACTGGAGTGCTTCGCACCTAAAGACGCATTGGAGGAGTCGTTCAGTAAGGTACATGTTGGCGGAGTGTGGAGGGGAGAATCCTATCCTGCCTGGAGGTTGGCTGGAGCCCTGACCTGGAGAACACAGTACGGAGGCAGGCAGTTGTGTGAACTGCAAACAGTGAGTAAAGCTTTGGAACCGCATACTCTGGTGTCCTCCAGTTATTCCCGCACCACTACACTGCCCTGGGACTACAGCTCCACCTGTGGGGAGCTATACCATCTCTGCTGCACCACACCATCAGTCACAGCGGATCTGTATGCAGCGTTGGCTTACCATCTTACTTGCCAAACACCACGAGTGGCGTCACGAACTATTCATGTAAACTTTATCACCATTAACATCACCGCCATTGATATTGGGCACCCAGGGTCACGGACCGGGTCGCCGCTGCTGTGACACATTCCCGCCTTGACACCGGCCCGGTACCGGGTACCCCGCTGCCCTGGGTGTGCGAGGGCGACCCACTTGTTTTTAAAAGCACTTTGCAATTTTATCCATTTAACAACAGGATGCAGCCCGTTTAAGCAAATTATGAACTGTATAATTACTGTATCCCATACAGCACATAGCTTTTAGAATGATAATTAGCAGGATACACAAGATAAAGCAATCTATACTGTTATTCCTCCATGGACCCAATTCCCTAGAGCGTTGTAACATTATATAAGCCTGCTTTTTTCAGGTTTCACCAGATGAGCAAGACTAAAGGATATAGAAATTGAGGTAAATGCGCTGCATCAAGCAAAAGACACTTCACATGTTGACTATAATTAATATATTTTCCTTCTGTTTCCTTAATTAAAAAGAACAATGACGTACTGTGGGGCTTTTAAAGTATTAGGTTATCAGTAATTATTACATTGATTCTTGAAATGAAGCAATAATTGAGAACCTTTAGGATTTTATATTTTGTTCTTAGACGCCTTGCTCTTTAGGAGCGTTTTGTACAGTACAATTTCAATATCATTACCTCACCCATAAATGTGTTAGCAAAATCCCTGGTAAAAATTGTTCTTAGTACCCACGAAAACTACACAAAAACATGCATGAGAAAGAACCTCTTTTAAGTTACATTTTACATGGATAAAATGGCATGTAAACCGCAAATAATTTTTCCAATAATTTTTAAAATGACACACACAAAAAACATAAACGTATAAAATGCAGATGGGCAGAGGAAAAATCAATAAAAAATTGCAAAGTCAGTATAAATTCACCTCTTATACTATCAAAATATTCCTAAAAAGATAATTACCTATTGATGATCTTAGATAAAATACAAACTGTAGGGAATGGCATGCATCTAAAATTATAAAATATAGTGTTCGGTTACTTTACTATTTTATCAAATTCATGAACTACAGTGTTTCACAACACCCCTTATGTGTGATCATGATATTGCAGTCTAAGATGATGGGTTGAGTTTGGCTCCCTCTGATATTTGTTAGGCCTCGTTCGCACATCAGTTTTTCTTGTTCGCTAGGAATCTGTGTTTTTCACAGGTAGCTCTCTTTCCTAAAATAGTGAATGCGATTCTCGTGCGAGTCTCTCACATGAAAATCACGTACCATAGAGAAGAAACAGGAATCTGGCACAGCTGTATAACTTCGGGATAATGCAGCTGCACACACACCAGGGATTATGAGTGCCACTTCCAAAGAAAAAAGTTCTGTATATCCATAGTAAAGAAAGCAGACAGGCACTGACCATACCGTGCAAAATAATCCTTTAATGCGGCATCATCATACCAACAGCATGCAGATAAAACAATCGAGCATATAAAAAAGGACGATCGTTTCGCGCTACATAGCGCTTCTACAGGTCATCGACGCATGAAAACCTGGTGCTGCCGCTGGCACTGGACCCGGAGCGTGCGGCTACATGTATTTCTATGTAGCCGCACGCTCCGGTCCGACTGCTGGGGGCAGCACCAGGTTTTCATGCGAGAGACTCGCATGAGAATCGTGCAAGTCTCTTGTAAGTGAGTATGAGCCCTTACTTATAATATCATGTCCTGTAATAACCTGTCCATGATTTTTCACAGAACAAAAAAATCACAGTGAAGTGTCTGATTTTGGTTCAGGTGTCCGATCAATATCGTTAAGGCAAGTCTATGGTCTGTAAAAAAAAAAAAAAAAGAAAGAAATCGGGCAGCATTCAGATGTCATCCAATTTCTTTCCGTTTTTTACAGACAGCTAGATAGGAAAAGAGAGAGAAATGTTTTTGTTTCTCGTTTGAAAAAAATTGGTGAAATGCAGACCAAACTTAGATGGTAAAAACGGATGCACTGGCCAAACTCTGATGAAACTGATAAAAAAACATTGATGAAACTCGGACTTTGTTTTTTTAAGGAGAAAATCACTTCTGAAAACATTCAGTCCTGGACTAGGTTAATATTTTTCTATGAAGTAATGGTCTGTCCTTCTCCGACCTCAAGAAACCATAATTCTTTTTAGTGCCTCTGAATAAATCTCAGTTCATAAACTATAGATGCTCAGTTGGTGGTAATTATTGATATGAGCTAAATTTACATGTTCTTGTAAGGAGAAGGATAAGTGAGAAGACTCACACAGTTAACGCCTAACAGAACCGAAGAGAGAAGTGCATGTTCCCTTGTGGGAGAGATTGGAGGATACACCAGGTCATGTGATATCTGTGGTGCAGTTAGTAATTATTAAAGGCTCAGGAGGGCAGTGGAGGAGAGGAGTTGGCATCTGAACCGGTAACAGGAAGGATACACGGTAAAGCAAGGTTGGCTTGTAGCCGCCATTATGAGTGACCATATCAAAGTAAAGAATCAAATTACTAGATCAGAGTGAAGAATCAAGTGACCAGATGTGATGGATCGAGCGACTAGAGACACATGATGTGAGTGGATCTTATTAAAGGGACATTTGTGAGATCAGTGATGTGAAGTGCAGAAATATGGTACACAAGGGGCCGAGCCATGCTTCAGGGAACTGAGGCGGCCTGCGCAACATGGGCTAGAAGTGACTCAGCAAGAAGGGACTTGCAGCCTAACGGTGTAGTACGAGGGGCGCCTGAAAACTTCGAGGCCCACCCATGAAATCTTTTTTGCATGGTCTTGTTTTGCAATGCAATATGTTATTGAGTTAGTTGAATGGTCTAATGAGCAATCTGGATTTATTTTGATTTTTTTTGTTTCCGTTACAGCATTTTAAAGTTGGGTCGCAAGGCTGAAATATGGAAATGGAGAAGTTGACAAAGGCTGCAATGGCTGCAATTCCACCTTCCACCAAGGTGCTTTTTCATCTGTGGGAATAGGTGATAGTCCGAGGGAGCCAAATCAGGGGAATAGGGTGGGTGATGAAGCAGATGGAAACCACAGGAGTGAATTGCAGCAGCCGATGTGTGAACTTTGCCAACTTCTCCATTTCCATATTTCAGCCTTGCGACCCAACTTTAAAATGCTGGAACGGAAACAAAAAAAAATCAAAATAAATCCAGATTGCTCATGAGACCATTCAACTAACTAAATAACATACAGTTGTGGCCAAAAGTATTGACACTCCTGCAATTCTGTCAGATAATACTCAGCTTCTTCCTGAAAATGATTGCAAACACAAATTCTTTGGTATTATTATCTTCATTTAATTTGTCTTAAATGAAAAAACACAAAAAGAATTGTCCTAAAGCAAAATTGGATATAATTCCACACCAAACATAAAAAAGAGGGTGGACAAAAGTATTGGCACTGTTTGAAAAATCATGTGATGCTTCTCTAATTTGTGTAATTAACAGCACCTGTAACTTACCTGTGGCACCTAACAGGTGTTGGCAATAACTAAATCACACTTGCAGCCAGTTGACATGGATTAAAGTTGACTCAACCTCTGTCCTGTGTCCTTGTGTGTACCACATTGAGCATGGAGAAAAGAAAGAAGACCAAAGAACTGTCTGAGGACTTGAAAAACCAAATTGTGAGGAAGCATGAGCAATCTCAAGGCTACAAGTCCATCTCCAAAGACCTGAATGTTCCTGTGTCTACCGTGCACAGTGTCATCAAGAAGTTTAAAGCCCATGGCACTGTGGCTAACCTCCCTAGATGTGGACGGAAAAGAAAAATTGACAAGAGATTTCAACGCAAGATTGTGCGGATGTTGGATAAAGAACCTCGACTAACATCCAAACAAGTTCAAGCTGCCCTGCAGTCCGAGGGTACAACAATGTCAACCCGTACTATCCGTCGGCATCTGAATGAAAAGGGACTGTATGGTAGCAGACCCAGGAAGACCCCACTTCTTACCCCGAGACATAAAAAAGCCAGGCTGGAGTTTGCCAAAACTTACCTGAAAAAGCCTAAAACGTTTTGGAAGAATGTTCTCTGGTCAGATGAGACAAAAGTAGAGCTTTTTGGGCAAAGGCATCAACATAGAGTTTACAGGAGAAAAAAAGAGGCATTCAAAGAAAAGAACACGGTCCCTACAGTCAAACAAGGCGGAGGTTCCCTGATGTTTTGGGGTTGCTTTGCTGCCTCTGGCACTGGACTGCTTGACCGTGTGCATGGCATTATGAAGTCTGAAGACTACCAACAAATTTTGCAGCATAATGTAGGGCCCAGTGTGAGAACGCTGGGTCTCCCTCAGAGGTCATGGGTCTTCCAGCAGGACAATGACCCAAAACACATTTCAAAAAGCACTAGAAAATGGTTTGAGAGAAAGCACTGAAGACTTCTAAGGTGGCCAGCAATGAGTCCAGACCTGAATCCCATAGAACACCTGTGGAGAGATCTAAAAATGGCAGTTTGTAGAAGGCACCCTTCAAATATCAGGGACCTGGAGCAGTTTGCCAAAGAAGAATGGTCTAAAATTCCAGCAGAGCATTGTAAGAAACTCATTGATGGTTACTGGAAGCGATTGGTCGCAGTTATTTTGGCTAAAGGTTGTGCAACCAAGTATTAGGCTGAGGGTGCCTATACTTTTGTCTGGCCCATTTTTGGAGTTTTGTGTGAAATGATCAATGTTTTGCTTTTTGCTTCATTCTCTTTTGTGTTTTTTCATTTAAGACAAATTAAATGAAGATAATAATACCAAAGAATTTGTGTTTGCAATCATTTTCAGGAAGAAACTGAGTATTATCTGACAGAATTGCAGGGGTGTCAATACTTTTGGCCACAACTGTATTGCATTGCAAAACAAGACCATGCAAAAAAGATTTCATGGGTGGGCCTCGAAGTTTTGAGGCGCCCCTCGTAGCACAGACTTCTGTTAGGGCCTGGACAGCGTGCATCATTACTACCTGAGAGTTAGGGTAATGACAGTGACGGGTACACGGCTGACTGTGACACACCACATTTCAGAAGACAATACAGACACTTGTATCTATTGTAAAGGTTTAATGTCTTGCATGATAGGGTTTAATGGTTAAATCCGGTACTGCTGCTTCAACCACAAGAAGTGACTTAAGTTTAAATTGTGAAATATTTTATCGCACTTTATTAACCTGCTAGCCTTATTTAATTTTGTATCTGAATCATTCAAATTGCTGTTGCAGTAATAAATATTCCTTTTTTTAAGTTGCTGCTATATCCTCAACTTCTGCGCTATTGCATCCCAAGCTCCGATTTACATTTTTCTTTTCCATTTCCTTCCTTTATATTTCTTTATGTTTTGTATTTTTTTAAGATTTTTTTGTTGATATTTTATTATTTTATGAAATATTGATTACGGTTGTGCAGAGTTTTGTACATTAAAAATATAGAAGATAGCTTGAGAGCCGGCTTTTTTTTCCCTTGCACATTTGTAAGTAGATTTTCGTTATGTTAATATTACAGTTGCTTTATAAAGGTACGGTATGTTGGGCAGATATTGTCCATTCAAACTCTACTCCACATCAAAGAGGGATCAGAAACATCAAAATTCACAAAGATGAATAAACATTATAAGGCTAGGTTCAAATTATTACTATGCTCTCCGCTGAACAAAATTCAGCCGGAACCCCAGATGGAACCCCTAGGTGGAAACATTCACCATAATGGTTCAGACGGAGTCACTTTGTACTCTGTCTGTCTTCTGATCTAGCAGTGCCCATATTTTTTAGATAAACACAAAAAATGTATTCACTACTTGATTATGTTAAGAATTGTCTGGTGGAACAATAAAAGTGCAACAGGGTGCTATACAAATTACAGCATTTCAGTAACAAGTGGTTACGTTCACCTGATGCGGCTGTGTGAAAGACAACACTGTAAAAGGTCCAAATAAGGATCCCAGCTAGTGATGAGTGAGTATACTCGTTGCTCGGGTGGTCTCCGAGTATTTTGGCTTGCTCGGAGATTTAGATTTCATCGCCTCAGCTACATGATTTGTGACTGCTAGACAGCCTGAATACATGTGTGGATTGCCTGTTTATTAGGGAATTCCCACATGTATTCAGCCTGTCTACAAGTCGCAAATCATGCAGCTCAGACAACGAAAACTAAATCTCCGAGCAAAATACTCGGAGATCACCCGACCATGCTCGGGGAGACCCGAGCAATGATGCTACTCGCCCATCACTAATCCCAGCTGCTGCATCTCCACAAGTTGTCAAACCAATGTAGTCTTAGAGTATTTGGAAGTTGTGAGTAATTTGCGCTTGCTGGGGTTATATCCAACAAAGGAGTCCAGTCGAGAGAGAGTAACAGAGTAGTTTATTCTCTACACGTTTCCAAGTATCCTTACTTCTTAGAATCATAGAATCATAGAATGGTAGATTTGGAAGGGACCTCCTGGGTCATCTGGTCCAACCCTCTGCTCAAAGCAGGATTCGCTAAATCATCCCAGACAGATATCTGTCCAGCCTCTGTTTGAAGACTTCTATTGGAGGAGAACTCGCCACCTCTCGTGGCAGCCTGTTCCACTCATTGATCAATCTGTCAAAAAGTTTTTTCTAATATCTAATCTGTGTCTCCTCCCATTCAGTTTCATCCCATTGCTTCTAGTCTTTCCTTGTGCAAATGAGAATAAAGTTGATCCTTCTACAATGTGACAGCCCTTTAGATATTTGTAGACAGCTATTAAGTCTCCTCTCAGTCTTCTCTTTTGCAAACTAAACATTCCCAAATCCTTCAACCTTTCCTCATAAGACAGAGAGAAGATTGTGTACAGCATCATAAAGCGGCTTTAAATAATGCAACAACTGAAATCTGAGGACCAAAAAAATTGCAATGATATATGTGTATGGTAAAAATCTTGTCAATACAGTTAAAGTTCAAGTGGCAAAAAAAAAAAGAAGTTCAAGTTGTAGAGAGAAAAAAAACACAAAAGTAATCACCTAAAAAATATTTTTCTTTTTCTCAGAGGAGTCAGTGTGAAACGTGTATATCAAGTATAGTAGGCTGCATTAACTAAAATTAGGTGGAAATAGATACAAATTAAAATAAAATTTAATAAACATAAAATAATACACTGGAAAAAGAGAAAAATTTAATGAGACGAGAGTGAGGAAAGTGTGGGAAGGGAAAAACCCTTTTCTGGGCTGAAGGCTTGAGAAGGGAGAACTCGCTAGAGACCAATGCCCGTATTTTTAGGTGAATACAAAAGCTTGGTTGACTACCTGATTATGTTACCATCCTCTGTCGGGAAAGAATTATGAAAAATGTTTTTAAATGAGGCCACTTAGACGACGCTCTATTATTTTCAGCCTCTAGGGGAGTCTTGTTGGCATGTCATGAGAATGTATTGAACTTTTACCATGAGGAATTGGAAGCCTTAACCTAAGTTATAGCAGAAGTAAGGGCAGACACGTGTGTAAGTTCCGTTGTTAATGTCATCATGTAGCAACAAATGAGCAATTAAGAATTTTGAATTTTAAATGTAGATTTATATTGAATCAGAAATAATTGTGAATTAGAACCAATTATATACATATATGTATATCTTAGTGAAGACAACATGAATAACTGTTCAAATGGAAGCTCCGAATTTCACATTGCCGCCTTCTCAATGTCTTCATCAGGCCAACTTAAGGTATTTATTTGTATTTTGATTATGTATTTAATTACCATGTTGGGAAACTTGACAATCATTCTTCTTGTGTGTTTAGTACCAAAATTACACACCCCAATGTATTTCTTCTTGAGTAACCTTGCCGTCGTAGATGTCACATCCACTTCTGCTTCTGTCCCTAAATTGCTTTTTATCACATTGACCCAGGATCACAGGATCTCTTTTAGCTGGTGTATCACCCAGTTATTTTTCTTCCTTATAAGTGCTACTAGTGAAATGTTTATGCTGACATCGATGGCCTATGATCGCTATGTGGCGATATGTAAGCCCCTACAATATTACTCAATAATGAGAAAGAATGTGTACCTTGGAATGGCCGCTTCCTGTTGGATACTCGGTGTATTAAACTCTCTATTACATACATTACTGACATCTGTTCTTCAATTTTGTAAATCACAAGTTATCAATAATTTTTATTGTGATCTAAATTCACTAATTGATCTTTCTTCTACTAACACTTACAGCAGAAAACTTTTCTTGTACATTGAAATTTGTGTTATTTTCCTAGTACAATTCATACTCACCATTATCTCCTACATCTACATCTTCTCCACCATATTGAAGATCCGTTCCTCAGCGGGACGTATGAAAGCTTTCTCCAGCTGCATCTCCCATCTCATCACAGTTATATTATTTTATGCACCGAGTTCCATCTTGTACATGAAAACTGACTCAGAAGATTCTAAAGATCAGGACTTGTTCCTGTCAATGCTCTACATGATTGTGGTTCCAATGTTAAATCCTCTGGTCTACAGTCTGAGAAATAAAGATGTTTGGGGGGCTATTGCAATGTTAACAAATCGAAAAAGGTTTAAGATCTAGGTGATGTGATAAAGTAAGACTAAGCAGATTTCTGTGTCCTTCTGATATTGGATTATGAGCTAGATCTTCCTAAGTCTTGGGTCAGACAAGCGTGTATTCTCTCATCTAAGGCGAGATCAGACTAGCATTTGGAGGCGCAGCACAGGGCCGCTGCTAAGCTCTGCCCCCAGCCGCGCCTCCTCCGGTCAGCTCTTTCTCTGATCGCATGGCACTGCATGCGATCAGCGTACCCTATAATTAGCGTTGGGTATGCTGGTCATGCGCTGGTACACTTTTGCCAGCACTTGCCACCTTTTGGTGCTGCGCTGAGCGCATAAAAACGCGGCGTGTTGCTTACTATAGGGTATGCGATCAGAGGAGGAGCTGACCGGAGGAGGTGTGGCCAGGGGCAGAGCTTAGCGACAGCCCTGCGCTGCGCCTCCGAACGCTAGTCTGAAACTAGCCTAAAAGAATCGGGTCACTTACACTAATCACTCACTGGCCAAAGTTTGATCAGAGTGCGGTCAGATTGTGATTCGATTTTCTTGAGTGAGGAGATGCCAATCCATGAAAATCAGACTTCACTCAAATGTCATCTAAGCGCATTATGATTTTTTTCACGGACTCATTGACTATCATGGCTGAGTGCCATCCAATAATCAAATCCAACTTGGGCATGCCGCAATCTTTTCCCCAGACCGGAGCGGACCAAGGAAAAAAATCAGACATGTTCATGGCTACATTCATTAATGTTCATGAATAACAATGGTTGAAGTGCAATCCGAAGTTTTGTTGGATCACACTCGGACTGCTAATATGATTGTCTGCACGAGCCCTAAGAGATCCCATTTTTAAAATCTGATGTGTCAATTTATGTGGTAACAAGTTTGTAATGCTTTTACTTAACCAAATAAATGCTAGTTTATTTTTCATGATACATTGTACTTTATTATAGCAGTAAATTTAAATATATAATGTTTCACATGTATTTATGAAATAAAACATGAACATTTAGAAAATATGTGATTTTAAACAGATGGTGTCACAGAAGGTAAAATAATTAATTATTAACATTTATTAACATTTACCATATGATTAATTTACATTGACATGATTTTTAAAGGGAACCTGTCACCGAAAAAAAAAAATATTAACCTGCAGCTATGGGGTTAATCTGTAGGTTAACAAGGTTATTAACCTGATCTGCGCCCGCACATAGATGAATGCTGAGGGGACAAAAGTAAATCGGGGCGCTATGTAAAATATCTATGCAAAAATGCATAGTGATAGCTCACAGCTAAACCATCGAAATAAGCAGAAGAAAAAAAACACTATGAAACTGTACCAATGGTGCATGTGACAGCACAGAAATGAAGTTTTTGTTAGTGGGGAAAAAAGAATGATACAAATTTAATTGATAGGGTGAGAGATTGAGGAACAAACCAAGTTTGTGGAGCAGCTCAGAGGAAGACCATATAAAAGTCAGCTTCTTCTTGGATGATCAGTAAGGATCCAATATGGCTGTAGTGGTCAGCCAAAGAAACTTAGTGCAGCAGATGACAGACACATCATGCTCACTTCCTTTGAAATCAGAAGATGTCTAGCAGTGCCATCAGCTCAGAACCGGCAAAACCCTTTCGGTCCCAGCTAAACCTGTCACCCTTTCTGCCCTAAACATCTCTAAATAGGTTCTGCACCTATCGCAGAGCAGTAACCTAATCCCTGACTGACTCTCGCGATAGGCCCTGGATAGGGAGAGGACAGGGTGCACTAGTCAGCCTCCTCTACAACTAAAGATAGAGAGGGTGGATAAATGAGGGGATACACAGCTTAAGTGTAGTGAAACCTCCACCAGGGGGAGATGGTGAGGGAAGAGAGGATACACACTAAGAGTAGCAACACTTAGCAATAGCACAGGTGTGACAGGTAACGAGAGAGAATGGTCAGACGAACCGAGTCAGAAACTAGCAGGAGCAGACGTACCAGAAGGAGCAGCAATACACGTTGTCAAAATACCAAGCCGAGGGTCAGAAAGCCAAAACATGAGCACGGGGTCCAAAACGTGAGGCGAAATACGTGGTCGGGGTGCAAGCCAGGAAGTCAAATGCCAGAGAGGGAACATAGCAGCAGAGACGAATACCAAGAGACGGGGTCAGAGATCAGTCCGGGTCATACATGTGGATACTAGTCAGAGGCAGGAGGATCACCACAGTACAAGTGTCAGAGGCTCTAAACTGGAAGCTTGAGCTATCACTAACACTGGTCAGCAGGCTGTGAGAGACTGAAATAGCCCAGCTAGCTCCAGAACGAGGCTGAGGAGATTAACCCCCGCATGACCAGTCCAGAGTGAAGACAGCAGAAAATATACTCCGGACTGGACCATGACATTAACAAGACCACCGAGATATCACACCATCAATCCTTCAAGAGTACTCCAAGAAGACACTAGCCGACTGCTAGTACTTCCAACTAGAGGGAAATTGAGCTAATCACAATGACATTCAATAGCCAGATCCAGGATGACTGTCTGTTACACCTGACACACCTGTGACAAAACCTATCTACTGTCTGAAGAAGTCAGGATAAAAAGGGTCTTTAAGTAACATTTCCCACATGTCTACATCAGCACAATTTTGGAACCAAATTTTTTTTTGTTAGGAAGTTATAAGGGTTAAACGTTAATCAGTGATTTCTCATTTTTACAACAAATTTTACAAAACCATTTTTTAGGGACCACATCACATTTGAAGTCACTTTGAGGGGTCTATATGATAGAAAATACACAAAAGTGACACCATTCTAAAAACGTCACCCCTCAAGGTATTCAAAACCACATTCAAGAAGATTACTAACCCTCAGTCTTTTCTTAATGCAGCAAGATCTTTAAAAGAGAGTTTCAGGAATTATTTTCTTCATGCTTTCGCCTTCAATGGGTTAAAATATTAAGAAAGAGCTGTTACCCTCTGCTGCTGCTCCTTCTAGGCTGCAAAAGCACAGTACTTTATATTTTTATTTATGCAGAAGAAAATCATCAATATTGCTGGAAGAAAAAAAATAATACAGTTGTGCTCAAAAGTTTACATACCCCAGCAGAATTTTTGCTTTCTTGGCTTTTTTCAGAGAATATGAATAACACCAAAACTTTTTCTCCACTCGTGGTTAGTGGTTGGGTAAAGCCATTTATTGTCAAACTACTGTGTTTTCTCTTTTTTTATTCATAATCATGCATTCAAGGAAGGAAATTTGTAGTTATATTCCACGCTGCCGTAAGAATGGATTCCAGGAGAGAGATGTCAGAGATTCACAGTGGTTTTTTCAACGCGTTTCGGGGGTCTCATGCCCCCTTCGTGTTATATTCTCTCCTTGTAACATGGATAAGACCCTATTATGCTTTTCTGTCCCTATTTCTATGCAATAAATCATAATGACATCCCAAAACATCCAAATTACCCTGATCAAAATTTTACATACCGCATTTCTTAATAATACCGTGTATTGCCCCGTTTAACATCAATGACAGATTGAAGTCTTTTGTGGTAGTTGTGGATGAGGGTTTTTGCTTTCTCAGATGGTAAAGCTGCCCACTCTTCTTGGCAAAAAGCCTCCAGTTCCTGTAAATTCCTGGGCTGTCTGGCAAGAACTGCACTCTCCCCAGAGTGGCTCAATGATATTGACGTCAGGAGATTGAGATGATCACTGCATAACCTTCACTTTGTTCTTCTGTAGCCAACGACAGGTCGACTTGGCCTTGTGTTTTGAATTGTTGTCATGTTGGAACGTCCAAGTACGTCCCATTCTCAGCTTCGGGGCTGACAATTGCAAATTTTTCTTCAGTATTTGCTGATAACGTGCTTCATTCATCTTTCCTTCAACTTCAACCAAGTTTCCTGTGCCATTGTAGCTCACACATTCCCAAAACATCAGCAATCAACCTCAGTGCTTTACAGTAAGAATGGTGTTCCTTTCATCATAGACCTTGTTGATCTCTCTCTAAACGTAATGTTTATGGTTTGGCCGGAAAGTTGAATTTTGGTCTCATCACACCAAATTACCTTGTTCCAGAAGTTTTGAGGCTTGTCTCTGTACTGTTTTGCGTATTGCAGGTGAGATACTTTGTGGCATTTGCACAGTAATGTCTTTCTTCTGGCGACTCGACCATGCAGCCCATTTTTCTTCAAGTGCCTCCTTATTGCATATCTTGAAACAGTGACACCGCTAGCTTTTAGAGAGTCAAGTATTTCAGCTGAAGTTATTTGTGGGCTTTTCCTTGCATCCCGAACAATTTTCCTGGCAGTTGTGGACCAAATTTTTGTTGTCTACCTGTCCGTATTTTTGTTTTTACAGAGCCACTGATTTTCCATTTGTTAATCATAGTATGAACACTGCTGACTGGCATTATCAATTCATTGGATATATTTTTTTATCCCTTTCCTGTTTTATACAGTTCTAGTACCTTTTCCTGTAGATCCGTTGACAATTCTTTTGCTTTCCCCATGAGTCACAATCCAGAAATGTCAGTGGCTGGAAGAACGATGCAAGAGTCTGTCTGGATCCCAAAAACTCACTCAGCTTTTATGCACACTCACTGATTACAAGCAAACAGGTCATAGGTGAGGATGCTACCTTTAGTAGCCATTCAAACTCATTTGTGTCAACTTCTGGCCAAAATCACCAGGGTATGCAAACTTTTAATCAGGGCCATTTGGATGTTTTGGGTTGTCATTATGATTTAGGCTAATTTCAGATTAGCATTTTTTAGTGCTGCGCTTCGTGCGGTATAGAAACGCATGTAAAAAAATGCATCATGCCTTTTGCATGCGTTTGCGTTTTTTATGCGCATGCGATTTAACCAGTTTGTAGCCATGGTAACTCTTAAAACACATGCGATTTCAAACGCAGGCATGCGCATGTCCATGCGCACGCCTGCTGTTGTGAGTTCATTTTCTGGTCCACCAGTTGTGAGTTCTCCTGCCAGGCTCCCTCTGGTGGTAACAAGAGGTAGTGAGGCTGATTTAATCAGTAGAGATCTGCCACCTGATAATGAGGATAGCGATTGGACCTCAGGAATGTCAGACTGGATTTAAGACAGCCCACTCCCTATTCTGGTACTGGTGATTCCTTCTGGATTGTCAGGTCTTGGTTTTCAGCTCTGTTCCAGTCATCTAAATCTAAGTTTTTCTGCTAATGTTCCCACATTTTGTTGGTCTATTCAGTTTTTTGTGTGGTCAGCCAGCCCTGTATTTGCCAATTTGCTTTTTGTCCCTTATTAGATTGGCCTCTTTTTGCTCTGTCTCAGAATATTTCAGAGTGCTGATATAGTGACTTCAGGGTTAATTTTGCTATCAGAAGTGTTGGACATTATTTTTGTAGGGTTTTTTGCAGATTGCAGTGTCTTTCCTTTCCTATCCTTTCTAGTTAGTTTGGGCACCATCGTTTGCTCAGCCTATTTTTTCTGCCTGTGTTTGTGCTTTCATCTTGTTTCACCATCAATACATGTGTGGGGGCTGTCTTTCATTTGGGGTCTGCTCTGGGGCAGTTAGTTTTCCCCTTTTCTTGCTTCAGGCTCATGTAGTTCTCCGGCTGTGACGAAGCGTCTAGGATCATCGTAGGTACGCTCCACGGCTGCTGCTAGTTGTGTGGTTAGGATCAGGGATCTGCAATCTGCATAGTTACCAACCTCTCTGGTTTTCTGTGACTTAGCTTGTTTTGTTTTTTTCTCCTCGGTGACCCATTCATAACAGCCTGCGCTCCCATAGACTGTAATGTGGTATTTTGGCGCATTCCATGCGCATTTGTGCACATGTGTTTTTTTTCCCGCCGGTGGACGGACCCAAAAATGCAACAGGTTGTGTCTGGCGCACACTACAAACAAACGCATGTGCACAAAAACGCATACAAATGTGTGCAAACGCTAGACCATGCACCTGTCATGTTAAACATAGGGGCGCATGGCGCATGCGTATGGACGCGCACGATGCGCTGCGCTAAAAAATGCTAATGTGAAACCAGCCTTAAAAAGAGAAAACACAGTAGTTAGACAATAATAAATGGCTTCACCCAAGCACTAACCATGAGTGGAGAAAAAGTTTTGGTGTTATCATTCATATTCTATGAAAATAGGCCAAGAAAGCAAAAATTCTGCTGGGGTATGTAAACTTGAGCACATTTGTAATTCTGTGATTGCCTCATAAACTGTGCATGTAACATAACATATTGATTTTTTTTTTGCATACCTGTTTTATTAGTCTAATTGTTCTGCCCATTCATGTGCAGCAAGTAATTTCTTAAGTGCTGTTCCAGCTATGGCCATTAGATGTCACAGTTGCCCTTCTCTTTCCTGTTCATGGATTTAGAATCCTTTCCCTTTAATAGTTGTTCTGTTTAGAACTGCCCCTTCATCTTTCCCAGGCTAGGAAATTGTAGCCATTTCTCCCCGGATCCCTGAGCTACACACGTGTCCTGTTCTCTGCAAAATCACTGCTTCTGTCAAGCAGTTATGTGTTTTTGCAATGATTCTGTGTAAGCTAGCCATTATGCAGCCCTGTGATATGTGCAATGCGTTTCCAGCTCATTGTAATGCACTGCATGTTAGATAGATGCATCCCTGTTCAGGGAGCGCAATGCTGCAGCCTACGTTGCTTAGATATCTCTCTTCACTGTATTGTGTGTTGTATTACTCAACCTCTGTGATAATGCCTGCTACTGATATAATAGCACTCTGTATCATTGCCTTTACTGAAGTAATAGCATCCTGTATTACTGCTGTTGTTGTTATCTCCCAGCATTGATATATTGTACTGTCTGTTTCCTCATAGTTTTTACCCGATCTCATCTACAATTGTTTTCACCATTCTCCTCCACTATATCATCTGTTATCATCTACCATTGTTGCTCACATCATCTCAATAAATATAGACTAAGGGCCCCGTCACACATAGCGACTCACCAGCGATCCCGACAACGATATCAACTTGTCAGGATCGCTGGTGAGTCGCTACATGATCGCTGGTGAGCTGTCAAACAGACAGCTTCACCAGCGATCAGCACCAGCGACGCCGAGCGTGCGGCATCGCTGTGTACATTAGTTACCAGCGCGCTGATGCAGGGAGCTGGTAACTAAGGTACACATCGGGTTTGTAAGCAGCGCTCGTCACTTAGAAACCCGATGTGTACCTTGGTTACCAGCTCCCTGCACCAGCGAGCTGGTAACTAAGGTACACATCGGGTTTCTAAGCACAGCGCGCTGCTTAGAAACCCTGCGTTTACCTTAGTTACCAGCTGATCGCTGGTGTCCCGCCTGTCACACGCAGCGATGTGTGCTGCCAGCGGGAGACCAGAGACCAAAAAAATGTCCAGGGCTTTCCAACAATGATCAGCGATACCGGCAGGGGGGCCGGTCGCTGATCACTGTCACACACAGCGATCTCACTGGTGAGATCGCTGTTGCATCACAAAACTTGTAACTCAGCAGATATCGCTATGTGTGACAGGGCCCTTAAGCACCCATACAGTCTTTTTACTGGGAGTGGATGAAGGGTTTAGCCGTATGCTGGAATCCATACAGCGTCATACGTGGAAGAAGGCAGAACACTAATCGAAGTTGATTTCACACCAATAACATGGCCTGTTGCCTTTATTATATTTTTGACGTTTAACTAGCACTTTTTTGTTTTTTCTTTTTTGGAAAAGAGGAATAGTATTAAAATATACACAAAAGAGAAGTAAAACAAATATATAGTGTGCAAGTTATAAAGTATACTGATACCCCAAGCTGGTTTTAGACTAAGTGGGGCCCTGGGCAAAAGTGGCCGCAAATGCTCACATATTGCTCCATCACACAGAAACATTTTGGTTGTAGTTACATGCATGATCGACAATAGTGAAGTCGTTCAACGCTTGTTCCTGAGTTTCTTTACACTGACTGATGAAGAAGGATGGGGACAGATAGTCCTCGATACAGTATAATACA
Organism: Dendrobates tinctorius; assembly: GCF_039654945.1. NCBI lineage: Eukaryota > Metazoa > Chordata > Amphibia > Anura > Dendrobatidae > Dendrobates > Dendrobates tinctorius. Next base: position 3,658,973 of record NW_027361912.1, read on the forward strand.
GGTCCCATATAGTACATATAGTATAATGCACTCCTCATGGTCCTTGATACAGTATACTACAGCCCCTCTCTAGTATAATGCAGCCTGCCCAGAGTATAATGTGGCCCCCCTCATAGAGTATAATGCTACACCTTCAGAGTATAATGAGACTCCACAAACACACAATGTAATGTAGCCCCCTAATAGACTATAATTCAGCCCCCCCGCACACAGTTTAATGTAGTCCCTTCATAGAGTATAATGCAGCCCCTTAGAGTATAATGTAGCCCCCACACAGTATAATGTATTCCCCTCAGAGTATAATGCAGCCACCTCAAAGTATAATGCAGCCCCTCACACACCCAGTATAATGTAGTCCCCTTATAAAGTATAATGTAGCCTCCTCATAGACTATAATGTAGCCCCCTCAGAGTATAATGTAGCCCCCAGAGTATAATGCAGCCACACGTACACACTGTATAATGTAGCACCCTCATAGACTATAATGTTGCCCCCTTGTTGACTATAATGTAGCCCCATCAGAGTATAATGTAGCCCCCTCAGCATATAATTTAGCCCCTTCAGAGTATAATACAGCCCCCCACACACATGGTATAATGCAGCCTCACACACAGTATAATGCAGCCCCTATACACAGTATATAACAGCCCCACACACACAGTATATAACAGCCCCACACATACAGTATAATGCTGCCCTACACACACAGTATAGTACAGCAACCCAAAAGCACAGTATAATGCTGCCCCCCACACACACTCACAGTATAATGCAGCCCCCCACACACAGTATAATGCAGCCCCCACACACACAGTATAATGCATGCACATACATACACAAGATAATAATATATACCTCTCCTCCCCATTTCCCAGCTGCTCCAGGCTCTGCTCCAGTCTTATCAGCTCCACTGCTAGCACAGCGTGGTGCACGATGAAGTGACGTCATCAAGCGCCAGCTGAGTCACAAGCAGAGGGGAATGATGAGAGAAGAAGTGTCATCTGATGCACTCCTCCATCACTGCTTTCAACTGAATCGGCATCTATTATGCTAATAAGTTGAATGTGAGATGCAGGGGGGTGGCACCAGGCACCTCTTAATTACAGACCTAATAGCAGCACGCCACTGGCTGAGGGCCCCTGTAGGAGCAAGGGCCCTATGCAGCTGCCTGGTCTGTCTGCCCCTAACACCGGCCCTGCTGATACCCAAAAATGTTTGAATGCTGTAAACAGCTACTAAAATAAGCAATTGCTTCATAACATTTTTGGGTGAAAATGGGGGTAACCATACTGTCCTGCTTCTGTAGGAATTAAATTGTATTATTAATATGTAAAAACTCTCTAAAAGTTTTTTTTAACTGCTGCTAAAAAAATGTTTCTTCTTTGTCCACATTGTCCCCAAGAAATTGTGTTTATGGAGCGCCCTCACACGCCAGGGCACTGGGGTACTCGGTACCGGGCCGGTTGATCTTCTCAACGGGAGTTGTCATGGCAGCAGTGACCCAGTCAGTGGCCCTGGGGCTCCATTGTAAAAGGGGTTGTTTCAGTGTGCTTATGGTGGTGAAAGTTTATAAGTGATTCGTGACGCCACCTGTGGTGTTCGGCAATGAAGATGTTAAGCCGACGCTGCAGACAGCTCCTCTGGGACAGATGGTGTGGTGCAGCAATGATGTTATAGCCCTCCACAGGCAGGGCTGTAGTCCCAGGGCAAAGTAGGTGAAGTGACACTTAGATGGTGTAGTGTCGGGCGCAGGAGGGATGTAGCAGTGCCGGACAGGTTGACGCAGGAATTAGTGAAGGACACCAGGGCATGTAGTTCCAAAGCTTTACTCACAGTCTGTTGTGGTACAGGTGCCCGCATCCGTGCCGTGTCCTCCGGGTCAGGAGCTCAGCCAACTTCCAGGCATGATAAAGTACTCCTTTCCAACACTCCGCCAACATATGTGCCTTTTCTGAACGTCTCCCTCTTAGCGCCTTTTAGTGAAGTACTCACAGTACTGAGTTACACTGGTGTTCCTCCTGTCAGATGTTCCTAAGAATTGTACGGCAGACAGCTGTAGCCTGCTTCGGGGACTCCTTCTACCTCATCCCGGCTCACACACGTTGCTATTGTGCCCCCAAGTCTGATGTGGGAATAAAGTGGTCACTCCTTCTATTCCTCCGGTGTCTGCTGCAGGACCATTAGTATCCATACAACCTCGAGGACCGGACCCCGGCCTTGCGCTGTGAACTTGGGAAGGGTTCTCCTCTAACCGTAATCCTTAGTCCTCCTCTTCATATGGAGAATCAGGCTTTCGTTCTAATGTCTCTTCCCTGTGCCAGCGGACCCAGATCACTGAGGTCGGCTGCAGCACTTCCTTCATCCATCCCTCTCCGGGGATCTTCTCTCTCTCACTCTGACTCTGTCAGACTGACTCAAACCTCAACTCTTCCCGCTCTTTTGAGTGTAAAACTAAACTCCACCCACCTCCCAGCACGCTTCGTGTTCCAAGCAGGGAGCCACCAAAGGGTGCTTTGCTACACTACTATGGTGTGTGGGATGCAGGTGTTGGAGTGTGGTCGGGTGTCTCCACCTTACCTGAATGGTGGGGTACCACACCTCAGGAGGAGGTGCAGTACCTCTGTGGCGACTGAACCCTCAGGGGCGCCACATTTACTTCTAACCAAAAGTTTACAGCTACCCCAAAAATATTGTCAAAGTTGTCTGAGTCCATTGAGGTAATCAACTTAGAGATAAACAAATCAGTTTGCAGAAGACTGACTTTCAGTAGATTTCCTGACATTTACCTGTCACAGAGAATTCAAACACTGCAATTCAATTTTTGAATTTGTGAGGATTAGCCCATTCAAAAAATGTCTGGTCCCATTTCATACACAGCTGAAGACCCAGCTTGCTGGCTATTGATGTTAGGCATGGCTGTGTGGGCTTTCCCATAAGACTCTGTAGCTATTACATCACATGGTCTAGCGCAGCTCAATTGACATAGGGGTAAAAAAGACCTAATTTAATTTGGGTGTACTACTGCAGACTGAAAATGAGAGTGTTAGGCTATGTGCACACGTGCAGAAATGCTGCAGAAAATGTCCACAGCATTTCCGCAACTCCCGCCGCTGGTATAACGCATGCTAATTCATATGCGTTTTCCCACAAAAAACAAGCATTTTGCAAGCTTTTTTCGCTTGCGGAATGCTTGCGCATTCCAAGCAATTTCAAGCATCGCTTCGAAATATGACTGACAGGTTGGTCACACTTGTCAAGCATAGTGCCTATGCAGCATCAATAGTAAAAGATAGGATGTTAAAATTGATAAAAAAATAAAAGATATTGTTATTCTCACCTTCTGACGGCCCCCGATCTGCTCTGCGGCGCTCCCGGCATCATCCGGTCCCAGTAATGCTTTGCGTGAAGGACCTGAGATGACGTCAAGCTCGTGAGACCACGACATCATCAGCGGTCATTTGTGCAAAGCATTGCTGGGACCGGAAGATGCCGGGAGCGTGGTGAGAGGTGGAAAAGACTTTGGGGGCCACCAAAGGGTGATTATATCTCTATTTTTTATTTTTATTCTATTTTTTTACAGGATTATGGTACCCAGGGCCTGGAGGAGAGTCTCTTTTCCTCCAGACCCTGGGTACCATCCGCACATTGAGTGCTCACTTTACGCATGGTGGACATAGCCACATGTGTAAAGTGAGCGTCTCAGTGCAATCCTATGGGTGCAGAATCACTGTGATTCTGCAAAAAGAATGAGCATGCTGCGCATTTTTCCGCTATGTGATTCCGCAGTGGAAAAATCCACAATATTAGCACAGCATTGCGGAATCCCTTAGGATTGCATGGGGTGCATTTTTGTGGCGATTCCGCAGCTGAAAAACACCGCGAAAATGCAAAAAAAACTGCAACGTGTGCACACAGCCATAATCTTAGGTCACATTCACACGTTCAGCATTTTACTTCAATATTTGTATGTCAAAACCAGGAGAGGGTAAAAAATACAGACGTTTCCACTCCTGATTTTGGCTTACAAATACTGATGTAAAAAACTGACCAAATAAGGTCAATGTGAACGTGACCTTAGTCTGTGAATACTAATCCAAAGATTTAAGTGATATAAAGGGAAGTGCTGCAGCTGTATAGTTACTCATTGTGACTGTGTATTGATGATTTGAGTTATACTGCAGTAATAACACCTTAAAGTTAACCTGTCACGTAACTTTTAGCATCTAAACTGTCCCCAGTGCATTGCTAGTGATGCAGTGAGCATCACTAGCACATGCTTTTTTATTAAAAACGACACTGTAATCATGCCCAAAAAGCACTTTATGTAGTTACATCGTAACTACTGCTCACTTAGTCATTGGGGTGGTGGACGATTCCCTATAACGAGGCAGATGGAGGCACTGTGGAAGCCATAGGACCTGTGATCCAGTGGTGTCCGTCTTTTTAGGATTGTATAAAAGTGCCGTTGGCCACAGTTTTGTGCACTTCTGAAAAGAAGGACAATGCTGAACACAGGCCAGACGGAGTCCAGAGTAACTATGCTGCCGGATTATAGGGAATGGATCCATCAGGGGTTTCATCTGTCATGTCACTCGGAGATTTAGATGGAAACCCCAATGTAAGTGCTCAGCATAGCATTTCGAATCACATTTATCAGACATTCTATGTAAAATGTTCCCAATAAAAGCTTCATCTCAATCCGTAAATAATCAAGTCTCCACTCAGGTCCATCATCTGTTAATGGAAATATAGTGGGCTTCCACATTACTGGCAGCACAAAGGCTCAGGAAAAAGAAATTCTGCAAATTCTAAGTTCCCAAATCCAAATGCCTCCGCTCCCTTCTGAGCTCCAGTGTGCCTAAACCACATTTAGCGCCCACATGTTTGGCATCTCTATAGTGATGAGAGCTTGCCCAATTTTTAGGTGCATGTTTCCAGAAGCACTTGCTGGACATAACGTACTGGTGACTGCAATGTTTTGGTCACTACAGCGTACTGGACACTACAACGTCAGTTTGCAATTTTCACTCAGCAACATCCACTGCTGCTTGTTTCTGGAAAACGGAAAAAGGAGTCAAAATCGTCACTACATATGTAGATAAGTTCCCAAAGAGGCATAATTTCCAAAATGGGGTCACTTGAGGGGTATTACGCTTTTCTAGTACTTAGGGTCTCTTTATATGGATTCTGCAAACTATTCAAGGAAAATCTGTGCTCCAGTATGCAAATAGTGCTCTGTTCCTCCCGAGTCTCTCCGTATGGCTAAGCAGTACTGTACAGCCATATATGGGGTATTTTTATATTCAGCAGAAATTGTGGGACAAATTTTTATGTTAGGATTGGCAGAACTAACCAAATATGAAATAATATTAAGGGGCGTTCGCAACCCGTGGTACACCATGCGGTGATGGAGAAACCGCAGCTAGCACAACGGCGGAGCAAGACTGTGAGAAAACACTTTAAGCACACTGAGTTAAATGTCACTCAGTGTGCACAGAGTGCAGAGTACCAAGCTCTGTTACACCACAGAGCAGTACTATGAAGCAACGGAAGAAGGGCTTTACCCTGTTAAACTGCACCGGCATATAGAAAAATATTAATTGGGGTCCTTAATAACTTAACCCCCCAGGGAAGACTAAGCTGTTGGTTGAGCCTGCTCTGACACATGGTTGTGCATCAGCACATGTGCCTGAGGACGCCCGGCACAGATGCTAAGTTCAAGCGGGAGTTCCCATCCTACACTGCCTGTCTAGAAAGACTTGCAGTGCTATTAGTGGCACACATGCACACAGGGAGGTATAAAAGCCACCAGACACACGTGATACTAGCGCTCTTGAGGACCTTTTATACACAAGGCTCTTGTCCAGCCAGACAGGACCTTGCCTGTGGACCAATCTGAAACTGCCACATCACCAGAGCACCTGATGTTCGAGCACCAATGAGAAGGCACCACATCATGGACATGCTCAGTGGGGTTAAATCTAGACTTAGGCTCCAGAGCACAATGCTGCACGTGTACACCAGTAGTCACCATAGGCTTAGCTGGAAAGTCAGCAGTAACTACACATGCAGCATGAGCCTGGGCAAGGTGCTGGGACTGAAGTCTGTGTTGAGCAGTTATCCCAGTGGCTGAGCCTGAATGGGAGACCACAGCCCCAGGCAAGGCTTGAGATTGATCCTGTGCAGTGGGAGAATCCTGGGGCCTAACATTTGGTTCCATTTTCCCGGTATGAAAATCTAAAATTTGATGCTAACACAATTTTGGTGGTAAAAATGTAAATTATTCTTTGTCCACTGCCCAATGGCATAAAATTGTGTGACACACCTGTGGTGTCAATATAATCACTGCACCCCCAGATGAACTCATTTAAGTTTAATTTATAAAATTTGGTCACTTGTGGGGGGCTCTGCTGTTTTGGAACTGTGGCGCCCCTGAGGCTCAGTCGCCACAGAGGTACTGCACCTTCTCCTAAGGTGTGGCACCCCACCATCTAGGTAAGGAGAGATCTCCTTTCCACGCTCCAACACCCACACCCCACACAACAGGGTAGTTCTGCACAACCACATTGCGGCTCAGTGCTTAGAGAGTAGCAGAGCACCTTTGGTGGCTCCCTGCTTGGAACACTGGACGTGCTGGGAGGTGGGTGTAGTTAAGAAACATAAAAGAGTTGGAAAGTATAGGATTACAGGTCAGTCTGACAGGAGGTCAGTCGAGTAGGAAGTCACTCAGACAGGAATGAGGATCCCTGGAAGAAGGGATGGAGGAGGGAGTGCTGCAGCTGCCTCAGTGACCTGAGCCAGCTGGCACGGGAAAGGAAAGAAGGTGGAAAGACATAGAACTGAACCCTAAGCTTCCATAAGAAAAAGAGAATAGTACGGAACGAGGGAGTAGAGAGAACACAGAGGACGTGGGTTGGAAGAGGAACCCTGCTTATAGGTTCTCAGCGCAAGGCCGGGACCCGGTCCCCGAGGTTGTATGGACACATGGTTCTGCAGCAGGCACCGGTGGAGTAGTTGGCTGTAAATGCGCTACTCCCATCTAAGACTTGGTGCACAACAGCATCTGTATAGAGAGCCGGGATTCAGGAGAAGGGAGTCCCCGAAGCAGGCAACAGCTGTCTGCCGTACAAGTAGAGTTCTTGCGAACATCAGTCAGGATGAACTCCAGTGTAACTCAGTACTAGGAGATCTTCACACTTTAAGGCGCGATAGAGGAGTCGTTCAGAAAGGTACATGTTGGCGGAGTGCTGGAGAGGAGAATTCCATCTTGCCTGGAGGTTGACTGGGTCCCTCACCCGGAGGACGCGGTACGGAAGCGGGCACTACAGACTGTGAGTAAAGATTTGGAACTGCATGCCCTGGTGTCCTCCATTCCTTCCTGCGTCCGCCAACCTGGCACTGCTACATCCCCTGCGCCGGACACTACACCATCTAAGAGTCACTTCACCTACACTGCCCTGGGATGACAGCCCTGCCTGTGGAGGGCTATACCATCATTGCTGCACCACACCATCTGTCCCAGAGGATCTGTCTGCAGCGTCGGACTAACACCTCACTTGCCGAGCACCACAGGTGGCGTCACGAACTATTCATATAATTACACTCCCCGCCATTACTTGGGCGCCCAGGGCCACGGACCGGGTCACCGCTGCTGTGACACCTCCCGCTGACACCGGCCCGGTACTGAGTATCCCACGGCCCTGGGAGGGTGACCCAGAACCTCAGTTGCTCTGCCGATATGATATGGCACCCTCAACCCAGTGCAGCAAAATCTGCACTGTAGTATGGTGCTTCTTCTCTTCTGAGCTTAGCACTGTGCCTTAAAAGTAGTTTTCAATCACGTATGGGGTAACAGTGAACTCAGGAGAAATTGCAAAACAATTTTTAGGGTCCATTTTCTAAAGTTATACTTGAGAAAATACAACATTTGGATCCAAAAAAGATTTTTGAGGGAAAATTGTGATTTTTATATTTTCACAACTTAACGTTATAAACTTCTGTGAAGCACCTGGGAGTTCAAAGTGTTCAATACACATCTAGATAAGTTCCCAAAGGGGTCTAAGTTTCCAAAATGGTGATCACTTGTGGGTAGGTTTCCCCTGTTCAGGCACATCAGGGGCTTTCCAAATGCGATATAGCATCCGCTAATTTTTCAAGTAAATTTTACTTTCAAAAAGCCAAATGGTGCTCCTTCCTTTCCAAGCCCAGCCGTGCACCCAAACAGTAGTTTTCCTCCACATATTGGGTATATGTGCACTCAAGATAAATTGCACAACAAATTCTCTGGAGCAATTTCTCCTTTTACCCTTATGAAAATGCAAAATTTGGAGCTAAAAATGATTTTTCTGAGAAAAATGTTTTTTTTTTTATTTTCATGGCTCTATGTTCTAAACTTCTGTGAAGCACCTATGGGTTTAAGGTGCTCAATACACATCTAGATAAGTTCCCTAAGGAGTCTAGTATCCAAAATGGTGTCACTTGTTGAGGGTTTCCACCGTTTAGGCACATCAGGGGCTCGCCAAACATGACATGGTATCAGCTAATTATGCCAGCAAATTATACATTCAAAAAGTGAAATGGGGCTCCTTCCCTTCCGAGTCCTGCCATGTGCCCAAACACTAGATTTTCCCCACATATGAGGTATCAGCATGCTCAGGATAAATTGAGCAGCAAATTGTATGGTCCAATTTCTCCTGTTACCCTTGCAAAAGTAAAAAAATAGGTCTAAAGCAGTGGTTCCCATACTCCAGTCCTCGCGGACCCCAACAGGTCATGTTTTCAGGATTTCCTTAGTATTTCATAGGTGAGGGAAGTATCATCAAGGTATCAGGAATTCTCTCACATGTGTAACACTATGGAAATCCTGAAAACATGACCTGTTGGGGTCCCGAGGACTGGAGTTTGGGAACCACTGGTCTAAAGGAAAACTTTTGTGAAAGAAAAGTAAAGGTTTATTTTTTCTTTCCATACTCCAAAAATTCCTGAGAAGCACCTGAAGAATTAATAAACTTCTTAAATGTGGTTTTTGGTACCTTGAGGGGTGCAGCTTTTAGGGTGGTGTCACTTTTGGTTATTTTCTGTCATATAGACCCCTCAAAGTCACTTCAAATTTGAGGTGGTCCCTGAAAAAATGAGAAATCGCTAGTCAACTTAGGGTGATCAATGAGTGGAACAGGCTGGAACGAGAGGTGGTGAGTTCTCCTTCAATGGAAGTCTTCAAACAGAGGCTGGACGGACATCTGTCTGGGATGATTTAGTGAATCCTGCTTTGAGGAGAGGGTTGCACCAGATGACCCAGAAGGTCCCTTCCAACGTTACCATTCTATGATTCATCATACCGCCGAACAAAAAGTGGAATAACACACGATTAAAAAGACAGATATAAAAAAACATGGTACCGCTGAAAACGTCATCTTGTCCTGCAGGATGCAAGCAGCCACTTAGCTCCATCACCGGAAAAATAAATAAGCTATAGCTCTCAGAATAAAGCGATGCAAAAATAATTATTTTTTTATATAAAATAGTTTTTATTGTATAGAAGCTCCAAAACATAAGAAAAGAATAAATGAGGTATTGCTGAAATCGTACTAACCTGAAGAATAAAACTGCTTTATCAATTTTACCACTCATGGAATGGTGTAAAGGCCCCCCCGTAAAAGAAATTCATGAATTGCTGGTTTTTGTTCAATCTGCCTCCCAAAAATTGGTATAAAGAGTGATCAAAATATGTCATGTGCCTGAAAATTGTACCAAGAAAAACATCAACTCATCCCGCAAAAACCAAGACCTCACATGACTCGGTAGGCAAAAATATGGAAAGATTATAGCTCTCAAAATGTGGTGATGCAAAAACAATTTTTTGCAATAAAAAGTGTCTTTTAGTGTGTGACAGCTGCCAAACATAAAAACCCGCTATAAAAACCAGCTATAAATAGTAAATCTAACCCCCCTTGACCACCCCCTTAGTTACAGAAAAATAAAAAAAATGTATTTATTTCCATTTTCTCATTGGGGTTAGGGTTGGGGCTAAAGTTAGGGTTAGGGTTGGGGCTAAAGTTAGAATTAGGGTTAGGGCTGGGATTAGGGTTAGGGGTGTGTTAGAGTTAGGTTTGTGGTTAGGGTTATGGTTAGGGTTGGTATTAGGGATAGGGGTGTGTTGGGGTTAGGGTTGGAGTTAGAATTGGGTAGTTTCCACTGTTTGGGCACATCAGGGGCTCTCCAAATGCGACATGGCGTCCGATCTCAATTCCAGCCAATTTTGCATTGAAAAGTCAAATGGCGCTCCTTCCCTTCCGAGCTCTGTTATGCACCCAAACAGTGCTGTACCTGCATATATGGGGTATCGGCGTACTCAGGACAAATTGTACAATAACGTATGGGGTCCAATTTCTCCTGTTACCCTTGGTAAAATAAAACAAATTGGATCTGAAGTAAATTTTTTGTGAAAAAAAGTTAAATGTTCATTTTTTTAAAACATTCCAAATGTTCCTGTGAAGCACCTGAAGGGTTAATAAACTTCTTGAATATGGTTTTGAGCACCTTGAGGGGTACAGTTTTGGTGTCACTTTTGGATATCTTCTATCATATAGACCCCCTCAAAGTGACATCAAATGTGATGTAAGCCCTCAAAAAATGGTTTTGTAAATTCTGTTGTAAAAATGAGAAATCGCTGGTCAACTTTTCACCCTTATAACTTCCTAACAAAAAAAAATTTTGGTTCCAAAATTGTGCTGATGTAAAGTAGACATGTGGGAAATGTTACTTATTAAGTTTTTTGTGTGACATCTCTGTGATTTAAGGGCATGAAAATTCAAAGTTGGAAAATTGTGAAATTTTCAAAATTTTTGCCAAATTTCTGTTTTTTCACAAATAAACGCAACTCATTTCCAAGAAATTTTTACCCCTATCATGAAGTACAATATGTCTCGAGAAAACATTGTCAGAATCACCAGGATGCAACCATCCTTGGGGTAAAGGGGCTAATTAGCTAATCTAACCCACAGGTGGCATTTACCATACTGGGTTACCATATATAAATAAAATATACAGGGTGGGCCATTTATATGGATACACCTGGGTGGGCCATGTATATGGATACACCCAAATAAAATGGGAATGGTTGGTGATATCAAATTCCTGTTTGTGGCACATTAGTATATGGGAGGGGAACAAACTTTCTTTCAAGATGGGTGGTGACTAGAGTTGAGCGATACCGTCCGATACTTCAAAGTATCGGATCGGAATGGATCGGCCGATCTTTAAAAAAAGTATCGGTATCGCCGATTCCGATACCGGAAGTCCCATTCAAGTCTATGGGACTTCCGGTATCGGAATAAGAAAAACCCTGTTTTTGCCTTGTACAGCCTCTCTGGGGTCTTTACGGGCCTTTCGGGGGGCTGTGCCGGCCTGCCAGGGGGTCTGTGCAGGCTCCGGTGGTCTGTGCCGGCCTGCCGGGGGGCTGTGCTGGCCTGCCGGTGGTCTGTGCAGGCTCCGGTGGGCTGTGCCGGCCTGCCGGGGGGCTGTGCAGGCTCCGGGGGGCTGTGCCGGCCTGCCGGGGGGCTGTGCCGGCCTGCCGGTGGTCTGTGCAGGCTCCGGGGGGCTGTGCCGGCCTGCCGGGGGGCTGTGCAGGCTTCGGGGGTCTGTGCAGGCATCGTCCGATGGGACTACAAGTCCCATCGGGCGATGCCTGCTACCATGACAGTGATTGACACATTAGCCAATGATGGGACAGTAGTAGTCCCATCATCCGGCTAATGTGTTGAATGTAAAAAAAAAAAAAAAAATTACATGCTACATACATACAACATGCATACTACATACATGCTACATTCATACTACATACTACATACATGCTACATTCATACTACATAAATACTACATGCAACATACATACTACATATATACTACATACATACTACATGCATGCTACATACATACTACATGCTACATACATACCACATATATACTACATACATACTACATGCATGCTACATACATACCACATACATACTACATACATACTACATACATAATACATGCATGCTACATGCATGCTACATGCTACATACATAACACATATATACTACATGCATGCTGCATACATACTACATGCTACATACATACCACATACATACTACATGCATGCTACATACATACTACATGCATGCTACATACATACTACATATATACTACATGCATGCTACATACATACTACATGCTACATACATACTACATATATACTACATGCATGCTACATACATACCACATGCTACATACATACTACATATATACTACATGCATGCTACATACATACTACATGCTACATACATACTACATATATACTACATGCATGCTACATACATACTACATGCTACATACATACTACATATATACTACATGCATGCTACATACTACATGCTACATACATACTACATATATACTACATGCATGCTACATACATACTACATACATACTACATGCATGCTACATACATACCACATACATACCACATACATACTACATATATACTACATGCATGCTACATACATACTGCATGCTACATGCATGCTACATACATACTACATACATACTACATGCTACATACATACCACATATATACTACATACATACAATACATTCATACAATACATACATAGACATACAGTACATATAACATAGAGTAACATACTTACCAATACTTGTCACATTGTTCCCCGAAGCCATTGTCTTTTCCGGAATAAATATTAACATAACAAACCACAAAAATACTCACCCACGATCCGAAGCAGTCCACGAGTGTGTCCCACGACGATCTTGGGTAGAGAACTGCAGCATCAGCTGATGCTGCCGTTCTCTACGGGCTGTAGGAATCCAATGACGGAAGGTAGGTATCCTTCCGCACTGTATTCCTCCGCCACTTAAAAAAAAAAAAAGTCCCTAGTCTCACTTTATGCCATTGCTGTGTGGGAATTTCCCACGCAGCAATGGCATAAAGTGAGACTAGGGACTTTTTTTTTTTTTAAGTGGCGGAGGAATACAGTGCGGAAGGATACCTACCTTCCGTCATTGGATTCCTGCAGCCCGTAGAGAACGGCAGCATCATCTGATGCTGCAGTTCTCTACCCAAGATCGTCGTGGGACACACTCGTGGACTGCTTCGGATCGTGGGTGAGTATTTTTGTGGTTTGTTATTGTGACGGGAGTATTCTCCAGAGCAAGGAGGGACAACAGGCCTGGGAATAATCCAACAGATTTATTGACCAAAAAACAGGAACAACACGAAGGTAATTTGCAGAGTCCCAAAATAAGTCCACAGGAAACTGATTCGGGGGCACCTCCCGACAATCCTTGTGCCAGATCACAAAACCATAGTCCTTTAAGAGTCCCAGAAATCCACCACGATCACACAGAGGCCGAAGATTCCTCAGACAGCCTCATCCTTCTCTTTTAGCATCCAACTCACATCTGATCTTAAAGCAAGAATGTATTGTCAGGGCTCCTGGGATCAGTCCATCTGAAGGGGGGTAGGGGTCACACCTATTATTCAATGGTTTGGTCCATCAGAAGATTCTAGAAATGTAAGGGCTCCACTTAGTCTACAGGATGTGTATTGTAGGTTATCTTCTGCTTAGGAAAACAATAGCCAAAGTTCCACTAGCTGTTGACACAAGCCTAAATTAGATTATGGTCCAGGTACATCACAAGACATTGCAAAGTATTGGGGGAAGGAGACATGGTTAATTTACAGCAAATGAATCAGAGGAAAGTTAAATGACCTATTATACAAAATACAGGACAGGGCAAGACTACAAATCATGACAATCCCTTCCCCTCCTAATTTGTGTACGTACTAGGGACCTCTACAGGTCACTGGTTAAGTACACACAGGCATGGCGTAACTTACATGTGGCTTCATGCAGCAACGAATTGGCATCGTAGCTTTCCCACATCATTGCCCAGGAGAACAGCTGCAGGCAGACCACCCATCACCCCAACCAAACATCGCCTGACCCCAAAACCAAAGTTCAGATCCACAGTGGCTGTGGGAATAGTCCTCCATTGTCCACCAGCCAGTTCAATGACAATTCCAGGTCCTCTATGGATTGCCTCAGGCCGAACCACTCGGGGATCAGCCAGCGTGAGGAAAGCTCCTGAGTCACAAAATCCAACAAGTCTTTGTCCATCCAGCACGACCTCCTGCAAGTGCTTACCTCGATGAGCTGAAGTCGTCATAGCTGCGGGTCGCACACCATAAACTCCTAGTGGTGCAACATGGGTGGGTGAGGCACTAGGCCAGTCCTCACTTAGTGGTGACACGTCTTCCTCCATGGCACTTGGCTGTACATAATTAATAATATGATTGGGTACAGGATCAATCCTCATTTGAACAGCTGGGCAGGAGGCTTGCAGATGCCCAGGCTGCCCACATCGATAGCATCTGTGCTGTGTCTCACTCCATCCAATGCGTCCTCTTGGGCGAGGAGTAAGGGAACCTGCCGGTCGGCTCCCACCTGAAGGTGCTGTAGGGGTTTGAGGACGATTCCTCCATGAGCTGGCTGGACATGAGGCCTGCAGATGCCCCGGATGCCCACAACCATAACACCTGCGCTCTGCTACTTCCTCTCCTCGTCGTATTCCAGAAAACGCAGTGGAAGCAACAGGAGGCACATTAACACAGGTATCAACACGAGGTGGTGGCTCAGAGGAACGGGGAACAATGGGGACAGAAGAACTGGGGGCCACCGGTGTTGTGGAGCTGGTAGGCCTCTCTCCATCCTCCAACAGAACTCTCCACCGAGGCTTGATGGTGAGAGCCTCATCAGCGAGAGATGCAGCTTCTTACACTGTAGCAGGTTTCCTCTCACGCACCCATTCCCTGATCTCAGCGGGGCACTGGGCAAAAAATTGTTCTTTTAGGATAACCTGGAGACAGGTGTTCCAGGTTAAGGCCTCCTCTGCCTCCAGCCAGCGATTACATATTTGTTTGAGTCTGTGGGCATACATCTTGAAAGACACTTCCTCATTACAGGCTAAAGTACGAAACTGGGTCCTGTAAGTGTCTGGGGTCACAGCATAATGTTCTAGAACAGTCCGTTTAATCTCTGCATACTCACAGTTCCACCGAGGGTCCATAGCTCTATAGGCTGCGGCAGCTCCACCCTCTAAGAGCCCCACAAGATGTCGGACGCGCTCCCTTTCCGGGACTTCCATTAATCGACACTGATGCTCAGAGTCCAGGAAGAAGCCCTCAATGTCACCGGAAGCCTCATTAAACGGCTTGAAGTCTTTGCGGGACACTCTGGGGAGTTCCCTCATGGGGGATGCTGTGGGTACAGTCTGTCTGGAGCTTCTCGCTGCCTCCAAAGCGATCTCCCTCTCCAGCATTGCCCTCTCCTCCATCCTGCGCTGCCTCTCCTTGGCTGTGCGCATGACCTCCCTCTTATCTTCTATGGTAGCCTCTTCTCCCAGTAAGGCCATCTCCTCCTCGTACCACACAACCCACTGACTTTTTTGGGTATTTACCTCCGACTGCCGCCTTTCCTCTCTTTGCTGTGAGGATCCTTCCTCAGCATCATCTTGCAGGCGAACTGCTTCCAAAGCTTCAATCAGCTGCTCCTTGGAGAGTCCCTTGCAGCTGACTCCCAGTTCACGGGCCTTTGTTTGTAGGTTCTTTGCAGTCCAGTTCTTGTACTCTGAGGCTCTGGTTCCAGAAGTTGATGGGCCGTTGTCCTCCATTTCTTCTGCTCTGATCCCACCGCTGCCACCAGTTTGTGATGGGAGTATTCTCCAGAGCAAGGAGGGACAACAGGCCTGGGAATAATCCAACAGATTTATTGACCAAAAAACAGGAACAACACGAAGGTAATTTGCAGAGTCCCAAAATAAGTCCACAGGAAACTGATTCGGGGGCACCTCCCGATAATCCTTGTGCCAGATCACAAAACCATAGTCCTTTAAGAGTCCCAGAAATCCACCACGATCACACAGAGGCCGAAGCTTCCTCAGACAGCCTCATCCTTCTCTTTTAGCATCCAACTCACATCTGATCTTAAAGCAAGAATGTATTGTCAGGGCTCCTGGGATCAGTCCATCTGAAGGGGGGTAGGGGTCACACCTACTATTCAATGGTTTGGTCCATCAGAAGATTCTAGAAATGTAAGGGCTCCACTTAGTCTACAGGATGTGTATTGTAGGTTATCTTCTGCTTAGGAAAACAATAGCCAAAGTTCCACTAGCTGTTGACACAAGCCTAAATTAGATTATGGTCCAGGTACATCACAAGACATTGCAAAGTATTGGGGGAAGGAGACATGGTTAATTTACAGCAAATGAATCAGAGGAAAGTTAAATGACCTATTATACAAAATACAGGACAGGGCAAGACTACAAATCATGACAGTTATGTTAATATTTATTCCGGAAAAGACAATGGCTTCGGGGAACAATGTGACAAGTATTGGTAAGTATGTTACTCTATGTTATATGTACTGTATGTCTATGTATGTATTGTATGAATGTATTGTATGTATGTAGTATATATGTGGTATGTATGTAGCATGTAGTATGTATGTAGTATGTATGTAGCATGCATGTAGCATGCAGTATGTATGTAGCATGCATGTAGTATATATGTAGTATGTATGTAGCATGCATGTAGTATATATGTAGTATGTATGTAGCATGTAGCATGTATGTAGTATGTATGTAGTATATATGTGGTATGTATGTAGCATGTAGTATGTATGTAGTATGTATGTAGTATGCATGTAGCATGCAGTATGTATGTAGCATGCATGTAGTATATATGTAGTATGTATGTAGCATGCATGTAGTATGTATGTAGCATGTATGTAGTATGTATGTAGCATGCATGTAGCATGCATGTAGCATGTATGTAGTATGTATGTAGTATGTATGTAGCATGCAGTATGTAGCATGTATGTAGTATGTATGTAGCATGTAGTATGTATGTAGCATGCATGTAGTATATATGTAGTATGTATGTAGCATGTAGTATGTATGTAGCATGCATGTAGTATATATGTAGTATGTATGTAGCATGTAGTATGTATGTAGCATGCATGTAGTATGTACAGTATGTAGTATGTATGTAGTATTTTTTTTTTTTTTTTTTAACATTTAACACATTAGCCGGATGATGGGACTACTACTGTCCCATCATTGGCTAATGTGTCAATCACTGTCATGGTAGCAGGCATCGCCAGATGGGACTTGTAGTCCCATCGGACGATGCTTGCACAGACCCCCGGACATCAGCACAGCCCCCCGGCAGGCCGGCACAGCCCCCCGGCAGGCCGGTACAGACCCCCACAGGGTGCACAGACCACCGGCAGGCCGGCACAGCCCCCCGGCAGGCCGGTACAGACCCCCACAGGGTGCACAGACCACCGGCAGGCCGGCACAGCCCCCCGGCAGGCCGGTACAGACCCCGGGCAGTCCACACAGCCCCCGGCAGGCCGGCAGAGACCCCCGGAAGGCCCGAAATTACGGCGCATCATGATGCGCACACACCACGCATCATGATGACGTCAGGCTGTCAATCAACTTTGAACTTCCGATTCCGATGCCGAATTCCGATATTGAAAAAATATCGGAAGTCGGTATCGGAATTCCGATACAGCAAGTATCGGCCGATACCCGATACTTGCGGTATCGGAATGCTCAACACTAGTGGTGACCATGGTGACCATTTTTAAGTCAGCCATTTTGGATCCAACTTTATCCACCCAGGTGTATCCATATAAATGGCCCACCCTATAATAAAGGAACCCCATCTTTTGAGAGAAACACCCCATAAATTAGACTATGTCTAAAAATACCCTTAGGCTGGAGTCACACACAACGATTAAAAAAATCGGTCCGATTTTTACTGACCGTAATCGCACAAAGGTTTCTTGACCATGGATCCGTCTGTGATCTGAATTTCCAGCGATGATCCGATTTTATTCGCATCTAAGCATCCGTTTGACATCCGTCTGGCGATTTTTTATCGGAGCCTTGCAAAATGGACAAATAACGGTTTTTAGGCCTGAAACTAATTTAAATAATCATCCCGCCCTATATTTATGGCCTCTCCAACAGGTGTGAGGCTGCTACCTTTGCCATAGAGTCAGTGCTTGGATTTTGTTATCTCTGCTTTGTGCTAAACATGACAGACAGGCTCACTTTTGACACCACTGAGCATGTTTTTTTCTATTGGGTTATATCCCAACGTTTTGGTGAGCAATACCCTGTGATTGTGGATCCGAGGAGGCGTAGACCAATGTGGGTCCATCTGCTTTTGGTGCACAGGATATCTAAAGGCCGTTTCCACCGTCTCTATACATCTCTGCGTAGCCATCCGGAGAAGTTCTTTAATATTGTCAGATGAGCCTTGCTACATTTGATATTTTGCTGGAGATTGTGGGCCCTGGTATCACGTTTCAGGACACGAGGATGCGCAAAGCTATTTCTGCAGAGGAGCGGCTTCTCCTCACCCTACGGTATGTCTTAGAGCAATATGTTGATGATATGTGAAGCAGCATATTTCATTTCCAGACCTTGAATATTATAGATTTTAGCCATGTAATATTATATATTTACAAGCACATTTCCCAAGAAACATTATATACTTGTGTATTACTGAACCAAGCCATGGCATGTAATTTAATGTTGGTACTTTAGAATTGATAGACTCTAAATGTGATTTAAGCTTTATCTGTTGTTTGTTGGGCTGTGTACTCATGTTTTTTTTTTAAGCTTCCTTTCAACTGGCCTTTCATATGCTGGTCCTCATTTAGAATTTTTAATCAGGAAATCAACAATCTCTGGCATTGTCCGGTCTACATGCTCTGAAATCTGGTCCAGACTCCATCATGTGGTAATGCCGGAGCCCAAAATGGCAGACTGGTTGCATATCTCCCGTGGATTTGAGGCCACGTGCCAGTTTCCACAATGTATTGGAGCCCTGGCTGGGAAGCACATCCGTGTGCGTAAGCCGACGAACTCAGGGTCCCAATTCTATAATTATAAACAATATTTTTCTGTAGTACTGTTGGCACTCACTACAGTTTTATAATTGTAGATATTGGGGCCTATGGAAGAACTGGAGACTCCAGAGTCTTCAATTCTTTCATTATGGGTCGGCGGCTGCGTAATAATCAGCTGGACCTGCCACCACCACATCAGCTTCCAGACTCAAATCAGGAACCGGTGCCTTATGTTCTTGTAGCAGATGAGGCATTTCAATTGACTAGACATGTCATGAGGCCATATCCACGACGAACCCTTGACCACCGGCGTCGAATATTTAACTTGCGCCTATCACGTGCTCGGCGACTGGTGGGGTGCACTTTTGGTATTCTTTCGGCCACATGCAGGGTCCTACAGTCCGCCATTCAGCTGAATGAAGCTAATGTCAATTAAGTTATTAAAGCCTGTGTGGTCCTACATAACTTCACACGAATTCATGATTGCCCCTCACATGATGATGCTGAAGTTGAGTCTGCAAATGTGTCTAGGCCTAGGACACATGTAATCCCACCCCGTCGTCCAATCTCAGGACTCAAAGTACGTCATGTGTTCACTACTTATTTTCTTACACCTCAGGGTGCTACTCCCTGGCAAGATCATGCCTTATCTATGTAGTGGTTTGGTTGTGTTGTGCTCTCATAAAGATTTTTTGCTTGACCTTTTGTGTGTTTTTGTGACTACTTTAGTGTTTTAGATGTATCTAACACATTAGAGGACATGTCCGAACATGAACAGGCACACATTGTGAATTTTAACAAGTTTATTACTTGTTTTTCGTTGTTTTGAATGCTGAAAGAAAATAACCATATTAGTACCATATGGCATAATGTTAGCAGCACATTATTAGGTAACATTTGGACACAAAAAATATACATACTGTATAAAACCCAAACCAAAAAAAAAAGTCCCAAAGGAAAACCTACAAGTCATGGCAGGTTGAGGGTGGTGAAGGTGGGGGTCCTGTTTGGACATTTGGCCTTGGTTGCTGGGCCACATCCCTGTCCCCCTGTGCGCTGCTAGTTGGCTCTGGCATCTGTTGCATCCTGGCAGGATCAATTTGGGGGTTTGGGTATGGGTAATTTGGAAATTGCTGGGGGTAATCCTGGTAGGGCTGGCCAAATTGCCCATATCCCCCAATATGGCCATGTCTAACATACCCATGTTGGGGCCACCCTACATCATTGGGTAAGTTAAAGTGGCCATATTGTGCACCCTGGCCCATATATTGGACCTGTGGAGCCACATTCTGTATGTGTGCAGGCTGAGGCGGAGGTGTTGGCACCCATGGTGGAGGTGTTGGCACCCGTGGCAGAGGAGGAGGAGGAAGAGGTTCCAAGGATGGTTGACTTGTCACATTAAGTCCAACCAGCCTATCTATTTGATTTTCCTCCGACAGCTGACACCTTTCCAAAAACTGAAACACAGTGCGGGGATTATTGGGTGGTGTGCTGACATCCAAAACGATTTCTAGAGCCCCTCTGGTACGCAGTCTGTACCCACGGGGAATTGCCCTCAAGTACTGTGCCAGACTGCGCCCATAAGCCTCCTCCCCATCATCATGAGCAGCTGTGGACAAGTAGCCCAAGACACCTCGGTCAACCTGCCTCCTTGTTCCCAAAGCTGCTCCTTCTCTCCTGCGCCGGCCTCATTGTGGTAGGGCAGAAGGCTGTGGAGAGGTATCCAGTGGCATGGTGGGGCTGCTACTGTTGCCCTGGTCGTCATGTTGTGCTGCCTGGCTACCAGATTCTGGTGGTGGTGACCTTGGTGGTGGGGGTGTGGCTCTGAGAAGTTCTGCAGATGGCCTGACCCTGCAGCAACATCAGACACTGGATCTATCACCACCTCAGAGTCAGAACCTGTCTCCCTCTCTGTGAGGTTTGACTCGGTGCTACAATGTAAAAAAAAAAAAAACATTAATATTTTGCATTGAGAAAATACAAAGTACAAAATTAAACCCTGCACTTATGGTCTCAGATCCATCACAGGAGCAAGGAAATGTAGGCGGTCGAAGTAGAGGTATTTCCATTTCCTCTTGGTTGTTTCGGCCACTCCACTACGGGCCCTCAGCTGTCTCTCCCTCCTATATGTGTCCCTACAGCTGTACCAACGCCTCATCACATCAGTTACTACAATGTAAAACAAAACACACGATTTAAGACCACACATACAGTGGGGAAAAAAAGTATTTAGTCATTCAGCAATAGTGCAAGTTCCACCACTTAAAAAGATGAGAGGCGTCTGTAATTTACATCATAGGTAGACCTCAACTATGGGAGACAAACTGAGAAAAAAAAATCCAGAAAATCACATTGTCTGTTTTTTTTTTCATTTTATTTGCATATTATGGTGGAAAATAAGTATTTGGTCAGAAACAAAATTTCATCTCAATACTTTGTGATATATCCTTTGTTGGCAATGACAGAGGTCAAACGTTTTCTGTAAGTCTTCACAAGGTTGCCACACACTGTTGTTGGTATGTTGGCCCATTCCTCCATGCAGATCTCCTCTAGAGCAGTGATGTTTTTGGCTTTTCGCTTGGCAACACGGACTTTCAACTCCCTCCAAAGGTTTTCTATAGGGTTGAGATCTGGAGACTGGCTAGGCCACTCCAGGACCTTGAAATGCTTCTTACGAAGCCACTCCTTCATTGCCCTGGTGGTGTGCTTTGGATCATTGTCATGTTGAAAGACCCAGCCACGTTTCATCTTCAATGCCCTTGCTGATGGAAGGAGGTTTGCACTCAAAATCTCACGATATATGGCCCCATTCATTCTTTCATGTACCCGGATCAGTCGTCCTGGCCCCTTTGCAGAGAAACAGCCCCAAAGCATGATGTTTCCACCACCATGCTTTACAGCAGGTATGGTGTTTGATGGATGCAACTCAGTATTCTTTTTCCTCCAAACACGACAAGTTGTGTTTCTACCAAACAGTTCCAGTTTGGTTTCATCAGACCATAGGACATTCTCCCAAAACTCCTCTGGATCATCCAAATGCTCTCTAGCAAACTTCAGACGGGCCCGGACATGTACAGGCTTAAGCAGTGGGACACGTCTGGCACTGCAGGATCTGAGTCCATGGTGGCGTAGTGTGTTACTTATGGTAGGCCTTGTTACATTGGTCCCAGCTCTCTGCAGTTCATTCACTAGGTCCCCCCGCATGGTTCTGGGATTTTTGCTCACCGTTCTTGTGAACATTCTGACCCCACGGGGTGGGATTTTGCGTGGAGCACCAGATCGAGGGAGATTATCAGTGGTCTTGTATGTCTTCCATTTTCTAATTATTGCTCCCACAGTTGATTTCTTCACTCCAAGCTGGTTGGCTATTGCAGATTCAGTCTTCCCAGCCTGGTGCAGGGCTACAATTTTGTTTCTGGTGTCCTTTGACAGCTCTTTGGTCTTCACCATAGTGGAGTTTGGAGTCAGACTGTTTGAGGGTGTGCACAGGTGTCTTTTTATACTGATAACAAGTTTAAACAGGTGCCATAACTACAGGTAATGAGTGGAGGAAAGAGGAGACTCTTAAAGAAGAAGTTACAGGTCTGTGAGAGCCAGAAATCTTGATTGCTTGTTTCTGACCAAATACTTATTTTCCACCATAATATGCAAATAAAATTAAAAAAAAACAGACAATGTGATTTTCTGGATTTTTTTTTCTCAGTTTGTCTCCCATAGTTGAGGTCTACCTATGATGTAAATTACAGATGCCTCTCATCTTTTTAAGTGGTGGAACTTGCACTATTGCTGACTGACTAAATACTTTTTTTACCCACTGTATGGCTATGTTATCAATGGTTTACATATGCTTAGGCACCCATTTTTAAAACTTCTATGAATTCGATTTCTGATGGCTCTACACCAATACTCCAAAAATGAGTAACAGTTTGAGGCCTACTACCAAGGACCTTCTAACCAACCTACTTTAAAAAAATTTTAGAAAAACCTGGGGTAATGATGTATGGATGCGAACATCTATTATTTAACTTACTAATTTGCTCCTGCTCCTCCCGAGGTCTGGCCACATAACCACTGAACTTCTGGGAACAGATTCTTCTCCACGCTGCCTCCTTGCGTGCCCGGTCAGCATAGTGGGGTTCTCTCTGGTCCCATAGTTCTGGCCTCTCCTGGACCAGAACTATCAGCATTTCGACATTCACTGGCGTGGACATGATGGAGGACTCCGTGGAGGCGTTCTTCCTGGGTTTTTTTTATTCTGCAAGTGAAATTTGCATCCCAAAGCTTCCTGCCAATGCCTGATGCTATTTTCTGTTGACCTGGAGAAGTCTTGCGATTTTATCGCAAGTCACACTTGTGGTCCGTTTGTAATCCGATTTTTTTATCGCACCCATAGACTTGCATTGGCGAGTCCGATCCGAAAATCGGTGACAATAGCAGCATGCTGCGATTGTCTTGGTCCGAGGAAAAGATCCGACAAAAAATAGGATGATGGGAGCTAAACCATAGAATAACATTGGGACGAATGCAATGCGATTTTTTTATCGCATTGCATTCGTCCGATTTATTCGCTAGTGTGACTCCAGCCTTACTTGAAGTATATGCTGTGACTAATTGCCTATAAAGACCCCTCTGGGTATGACTACAGTATGATTAGAGTGATTCAGTCGGATCACCGGATCACCTATCATACTAACCTTTACCTATTTCTTAACAATTTTGCGTTTAGGTAAAGTTAGATCCAAAACAAACTAATGACAAGTTGAACATGAGTATTATTCAAAGTATGTTGCTCATCGCTCCAAAAAGAACTCACCCCTTTTTCTGGGCACCCTACTAGACATAGGACTCATCACCACACTAGCTTTTGATGATGAGTCCTACATCAAGTATGGTTATATTTGTTATATTAAAAATTATATTTTAATTAATGCACAGTTATTGCACCTTAGCTTAAAGTCTGGAGATGAAAGAAACAGTATTAAGTAACGTCAGCACTGACCCCTAATAACATCCTGTTCCAGAAGGGGCGGAAGTGAGTGCAGCCACAGACTCCTGTGACATCCTGTTTGAGACTCATCTCAAACAAAACTTCACAGGAAATGAAGTTAAAAAAGCACATTTTAGGTTCTTTCTGTACAGGGGCAAGTGTATGGTATTTTATAATTAAGCTATTTAAAAAAGTATAACGGGGTGATGCTGTTATGGACAGTAAGAAGCATGCTGCAACTTTAAGAGACAGCACCCCCTTGTCTGGTGTGATTGAATGATCTGCTCCCCCTGTAAAGGACTGTGTTAATGATCTGCCCGAGGCTGAGGGTAGGAGTTGAGCCTGTGAGAGCTGAAAGCTGCTGCTGAGAGCTGCTGTGCATGGAGCTGTGTAAAAAGGTCACACAGCCTGAGACTTTGTGGACAGACTTTTCAGGTGTAGCAAAGGTGGCTGTCCTGTGCTATTGTGAGATGCCACGAAGAGACCAAGAAATGGATTAACAGTTTCCCGGAGCACCTCCAGGACCCTGAAGCAAGGAGAAGACCACGTTTCCCAGATCTGCCAGACAGACATGCGCACCACCATTCAAGACTGTTGGGGGCCCCCCAGGACTGGACCTGAGTCCCCAACATCACCGTGAGTTTGTTCCCGTTTGTGCACATGTCAAGGCCCAGTGTATGCTTCAATAGCCAGAACACGGCAGCCATGTGGCCTGTTTAGTAGAGGCCAGGGAGGTTATACTTAGAGTAGAATTATTCTGTGTTCATTGTTTGGATTTGCCTGTGTGAAATATATTGATCCTGTAATAGTTGGAGCACCGTGCTATTTGACGGCCCAGCTAAAGAATACAAACTCTTGTAAATTAGCTTTTGCCACTGCATAGCCCTGTTTTCACCTTCCGTATCCACCTCATTCCTTGCCTTCCAATAAATTTACCCTTTGTTGTTTGCACCTCATCTTGTGTACTGTAATCTTCCTGCACCGTGGTGGTTCCCTTGCCATTGCTTCAAAAGTTCTTAGGGTTTAAAAATAGATATTTCAAAATGACATTTTAGACACCAGATTATCCCTTTAAAGACTTTAGAGACATTGCTTGACACCTCTTCATGATTTCAATAATTTTCTGAAATAAAAAAGGAAACCTTGAGGTTGTTTTGCTGTGACTTGTCGAGAAGGCCTTCTCCATATAGAGTCTTAGACTGAACTTAAAGTTAACACTCCGGGAAAAAAAATGTATTATTCAACATTTCAATATGACATCACTATTGAAAAATTTATCAATAGAGATTTCTCATTTGTTGTTTTTGAATGGTTGGCCACTTCGCATTTATTGCCCAACATTTTCTCAAAGAAATCAGAACATAACTGTATACAGTCAGGGTCGACAGTGTTGGCACATTTGAAATTGTTCCAAAAATTAAGTATTTCTGACAGAATATGATTACAATATTGTAGATATGTTTTGTTATAAACACGTTTATTTCCTGTGAGTGTATTGGACCAACACAAAAAAACTGAGAAAAAAGGCAAATTGGAAATAATTTCACACAAAACCCCAAAAATGGGCCTTAAACATGACTATACTGTATATGATACTAGATGGTGGCCCGATTCTATCGCATCGGGTATTCTAGAGTCTCTGTTAAAATAAAAAATAGTTATATACTCACCTTCCGACCGCCCCCGGACTCTTTCTCTCCTCTTCATGCTCCCGGCATCTTCCGGTCCCAGTAATGCTTTGCGCGAAACACCGCTGATGACGTCGCGCTCACGTGAGAGTGACGTCACCTCCGGCCCTTCTCGCTAAGCATTACTGGGACCGGAAGATGCCGGGAGCGTGGTGAGAGGCGGGACAGAGTTTGGGGGCCTTCGGAAGGCGAGTATATAATTTTTTTTTATTTTAACAGAGACTCTAGAATACCCGATGCGATAGAATTGGGCCACCATCTAGTGTATTATACTCCTGTTACACCCGGAGCTGCTGTCACTGTTTTGCTGTTACCTAATGTATTGTACTCCAGTTACAGCCAGAGCTACAGTCACTGTTCTGCTGTTGCCTAATGTATTGTACTCCAGTAACATCTAGAGCTGCTGTCACTGTTCTGCTGTTATCTAATGTATTGTACTCCAGTTACTCCCAGAGCTGCAGTTACTGTTCTGCTTTTACCTAATGTATTGTATGCAAGTTACACCCAGAGCTGCAGTCACTGTTCTGCTGTTACCTAATGTATTGTACTCCAGTTACTCCCAGAACTGCAGTTACTGTTCTGCTTTTACCTAATGTATTGTTCGCAAGTTACACCCAGAGCTGCAGTCGCTGTTCTGCTGTTACCTAATGTATTGTACTCCAGTTACAGCCAGAGCTGCAGTCACTGTTCTGATGTTACCTAATGTATTGTACTCCAGTTACTCCCAGAACTGCTGTCACTGTTCTGCTGTTATCTAATGTTTTGTACTCCAGTTACTCCCAGAGCTGCAGTCACTGTTCTGCTTTTACCTAATGTATTGTAGTCCAGTTACACCCAGAGCTGCAGTCACCATTCTGCTCTTACCTAATGTATTATACTCCTGTTACAGCGAGAGCTGCAGTCACTGTTCAGATCTTACCTAATGTATTGTACTCCAGTTACACCCAGAGCTTCAGTCACTTTTCTGCTGTTACCTAATGTATTGTACTCAAGTTACACCCAGAGCTGCAGTCGCTGTTCTGCTGTTACCTAATGTATTGTACTCCAGTTACAGCCAGAGCTGCAGTCACTGTTCTGCTGTTACCTAATGTATTGTACTCCAGTTACTCCCAGAACTGCAGTCACTGTTCTGCTGTTACCTACTGTATTGTAGTTCAGTTACACCCAGATCTGCAGTCACTGTTCTGCTCTTACCTAATGTATTGTACTCCAGTTACACCCAGAGCTGCAGTCACTGTTCTGCTATTACCTAATGTGTTGTACTCCAGTTACAGCCAGATCTGCAGTCACTGTTCTGCTCTTACCTAATGTATTGTACTCCAGTTACACCCAGAGCTGCAGTCACTTTTCTGCTTTTACCTAATGTATTGTACTCCAGTTACACCCAGAGCTGCAGTTACCGTTCTGCTCTTACCTAATGTATTATACTCCTGTTACAGCCAGAGCTGCAGTCACTGTTTAGATCTTACCTAATGTATTGTAGTCCAGTTACACCCAGAGCTGCAGTCACTTTTCTGCTGTTACCTAATGTATTGTACTCCAAAATATGTACAGGACTGTGCCTGTGTAATGAGCGACGCAGCAGTGATGCCTTTAACGGCTGTAATGTGCCTGTGCAATAAGCAATGCGGCCGTGTTGCCGCGACGACTAAGCAACTGTCGCTGATTGGTTGCGGCCTAACTGCCGCGACCAATCAGCAAGGCGGGATTTCCATTACAGACAGACAGACAGAATTAGGCAATAATATAGTAGATAACGTATTTTATACAGTATATTACATGCTGCACATTGGTTTATATGGTGTCATAAAAGCTAATCATTTTGTAATTTCTCAATGGGCCTCAAACCCCAGAGGGTTATTACATTTTATAAGCAGGCTTTTCAGCTTTCACAAATGGAGTAACCATGTAGATAATAAAGGATGTAAATATTGAGGTACGTGCACATCGTCAGACCTTATTATATTTCATGTACTTTATTAATGGCTTTCTTCTCTTTCTTTAAAGAATTACATTAATAATGTATTAGGATATTTCAGAAATCTCATGCACACGCTTGGTTTTTCTTCTGACTGAATTGGAAAACTGCTGCGTTTTTAAAACTGTATCAATTCTTTCAGCAGTTTTGCAGATTTTCTGCAGCATTACTTTCACCCATAAAAAGCAATGAGTAGGTTCAAAAACAAAGCAAAATTACTGCCATCTGGTTTCGCAGCATTTTGGTGATAAAAATGTAGTTAAAGCAGGATATGAAACCCATTTATTTTAGTGATTTTCCCAAATATAAACTACTAGATGGTGGCCTGATTCTAACGCATCGGGTATTCTAGAATATGGCCAGCGGGAGACCGACGTTCAAAAGATGGTCCAGGACGATCCACCACGATCAGCGATCTCACAGCGGGGGCCTGGTCGCTGCTGCGTGTCACACTGAGGCTAAGTACCCACGTTGCAGAAATGCTGCGGAAATTTCCGCAGCATTTCTGCAACTCCCGCCGTGGGAAAAACGCATGCGAATTCACGGAAATCATACATTTTTCACGCGATTTTCACTTGCGGAATTTAAGCGCATTCCTAGCGATTTGAAGCATCGCTTGAAATGTGATTGACAGGTTGGTCACACTCGTCAAGCATAGTGTTTGACAATTGTGATCAACTTTTTACTATTGATGCTTCCTATGCAGCATCAATAGTAAAAGATAGAATGTAAGAAATAATTTAAAAAAAAGGTTATCCTCGCCTTCCGACGGCCCCCGATCTCCTCTCCACGCTCCCGGCATCTTCCGGTCCCAGTAATGCTTAGCGCGAAGGACCAGAGATGACGTCACTCTTACAAGAGCGCGACGTCATCAGCGGTCTTTCACGCAAAGCATTACTGGGACCAGAAGATGCCGGGCGCATGGTGAGAGGAGGGAAGGAGTCCGGGGGCCGTCGGAAGGTGAGTATATCACTATTTTTTATTTTAATTCTATTTTTTACAGGTTTATGGTACCCAGGGCCTGGAGGAAAGTCTCCTCTCCTCTGGATCCTGGATACCATCCGCACATTGAGCGCTGCGCCGGTCATCTCCCGGCTGCGTCGCCGCTGACCTCCGTGCGGCAGGAGATGATCCTTGGCAACCATCGGGAGATCAGCGGCTAGCACCGCAGATCTCCCGGTGTAGCGGTGGTGTGTGTCATTCGAATTCTGCGCCTGTCGCTGATTGGTCGCGCCCGGCTGTCTGTGACCAATCAGCGTTGCGGGATTTCCGCTACAGACAGAATTAGACGATTATATAGTAGATACCTATATCTCGTTTGTATCCTCACATGAGCATGTTTTTTTAAAGCAATCCTTTTGTTTCTCCCCACTCCTGCCATAGTTTCATTTTAATAGTGATAATTAACCACTTAATGACCGGAGCATTTTTTCCGCTTTGCATTTTCGTTTTTCGCTCCTCTTTTTCCCAGAGCCATAACTTTTTTATTTTTCCATCCATATGCCCATATGAGGGCTTATTTTTTGCAGGACAAGTTGTACTTTTGAAAGACATGATTAGTTTTACCATATCATGTACTCGAAAATGGGGAAAAAAATCCAACTGCGGTGATTTTGCAAAAAAAGTGCAATCCCACACTTGTTTTTCGTTTTGCTTTTTTGCTAGGTTCACTAAATGCTAAAACTGACCTGCTACTACGATTCTTCAGGTCATTACGAGTTCATAGACATGAAACATGTCTAGGATCTTTTTTATCTAAGTGGTGAAAAAAAATTCCAAAGTTTGCTAAAAAAAAAAAAAATTGATACCCGTAGCTTCTCCATTTTTCGTGATCTGGGGTTGGATGAGGGCTTATTTTTTGCACCGAGCTGTCGTTTTTAAGGACACCATATTTGTGCAGATACGATCTTTTGATCGCCCGTTATTGCATTTTAATATAATGTAGTTGCAACCGAAAAAACGTAATTCTGGCGTTTCAATTTTTTTCCCGCTACGCCGCTTATCGATCGAGTTAATCCTTTTTTATTGATAGAGCGATTCTGAATGCGGCGATACCTAATATGTGTATGTGTGATTTTTTTATTGCTTTATTTTGAATGGGGCGAAAGGGGGGTGATTTAACTTTTTATTTTTTTAAATATTTTTTAAAACATTTATTTTTTAATTTTGGCATGCTTCAATAGCCTTCATGGGAGACTAGTAGTATCCACTACTTGATCGGCTCTGCTACATATACAGTTGTGGCCAAAAGTATTGACACCCCTGCAATTCTGTCAGATAATACTCAGTTTCTTCCTGAAAATGATTGCCAACACAAATTCTTTGGTATTATTATCTTCATTTAATTTGTCTTAAATGAAAAAACACAAAAAGAATTGTCCTAAAACCAAATTGGATATAATTCCACACCAAACATAAAAAAGAGGGTGGACAAAAGTATTGGCACTGTTCGAAAAATCTCTAATTTGTGTAATTATCAGCACCTGTAACTTACCTGTGGCACCTAACAGGTGTTGGCAATAACTAAATCACACTTGCAGTCAGTTGACATGGATTAAAGTTGACTCAACCTCTGTCCTGTGTCCTTGTGTGTACCACATTGAGCATGGAGAAAAGAAAGAAGACCAAAGAACTGTCTGAGGACTTGAGAAACCAAATTGTGAGGAAGCATGAGCAATCTCAAGGCTACAAGTCCATCTCCAAAGACCTGAATGTTCCTGTGTCTACCGTGCGCAGTGTCATCAAGAAGTTTAAAGCCCATGGCACTGTGGCTAACCTCCCTAGATGTGGACAGAAAAGAAAAATTGACAAGAGATTTCAACGCAAGATTGTGCGGATGTTGGATAAAGAACCTCGACTAACAGCCAAACAAGTTCAAGCTGCCCTGCAGTCTGATGGTAAAACAGTGTCAACCCGTACTATCCGTCGGTGTCTGAATGAAAAGGGACTGTATGGTAGGAGACCCAGGAAGACCCCACTTCTTACCCCGAGACATAAAAAAGCCAGGCTGGAGTTTGCCAAAACTTACCTGAAAAAGTCTAAAACGTTTTGGAAGAATGTTCTCTGGTCAGATGAGACAAAAGTAGAGCTTTTTGGGCAAAGGCATCAACATAGAGTTTACAGGAGAAAAAAAGAGGCATTCAAAGAAAAGAACACGGTCCCTACAGTCAAACATGGCGGAGGTTCCCTGATGTTTTGGGGTTGCTTTGCTGCCTCTGGCACTGGACTGCTTGACCGTGTGCATGGCATTATGACGTCTGAAGACTACCAACAAATTTTGCAGCATAATGTAGGGCCCAGTGTGAGAAAGTTGGGTCTCCCTCAGAGGTCATGGGTCTTCCAGCAGGACAATGACCCAAAACACACTTCAAAAGCACTAGAAAATGGTTTGAGAGAAAGCACTGGAGACTTTTAAGGTGGCCAGCAATGAGTCCAGATGTGAATCCCATAGAACACCTGTGGAGAGATCTAAAAATGGCAGTTTGGAGAAGGCACCCTTCAAGTACCAGGGACCTGGAGCAGTTTGCCAAAGAAGAATGGTCTAAAATTCCAGCAGAGTATTGTAAGAAACTCATTGATGGTTACCGGAAGCGGTTGGTCGCAGTTATTTTGGCTAAAGGTTGTGCAACCAAGTATTAGGCTGAGGGTGCCAATACTTTTGTCTGGCCTATTTTTGGAGTTTTGTGTGAAATAATCAATGTCTTGCTTTTTGCTTCATTCTCTTTTGTGATTTTTCATTTAAGACAAATTAAATGAAGATAATAATACCAAAGAATTTGTGTTTGCAATCATTTTCAGGAAGAAACTGAGTATTATCTGACAGAATTGCAGGGGTGTCAATACTTTTGGCCACAACTGTAGGCGATGAGCAGAATGCCTATATGTTGCAGAATTACAGCATTGCTATAAGAGCTCAGGTTGTTATGGCAACACATCTCTGACCACCGATCATGTAACGGGGTCGGCGATGCACGTATTTCCGGCACGTGGCCGGAAGCGCTGGTTAAATCCCGCTGTCAGCATTTGACAGCGGGATTTAACTAATTAATAGGCGCGGGTGGATCGCGATTCCACCTGCACCTATTGCAGGCACATGTCAGCTGTTGAAAACAGCTGACATGTCCAGGCTTTGATGCGGGCTCGCCGCCGGAGCCCTCATCAAAGCGGGGGTAACTGTCATTGGACGTACTATTGCGTCCAATGGCAGTAAGGGTTTAAATTAGTTATATGTATTAAAGTAAATAATATCTGACCAATTTGGTGCCCTACCAATGTGTAATATAAACAATGCCCAGCCAAATCAATGCCCTATCAATGTGTAAAGTAAACAATGCCCATACAATTCAATGTCTTATCTTTGTATAAAGTAAGCAATGCCCAGCCAATTCAATGTCCTACCAACATGTAAAGTAAAAAAGGCCCAACCAGTTAAAAGCCCTAACAATGTGTAAAATAAACAATGCCCATACAATTCAATGTCTTATCTTTGTAAAAAGTACACAATGCCCAGCCAATTCAATGTCCTACCAATATGTAAAGTAAACAATGCCCAACCAATTCAATGCCCTACCAAAGTAAAGTAAATAATGACCTACCAATCAACTACCTCTGCTGCACATCTATGCTTCATATATCAATCCAGCTATTTGGTTCAGAATAGTCACTATTTTTTCAGACATATAAAACTTTTATAAAGCAACCGTTATATTTCTCCCAGCTCCAAGCATAGTTTAATTAAATTAGTGACAATTAAATTAATTATATGTGGTAAAAGTAAACAATACCTTCCCTGATAGACATAAAAATTAACTCATAAATAATTTTGCAAAAATCTGGTTTCACATACATATTGTTATTGTGGCCTAAAACCTTGTTTTGTTTGTTTGCAAGGTGAAAGCAAAGCTGAGCTTTAGGATCCTGGAAAACAGAAAAAATGCAGCAAAAACTGAGCAAGAAAAGAATAAAAAAGGCAGTTAAATCTGCATTTTAGCTACAACTTTTTTTTACTGAGAAGAAATCGGGTTCTAGCTGCTTAAAAAATGCCAATCAAAAAATCAATGTGTGAACATAGTCCCTTGCTTATTACAGATTAGTCCATTTTAACCTTTCCTATTGACTCAACATAGCCAAGAGGAAAGGCATGACATTGCAAGCTTTAGAGAAAAAAAATCAAGTTTTTGCCCTCTAATATCTACTGTACATGTGGTCTCTCCATGGTTGCATTATGATTAGCAGTCTATTGAAGGTCTGCCTTGCATGTTATGCTAATATTATTAATTTTTATTTTGAGTTTTTAGAAATGTGCAAAATTGTAAGGATGAACACATCGGTATGTTACTATGTTCCATGTCATCTTACAGCTACTGTAAACTGCAAATTAGCCCACACAAATGAGAATTTAAAAATAAGCTTTACATTCCTTCATATATGCTGATACATCAGATTCCAGTGCCAGAAGCAATTACACTTATGTTAAGACACCATGAATGTCTGTCCAAATGGAAGCTTCAATTATGAGTTTCACATCGCCGCCTTCTCAATGTCATTGGGTGAACGTCAATTATTTTTTGGTATTTTGATTATTTATTTAATTACCATTTTGGGAAACTTGACAATTATTTTTCTTGTGTGTTTGGTACCAAAATTACACACCCCGATGTATTTCTTCTTGAGTAACCTTGGCCTTCTAGATGTCACATCCACTTCTGCTTCTGTCCCTCGACTACTTTTTATCACCTGGACCCAGGATCACAGGATCTCTTTTAGTTGCTGTATGACCCAGTTATTTTTCTGTCTTTTATGTGCTGATGGTGAAGTTTTCATGCTGACATCGATGGCCTATGATCGCTATGTGGCGATATGTAAGCCCCTACAATATTACACAATAATGCGAAAGAATATATATATCGGAATGGCCACTGCCTGTTGGACACTTGGTGTAATAAATTCTTTATCACACACATTACTGACATCTTTTCTACAATTCTGTTATTCCAATATAATCAATAATTTCTATTGTGATCTAAATTCATTAATTGATCTTTCCACTACTGACACTCACAGCCGGAAAGTCTTCATATTCTTTGAAATTTGTTGTATTTTCCTCGTGCAATTTATTCTCACCATTATCTCATACGTCTTTATCTTTTCTGCCATCTTGAAGATCCGTTCCTCAGCGGGACGTATGAAAGCTTTCTCCAGCTGCATCTCCCATCTCATTACAGTTATGTTATTCTATGGGCCGAGTACCTTCTTATACATGAAAACTGACTCAGAAGATTCTAAGGATCAGAACTTGCTGCTATCAATGCTCTACATGATGGTGGTTCCAATGTTAAATCCTCTGGTCTACAGTCTGAGAAATAAAGAGATTTGGGAGGCTATTGTAATATTAATAAATCAAAGAATGTTAAGGTTCTAGCTAATTTCATAATCTTTGACTACGCAGTTTTCTTCAACTTTTACCCAAATCCTAAAGCTTACTGGTACTTATTAATGATTGTGTTAAAAAGGTCCTATCTCCTCCAGGGACATATTATGATATAAAAGGAGACCAAAATAAAACCCTTCCTCAAATACTTATGATTAGGAAGAATAAAAAAATAATAATTTAGTAAAATAAAACTGACTCTTTAAAGAGGATCTGTCACCTCATTTTTGGCCTATAAGATGCGGCCACCGCCATCAAGGGCTTATCTACAGCATTCTGTAATGCGTTCTGTAATGCTGTAGACAAGCCCCCGATGCAACCTGAAAGACAAGAATTATGAGTTAGATTATACTCACCCAGGGGCGGTCCGGGTCCGATGGGTGTTGCGGTCCGGTGCCCCCCATCTTCTAGCGATGACGTTCTCCTTCTTACTTCTGTCGCGGCTGCTGCGCAGGTGTTCTATATCTGCCCTGTTGAGGGCAGAGCAGAGTACTGCATTGCGCAGGCGCCGGGAAAAGTCAGAGAGGTCCGGCGCCTGCGCACTGCAGTACTTTACTCTGCCCTCAAGAGGGCAAAGAAAGTACGCCTGCGCAAGAGCCACGGCAGAAGTAAGAAGGAGGACGTCATCGCTAGAAGATGGGAGGCGCTGGACCGCGACACCCACCTCACCGGATCACGCCCCCCAGTGAGTATAATCTAACGTGTTTTTCTTATCTTTCAGGTTACATCAGGGGCTTATCTACTGCATTACAAAATGATGTCGGTGGCTGCATCTCATAGGCCAAAAATGAGGTGTCAGATTCCCTTTAAGACAAGGATGATGAAGTCGGTTTCTCCACTGTCTAACTATCTTGACATCTTTTTGAGTTTTCAACTGGAAGAAGGAGAAAGGAGATGGCACTCACCAGTGGCATCATCTTCTGCATTGACATCAACTCTTTAAAAGTATGCCAAGCAACATGCAGTAGGCAGTACCATGGTGTGTATCATGAGATGTCTCCTGCTATTTTATTTGACATATTTGAACTTTACTTTACTAAAGAAGATTACTCCATTGCTAAGTGCCAACTGTTTTCACCCTTTTCCTGGGCTAAAGGCAGCCTGCATGTTACTATTTTACTACTAGCTGAAGAGCCCGGGCATGGTAAATAATAAATAGTAATAATAAACAATAATAATAAATAGTTGCCTGGGCATAGTAACCAACTGTGGTTAGTTATAAAAAATTATAATGATTATATTGCACATAAAACATTTCACATCATATAGTCAACACTACAGATTTGCAACACAAATTGACTAAATGATTACCCAAGTATTGATAGTGTTTTATTTTCAACTCATTCAAGAGCCTTTTGATAAACAACATTTTTGATTTTTCCTTTCGGTGCAAAGATGAACATATTTTTGGCAGTTTCAACTCTTGAACAGATCACGTAAAGTTGACCATGAGAAAAGCATGGAGATTGCAAATTGATCCCTACTACTTTCAAGCACTGTCCTTGAGCCTTGTTCATGGACATTGCAAATGCCAGTCGAACTGGAAACTGGAGGCATTTAAAAGCAAAAGGCAAATCAGCTGGAATGATTGGAATTCTTGGAATGAAAATTTCCTCTTCTTTGGCACATCATGTTGCTGAGCTGTTTATCTAATCCTATTCTGTGTGTTACTGTCTGCTGAGCTGTGTATCTAATCCTATCCTGTGTGATACTGACTGCTGAGCCGTGTATCTAATCCTATCCTGTGTGATACTGACTGCTGAGCCGTGTATCTAATCCTATCCTGTGTGATACTGTCTGCTGAGCCATGTATCTAATCCTATCCTATGTGATACTGACTGCTGAGCCGTGTATCTAATGCTATTCTGTGTGATACTGACTGCTGAGCCGTGTATCTAATGCTATTCTGTGTGATACTGACTGCTGAGCCGTGTATCTAATCCAATCCTGTGTGATACTGTCTGCTGAGCTGTGTATCTAATCCGATGCTGTGTGATACTGTCTGCTGAGCCGTGTATCTAATCCTATTCTGTGTGATACTGTCTGCTGAGCTGTACATCTAACCCTATCTTGTGTGATACTGTCATCTGAGGCCGTGTATATAATCCTATTCTGTGTGATACCGTCTGCTGAGCCAAGTATCTAATACTATCCTGTGTGATACCGTCTGCTGAGCCGTGTGTCTAATCCTTTCCTGTGTGATACAGTCTGCTGAGCTGTGTACCTAAACCTATCCTGTGTGATACTGTCTGCTGAGCCGTGTATCTAATCCTATCCTGCGTGATACTGACTGCTGAGCTGTGTATCTAATCCTATCCTGTGTTAATGTCTGCTTAGCCATGTATCTAATCCTATCCAGTGTGATACCGTTTGCTGAGCTGTGTATCTAATCCTATACTGTGTGATACTGTCTGCTGAGTTGTGTATCTAATCCTATCCTGTGTGGTACTGTCTGCTTAGCCATGTATCTAATCCTATCCTGTGTGATACTGACTGCTGAGTTGTGTATCTAATCCTATCCTGTGTGGTACTGTCTGCTTAGCCATGTATCTAATCCTATCCTGTGTGATACTGACTGCTTAGCCGTGTATCTAATCCTATCCTGTGTGATACTGACTGCTGAGCCGTGTATCTAATCCTATCCTGTGTGATACTGACTGCTGAGCCGTGTATCTAATCCTATCCTGTGTGATACTGTCTGCTGAGCCGTGTATCTAATCCTATCCTGTGTGATACTGTCTGCTGAGCCATGTATCTAATCCTATCCTATGTGATACTGACTGCTGAGCCGTGTATCTAATGCTATTCTGTGTGATACTGACTGCTGATCCGTGTATCTAATGCTATTCTGTGTGATACTGACTGCTGAGCCGTGTATCTAATCCAATCCTGTGTGATACTGTCTGCTGAGCTGTGTATCTAATCCGATGCTGTGTGATACTGTCTGCTGAGCCGTGTATCTAATCCTATTCTGTGTGATACTGTCTGCTGAGCCGTACATCTAACCCTATCTTGTGTGATACTGTCATCTGAGGCCGTGTATATAATCCTATTCTGTGTGATACCGTCTGCTGAGCCAAGTATCTAATACTATCCTGTGTGATACTGTCTGCTGAGCCGTGTATCTAATCCTATCCTGTGTGATACTGTCTGCTGAGCCATGTATCTAATCCTATCCTATGTGATACTGACTGCTGAGCCGTGTATCTAATGCTATTCTGTGTGATACTGACTGCTGATCCGTGTATCTAATGCTATTCTGTGTGATACTGACTGCTGAGCCGTGTATCTAATCCAATCCTGTGTGATACTGTCTGCTGAGCTGTGTATCTAATCCGATGCTGTGTGATACTGTCTGCTGAGCCGTGTATCTAATCCTATTCTGTGTGATACTGTCTGCTGAGCCGTACATCTAACCCTATCTTGTGTGATACTGTCATCTGAGGCCGTGTATATAATCCTATTCTGTGTGATACCGTCTGCTGAGCCAAGTATCTAATACCATCCTGTGTGATACCGTCTGCTGAGCCGTGTGTCTAATCCTTTCCTGTGTGATACAGTCTGCTGAGCTGTGTACCTAAACCTATCCTGTGTGATAGTCTGCTGAGCCGTATACCTAATCCTATCCTGTGTAATACTGTCTGCTGAGCCATGTATCTAATCCTATCCTGCGTGATACTGACTGCTGAGCTGTGTATCTAATCCTATCCTGTGTTAATGTCTGCTTAGCCATGTATCTAATCCTATCCTGTGTGATACCGTCTGCTGAGCTGTGTATCTAATCCTATCCTGTGTGGTACTGTCTGCTTAGCCATGTATCTAATCCTATCCTGTGTGATACTGACTGCTGAGTTGTGTATCTAATCCTATCCTGTGTGGTACTGTCTGCTTAGCCATGTATCTAATCCTATCCTGTGTGATACTGACTGCTTAGCCGTGTATCTAATCCTATCCTGTGTGATACTGTCTGCTGAGCCGTGTATCTAATCCTATCCTGTGTGATACTGACTGCTGAGCTCTGTATCTAATTCTAGCCTGCGTGATACTGTCTGCTGAGCTGGGTATCTAATCCTATCCTGTGTGATACTGACTGCTGAGCTGTGTATCTAATCCTATCCTGTGTTACTGTCTGCTGAGCCGTGTATCTAATCCTATCCTGTGTGATACTGACTGCTGAGCTGTGTATCTAATTCTAGCCTGTGTGATACTGTCTGCTGAGCTGGGTATCTAATCCTATCCTGTGTGATACTGACTGCTGAGCTGTGTAGCTAATCCTATCCTGTGTTACTGACTGCTTAGCCATGTATCTAATCCTATCCTGTGTGTTACTGTCTGCTGAGCTGGGTATCTAATCCTATCCTGTGTGATACTGACTGCTGAGCTGTGTATCTAATACTATCCTGTGTGATATAGTCTGCTGAGTTGTGTATATAATCCTATCTTGTGTGATACTGACTGCTGAGCCGTGTATCTAATCCTATCCTGTGTGATACTGTGTGCTGAGCCGTGTATCTAATCCTGTCCTGTGTGATACTGGGCTGTGTATCTAATCCTATCCTGTGTGATACTGACTGCTGAGCTGTGTATCTAATCCTATCCTGTGTGATACTGTCTGCTGAGCCGTGTATCTATTCCTATCCTGTGTGATACTGACTGCTGAGCCATGTATCTAATCCTATCCTGTGTGATACTGACTGCTGAGCTGTGTATCTAATCCTATCCTGCGTGATACTGACTGCTGAGCTGTGTATCTAATCCTATCCTGTGTTAATGTCTGCTTAGCCATGTATCTAATCCTATCCTGTGTGATACCGTCTGCTGAGCTGTGTATCTAATCCTATCCTGTGTGGTACTGTCTGCTTAGCCATGTATCTAATCCTATCCTGTGTGATACTGACTGCTGAGTTGTGTATCTAATCCTATCCTGTGTGGTACTGTCTGCTTAGCCATGTATCTAATCCTATCCTGTGTGATACTGACTGCTTAGCCGTGTATCTAATCCTATCCTGTGTGATACTGTCTGCTGAGCCGTGTATCTAATCCTATCCTGTATGATACTGACTGCTGAGCTCTGTATCTAATTCTAGCCTGCGTGATACTGTCTGCTGAGCTGGGTATCTAATCCTATCCTGTGTGATACTGACTGCTGAGCTGTGTATCTAATCCTATCCTGTGTTACTGTCTGCTGAGCCGTGTATCTAATCCTATCCTGTGTGATACTGACTGCTGAGCTGTGTATCTAATTCTAGCCTGTGTGATACTGTCTGCTGAGCTGGGTATCTAATCCTATCCTGTGTGATACTGACTGCTGAGCTGTGTAGCTAATCCTATCCTGTGTTACTGACTGCTTAGCCATGTATCTAATCCTATCCTGTGTGTTACTGTCTGCTGAGCTGGGTATCTAATCCTATCCTGTGTGATACTGACTGCTGAGCTGTGTATCTAATACTATCCTGTGTGATATAGTCTGCTGAGTTGTGTATATAATCCTATCTTGTGTGATACTGACTGCTGAGCCGTGTATCTAATCCTATCCTGTGTGATACTGTGTGCTGAGCCGTGTATCTAATCCTGTCCTGTGTGATACTGGGCTGTGTATCTAATCCTATCCTGTGTGATACTGACTGCTGAGCTGTGTATCTAATCCTATCCTGTGTGATACTGTCTGCTGAGCCGTGTATCTATTCCTATCCTGTGTGATACTGACTGCTGAGCCATGTATCTAATCCTATCCTGTGTGATACTGACTGCTGAGCTGTGTATCTAATCCTATCCTGCGTGATACTGACTGCTGAGCTGTGTATCTAATCCTATCCTGTGTTAATGTCTGCTTAGCCATGTATCTAATCCTATCCTGTGTGATACCGTTTGCTGAGCTGTGTATCTAATCCTATACTGTGTGATACTCTCTGCTGAGTTGTGTATCTAATCCTATCCTGTGTGGTACTGTCTGCTTAGCCATGTATCTAATCCTATCCTGTGTGATACTGACTGCTGAGTTGTGTATCTAATCCTATCCTGTGTGGTACTGTCTGCTTAGCCATGTATCTAATCCTATCCTGTGTGATACTGACTGCTTAGCCGTGTATCTAATCCTATCCTGTGTGATACTGACTGCTGAGCCGTGTATCTAATCCTATCCTGTGTGATACTGACTGCTGAGCCGTGTATCTAATCCTATCCTGTGTGATACTGTCTGCTGAGCCGTGTATCTAATCCTATCCTGTGTGATACTGTCTGCTGAGCCATGTATCTAATCCTATTCTATGTGATACTGACTGCTGAGCCGTGTATCTAATGCTATTCTGTGTGATACTGACTGCTGAGCCGTGTATCTAATGCTATTCTGTGTGATACTGACTGCTGAGCCGTGTATCTAATCCAATCCTGTGTGATACTGTCTGCTGAGCTGTGTATCTAATCCGATGCTGTGTGATACTGTCTGCTGAGCCGTGTATCTAATCCTATTCTGTGTGATACTGTCTGCTGAGCCGTACATCTAACCCTATCTTGTGTGATACTGTCATCTGAGGCCGTGTATATAATCCTATTCTGTGTGATACCGTCTGCTGAGCCAAGTATCTAATACTATCCTGTGTGATACCGTCTGCTGAGCCGTGTGTCTAATCCTTTCCTGTGTGATACAGTCTGCTGAGCTGTGTACCTAAACCTATCCTGTGTGATACTGTCTGCTGAGCCGTGTATCTAATCCTATCCTGTATGATAGTCTGCTGAGCCGTATACCTAATCCTATCCTGTGTAATACTGTCTGCTGAGCCATGTATCTAATCCTATCCTGCGTGATACTGACTGCTGAGCTGTGTATCTAATCCTATCCTGTGTTAATGTCTGCTTAGCCATGTATCTAATCCTATCCTGTGTGATACCGTCTGCTGAGCTGTGTATCTAATCCTATCCTGTGTGGTACTGTCTGCTTAGCCATGTATCTAATCCTATCCTGTGTGATACTGACTGCTGAGTTGTGTATCTAATCCTATCCTGTGTGGTACTGTCTGCTTAGCCATGTATCTAATCCTATCCTGTGTGATACTGACTGCTTAGCCGTGTATCTAATCCTATCCTGTGTGATACTGTCTGCTGAGCCGTGTATCTAATCCTCTCCTGTGTGATACTGACTGCTGAGCTCTGTATCTAATTCTAGCCTGCGTGATACTGTCTGCTGAGCTGGGTATCTAATCCTATCCTGTGTGATACTGACTGCTGAGCTGTGTATCTAATCCTATCCTGTGTTACTGTCTGCTGAGCCGTGTATCTAATCCTATCCTGTGTGATACTGACTGCTGAGCTGTGTATCTAATTCTAGCCTGTGTGATACTGTCTGCTGAGCTGGGTATCTAATCCTATCCTGTGTGATACTGACTGCTGAGCTGTGTAGCTAATCCTATCCTGTGTTACTGACTGCTTAGCCATGTATCTAATCCTATCCTGTGTGTTACTGTCTGCTGAGCTGGGTATCTAATCCTATCCTGTGTGATACTGACTGCTGAGCTGTGTATCTAATACTATCCTGTGTGATATAGTCTGCTGAGTTGTGTATATAATCCTATCTTGTGTGATACTGACTGCTGAGCCGTGTATCTAATCCTATCCTGTGTGATACTGTGTGCTGAGCCGTGTATCTAATCCTGTCCTGTGTGATACTGGGCTGTGTATCTAATCCTATCCTGTGTGATACTGACTGCTGAGCTGTGTATCTAATCCTATCCTGTGTGATACTGTCTGCTGAGCCGTGTATCTATTCCTATCCTGTGTGATACTGACTGCTGAGCCATGTATCTAATCCTATCCTGTGTGATACTGACTGCTGAGCTGTGTATCTAATCCTATCCTGCGTGATACTGGGCTCCCCCTGCAGTCTGTGTCAGAGGGTGGTCTGTGTTGGCACGGTAATAAATTGTGTTATTTCCAGCTTTACAGACGGACGATAACATCATAGAAATATTAAGAATAATAGGCCTCAGTTACCAGAACTGTCTACAAGGAAAACTGTTGCTCATTGCAACAAATCACAGCTCAGCTTTCATTTTTTAAACAGCTCTGGTGAAATGCAAAATGCTTAGTGATTGGTTGCTATGTGGAGTTGGCGTGGCTTGATACACACACATGCATAAACTCAGTTTTATATATATATATAGATTTATGGGATAGTCCTTATTAATGGTTCCATGACAATTGTGTACAAGATAATTGTGTACGGACAATTGTGTACAGAAAATTGTGTACAGGCCAATTGTGTCCAAGGACAATTGTGTACAAGGACAATTGTGTACTATTTCTTCATCTTCTTCCTATTCTTCTTTTTCTTCATTTTCTTATGGTGACAGGCATTCCTGTAGTACTTATCTATAAAAGTTATAAGATTACACCTTACGTTCTGCCTGTCACTAAAGATTTACAACAGGATTTGTCCGCGTTCAGTTTGGCCTGCAGCAGCAGGCATTTTCCAGGGGCACCACGAGGAGGAACAGACTCACCCCCATTTGCTGCTTAGTCTTCTTCTGCTTATAATTTTGATTTCTTCTATGCTGATTTTTAGTCTTATGCTTAATGTTCTTCTGCTTTCTGTTCTTCTGCTTTTGCTTCTTCTGCTTCTTGTTCTTCTGTCTTTTGTTCTGTATCTTGGTGGTTGTCTTCATGTTCTTTGTCCTCTTGGTCTTATTATTTAGGGTCATATTTCTGGTCTTCTTTGGTGTGGTCTTCAGGGTCGTCGTCATCAGGGTCGTCGTCATGGAGATCAATAAGGATTACCAAAGACAATTTCAAAAAGCTTGATCTTGGAAATGTAGCAGAAGGTACAAGAAGGCTGAGAAACTGGCGAGAACCAGCAGACAGTGCTGGCACCCGGATGGGTAGCAGAAGGAACAAGAGCCAATGGCACTACCGAGGACCAACTGACGGTGCTGGACCACGGTTACTAAGCAGAAGGTACCTGTGCTAAAAAGCACTACCAAGGACCAGCTGATGGTGCTGGACCTCGGATACCGAGATGGAGGCACCTAGGCCAAAGACTGTGGCGAGAACCAGCAGACAGTGCTGGCACCCGGATGGGTAGCAGAAGGAACAAGAGCCAATGGCACTTCTGAGGACCAACTGACGGTGCTGGACCACGGTTACTAAGCAGAAGGTACCTGTGCTAAAAAGCACTACCAAGGACCAGCTGACGGTGCTGGACCTCGGATACCAAGATGGAGGCACCTAGGCCAAAGGCTGTGGCGAGAACCAGCAGACAGTGCTGGCACCCGGATGGGTAGCAGAAGGAACAAGAGCCAATGGCACTACCGAGGACCAACTGACGGTGCTGGACCACGGTTACTAAGCAGAAGTTACCTGTGCTAAAAAGCAATACCAAGGACCAGCTGACGGTGCTGGACCTCGGATACCGAGATGGAGGCACCTAGGCCAAAGGCTGTGGCG
This sequence comes from Dendrobates tinctorius, assembly GCF_039654945.1. Classification (NCBI taxonomy): domain Eukaryota; kingdom Metazoa; phylum Chordata; class Amphibia; order Anura; family Dendrobatidae; genus Dendrobates; species Dendrobates tinctorius. The sequence goes on from NW_027361912.1 coordinate 3,702,480, forward strand.
AGAACCAGCAGACAGTGCTGGCACCCGGATAGGTACTGCACCCGGATGGGTAGCAGAAGGAACAAGAGCCAATGGCACTACCGAGGACCAACTGACGGTGCTGGACCACGGTTACTAAGCAGAAGGTACCTGTGCTAAAAAGCACTACCAAGGACCAGCTGACGGTGCTGGACCTCGGATACCAAGATGGAGGCACCTAGGCCAAAGGCTGTGGCGAGAAACAGCAGACAGTGCTGGCACCCGGATGGGTAGCAGAAGGAACAAGAGCCAATGGCACTACCGAGGACCAACTGACGGTGCTGGACAACGGTTACTAAGCAGAAGGTACCTGTGCTAAAAAGCACTACCAAGGACCAGCTGACGGTGCTGGACTTCGGATACCGAGATGGAGGCACCTAGGCCAAAGGCTCTGGCGAGAACCAGCAGACAGTGCTGGAACCCGGGTGGGTAGCAGAAGGTACCCATTCAAAGCAAAGTAGCCAGGCCGCAAGCTGGCCGCAGTTACCGAAACCCACAGTCCTACAGGGGGTCCATGTCCCATTGGCACTACGGATCCAGCCTTCAGTGCCAGTTCCCGCAGCCCACATAGGAGTCACCTAAACTGCAGGCACCGTAAAGTCGGCTAACCCAGCCGCAAGACGACAGGACAACGGATTGGTGGCATAGTGACCTTGACACTACCCGGAAACAGCAGGCATGCTGAAAACAGGCTGGGCAACAGGGAGTCCCCGTGCCAAAGACACTGCCGAGAACCAACTGACGGTGCTGGAACCCAGATGAGTAGCAAAAGCTACAAGAGCCAATGGCACTACCGAGGAACAGCTGACGGTGCTGGACCACGGTTACTAGGCAGGAGGTACCAGTGCTAGAAAGCACTACCAAGGACCAGCTGACGATGCTGGACCTCGGATACCGAGATGGAGGCACCTAGGCCAAAGGCTCTGGCGAGAACCAGCAGACAGTGCTGGAACCCGGGTGGGTAGCAGAAGGTACCCATTCAAAGCAAAGTAGCCAGACCGAAACCCACAGTCCTACAGGGGGTCCATGTCCCATTGGCACTACGGATCCAGCCTTCAGTGCCAGTTCCCGCAGCCCACATAGGAATCATCTAAACTGCAGGCACCGTAGAGTCGGCTAAACCGGCCGCAAGACGACAGGACAACGGATTGGTGGCATAGTGACCTTGACACTACCCGGAAACAGCAGGTGTGCTGGAACCAGGCTGGGCAACAGGGAGTCCCCGTGCCAAAGACACTGCCGAGCACCAACTGGCGTTGTTGGAGCTCAGGGACAATCATGGTGTAGGCCGAGCCCTACTTGGTGGTAGTTTTAGATTGTTTGTAGGCTACAACAGACTGTCAACGTGCTCCAATTAGGCAACTGTCTCCACTCTGTTTCCAGGATTTCACGTGACCACCAACACCACCAGTTTATGCGTACAGCAGCCGTCTGCCCAATCCACACGTGTTCCTGTGTTACTGGGATTCTGTAATGTCAGCAGATCCCCTGATGTGTGTCTGCCACTGTCTCCTGCTCTGTCCACATTCCCACCGCTTGCAGTGGGAAGGTGGACAGCGCAGGAGACAGTGGCGGACACATATTGGGGGATCTGCTGACGTTACAGAACCCCAGTAACACAGGAACACGTGTGGAATGCGTGGACGGCAACTGTGAGCAGGAACTGGCGGTGTTGGAGGTCAGGGGAAATACTAGAGACAGAGTGGAGACAGAGGCCAAATCAGAGAATGTTTAAATCTGAAGTAGTTACAATTTGGAGGCAGCAGCAGTTTGCCCTCCACACAGCAGGGGATCAGCTGACGTTACCGAACCCCACTTTCACATGAACGAGTGTGTTTTTCTGTGTGGACAGCACTTCCGAGCACCAACTGGCGTTGTTGGAGCCCAGGGACAATCATGGTGCAGGCCGAGGCCTGTTAGGAGCCAGGTGTAAAGCTGAGGTATTTTGACTTTGGAGGGAGCAGGACACTTTGCCCTCCACACAGCAGGGGATCAGCCGACGTTACCGAACCCCACTTTCACATGAACGAGTGTGTTTTTCTGTGTGGACAGCACTTCTGAGCCACAACTGACGATGTTGGAGCCCAGGGATAGTCATTTTGTAGGCTGAGGCCTACTTGGAGGCAGTTTAAGATAAGACGTTGTTTGAATTTGGAGGCAGCAGCAGTTTGCCCTCCACACAGCAGGGGATCAGCTGACGTTACCGAACCCCACTTTCACATGAACGAGTGTGTTTTTCTGTGTGGACAGCACTTCCGAGCACCAACTAGCGTTGTTGGAGCCCAGGGAGAACCAGGGTGCAGGCCGAGGCCTACTTGGTGGCAGTTTTAGATTGTTTGTAGGCTACAACAGACTGTCAACGTGCTCCAATTAGGCATCTGTCTCCACTCTGTTTCCAGGATTTCACGTGACCACCAACACCGCCAGTTTATGCGTACAGCAGCCGTCTGCCCAATCCACATGTGTTCCTGTGTTACTGGGATTCTGTAATGTCAGCAGATCCCCTGATGTGTGTCTGCCACTGTCTCCTGCTCTGTCCACATTCCCACCGCTTGCAGTGGGAAGGTGGACAGCGCAGGAGACAGTGGCGGACACACATTGGGGGATCTGCTGACGTTACAGAACCCCAGTAACACAGGAACACGTATGGAATGCGTGGACGCCAACTGTGAGCAGGAACTGGCGGTGTTGGAGGTCAGGGGAAATACTAGAGACAGAGTGGAGACAGAGGCCAAATCAGTGAATGTTTAAATCTGAAGTAGTTACAATTTGGAGGCAGCAGCAGTTTGCCCTCCACACAGCAGGGGATCAGCTGACGTTACTGAACCCCACTTTCACATGAACGAGTGTGTTTTTCTGTGTGGACAGCACTTCCGAGCACCAACTTGCGGTGTCGGAGCCCAGGGAAAATCAGGTAGTAGGCCGAGGCCTACTTGGAGCCAGGTGTAAATCTGAGTTTGTTTGACTGTGGAGGGAGCAGGACACTTTGCCATACACACAGCAGGGGATCAGCTGACGTTACCGAACCCCACTTACACATGAGCGAGTGTTTTGTCTGTGCGGACAGCACGTCTGAGCACCAACTGGCGGTGTCGGAGCCCAGGGAAAATCAGGTAGTAGGCCGAGGCCTACTTGGTGGCAGTTTGCGATTGTTTCTAGACTACTACTAACTGTCAACGTACTCCAATTAGGCCTCTGTCTTCACTCTGTTTCGAGTATTTCCTCTGGCTTCCAACCACGCCAGTTGCTGCTCTGAAATGCCGTCTGCACAACCCACACTTGTTCCTGTGTTCCTGGGGTTCTGTAACAGCAGCTTCTCCCTAGAGGTGAGTCAGGCAATGTCTCCTGCTCTGTCCACATTTCCACTACAAGTAGTGGGAATGTAGACAAAGCAGGAGACATTGCCGTGCTCAACTCTGGAGATGAGCAGATGTTACAGGACCCAGGTACCACAGGAACAAGTGTGGATTGTGCAGACGGCACTTGAGAGCAGAAACAGGCGGTGTTGTAGGCCGGAGGAAATACTCAAAACAGAGTGGAGACAGAGGGCAAATCAGAGAACATATTAAATCAGAGGTAGTCAGAAGTTGTAGGCAGCAGGAGAGTTTGCCGTACACACAGCAGGGGATCAGCTGACGTTACCGAACCCCACTTACACATGAGCGAGTGTTTTGTCTGTGCGGACAGCAATTCTGAGCACCAACTGGCGGTGTCGGAGCCCAGGGAAAATCAGGTAGTAGGCCGAGGCCTACTTGGAGCCAGGTGTAAATCTGAGGTTGTTTGACTGTGGAGGGAGCAGGACACTTTGCCATACACACAGCAAGGGATCAGCTGACGTTACCGAACCCCACTTACACATGAGCGAGTGTTTTGTCTGTGTGGACAGCACTTCTGAGCAACAACGGGCGTTTCTGTAGCCCAGGAAATAAAGTTCAGGTCATAGAAACATGAACACAACAGGAGACCTGGATCCTGTTGCCAGCCAATTATTTATTCTGGAAGAGGACTGGCAAATTCAGGTGAGATCCAGGCCTTGTTCATTTTCACAAAAGTAAGCCGGTCAACATTATCGGCGGATAGTCGCGTGCGACGGTCTGTTACCACACCACCTGCAGCACTAAAGACACGTTCCGTTAATACACTGGCAGCAGGGCAAGCCAGCACCTCCAATGTATACTGGCTAAGCTCTGGCCATGTATCCAGCTTAGAGACCCAATACTTGAACGGGGAAGAGCCGTCTGGGAGAACACTAACAGGGCACGACAAGCAGTCTGTCACCATCTGACGGAAACGTTGCCTCCTGCTGACTGGAGCCATCTGTGATGGTGTAGCCGTTTGTGGAGGTCCCACAAAACTTTTCCACATTTGGGCCATACTGGCCTTGCCTTGTCCTGCGGCACTGCCTCTGCTACCTCTTTGTGCAGAGCTTCCTCCACTGCCTCTACCCACATGGCTGCTTTGAAAAGCACTACCAGCAACACTTGTGGGGGGAATGGAGAACATGATGGCCTGCACAAGTGTTTCTTGGTACTCCCGCATTTTTCGCTCCCGGTTCAACTGTGGTATGAGGCTTTGTAAGTTGTCCCGGTAGCGAGGATCTAGGAGGGTGTACACCCAATAATCAGCCGTGTGGAGAATGTTGGCGATGCGGCGGTCATTTAACAAGCACTGCAGCATGAAATCAACCATGTGCTGCAGACTGCCAACTGGACCGGAAACGCTGTCCCCAGCTTGAGGCAGCATCTCTGCCTGCTCAGCATCACCCCACCCTCGCTGTACACACTGACTACTAGAGCCTTGTGTACCTCCCCCCTCTGGAGAGATGTGTTCCTCCTCCTCCATTGACTCCTCGTCATCCTCCTCACTAAGTGTCCCCTGCCTGGGCCTTTGTGTGGAAGCACGTTGCGCAGACTTGCCAGAAGCAGATGGCATTTCTGACTGCTCATCCTCGACCTCTTCAAAAACCTCCTCACTTAGTGCTTGTAAGGTTTTTTGAAGCAGACAGATGAGGGGGACAGTCATGCTGATTAGTGCATCATCTGCACTGGCCATCCGCGTGGAGTCATCGAAGGAACGCAAAACTTGGCAGATGTCCCTCATAGTGGCCCACTCAGTGGTGGTGAAGTGTGTCCGGCGCACAGTGCGACTTGTTTGCGCCTGATGCAGCTGGTACTCCATTACTGCTGCCTGCTGCTCACACAACCGCTCCAACATATGTAACATTGGATTCCACCTGGTGGGGAGGTCACATATGATGTGATGTTCTGGCAGGCGGAATCGGCGTTGCAGAGATGCAATGCGCGATCTTGCCATGCTGGAACGCCGCAAGTGAGCACACTCTAGGCGAACCTTGTGCAGCAGTGCATCAAGATCCGGATAGTCCCTCAGAAAGCTCTGCACGACCAAATTGAGCACGTGTGCCAGACATGGTATGTGAGTGAGGTTGCCTAGGCCCAGAGCTGCCACTAGATTTCGGCCATTGTCACTCATTACCAAACCTGGCTGGAGATTCGCTGGCACAAACCACACATCGCTCTCCTGCTTGATGGCATTCCAGAGCTCCTGTGCTGTGTGGCTCCAATTCCCCAAAGAAATTAATTTAAGGACGGCCTGTTGACGTTTGGCCACACCTGTGCTCATATCTGGCCTAACAGGCTCACGCAGTGCTGATTCCGATGAACTAGAGTAGGAGGAGGACTCAATATGTAGAGACTGCATTCCTGCAATCCTTGGAGTTGGCAGAATACGTACAGAGCCACTCTCCAGATCTGTACCTGGCTCCACAACATTGACCCAATGGGCAGTGAGGGAAAGGTATCGTCCCTGTCCATGGCTACTGGTCCACGCATCGGAGGTCAGGTGGACCTTGCTACTGACGGCATTTAGTAGCGCATTTTTAATTTTTCCCTCCACATGCTTTTGCAGGGCAGGGACAGCTTGCCTGCTGAAATAAAAGCGGCTGGGCACATTGTATTGTGGAACTGCCAATGACATAAAGTTCCGGAAGGTGTCATTCTCCACCAGCCTGAATGACAGCATCTCAAGGGCCAGTAGTTTGGCAATGCCGGCATTCAGAGCCAGTGCTCGGGGATGGTTTGCCGAGTATGGCCGCTTTTTCTCCCATGCCTGTGCTACCGATTGCTGGTGAGTGGCCTGGGAGTGTGCTGATGACTGCGAACGTGGTTCAGTGGGTGGAATTTCACTTGGTCTCTGGACAACAGTGGCAGTGGTTCTTCCATGGCGTTCCAGTGAGGAAGCCGAACCAGCTGTGTGTGAGCTGGAGGAAGAGGCCCCAACACGAGCTGAAGAGGTGGTAGGTGCTGCTGAAGGTTGGCCTACATCTTCAGTGTGTCTGTGTAACTCCACCTCGTGCTTGGTACGCACATGTTTCCACATATTTGTGGTATTGAGGTTGGTCACATTTTTCCCTCGTTTCACTTTCTGATGACACAGCTTGCATTTGACAAAGCAAATGTCATCTGCAACTGTGTCAAAAAAAGACCACGCACTGCAAGTCCTGGGAGCGCCCGTTTTGTGTTTTGGAAGAGGATTGCTCCTCACGGGTGCCAAAGTGGAGGCTACAGGCAACCAAGTCTGCCCCCGCCCTCTCCCTCCTCTTTTGGCCATTCGGGGAATCTCTTCCTCAGAGCTGCTCCCACCACCTTCCTGTGGCTGACGCCATGATGGTCAAGGACCTCATCATCTCCACTCCCCTCTTCAAGCACCGGCTGGTCCTGGGTTGTCTCGCCAGCACCGTACGCACCAGAAATTGGCAACTGAGTCTCATCATCATCAGATGAGCACTGAGGTGTGCTGACAATAGGCACTGGCCCACCCGCCTCTTCAGATTCAGAGGGACAAAGCAGTTGCGCATCACTGCATACTCCCTCTTCTTCACGCTCTAGAATGCTGCTTGGCTGGCCACCTCTTTCCAAGCCAACAGATTCTGAGAACAGAAGTAAAGATTGAGATGGCTCCTGTCCAGGGCTCTCAGACTGCCTGGGCAATTTGGCAGGTGGTGAAGAGACAGATGGTTGCTCTTCAGTGCTCTGGCCTTGGGAGGATGCGGAAGTCATTGAAGTGGATGCGTTAGCTGCCATCCATCCGACAACGGCTTCAATTTGTTTGTCACGCAGCAGTGGGGTACGGCGAGGTCCTACAAAGCTGCGCATGAAGGACTGTTGCCTGGTAAAAGTGGGGGATGCCGGGTCACTGGTGGCCGCAGCAGACACCGAATCCCCACGTCCTCTCCCTGCTGAATCCCCCCTTCCTCTCCCTGCTGAAACTCCACGGCCACGACCACGTGCCTTACACCCTGCCTTCTTCATCTTGGTAGACTGATAAAGATAGGCAGAAAAGTATAAAAGGGGTGGCTTAGTGTTCTTATTCCTGAACACCTGCTAACCAGTATAAGAAACACTAATTTGGCTAAGAGTGTGTGTACTACACTTTAATATGATCTAATGTGGCCTAGACAACTGTAAAGTGGAGTGTTTGGTGAACTTTATTTCCTTTTTTTTGGGTGGGGGGAAAGGAAAGGATGTGACCAAAGTTTGAAAGCTATAGTATCACAAACTTTTTGGAGCGATTACAATGCAGGAAGCTAACCTACAATGCAATTGATGAGGCTCCAAAAAATAGGGTGATACTAGCCTGGCTGGCCCTGAAGGGCACAAGCCAGCAAAAAGGCTTCTCTATCTAATCCTATATAGTGTTTGCAACTAACCAATGACAATGGATGCGGTTGGAAGCACACTAATATAGGAGCAAAAATGTGGCTAAATTAGCTGCAAAAAAAGGACTATGTATGAGGCAGTGACGCACGCTGAGCGGACTACAGCTAGCGGTGGCTGTAGAACACACTGCAACGTGAGCTGCACTCACACACAGAGAGACCTATCAGACAGCCAAAAACAGTGCAGAGAAATGGGGTATAGCACTGAAAGGCTGCTGAAAGGCTCCGCTGTCCACTCCTTTAGTGTTTGCAACCAACGTATATGGATACGTGTATGGAAGCACACTATACAGGAGAAAAAAAAACCAGCAATAAAAGAAAAATGTGTATGAGGCAGAGACACACGCTGGGCGGCCTACAAGCAGACGTGCCTGCAGGACACACTACACAGCGTGGGTCTGCACTCACACAGCCCTTGCAGACAGCTGTGAAAACAGCGCTGCTAGGGAAAAGCAAGCTACAGTGGTGGTTTATGTAGCCTGGGTTAAGCACTATATGTTTTGTGGAATCGCTATTTCTAACTGTCCCTCACAGTCTTCAACAGCAGCCTGTCCCTAACTAAATTCACAGCAGAGTGACCAGAAATGGCGGCTGCAGCGCTTTTTATAGTGCATCATGACATCATTTCAGCAGCAAATCACAGCCATGCCAGTAGTTAACATGCCTACATGCCTAACAGGATGTGCCCACACTTCTGAGGATCACCATTGGCTGAATCAAATCGAGCGGGCTCCTAGCATTATGGGAACTTCCGATTCCGGTATTCGATATGAAAAAAGTATCGGAACTAAGTATCGGAATTCCGATACAGCTAATATCGGCCGATACCCGATACTTGCGGTATCGGAATGCTCAACACTACTTATGGCTAATATGCATACGCCGCTGCCATTTAATACTGTTTACTGGACAGACATCTTATTATGAAGACACATTTACTTATGACACAGTATACACTATTGAATAACACTGATTTATGATTAGTATTTTTTTTACATGTAAAAAATATTGTGTTAGCTTGCTGCTGCTCGCTAGTCCATTAAAAATTAAGAAAAAAACATGTACTGGTAATTCAAATGCTGCAGGAGAGATGCCAACGACGCCATATAACTGATTAATTATACTGAGACTGGCACTACTGCTGGTGTCTCTCACAGCAATGCTTGTCTTAATGATTCTGCCTCATACTATATGGAATATTTCCGGTGTTTTGGGGCTTTCTCACCTTATTTCTATTGCTGAGCTGTGAGCTCTGATGTCATCACATTATTCTGAATCATATAAAAATGGCTGATGCAATACATGTTTCGCTTTATATGCAGGACCTAGTAGTCCCTAATGATTGACTGCACCATACCATGTGATGTGATAGGTGCAAGGCATTATGGGAAAGACTGTACACTCCTAAGGCCATGTGGGTCTTCTGTGACTAATGCAATCTTCTGCACTGTGTACAATGATGATGAGTAAATTTTTATTTTTATTGAAGTTTTTAGAATATATGGGGAGGGAAAAAAGGGAGGGATAAAGTAGGTATAAGGGGAAAGGGGAGATGGGTGAAATTTTGAACATTCATGTAAACCGAGATGCAAATTGCTCAAATTCGTAATGACTAGTGATAGGTGAGCACTAAAATGCTCGGGTGCTCGTTGCTCAGGTGGAGCAATTTGTAATACTCGGGTACTCAGACAGAACAAAGAGCCCAATGTAAGTCTATGGGAAACTCGAGCATTTTTACCGCAATCCCCCGGGGGGTCCTGTTAAGGTCTAAAAACGTCTGAAAATGATAGAAACACTGCTCCAATGACATGGGAACATCATGGGGATCACCCCTTTGAAGCATTTCTGACTCCTAGGTCAGAGCTGTAAACAATGTTGTCAGAGCGTTACGCCATTTTTACAGGTGCACCAAAAAACATACAAAAACGGAACCAAAATGGATTTTGCTGGGAAATATGTTAAGTAACATTCTTTCCAGGGTAATGTCTTGAATATAAGGCAAAATAATTAACCCCAAACAAAAATGTTCCTCCACCATGTTAGGGCTGGCGGAAGGCACCAAATAATATAAAGGGAGATATGAGGTGCGTTCGCAGCCCGGGGTCCACCGTGCAGAGATGGAACCTGCTGCTAAGTAATGATGGACAGTATATGGCGGTATAGCATAAACACACGTGGGTTAACTTCACCCGGTATGAATGAGGCGAACTCTGTTGTGTCACAAGGCCGCAGTACCGCTGAGTAAATGCTAGAGTTTTGGTCACAAGACCCTGCCCCAAGGACAAGGGGTTGGAGTCCCTGTAGACCAGTGGCTCCCAAATTCAAGTCCTCGAGAACCCCAGCAGGTCAAGTTTTCAGGGTTTCCTTAGTATTTCACAGGTGTTGGAAGTATCATCAAGACATCAGGAATTCTCTCACAAGTGTAAATACTATGGAAATCCTGAAAACATGACCTGTTGGGGTCCGCGAGGACTGGAGTTTGGGAACCACTGCTTTAGACCCACTAGTGTCGGCACCACAACTGCAGTGCCAGGGAAAACAAGCCAAAGATTACTGCACTATGTGCGTACAGCGCCGCACTGGCAGATGCCACTAACCACCTTAAGCTCAGGCCAGGAAAGCACAGAATTTGCGCTCGGTGCCGCTCTGACAGACGCTGCTGTAGACGCAGTACTATCGTGCCTAGTGCTGGATGGCACAGTCTGGTGCTAGTTAACTCAATCACCCAACTCATGCAACAACGCTAGGGAGGGGGTCTTAATGAGTCATTCACCAGATATCAAACATACATCCACAGATACATGAATATCATTTTATACTAGCGCATGGCCGGGCAGACACCGATTCCTACACAATTGGTGCTAGGAAGGTGCAAGTTTTTAGTAAAAATATGGCGAGTGAATTGTTGGATGCAGTGATCAGGAAAAGGGGCATGGTGATGGCAGGAAGGTTAATGTACAGGATTAATAACAGCGGTGGCTATGGGAGGTATGAGATCCAAGATACAGCCTGCAATGATTAGTCGTTTAGCCAGCTCCAATAAACAGAATATGTTTCATGCCCATCAGAAGATTGGTGCAACAGATGAGCATCTGCAGCTCGGCATAAAAGATGCCCGTAAGAAATTTGTTGCCAAAGACACACGTTTCTGTATAAAGGGCAAACTGCAAAATGCTCGTGAGATGCTGAATTAGAGAAAACAGATCAGTGTTGGAGGAAAACCAAACAAACTGATGGATGCTCGTGAAAAACTAAGTTTAAAAAAGAGTGCAACAGGCATAACTATCAACACACCTGTGGCATAAGGTTCTTCATCTTCACCCATACATATTACCAATAATATGCAAATGTCACAGCCGAAAATTATTTGTTCTAGTGTAACAAACACTGTTAAAGGAATGCCAATAAACGTAGATAACCACGACCCTTGGAAACACCAGATTTCCTCTTGCAAGATATGGATGATGATGGTATTGATGATGACTTGGAACTGTACCACATCCCCACCAAGAAGATGAAGATCACAGCTGCAAACATTGTGCAAAAAAGGCCATGAATGTCTGGAAATTCATTTTCTCTTGGGCAAACTTTACCTCTTACTAAAGTGGTACAGAGTGATGCATACACAGCTCCCATGTTTACTCAGCACAACACTTAGCCACCTTTATTGCACACAAAGGTTATAGCCAACATGTCACGGATAGTGCTGAGCATTCCGATACTGCAAATATCGGGTATCGGCCGATATTCGGTGTATCGGAATTCCGATACCGAGTACCGATATTTTTTCATTATCGGATATCGGAATCGGAAGTTCCCATAATGCAATGAGCCACTGTTGTGGCTCTGATTGGCTGCCGAAATGATGTCATCATGATGTGCGGTCTGTGCGCATCATGATGCGCCGTCAGTTCGGGCCTTCTGGGGGGTCTGTACCGGCCTGCCCGGGTGTCTGTGCCGGCCTGCCTGGGTGTCTGTGCCGGCCTGCCCGGGGGTCTGTACCGGCCTGCCCGGGGGTCTGTACCGGCCTGCCCGAGGGGTCTGTACCAGCCTGCCCGGGGGTATGTACCGGCCTGCCGGGGGTCTGTGCCGACTGCCCGGGGGTCTGTGCCGACTGCCCGGGGGTCTGTGCCGACTGCTGGGGGTCTGTACCGGCCTGCCGGGGGGCTGTGCCGGCCTGACGGTGGTCTGTGCCGACTGTCCGGGGGTCTGTGCAGGCTGCGGGGATCTGTGCAGGCATCGCCCAATGGAACTACAAGTCCCATCGGGCGATGCCTGCTACAATGACAGTGATTGACACATTAGCCAATGATGGGACAGTAGTAGTCCCATCATCCGGCTAATGTGTTGAATGTAAAAAAAAAGAAAAAAATACATACTACATACATACTACATATATACTACATACATACTACATACATACTACATACATACATGCAACATACATAGTACATACATGCTACATACATACTACATATATACTACATGCATGCTACATACATGCAACATGCATGCTACATACGTACTACATGCATGCAACATACATATTTACTACATACATACTACATATATACTACATACATGCTACATACATACTACATATATACTACATGCATGCAACATACATACTACATGCATGCAACATACATATATACTACATATAGACTACATTAGAGTTGAGCGACTTTTGGTTTTTTATGGTCGAGTTTCGTTTCGTGAAACCCGACTTTTCCAAAAGTCGGGTCGAGCAAGATCGGCCGATTATAGGGAAAAGTTGGGGTCGTCCCGAAACACGAAACCCAACGTAAGTCAATGGGGAATAAAAGTCGGCAGTGAGAGGAGGACAGGAAACACACCTACAGTGCTCATTTGAATGCCAAAAGCATCAATTCTTCTTACTTAAGCTGGTCAACCTTAACTAACTTCATAATACAAGTTACGCACTGAAAAATGGGGGTTATTTGGCTAAAGTTGTGGGGGGGTAGGACTGGCTCCAGGTTTTCATGTGCCCTGGGCGAAAGAGCGCCCCTTTAACACATACCACAACTCATCATGCTCCGATACGGCAGAGAAATAGCGTTATAGTACAATGAAAAATACTTCACTTTTTACATCTCTTGACGAGGCCCATCTATTTCTCCATACAGAATCATTGGTCCCATATAATGTTTGAAACAGTATATGATGAGCTCCACATAATGCTACAGTATATGTTGGTCCCCATGGATGAAGCTCCACTGTCTTATGGGCCCAAATAATGCTCCAAACATAATGGGCCCCATTTCTAATGCTCTAGTGTATAATGGGCCCTGTAAATGCTGCTCCAGTGTCTGATGTCCACCTTTGGAATGTTCCAGTGTATGGTGGGCCCCATCTATCATTCTCCAGAGTATAGTGCTCCCCAAAAATTGCTGTCCCAACATTGAAAACAATCAAATAAGTCTCCTCGCTAGGGAATCCCTGTACTAGTCTGGACTCCTCGTCGTCCCCATCTTCCATCTCACTGCACAGTATTTCAACCTTGCAAGTGCTGTGATCCTAAGCAAGCAGGGGGGGCCCACTCGTTGGCGACGGCACTGGCACAGGGCCCCTGATAGTACGGTGGTTTGTCTGATGGGGGGGTGGGCCGAACCTGCACTTTCATCTGCAGCTTCCTCTTTGTCACTGTGTAAGATGGAACTGTATATGGGAAGGGTAACCTGAGTTTCATCAGGGTCAGATTCAGGCCGGGTAGCGTGCGAGGGGAATGTAGTGGTCTGGGTCAATGTACCAGCAGATTCATCAAGCAGTGGCTGGGCATCAGTGCATTTGTGTCGCCCCCAGGAGTACGGTCGCCACAGTGGCATTACCTTCCTCCTAGGGAGTGTGATGTCATGCTTGGGAGCAACGAAGGATCTCTCTAGCAGGTTAACTGATTGGGCGGCGTTATTCCCACGAGTCATGACCCTCCAAACAGCGTTCATGAAGGCAAAGTGTTTGTTTTACGTGGGCAGTATGGTTGCAAAGCTGAACCTTAAAGGAATGTCCAGAAGGGCACCACCAGGAGTGGAGTCTACAGTGTAATTTGACTCAACACGGGCAACCTCAACCATGCCAGCTACAGAACAGATGCACACATTGCAAGCTTAATTCCGTTAACGAACGAGACTCCGTCATGCCCCGCGGTCCGAGTCCGGCTTACTAGAGGGACACGTGAGGCTCTGGCACATGAGATTGGCCAATAACTGGTGTGTCATGCCCTTACATGTCCGTGGCTGCATGTGCGCTACACTGAAAAGGCCAGCGTTTGTCATTTACAGGTGCAGATAACCCGCTGAACAACGTTAGTGATGGGGATCACTGATTACAATTATTACTCGCGAACGATGATTTCCCAGTAAGTGCAGGTCAACCGCAGTTCCGGAATTAGGCCTAACCGTCATTCCTGAAAAAAATGAAAAACTTACGTGTGCAAACCACAGGTGCTGTAGCTTGCTTAACAGCTCGTCAGCCGTTCTCATGCCCAGTATGGTTTACACATGATTGCACAAAGGTGAGAAAGGGTACCGTATCCCCGGATAACATGTATGGATAGCGTATACATTCAAAAGATATGTCTATACATCAGGAGGCGGGCTCAGACGGTGTTAGGCCCAGTATGGCTTGCACGTGATTGCACAAAAGTGAGAAAGGGTACCGTATCCCGGGATAACATGTATGGATAGCGTACACATTCAAAAGATATGTCTATACATCAGGAGGCAGGCTCAGATGGTGTAAGGCCCAGTATGGCTTGCAAGTGATTGCACAAAGGTGAGAAAGGGTACCGTATCCCCGGATAACATGTATGGATAGTGTACACATTCAAAAGATATGTCTATACATCAGGAGGCAGGCTCAGACGGTGTTAGGCCCAGTATGGCTTGCAAGTGATTGCACAAAGGTGAGAAAGGGTACCGTATCCCCGGATAACATGTATGGATAGCGTACACATTCAAAAGATATGTCTATACATCAGGAGGCAGGCTCAGATGGTGTCAGGCACAGTATGGATTTGACGGCCCAGACTACACAGCGGAGGAGCAGGGAGAGGTAATATTGCAAATGCTGGGGCCCTGCCCAAGCAAGGGGGGCCCACTCGTGGGCGTCGGTACTGGCACTGGGCCCCTCATAGTACGGCGATGTGTCTGACGGCGGGTGTGCACCACCACCATCAGAGACACTTGATTGCACTATGAGGGACCCTGTGCCAGTGCCCGCGCCCAAGAGTCGGCCTACCCACCTGTCCAGGGCAACGGCACTCGCACGGTGTCGTGCGCTAGGTGGTGACCCCGGCCATGGGGGGGGGGAGGCAGCACAGTTAGGGAGTTTTAGAAAGTGGCATATGTTGATGTTGGACATTCAGCTGATGCAAAAGGCGAAATAGGTCAAGTCCCAGGAAGAGGTGGACCAATGCAAGCCATTTTTCTGTCACCCTATGTGTCATCAGGGGAAGGTGGGAAAAAATCCTTGGAAACACATGCATGGTTCATTTTAATGAAGGTTAGATCATCCACATTTTGGGTTGACAGACGGGTCCTTTTTTCTGTCAGGATTGATCCAGCTGCACTGAAGACTCTTTCCGATAGCACACTTGCAGCTGGGCAAGCGAGCTCCTGTAAGGCATATTGTGCCAATTCAGGCCAGGTGTCCAGTTTAGCAGCCCAATAGTCAAAGGGGAATGACCTGTGTGGGAGAACATCGATATGGGAGGAAAAGTAGTTTGTAACCATAGTTGACAACTGCTGTCTCCTGTCACTTTCCATCGATGCTGTATTACCAGTTGTGTGAGCGGTACTTGAAAAATCAGTCCACAACATTGTCATGAAACCCCTGTCTCCAACGCCACTTCTGCTGTGTGCACCATGAACACCTCTGCCAAGCTGCCCCTGGCCCGTACGGCTCGTGTGAGAACCATCACCGCTGCTGTGTGCTGGGAATGCCTCAAGCAATCGATTTACCAGAGTTGCTTGTTTATTAGCCAATATTAGGTCAAGGTTCTCCTGTGGCATGATGTTTTGTAATTTGCCTTTATAGCGTGGATCCAGGATGCTGGCCAACCAGTAGTCGTCATCGTTCATCATTTTGGCAATGCGGGGGTCCCTTTTTAGGATCCGCAAGGCATAATCTGACATGTGGGCCAATGTTCCCGGTGTCAATGATGCACTGCGAGTGCTGGGTGGAGGAGCACTTTCTGGCAAATTCACATCCCTCCAGTCACGCACAAACCCTGTACCAGACCTTGCGACGCCAACATTTTCACTTGCCCCACGAGATGCATCCTCCTCCCCTAAGTAATCATCCCCATCATCATCCTCCTCCTCCTCTTCTTCCTCCAACTCGTCCAGGAGAGGTCCCTGAGCAGACAGTGGCTGAATGTCATCAAGGATTCCCTCCACCTCTTCCTCCTCGTCAACATTGGCTGCAGACGCCTGCTCCTTAAGGTGCGTCAAAGTTTGCATGAGCAGACGCATAAGTGGGATGCTCATGCTTAGGATGTCGTCGTCTGCGCTTACCAGCCGTGTGCATTCCTCAAAACGCTGAAGGACTTTACAGAGGTCTTTCAGCTTCGACCACTGCACACCTGTCAACTCCATGTCTGCTCTCAAAGTGCCTGGCCGTGTATCCTCCCACAAATGCATTATGGCCTGCCTCTGCTCGCACAGACGCTCCACCATGTGCAGGGTGGAGTTCCACCTTGTTGCAATGTCGATAATGAGGCGGTGGATGGGAAGGTGGAGCAATCGCTGCAGCTTCTGCATACAAACGGAGTGTACAGGCGACCGGCGGATGTGCGCGCACAGTCTTCGCACCTTATGGAGCAGGGCTGTTAACTCCGGATAATTTTTGAGGAAGCACTGCACCACCAGGTTCAAGGTGTGAGCCAAGCAAGGTATGTGGCTGAGTTTTGAAAGGGCTATGGCTGCCACAAAATTACGGCCGTTATCACTAACTACCTTGCCTGCCTCAAGATGTACACTACCCAGCCATGACTCAGTTTGTCGCTTCAAGTACTCGGCCAGCACCTCGGCGGTGTGTCTGTCGCCCAAACACATCATCTGCAACACAGCCTGCTGACGCTTTCCACTAGCTGCTCGATAGGGGGACACATCGTGTGCAACAGTGGCAGCTGCAGATGGAGTGCTCGTACGACTGCGCTCTGTGGACGAGCTATCGCTTCTGGAGGAGTAGGATGAGGAGGGTGGAACGCCTACAGCCAACTGTTTCCTATACCGTGGGCTAGGCAGCACTGTCCCACCACCGCTGTCCCCTGTGGACCCTGCATCCACCACATTAACCCAGTGCGCAGTGATGGACACGTAACGGCCCTGGCCATGCCGACAGGACCATGCATCAGTTGTGAGGTGCACCTTTCCACTCATTGACTGCTTGAGTGCATGGACAATGCGGTCTTTCACATGATGGTGGATGGCTGGGATGGCTTTGCGAGAGAAGAAGTGGCGACTGGGTAGGTCATAGCGTGGTACTGCATAGGCCATGAGTTCGCGGAAAGCTGCGCTTTCCACCAACCGATAGGGCATCATCTCAAACGAGATTAGTTTGGCAATGTGGGCGTTCAAACCCAGTGTACGCGGATGAGAGACTGAGTACTTTCTTGACCTACTCATAGTGTCTGGGAGGGTGAGCTGGATTTGAGAGCTGCATATGGTGGAAGTAGCGGTGGACAGGGCGGACTGAGAGAGGGTTGATGATGGTGATGGAGTTGGTGTTCTTTCTGATAGCCTAGATTCAGTATTTCGTTGATATAACAGTGGGATTCCCTGACTGCTGTGGCCTTGCAACGACACCTCAACATTTGCTGCTTTGCTAACCGGTGGGCTTACAGTGGGGGAAACAATGTAGCATTGCTGTCTACCTTCTTTGTGATCAGTTGCACATGTGGCACTTGAGGTTTGGTGTTGTGTCCACGCTTGCAAGTGCATGCTGGTTAAATGTCTAAGCATGCAACTGGTATTCAAATTTTTCAGATTTTTCCCTCGGCTAAAGGTCTTTGCGCACTTCTTACAGATAACCTTGGCCTGATCATGAGGATTTTGTTCAAAAAAGTGCCACACTGCACTCTTCCTACTTTGGCAGACATTTTGCGGCCTAGCACGCTGTGATCTTTTGACCCTCTGGACAAGCTGTCCAGCAACTCTTTTGATTTTTGGAACCTGTCTTTGTAGTGCTCCGGGCCTGCCAGATAACAGCTGTTGCGATGTTGATGTCTGCTGTGGATGCTTCTCATCTGAGCTATTGGAAGCAGCACCCTTTTCCCCCAATGGATGCAAATCTGGGTCAACAACTGGGTCATCCATCACCTCCTCTTCAATGTCATGTGCACCTTCCTCTGTGTCACTGTGTATGGTGGTATAGTGTGCGGGAAGGGGCACCTGAGTCTCATCAGGGTCAGAATCTGGCTCTGTACACTGTGAGGACAATGTAGTGCTCTGAGTGAATGTACCAGCAGAATCATCTATCAGCGGCTGTGCATCAGTGCACTCCATGTCAGATTCATCTTGGCCTGGGTAATTCACCATTTCACTTGATAATCCAGGCATGGTATGTGAAAACAGCTCCATGGAGTAATCAGTAGTATGGCCTGCGTCATCCTTCAATCTTGGTTGTGGTGAAGGACACAAGGAAAGGTGTGGTTCATGAACATGAGCCTCCAATGACGACTCAGTGCTTTTACTTTTTACAACTTCAGAAGAGGAGGCGATAGAGCTGGAGGCTGAGTCAGCAATGTAAGACAAAACTTTTTCCTGATGCTCTGGCGTTAAAAGCGGTTTGCCAACTCCTAGAAAACTAAGCCTTTGAAGCCTTATGGAGCCAGACGATGACGCAGGCTCAACACCTCCTGCATTCGGTCCTATTTTGCTTTTGCCACTACCATCAGATCCACCACCAACACCATCATTACCAGCTGCCAAACCCCGCCCAATTCCACGGCCTCTTCCACCAGCCTTCCTCATTTTTGGTAGAAATGTAGACAAAATCCTACAAACTATATAGTAATGTAAAACAAGGTACAAGGTGTCTATAGGACAGGGGAGATTTAGATTTTCTGCAGACACTTGTGGACACTGGACACTTGGATTGTGTGAGGCCCACTGAATATCACAGCGCTATGTCACAGGCTCGATGGCACAGGTGTGAAAAAAGTGACTACAGGATAAGGAAGATTTTGAATTTCTGCAGACACTTGTGGACACTGGACACTTTTGGATTGTGTGAGGCCCACTGAATATCAGAGCGCTGTGTCACAGGCTCGATGGCACAGGTGTGAAAAAAGTGACTACAGGATAAGGGAGATTTTGAATTTCTGCAGACACTTGTGGACACTGGACACTTTTGGATTGTGTGAGGCCCACTGAATGTCAGAGCGCTATGTTACAGGCTCGATGGCACAGGTGTGAAAAAAGTGACTACAGGATAAGGGAGATTTTGAATTTCTGCAGACACTTGTGGACACTGGACACTTTTCGATTGTGTGAGGCCCACTGAATATCAGAGCGCTATGTCACAGGCTCGATGGCACAGGTGTGAAAAAAGTGACTACAGGATAAGGGAGATATTGAATTTCTGCAGACACTTGTGGACACTGGACACTTTTGGATTGTGTGAGGCCCAATGAATATCAGAGCACTATGTCACAGGCTCGATGCGGCAGGTGTGAAAAAAGTGACTACAGGATAAGGGAGATTTTGAATTTCTGCAGACACTTGTGGACACTGGACACTTTTGGATTGTGTGAGGCCCAATGAAGATCGGAGCGCTATGTCACAGGCTCGATGCAGCAGGTGTGAAAAAAGTGACTACAGGATAAGGGAGATTTTGAATTTCTGCAGACACTTGTGGACACTGGACACTTTTGGATTGTGTGAGGCCCAATGAAGATCGGAGCGCTATGTCACAGGCTCGATGCAGCAGGTGTGAAAAAAGTGACTACAGGATAAGGGAGATTTTGAATTTCTGCAGACACTTGTGGACACTGGACACTTGGATTGTGTGAGGCCCACTGAATATCAGAGCGCTATGTCACAGGCTCGATGCAGCAGGTGTGAGAAAAGTGACTACAGGATAAGGGAGATTTTGAATTTCTGCAGACACTTGTGGACACTGGACACTTGGATTGTGTGAGGCCCACTGAATATCACAGCGCTATGTCACAGGCTCGATGGCACAGGTGTGAAAAAAGTGACTACAGGATAATGGAGATTTTGAATTTCTGCAGACACTTGTGGACACAGGACACTTGGATTGTGTGAGGCCCACTGAATATCACAGCGCTATGTCACAGGCTCGATGGCACAGGTGTGAAAAAAGTGACTACAGGATAAGGGAGATTTTGAATTTCTGCAGACACTTGTGGACACTGGACACTTGGATTGTGTGAGGCCCACTGAAGATCAGAGCGCTATGTCACAGGCTCGATGCAGCAGTTGTGAAAAAAGTGACTACAGGATAAGGGAGATTTTGAATTTCTGCAGACACTTGTGGACACTGGACACTTTTGGATTGTGTGAGGCCCACTGAATATCAGAGCGCTATGTGACAGGCTCGATGCAGCAGGTGTGAAAAAAGTGACTACAGGATAAGGGAGATTTTGAATTTCTGCAGACACTTGTGGACACTGGACACTTTTGGATTGTGTGAGGCCCAATGAATATCAGAGCGCTATGTCACAGGCTCGATGCCGCAGGTGTGAAAAAAGTGACTACAGGATAAGGGAGATTTTGAATTTCTGCAGACACTTGTGGACACTGGACACTTGGATTGTGTGAGGCCCACTGAATATCAGAGCGCTATGTCACAGGCTCGATGCAGCAGGTGTGAAAAAAGTGACTACAGGATAAGGGAGATTTTGAATTTCTGCAGACACTTGTGGACACTGGACACTTGGATTGTGTGAGGCCCACTGAATATAACAGCGCTATATCACAGGCTCGATGGCACAGGTGTGAAAAAAGTGACTACAGGATAAGGGAGATTTTGAATTTCTGCAGACACTTGTGGACACTGGACACTTGGATTGTGTGAGGCCCACTGAATATCAGAGCGCTATGTCACAGGCTCAATGGCACAGGTGTGAAAAAAGTGACTACAGGATAAGGGAGATTTTGAATTTCTGCAGACACTTGTGGACACTGGACACTTTTGGATTGTGTGAGGCCCACTGAATATCAGAGCGCTATGTCACAGGCTCGATGGCACAGGTGTGAAAAAAGTGACTACAGGATAAGGGAGATTTTGAATTTCTGCAGACACTTATGGACACTGGACACTTTTGGATTGTGTGAGGCCCACTGAATATCAGAGCGCTATGTGACAGGCTCGATGGCACAGGTGTGAAAAAAGTGACTACAGGATAAGGGAGATTTTGAATTTCTGCAGACACTTGTGGACACTGGACACTTTTGGATTGTGTGAGGCCCACTGAATATCAGAGCGCTATGTCACAGGCTCGGTGGCACAGGTGTGAAAAAAGTGAATTGTAGAATTGGGCAGAATAGGAATCTCCCTAGAGTGTAGGTCTGTAAGAACGGAACAAGTCCTCCACTTATTCTTCCACAGTGACACACATATAGCTTCACTGTGGCTGTGATAACAGCCATTACACGGTACTGTGTGAGGATCGTACACCGCTGTATGGTGTGAATAAATGCACGCTCAGTACCTTAGCAGGACAAAAAAAAAATTGGGATTGCTTTTAAAAAAGCAGTTTGCAGAGCAGTGGGGAAACAGCAATGCAGCTGTCAGGAAGCCTTAGAAGGCAGCCTAACAACCAACACCGCTGATCCACCACAATATAGCCTCCCCTTGCACTGCACACACAGTGACTGGTGTGTTGCACAGGCAAAATCGCTAGCAGCAGAAGCAGTTTTTTTGTCTTCTTCCCTGCCTAACGCTCTCCCTACAGAATCAGCAACCTCTCCCTATGCTAAGATCGGCAGAAGTAAGATGGCGGTCGGCGTGCACACCCTTTTATAACCCCTGTGACGCCCACCAAAGCAAGCCAATCACTTGCATGCCCTTCTGAAAGATGGTGGTGACCCCTGCCTATGTCATCACGTTGCCCACAGTGTCCATGGATCCTTATTGGCTGAAAAAGAGCGCTAAACAAACTTTTGAAATGTCACTTTGGCGCGTAAGTCGCCGACCTCGTGGCCGACCTCATCTTAGGGTCGGGTTTCGTTTCATGAAACCCAACTTTGCCAAAAGTCGGCGACTTTTGAAATTGTTCGACCCGTTTCGCTCAACTCTATACTACATGCATGCAACATACTACATACATGCAACATACATACTACATACATGCTACATACATACTACATATATACTACATGCATGCAACATACATACTACATTTATACTACATGCATGCAACATACATATATACTACATGCATGCAACATACATATATACTACATGCATGCAACATACATATATACTACATACATACTACATAAATACTACATACATGCAACATACATACTATATACATGCTACATACATACTACATATATACTACATGCATGCAACATACATACTACATATATACTACATGCATGCAACATACATATATACTACATACATACTACATACATACTACATACATGCAACATGCATACTACATACATGCTACATACATACTACATATATTATACATGCATGCAACATACCTACTACATATAAACTACATGCATGCAAGATACATATATACTACACACATACTACATACATGCAACATACATACTACATACATGCTACATACATACTACATATATACTACATGCATACTACATATATACTACATATATACTACATGCATGCAACATACATATATACTACATGCATGCAACATACATATATACTACATACATACTACATATATACTACATACATGCAACATACATTCTACATACATGCTACATACATACTACATATATACTACATGCATGCAACATACATACTACATATAAACTACATGCATGCAACATACATATATACTACATACATACTACATACATGCAACATACATACTACATACATGCTACATACATACTACATATATACTACATGCATACTACATATATACTACATATATACTACATGCATGCAACATACATATATAGTACATATATACTACATGCAACATACAGACTGCATATATACTACATGCATGCAACATGCATACTATATATATACCACATATATACAACATGCATGCAACATACATATATACTACATGCAACATGCATACATATATACCACATGCATGCAACATGCAAACTACATATATACCACATATATACTACATGCATACTACATATATACTACATGCATGCAACATACATATGTACTACATGCATGCAACATACATATATACTACATACATACTACATATATACTACATACATGCAACATGCATACTACATACATGCTACATACATACTACATATATTATACATGCATGCAACATACATACTACATATAAACTACATGCATGCAACATACATTTATACTACATACATACTACATACATGCAACATACATACTACATACATGCTACATACATACTACATATATACTACATGCATACTACATATATACTACATATATACTACATGCATGCAACATACATATATAGTACATATATACTACATGCAACATACAGACTACATATATACTAGATGCATGCAACATGCATACTACATATATACCACATATATACAACATGCATGCAACATACATATATACTACATGCAACATGCATACTACATATGTACCACATGCATGCAACATGCAAACTACATATATACCACATTTATACTGCATGCATACTACATATATACCACATGCATGCAACATACATACTACAAATAAACTACATGCATGCATTCAACATACATATACTACATGCAACATGCATACTACATATATACTACTTGCATGCAACTTGCATACTACATATATACCACATATATACTACATGCATGCAACATACATATATACTACATGCAACATACATACTACATATATACCACATGCATGAAACATGCATACTACATATATTCCACATATATACTACATGCATACTACATATATACCACATGCAACATACATATATACAACATATATACTACATGCAACATACATACTACATATGTACCGCATATATACTACATGCATACTACATATATACCACATACATGCAACATGCATACTACATATATACCACATGCATGCAACATGCATACTACATATATACTACATGCATGCAACATACATATATACTACATATATACTACATGCAACATACATACTACATATATGCTACATGCATGCAACATGCATATTACATATATACTACATGCATACAACATGCATATTACATATATACTACATGCATGCAACATACATATATGCTACATGCATGCAACATACATACTACATGCACGCAACATACATATATACTACATGCAACATACATACTACATATATACTACATGCATGCAACATGCATACTACATATATACCACATATATACTACATACATACATATATACTACATGCAACATGCATACTACATATATACCACATATATACTACATACATATATACTACATGCAACATGCATACTACATATATACCAGATGCATGCAACATGCATACTACATATATACCACATATATACTACATGCATGCAACATGCATACTACATATATACTACATGCAACATGCATACTACATATATACCAGATGCATGCAACATGCATACTACATATATACCACATATATACTACATGCATGCAACTTACATACTACATATATACCACATGCATGCAACATGCATACTACATATATACCACATATATACTACATACATACAGTGGGGAAAAAAAGTATTTAGTCAGTCAGCAATAGTGCAAGTTCCACCACTGAAAAAGATGAGAGGCGTCTGTAGTTTACATCATAGGTAGACCTCAACTATTGGAGACAAACTGAGAAAAAAAAATCCAGAAAATCACATTGTCTGTTTTTTTTCATTTTATTTGCATATTATGGTGGAAAATAAGTATTTGGTCAGAAACAAGCAATCAAGATTTCTGGCTCTCACAGACCTGTAACTTCTTCTTTAAGAGTCTCCTCTTTCCTCCACTCATTACCTGTAGTAATGGCACCTGTTTAAACTTGTTATCAGTATAAAAAGACACCTGTGCACACCCTCAAACAGTCTGATTTCAAACTCCACTATGGTGAAGACCAAAGAGCTGTCAAAGGACACCCGAAACAAAATTGTAGCCCTGCACCAGGCTGGGAAGACTGAATCTGCAATAGCCAACCAGCTTTGAGTGAAGAAATCAACTGTGGGAGCAATAATTAGAAAATGGAAGACATACAAGACCACTGATAATCTCCCTCGATCTGGTGCTCCACGCAAAATCCCACCCCGTGGGGTCAGAATGATCACAAGAACGGTGAGCAAAAATCCCAGAACCACGCGGGGGGACCTAGTGAATGAACTGCAGAGAGCTGGGACCAATGTAACAAGGCCTACCATAAGTAACACACTACGCCACCATGGACTCAGATCCTGCAGTGCCAGACGTGTCCCACTGCTTAAGCCTGTACATGTCCGGGCCCGTCTGAAGTTTGCTAGAGAGCATTTGGATGATCCAGAGGAGTTTTGAGAATGTCCTATGGTCTGATGAAACCAAACTGGAACTGTTTGGTAGAAACACAACTTGTCGTGTTTGGAGGAAAAAGAATACTGAGTTGCATCCATCAAACACTATACCTACTGTAAAGCATGGTGGTGGAAACATCATGCTTTGGGGCTGTTTCTCTGCAAAGGGGCCAGGACGACTGATCCGGGTACATGAAAGAATGAATGGGGCCATGTATCGTGAGATTTTGAGTGCAAACCTCCTTCCATCAGCAAGGGCATTGAAGATGAAACGTGGCTGGGTCTTTCAACATGACAATGATCCAAAGCACACCGCCAGGGCAACGAAGGAGTGGCTTCGTAAGAAGCATTTCAAGGTCCTGGAGTGGCCTAGCCAGTCTCCAGATCTCAACCCTATAGAAAACCTTTGGAGGAAGTTGAAAGTCCGTGTTGCCAAGCGAAAAGCCAAAAACATCACTGCTCTAGAGGAGATCTGCATGGAGGAATGGGCCAACATACCAACAACAGTGTGTGGCAACCTTGTGAAGACTTACAGAAAACGTTTGACCTCTGTCATTGCCAACAAAGGATATATCACAAAGTATTGAGATGAAATTTTGTTTCTGACCAAATACTTATTTTCCACCATAATATGCAAATAAAATGAAAAAAAAACAGACAATGTGATTTTCTGGATTTTTTTTTCTCAGTTTGTCTCCCATAGTTGAGGTCTACCTATGATGTAAATTACAGACGCCTCTTATCTTTTTAAGTGGTGGAACTTGCACTATTGCTGACTGACTAAATACTTTTTTTCCCCACTGTACATATATACTACATGTAACATGCATACTACATGCATGCAACATGCATACTACATATATACCACATGCATGCAACATGCATACTACATATATACCACATATATACTACATATATACCACATGCATGCAACATACATATATACAACATATATACTACATGCATGCAACATGCATACTACATATATACAACATGCATGCAACATACATACATACATACTACATATATACTACATGTAGCATACATACTACATATATACTACATGCATGCAACATACATACATACTACATACATACTACATATATACTACATGCATACTACATATATACCACATGCATGCAACATACATATATACAACATATATACTACATGCATGCAACATGCATACTACATATATACAACATGCATGCAACATACATACTATATACATGCTACATATATACTACATGTAGCATACATACTACATATATACTACATGCATGCAACATACATACATACTACATGCATACTACATATATACTACATGCATGCTACATATATACCACATGCATGCAACATACATATATACAACATATATACTACATGCATGCAACATGCATACTACATATATACAACATGCATGCAACATACATACATACATACTACATACATACTACATATATACTACATGTAGCATACATACTACATATATACTACATGCATGCAACATACATACATACTACATACATACTACATATATACTACATGCATACTACATATATACCACATGCATGCAACATACATATATACAACATATATACTACATGCATGCAACATACATACTACATATATACTACATGCATGCAACGTACATACTACATACATATTACATATATACTACATGCATACTACTTATATACCACATGCATGCAACATACATATATACAACATGTATACTACATGCATACTACATATATACTACATGCATGCAACATATATACTACATGCATGCAACATGCATACTACATCTATACCACATATATACTACATGCATGCAACATATATATACTACATATATACTACATGCAACATGCATACTACATATATACTACATGCATGCAACATACATACATACTACATGCATACTACATATATTCCACATGCACACAACATACATATATACAACATATATACTACATGCATGCAACATACATATATACTACATATATACTACATGCAACATACATACTACATACATACTACATATATACCACATGCATGCAACATGCATACTACATATATACTACATGCATGAAACATAGATATATACTACATATTTACTACATGCATGCAACATACATATATACTACATGCATGCAACATACATACTACATATATACCACATGCATGCAACATACATATATACTACATACAATACATTCATACAATACATATGTATAGACATACAGTACATATAACATAGCGTACATACTCACTGTCACTTGTCACCTTGTTCCCCGAAGCCATTGTCATCTGAGGAATAAATATTAAAATAATAAACCACCAATATACTTACCCCTAATCCACAGACATGCACGAGAGTCCCACGACGATCTTGCGTGGAGAACAGCAGCATCAGCTGATGCTACCATTCTCTACGGGCCCCAGGAATCCAGTGTCGGGAGGTAGGTATCCTTCCGCACTGTATTCCTCCGCCACTGTAAAAAGAAAAAGTCCCTATTCTCACTTTATGGCATTGCTGTGCGAGAAATTTCCCATGCAGCTTTTGCCATAAAGTGAGACTAGGGACAATTTTTTTTTTAACAGTGGCAGAGGAATACAGTGTGGAAGGATACCTACCTCTGTCATTGGATTCCTGGAGCCTGTAGAGAACGGTAGCATCAGCTGATGCTGCTGTTCTCCACGCAAGATCGTCGTGGGACACTCGTGGACTTCTGCGGATCAGGGGTAAGTATATTGGTGGTTTGTTATTTTAATATTTATTCCTCAGATGACAATAGCTTCTGGGATCAAAGTGACAAGTGATGGTGAGTATGTACTCTATGTTATATGTACTGTATGTTAATATGTATGTATTGTATGAATGTATTGTATGTAGTATATATGTATGTTGCATGCATGTAGTTTATATGTAGTATATATGTAGTATGTATGTTGCATGTAGGATATATGTGGTATATATGTAGTATGCATGTTGCATGCATGTAGTATATATGTTGTATGTATGTATGTTGCATGCATGTATTATATTTGTTATATATATGTATGTTGCATGCATGTAGCATATATGTTGTTTGTATGTTGCATGTAGTATATATGTGGTAAATATGTAGTATGCATGTTGCATGCATGTAGTATATATGTATGTTGCATGCATGTAGTATATATGTTGTATATATGTATGTTGCATGCATGTGGTATATATGTAGTATATTTGTAGTATGTATGTTGCATGCATGCAGTATGCATGTAGCATGCATGTAGTATATATGTAGTATGTATGCTGCATGTGGTATATGTAGTATATATGTATGTTGCATGCATGTAGTATATATGTAGTATGCATGTTGCATGCATGTAGTATATATGTTGCATATATGTATGTTGCATGCATGTGGTATATATGTAGTATGCATGTAGTATATACAGTGGGGAAAAAAAGTATTTAGTCAGTCAGCACCCGGATCAGTCGTCCTGGCCCCTTTGCAGAGAAACAGCCCCAAAGCATGATGTTTCCACCAACATGCTTTACAGTAGGTATGGTGTTTGATGGATGCAACTCAGTATTCTTTTTCCTCCAAACACGACAAGTTGTGTTTCAACCAAACAGTTCCAGTTTGGTTTCATCAGACCATAGGACATTCTCCCAAAACTGCTCTGGATCATCCAAATGCTCTCTAGCAAACTTCAGACGGGCCCGGACATGTACAGGCTTAAGCAGTGGGACATGTCTGGCACTGCAGGATCTGAGTCCATGGTGGCATAGTGTGTTACTTATGGTAGGCCTTGTTACATTGGTCCCAGCTCTCTGCAGTTCATTCACTAGGTCCCCCCGCGTGGTTCTGGGATTTTTGCTCACCGTTCTTGTGATCATTCTGACCCCACGGGGTGGGATTTTGCGTGGAGCACCAGATCGAGGGAGATTATCAGTGGTCTTGTATGTCTTCCATTTTCTAATTATTGCTCCCACAGTTGATTTCTTCACTCCAAGCTGGTTGGCTATTGCAGATTCAGTCTTCCCAGCCTGGTGCAGGGCTACAATTTTGTTTCTGGTGTCCTTTGACAGCTCTTTGGTCTTCACCATAGTGGAGTTTGGAGTCAGACTGTTTGAGGGTGTGCACAGGTGTCTTTTTATACTGATAACAAGTTTAAACAGGTGCCATTACTACAGGTAATGAGTGGTGGAAAGAGGAGACTCTTAAAGAAGAAGTTACAGGTCTGTGAGAGCCAGAAATCTTGATTGCTTGTTTCTGACCAAATACTTATTTTCCACCATAATATGCAAATAAAATGAAAAAAAAACAGACAATGTGATTTTCTGGATTTTTTTTTTTCTCAGTTTGTCTCCCGTAGTTGAGGTCTACCTATGATGTAAATTACAGACGCCTCTCATCTTTTTAAGTGGTGGAACTTGCACTATTGCTGACTGACTAAATACTTTTTTTCCCCACTGTATGTGGTATATATGTAGTATGTATGTAGTATGCATGTTGCTTGCATGTAGTATGTATGTAGTATATATGTAGTATGCATGTTGCATGTGGTATATATGTAGTATATACGTATGTTGCATGCATGTAGTATATATGTGGTATATATGTAGTATGCATGTTGCATGCATGTAGTATATATGTTATATATATGTATGTTGCATGCATGTGGTATACTGTATATGTAGTATGCATGTAGTATATATGTAGTATGTATGTAGTATGTATGTATGTTGCATGCATGTAGTATATATGTAGTATGCATGTTGCATGTAGTATATATGTAGTATATATGTATGTTGCATGCATGTAGTATATATGTGGTATATATGTAGTATGCATGTTGCATGCATGTAGTATATATGTTGTATATATGTATGTTGCATGCATGTGGTATATATGTAGTATGCATGTAGTATATATGTAGTATGTTTCATGCATGTAGTATATATGTAGTATGCATGTTGCATGCATGTAGTATATATGTAGTATGTATGTATGTAGCATGCATGTGGTATATATGTAGCATGCATGTGATATATATGTAGAATGTATGCATGTTGCATGCATGTAATATGCATGTTGCATGTAGTATATATGTATGTTGCATGCATATAATATATATGTGTTATGCATGTAGTATATATGTATGTTGCATGCATGTAGTATGTATGTAGTATGTATGTATGTTGCATGCATGTAGTATATATGTAGTATGTATGTAGTATGTATGTGGTATATATGTATTATGTATGCATGTTGCATGCATGTAGTATGCATGTTGCATGTAGTATATATGTAGTATATATGTATGTTGCATGCATGTAGTATATGTAGTATGTATGTTGCATTCATGTAGTATGTATGTTGCATGCATGTAGTATATATGTAGTATGTATGTAGTATGTATGTTGCATGCATGTGGTATATATGTAGTATGTATGCATGTTGCATGCATGTAGTATATATGTAGTATGCATGTTGAATGTAGTATATAATTAGTATGTATGTTGCATGCATGTAGTTTATATGTGGTATGCATGTAGTATATATGTATGTTGCATGCAAGTAGTATATATGTAGTATGCATTTTGCATGTAGTATATATGTAGTATGTATGTTGCATGCATGTAGTATATATGTAGTATACATGTAGTATGCATGTTGCATGCAGTATATATGTAGTATGTATGTTGCATGCATGTAGTATATATGTGTTATGTATGTAGTATGTATGTAGCATGCATGCAGTATATATGTAGTATGTATGTTGCATGCATGTAGTATATATGTAGTATGTATGTTGCATGCATGTAGTATATATGTATTATGTATGTTGCATGCATGTAGTATGTATGTAGTATGTATGTTGCATGCATGTAGTATGTATGTAGTATGTATGTTGCATGCATGTAGTATGTATGTAGTATGTCTTTTTTTTTTTTTTTTTACATTCAACACATTAGCCGGATGACGGGACTACTACTGTCCCATCAATGGCTAATGTGTCAATTACCGTCATGGTAGCAGGCATTGCCCGATGGGACATGTAGTCCCATCGGACGATCCTGCACAGACCCCCGCAGCCTGCACAGACCCCTGGACAGTCGGTACAGACCACCAGCAGGCCGGCACAGCCCCCCGGCAGGCCGGTACAGACCCCCGGCAGGCCGCACAGACCCCCGGGCAGTCGGCACAAACCCCCGGCAGGCCGGCACAGACCCCCCGGAAGGTCCGTACACACCCCCGAGAGGCTGTACAAGGACAGAAAAGGGTTTTTCTTATTCCGATACCGGAAGTCCCATAGACTTGAATGGGACTTCCGGTATCGGAATCGGCGATACCCAGTACTTTTTTCGTATCGGGCCGATACCATCCGATCCGATATTTTAGGGTATCGGAAGGTATCGCTCAACACTAGTCACGGACACTTGTCACAAAAGAGGCCAGTTCATCAGTAGGGCCCACTCATAAAGCGTCTGTCTAGCTCTTTAGAATGCCCAAAAATGACCATTAATAATTTGCATCCAAGAGTCACAATAATAATCTTTATTTTTCTATAGCGCTAACGTATTCCACAGCGCTTTACAGTTTGCACACATTATCATCACTGTCCACAATAGGGCTCACAATCTAAATTCCCTAACTGTATGTCTTTTTGGAATGTGGGAGGAAACCGGAGTACCCGGAGGAAACCCACGCAAACACGGGGAGAACATACAAACTCCTTGCAGATGTTGTCATGGGTGGGATTCAAACCCAGTACTCCAGTGCTGCAGTGCTATCCACTGAGCCACCGTGCTGCCCTGGAAGGAAGGGCAGAGGAAGATATCATGGAGCTTTTCTGTGTATGCGGTGCCTTGAAGCGTACCTGCTTGTGTTCCGGAGTTGTAGAGGTTGTGTTTGTAAGAAAGGAAGATGCAGTTGGTGCCTACAAAAAATACAACAACAGATACCTAAAAGGACAACCAATGAAATCCAATCTTCCTTTGAATGGAAGTGTGACAACATCAGACCTGCCCATACTTCTAAGTATAAGTGACACCCCATCAAAGTTGGAAGGTTAATGTCAAAGAAACACAAACTCCTCCTCTGCTAGTGTTGCTTAAAATACTCCAGCTGAAGTTGATCCTGATACTATCTTAAAAGCACTCTTTAAATCCTCAGGGTCATCAGCAGTCATCCAACCACCTGCATTTAAGATTAAGCTCTGATGGCACCAACACAACTTGGAGACTGTAATAAGAGAGATTCACAAATCACATATGGGCACAGAGACTACAAAAAAAATTTTTTTTTTTCTTTTTGGTTTTTGTTTAACGCTGGTGATGATCACCAGCAGGTGGTTGACGTTTGAAGGACTGTGCCCTCAGCCATTGGAAAATTTATCCTGTTCCCAGCATTGTAGTACAGTTCACCTTTGTTGTGGGGCATTTGCATTATTGCATCAAGAATTTCTGTTTTTACCTTCCTCTAGTATCGTGATACAGCACGATTATGATTCCACTGTGCTGTCAATGGAGGCTAAATAAATGTTGAATATCTTATTTACATTTCTTCAATAATCTGTTTCAACTGAAAAGATAATCTTTGTTGTTTTGTAGTTTTAATATCTGGATTCCTGCAAATGGATCTCAAGACCTTCATATTCCTTTAAATAGGGGGAATTAGTAAGTGTCCACCGAATGTGTTTTAGACAAATACATTTTTTAGGCCTAATTAATGTTTCACACTGTACAAAAGTAATCCAGAACTGTTCAATCATAAGCAATACTTATTGCCCTGCAGCTGAAGAATTTTGGATATCTGTGATATGAAGAAAAACAAATGCTGAAGGGAAAGAGATCGAGGTAATAGTGATCAAAATACTGATATGTGTACAGAGGAATGCTGGGAGGACACAGAATGTAGTTTTCTTTTAACTTTACCTGCATGTAAAATTTGTAATGCCATGCTGGTAATTAAAAAAAGGTACTCTAGTGTTGGCAGGGTGCAGTGCCATACCACGACTGTCTATTTACCCTTTCTGTCCAGCGCTATGATTTTTTTTAAATTGATATTTATTTGAACTCCTCATTGGGAGGGGAGAGACACCATAAATGATAGGTGAACTCTGAAGAGAGCACAAACACTCCTTTGCAAACAATAACGTGGCTGTAGCATCATGTAATACATTGGTGTTCCAATGGTGGTGACTGGAGAGACGTGAAGGATGTCCTCCTATGAATGTTTTCCCAATTTAGGAGCGGGTCTCCTATACTTGGAATGCCCATGCAATAAGTGTATGGGCTGACAAACATTTCCCCATGGGAGGTACATTTTTTAAAAAAAATTGCTTACGGGCATCATAAACACCCTTGCAAAAAATAGACTGACTGTAGCATGACGGAATACGTTCAACCTAGTGTTCTAGTGGTGGTGTCTGAAGAGACGTGGAGTATGTCCTCCTATGAATATTTTCCCAATTTAAAGTAGTGAGTCTCCTATACTTGGAATGCCCACACACTAAGTGCATGGCCTGACAAACGTTTACCCATGGGGGGTACATTTTTTTAAAAAAAATTGTTTATGGCCATCATAAACACCCTTGCAAAAAGTAGAGTGGTTGTAGCATCACAGAATACATTCACCATCGTGTTCTAGTGGTGGTGTCTGAAGAGACGTGGAGTATGTCCTCCTATGAATGTTTTCCCAATTTAAAGAAGTGAGTCTCCTATACTTGGAATGCCCACACACTAAGTGCATGGGCTGACAAACGTTTACCCATGGGGGGTACATTTTAAAAAAAAAATTGTTTATGGCCATCATAAACACCCTTGCAAAAAGTAGAGTGGTTGTAGCATCACAGAATACATTCACCCTCATGCTCTAGTGGTGGTGTCTGAAGAGATGTGGAGGATGTCCTCCTATGAATTTTTTTCCCAATTTAATGGAGCGGGTATCCTATACTTGGAATACCAACACACTAAGTGCATGGACTGACAAAAATTTCCCCATGAGGGGTACATGTTTTTAAAAAAAAAAAAAAAAAAAAAACATTACGGGCATCATAGACACCCTTGCCAAAAAATAGGCTGGCTGTAGCATCAAAGAAAACATTCACCCTGGGGTTCTAGTGGTGGTGGATGATGAGGATGAGGAGAAGGAGGAGGGTGACACCAAATAGCCAAAATCAGGAAGCATATACCCATGTGTGGGTGTGAAGAGGTGCATGGGAATACGCCTCCCAAACATACACTGTATTGGAGGTTAAGTTTGGCTGTTATCATTTGGTGGTGTAGAGAAGTATGGCCCAATCCAGCCCTTGTTCATTTTTATAAGAGTCAGCCTGTCTGCATTTTCAGTTGACAGGCGAATGCGCTAATCTGTTATAATTCCACCAGGGGCACTAAAAATCTTCTCTGACAAAATGCTAGCGGTAGGGCAGGCCTTGACCTCTAAGGTGTAGAGAGCCAGTTCATGCCACTTGTCCAGCTTGGATACCCAATAATTAAAAGGCACAGAGGAATCACAGAGGACATTGGTACGGTCAGCAAGGTACTCCCTCAGCATCTTCGCAAACATTCCATTCCTTGTGACATTACCCAACACCTCTGGGCCAAGGTTATGGGAGGGTCTGAGAAAACTCTCCTAGAACTTTGCCAGTGTTCCCCTGCCTCTGCTGGATTGGAGTGGTGTCTCTCTTGCCTGTACTCCTAGGTTGTCCAACGAATTGTGATGTCTGTCGCCATCATTTTCAGATGGGAATTTTTTTAAATAATTCCGCAACAATGGCCCCCTGGTACTGCACCATTTTTTTACACCTGTTTGCCTCTGGAAGAAGAGATTGAAAGTTCTCCTTGTAGCGTGGATCTAAAAGTGTCACCAACCAGTAATGATTGTCACCGTAAATTTTCATAATGCGAGGGTCACGGGAAAGGCAGCGCAACATATAGTCAGCCATGCGTGCCAGTCTGGTAACAGGCAAGCCTTCCATGTCCTCACCAACAGGACACTGTAGTGCCATAGCATGCAAAAATGAAATATGAAAAATGAATTGCATTACTGCATAAGAAATATGAAAAATTGAGAAAGCTTAGCGCATAAAATTGCCAATTTTTGTGTACCTGGAAGCCATGGTAAGGCGTTTCTCATATTTCAGGACCCTAACCTAATGCCAATCCTCACTTAGACTAAAGTCTTCATCTGTACGGGAACCTATGTAAATCCTCTTCTTAGACTAAAATCTACTCTATATCTTTGTGGAGGGGCGGTGGCCCTGCTGTGATTAAAAACGCCTGCAGCTAAGAGGTGGAGTGCTCTGTCAGAAGTTAATGAATACAAATGTCAAAAATCTGACCATCACATCCAAGCGTAAACTAAGTGTGAACAGATGCTTAACCTAGAGTCACCAACTCATATACATTAAAAAAAAAAGGAAGCACACTGTAGCGCCATAGCATGCAAACATGAAATATGAAAAATGAATTGCATTACTGCATATGACACTGAAACAATGTAAAGTAGTCAGTGTACAACTTATATAACAGTGAATATTTAGTGTGCTCTCTAAATAACACCACACAGAGCCATTAATGTCTAAACCGCTGGCAATAAAACTGAGTACACCCCTAAGTAAAAATGGTCAAATTGTGCACATTTTATCTTTTTCTCTACCCATTGTCATGTCCGCCCCAGATGAAGGCAAGTGCCGAAACACATGTAAGGAACCTGGCATCACGTTTACATTTCAGGTAAAAATGTTATCCTGACTTTACTTCATGCCCATTGCACATGTAATTTACTTTTTCTAATAACTGTGCTCATGCCTGATCGGCTACCTGTCTTATGCACTCCAGCACCTTACTATTTACTTACCATATATACTCGTGTATAAGCCTAATTTTTCACAGCTTATACATGAGTCATTGTCCAGAAAGCTGGGGGGGGAGGGGGAGCGGCAGAGCAGCTGCAGCCTCCGGCTTACAGAAAACATCATACTCACCCTCCCTATACCGCGCACAGCACCTTTTATTAAAGACACGCCCCCTGCTGTTGATTGCAAAGGTCGGTCTGGGTCGGAAAGCTTTTCCCCGGGCAGCAATGGTGACAGCCCCGACAGTTCCAGAACCGGAAGAGAGGTACCCCCAGTCCAATCCATTTTCTTACACCAGGACAGCTTCGGGGGGAGCCACGCATACCAGGACAATGGCGGGGGGAGCGACACATACTAGGACAGCAATGGGGGAGCCATACATGCAAGGACAGGGATGAGGGGACAATGTACACCCGGCTTATACTCGAGTCAATAAGCTTACCCAGTTTTCCATGGCAAAATTAGGTGCCTCGGCTTATGCTCGGATTGGCTTAAACTCGAGTATATATGGTGTATTATACTAACACACTGATGTGTAGTTACTCTTCTATCACTATATAAAACTGGTATATGCATCTGTGAATGTCTTTTACGTGTCCTCTTTACTATATACTGTATCTAAGGTGCTGCTATGATATTTACACTGTACTATGAGTAAGCTTATTGTAGATTTAACTTTTAGGGGCAATTTGTAATATAACAATCCTCTAAGAGATTATACTTCTGGGAGTGTTTTATACTCTCTTTTTTTGTAATGTACGCCATCACTTGGTTCAGCTGTTTCATTTCTTTTTATATATTATCCCTAATAAAATGTTGCATTTTATATTATTATGTTTCTTCTTATATGGTCTTTTATGGAGCACTATGAGGAGCCATTGTACTGTATGGAGGACTTTATGTGCCCGTTATACTGTCTGGAGGGATGTGTGGGGATTACAGTTGGAGAATCATACTGTAATGGGGTCACCATTCTTTGTTGGGGGACCTGGGGGGGTAGAGTAGGATCATCATACTGTGCGTGTGGAGGAGTTAATTGTGGGGGTATCATACTGTGTTTGGGAGTACTTTTGTTTGCATCATACTTTAAAATTATTATCTGTATTATTCAAGGTTTTTATCCTTTGTTATTACATATGTAAATTAGGCCATTGGGCCATATGTTTTTTTCTGATGTTACATAGCACATTATATTATTCCACTACAATTCCAAAATTGAATCATTTTATTTCATAAAGAAAAACTTCCTCAATTGTAGACTTTTTTAAACAAATATCAAGGTTATCCTTCAACTTTCTGCAAACTTTTAACTTTGGCCCTCTGTGTATTTGAGTTTGATATCCCTGCCTTAAAGGTTTTTTTCTCATCATGATAAAGCGTTACAATTACAAAGAGGTTGCAAAAACAAACAACTTTTCAATTTTTCTTTTGAATAAAAATCCTCTCCATTCTCAAGAACAGACCTTCACACAATTGATGGCTAGTATCTTAGGTTTGGAGTGCAGCGCTTACAAGCTCTTTGATATTGACTGTATAGTGCGCTAATTTTTGAGTTGTCTTTCTAATCTAAAACCTCAGTATTCAGGGCACTTTGCGAAAAATAAGTGGGTTTTGGATTGCAGTATGGGCACTCGGTCTCTAA
Organism: Dendrobates tinctorius; assembly: GCF_039654945.1. NCBI lineage: Eukaryota > Metazoa > Chordata > Amphibia > Anura > Dendrobatidae > Dendrobates > Dendrobates tinctorius. The sequence continues at coordinate 3,740,454 of NW_027361912.1, forward strand.
AAGGTTTGCCATCACTGGCCTAGGCTATAATAGATTGCCAACACCCCTAAACTGAGCTGCAGCACCTTGACCAAGACGATACAGAGCTCTAACAAGACAGCTTCCACTCATAGCAGGCCACAGCATGGTCTACCAAAGAAATTGAGTGCACATCATCTTCTAAAGATAATGCGCAAGAAAGCCAGCAGTTTGTTGAAATCAAGCATGCTAAACACGTGAATTACTGGTTGATGAGACATGTTTAGCTCAGCTAGTGTCAAGTGTGTATGGTAGTGACCATGTGAGCAGTACAAAGATAAGTGTGTCTCTTGCCTAGTGTCAGGCATGGTGGTGAGTGTCATTGTGTGGGTTGTATGAGTGCTACTAACTGTGGGGAGCTACAGTTTGAGGGAACCATGAATGCCAACATGCACTGTGACATACTGAAGCAGAGCCTGATCCCCTCACTTCGGAAACTAGGCAGCGGGGCAGTATTCCAACATGATAACGACCCCAAACACAGCTCCAAGATGACCACTGCCTTGCTAAAGAAACAGAGGGAATATTTGCTGAACTGGCCAAACATGTTCTCCAGACTTAAACCCTATTTAGCATCTTTGGGACATTTTCAAATGGCAGGTGGAGGAGCATAAGGTCTCTAACATCCACCATCTCCGTGATGTCATCATGGAGGAGTGGAAAAGGATTCCAGTGGCAACCTGTGAAGCTCTAGTGAACTCCATGCCCAAGAGAGTTAAGGCCGTGTTTGAAAATAGTGGTGACCACACAAAATATTGACACTTTGGGCACAATTTGACTATTTTCATTTACGAGTTTGCTCGCTTTTGTTAGCAGTGGTTTAGACATTAATGACTGTGTGAGTTATTTAGAGGGCAAACCAAGTATACACTGTTATACAAGCTGTACCATGACTACTTTACACTGTCTCAAAGTGTCATATCTCTGTGTTGTCCCATGAAAAGATATAAAATATAATTTCCAAAAATGTGAGGGGTGTACTTACTTTTGTGATGTACTGTACCTGTGAGCATCATATTGATAGATAGCCTCTAACAGGCTTCTATACTTGGCAAATCCTGAAGTCTCAGGCTGCCATTGCAAATAGAGATAACAACTGATTCAATTTGAATTGGATTTGAGTGAAATGTTATGAAATTTGTAGGTCATATTTACAGAAATGTGAGGGGTTTCCACACTTTAGTGATATACTGGAGATGAAATGCACTGCACGACGAGTGGTGCACTGTTTTATTCAAGCAATATAAAGATCCCATTGTTCAAGTCCCCTTTGGGACTGATAAATATTTGTAGAGTTAAAAAGGCTGATAAAAATTAATAAAAAATACACTCCAAAATTACCTTTAGAAACAATAAATAATAAAGAAAAAAATAATACCCCCCTACAAAAGTACACAATCATAATTGGCAGCACTTTGTTCATAACAGTGTGCGCTATAACTATTTTAGCATTTAATTGTTTATCTTGCAAAGTAACACAGAAAAAAAAATGACAAGCAAAACCATAATTGTGTTTGTTTTATTCATTTTCTTTAAAATAAAAGTGACCAAAACATTTAATGTACCCCAAAGTAGTACCAATAAAAACTACAGCTTATTCTGGAAAGAAAAATTGCTGAGAATTTCACCAAAGTAACGTACAAGTATGGTAAAATCATTCATCAATGCATCCCAATTTGCTTTGATTTAACATAATGCAAACTGAAGGAAACGTTTTCCTGTGTTCCACTATCAGGAGGACTTTATTTCATGCAAAATGTTGATAGTGATAGAAAATCTTAAAAAATGTCCCCATTTGTTGCACAGCCAAGATAAAGGAGAAAAATGCAGCTACTTCTAAAGGTCTAATCTGTAAAAGGAGGACATGATGTCTTCTAAACAGTTAATACTATAAGATCAGTTAGCTGCATGTAAAAAGATCATCTAGGGACCAGGAGGACAAATCACAAAGGCAGACGGAGCATGAACTATGTGTTAGGGACGGCGGAACGCACTAAATAATAAATAATAATAAGTGCGCTCGCCACCCGGGGTCCACCGTGCAGAAGGTGTTACACTGCTGCTATGTAATGGCAGACACACTATATGGCGGTATAACGCACGTGGGTTGAACGTCACCCAGAGTGCGCTGAGCGATCTCTGTTCCTTCACAGAGACGCCGAAGTGTTAAACACAAAGGCGGAGCCTGTTGACGTCACAGGACTCAGGGCAAGGCACGCACGGTATATGGTCACAGGACTTGGCCCAAGCCACAGAGTCCACGTCTGTCTAGACCTACCATGCATGCGGTGTCGCAACTGCGGACACCCTGAAGAGCTGCTGACTGCAGCGCGGCGACAGACACTGCCGTTATACGACAATGCCCGGTAGCAGGCACACTGTCGGACGCTAGCACTGTGGAGGATGTCCACTGTGGCCTCTAGCTTGCCACTGACTGGCGCTGACTCTATCACTAGATCCATATACACTCGTAATATCAGAGGGAGGGGAATCCTAATGAGTCATTTGCATGTCCATACATCCATCATCTTTCACACAGTTAGCAACTAGAGTCTATACTAGCGCATGGCTGAGCGGCCATGCGAACCTTTTAAAGCTGGGACCTTCTGGAAGCTTCCAGATCCCTGAGATGATCAATCAGATCTGGAGGATCTGTGCATGTGACTCCCGATCTCCAATGGGAGATCGTCTCGTGAGCATGCTCAGTGGAGTGACGGAAGGACTTAGCCTCTGGAGTGACTTGCTGCTGAACAGCCTGTGCTGCTATTGCTGGCCCAGAGGTGGCAGCAACAGCCAGACCCACAGCGCTGGTCTGAGCAGAGCGTCGGGAGCGACAGGGTTGCTGATCAAGCTCCTCTGCGGTCGATGGAAAATGGGAGACTGCTGAATGTGAGGCTCTAGATCCCTGCTGTGCAGTTGCAGGAACCCGACGCCTGACACTATGATACTGGCATATCGAATATCATAAAAGGATTTCAGTAGTTACTCTGCCATATGGTGTGTTCATTTGAATCTGTTGATGATTTTTTTGTTTTATAAAACAATAAAAATTTTGAACAAAAAAAAGATCATCTACTATGGGAAGAAAACAGTTTCTCCATACACATAGAATACACAACAGACCATTTAGCAGAAGCTTTGACAGATCTGTAGCTGGTTCTTCTATCCTCCCTCTCCTTCTTCTCCATAATACACAGGAGTCCATCTTACTTCACTTACTACATCCTTAAAAAAGTAAGACTGCAGCACAGATCTCTCCTATGTTTACACGCAATCTCCTCCAGTAGAGTTGTATCTCATAAAAATAGTGTCTCATAAAGCATAAAGATATATTCATAAGGGTGACAGGACAATTGTGTACAAGATAATTGTGTACGGACTATTGTGTACAGACAATTGTGTACAGGCCAATTGTGTACAATGACAATTGTGTACAAGGCAATTGTGTACAAGGCGATTGCCCTGTACACAATTGTCCTTGTACACAATTGTCCTTGGACACAATTGGCCTGTACACAATTTTCTGTACACAATTGTCCGTACACAATTATCTTGTACACAATTGTCATGGAACCAGAAATAGCATATTAAAATTGATAATAGCTGAATAAGAAGAATATGAAGAATGGAAAAAAAAATTAATGGCAAGAAGATGAAGAAGAAGAAGATGAATAAGGTGAAGAAAAAGTTGATGAAAAAAATGCTACTGCTGCGGATCATGAAGGAGAAAGTGTGGGAGAAGTGCAAAAGAACGTGAAGAGCATGGAAGTTGTGAAACATACATATCTGACAAAATATAAAAAAGGTTAACATAGTCAATATCTTTTTAACTCCGAACGTACTGAAAAAAAAATTGGAATTAATGCTATGCCATGTGATTTGAATAAACCACTATGCTTTTAATGTCTCCTCCACCTCCCACAATACATTCTACATGATTCTTATTTGTTTTCAATTATGTAGAATTAGCCAACAAGGAAATAAAGGGCTTTTTTTAATTCCGATACCGGAAGTCCCATTGACTTGAATGGGACTTCCGGTATTGGAATCGGCGATACCCGATATTTTGTTCGTATCGGGCGATACCATCCGATACGATATTTTTGGGTATCGAACGGTATCGCTCAACACTAGCCATAAGTAATGCTAATGCAAATTTGTGTCGAATTTTGGGGAATTTTCTTAGCCTAAAAAATATGAAGATAAAAATTAGATTCTCTTCACTCGACTTGCTTAAAAGGTCCAACACTTTTTTTACACTTTAAAGATGACTATATCAATCACAGGGGTCTTACATGATATCAGATGCACAGTACTGTATATTTTTAGCATTTGTTAATATTTTTGACAGAAGTGATTAACCAGACACATTTCCATCACAGTATTTTTAACTCTTTCCCAAATCTGGTGATTTTTTTCCTTTTTGTGCTCTTTTTTTAACACCATCTATTTTGCCAGCAGTGAAACACAGGAATAAGCAGTGTAGTGAAATAGCAATAAAAGATAATTGCAATAGCTACTACGGTATACATTATACGTTAAAAATTATCTGGCAAATAGACTTTTCCAGGTCAGTATGATTACGTTGATACCAAACTTGTATTGTTTTGCCTTTTTGTTATTAAGAGGTCATAAAAAAATATTGAAATTTGCAGAAAAAGGATTTTACCTCTCTCGACATTTTCTGAGTTCCATAAAGATTTCATTTTACAGTTGAAAAAACTTTGGTGTGGATTTTTTTCAGCTGGAGAGTGAAGACCTGACATTTTTATTGATATTATTTTGGGATACATTCAGCATTTTGATATGTTCTTATTGCATTTTTTGTGCCGTTGAGGTGCCCAAAAAGAACCAGCTTTTGGTTTGTTGTCTTTGTGGTGTTTAACCCCTTTACACCCAAGGGTGGTTTGCATGTTAATGACCGGGACAATTTTTACAATTCTCACCCCTGTCCGTTTATGAGTTAATAACTCTGGAATGCCTCAACGAATCGCACTGATTCTGAGACTGTTTTCTCATGACATATTGTACTTCTTGAGTGTGGTAAAATTTATTTGATATGACGTGTTTATTTGTGGAAAAAAATGGAAATTTGGGGAAATTTTTTTAAATTTCGCAATTTTTACGACTGTGAATTTTTATGCTCTTAAATCACAGAGAATTGTCACACAAAATACGTAACATTTCCCACATGTCTACTTTACATCAGCATAATTTTGGAACCAATATTTTTTTTGTAAGGAAGTTATAAGGGTTAAAAGTTAAAAAGCGATTTCTCATTTTGACAACACCATTTTTTGGGGGGGACAACATCACATTTGAAGTCACTTTGAGGGGTCTATATGATAGAAAATACCCAAGCGTGACACCATTCTAAAAACTGCACCCCTCAAGATGCTCAAACCCAAGTTTAGTAACCCTTCAGGTGCTTCACAGGAATTTTTGGAATGTTTTAAAAAAATATGAACATTTAACTTTTTTTCACAAAAAATTTACTTCAGATCCAATTCTTTATTTATTTTAACAAGGGTAACAGGAGAAATTGGACTCTAAAAGTTGTTGTCCAATTTGTCCTGAGTATGCTGATACCCTATATGAGCAGGTAAACCACTGTTTGAGCACAAGGTAGAGCTCAGAAGGGAAGGAGCACTGTTTGACTTTTCAAAGCAAAAATGGCTGGAACTGAGATCGGACGCCATTCCGCGTTTGGAGAGCCCCTGATGTGCCTAAACAGTAGAAACTCCCCACAAGTGGCCCCATTTTGGAAACTAGACCCCCCAGTGAACTTATCTAGTTGTGTGGTGAGCACTTTGAATCCCCAAGTGCTTCACAGAACTTTATACCATAGAGCCTTAAAAAGAAAAAATCATATTTTTCCACAAAAATGATTTTTCACCCCCAATTTTGTATTTTACTAAGGGTAGCATGAAAAATTGGACCCCAAAAGTTACTGTGAAATTCGTCCTGAGTATGCTGATACCCAAGATGTGGTGGTAAACCACTGTTGTGCGCATGGCAATGTCGGAAGGGAAGGAGCGCCGTTTGACTTTTTGAACATTAAATTAGCTATAATGGAGATCAGACGCCATGTCGCGTTTGGAGAGCCCCTGATGTGCTTAAACAGTGGTAACCCCCCCACAAATGACACCATTTTGGAAACTAGACATCCCAAGGAACTTATTTAGATATGCGGTGAGCATTTTGAACCCCCAAGTGCTTCACAGAAGTTTATAACGTAGAGCCGTGAAAATAAAAAATCATATTTTTTTTCCACAAAAATGATATTTTCACCCCCCAATTTTTATTTTCTCAAGGGTAACAGGAGAAATTTTACCCCAAAATTTGTTGTGAAATTTCTCGAGTACGCCGATACCCCATATGTAGGGAAATACTACTTCTGAGGCACGGTGCAAAGTTCAGAAGGGAAGAGTTGCCATATTGGAGTTCAGATTTTTGGAATGGTTTGCGGTGCCAAGTCACATTGGCAGAGCCCATGAGGTGCCAGAAGAACAGAAACGCCCTATATGTGAACTAATTTTACAAACTACACTCTAAAATGAATTTATCTAGGGGTGCAGTGATCATATTAACAACACTTGTGCCTCATAGAATTTTATACCAGTGAGCGGTGAAAAAAGAATAAATTACATTTTTACCACTAAAATGTTGTTTTAGCCCCAAGTTTTTAATTTTTCTTATGGCTAATGGGAAATTTTTTTCACAACAAACTGAGGTCCATTTTTTCCTGAATGTGCCAAATACCCTACATGTAATCAGGAAATATTTTTCAGGCTCAGTGCAAAGGCTCAGAAAGCAAGGAGGGCCAGATTTCACCGTTATGGTTTGCAGGTGCCATGACCCACTGGGAGAACCCAAAAGGTGCCACAACCGCAGAACCCCCCATAAGTGACCCCATTTTATGAACTACACCTCTCAATTAATTCATAGGGGTGCAGTGATCATATTGACACCATGGGTGTGTCAGAGAAGTTTATACCTTTGGGCAGTGAAGACAAAATAACTACATTTTTACCACCAAAGATTTTACATTTTCACGCATGAAGTGGGTAAAAATGGCAACAAAATTTGTCCCACAATTTCTACTGAACATGGCAATACCCCATATGTGTGGAGCGTTATTTACCTATTCAAGTGAATGGGTCTGTGCACGTCAGTGTGTTTCCATGGACCGTGTGTCCATGGGCAAAACACGCTGACATACCCATTTTTTAATGTCAGCACAGGCCACAAAATGTACTGCACGTGTGCACACGCATAACACACATGGAGGTCATCCATGTGACATGCATGGGCGCCGGGGGAGAAGCGAACGATAAGTGCTGTTCCCCAGCCCCGGGTGCTGAACACGGCTCTCATCATTCTCCCCTACTCTGCCAGCGATCGGCGCGAGCAGGGGAGAATGATGAGAGTTACATTTATTTAATAAAAGAGACGGCAAGCAGCGGCTGATGGGACAATTACTAGCTATCAGCCTACCTCTGATGCTGTTAATAACAGTGGCAGCAGGAGAAGCTGATGGGAGTATTGATCAGCCACTGCCTGTGCTATAAATAAATAAATGGTATGGGTTCCCCTGTATTTTCTATAACCAGCTAAGCAAAACTCACAGCTGGTGGCTTCAATCCTCAGCTCTCATCTTCAGCAAGGCTGGTTATCAAGAATAGATAGCTGTATTTTTTAAATTATTTAAATAATAGTGAATAATTTAAAAAAACGGCGTTGGGTCCTCCCCCATTTTTGACCACCGGCCATGCCAAAGCTCACAGCTGGGGGCTGGTATTCTCAGGCTGGCAAAGAACCATGGATATTGACCCCCCCAGCCTAAAAATAGCAGCCTGCAGCTGCCCAGATAAGGCACATCTATTAGATGCGCCAATTCTGGCACTTTGCCCAACTCTTCCCACTTGCCTTGTAGCGGTGGCAAGTGGGGCTCATATTTCTGGGGTTGATGTCACCTCTGTGTTGTCAGGTGACATCAAGCCCACAGCTTAGTAATGGAGAAGCATCTATAAAACACCTATCTATTAATAATCCTAAAGTTACATGGTAAATAAGGACACACACAAGCCAGAATAAAGTCTTTTATTAGAAATAAAACAAAACACAGTTTAACTTTTTTATTTAAAAAAAACAAACACAGTTATACTCACCTAATGCCTATTCCACCGAAGCTCTCTTTCTCCTGTAATAGAACTAAAATAAAAAAACAACAATATATCATACCTGTCTGTCATTCTGTCCTATGCCACAATTTATGTGTGGGGGATTAATAGTTTTCAACCTGGAAGGTGTCAAAATGCGACTATCCAGTTTGAGAACCATTGGTGAATGAGCTGCTTGAAATGCAGTGTCAGTGACCAAGGGGTGTTGTTGGAACGGAGCAGAATCTCATTCATCAGTGGTTCTCATGCATGGACGGTCACATTTTGGAACCATACAGGTTGAAAACTAATTATCCCCCAGACATGGATTATGTCGTAGAACAGAACAACAGACAGGTTTGTTATATTGTTGTTTTTTATTCTAGTTTTATTACAGGAGAAAGAGGGCTTCGGTGGAATTAGGTGAGGTTGTAAGAATGGTTTAATTAAGATTATTAAAGGAGTCTGTGTCATTTTTTCAAATAAAGGACTTTATTCTTGGTGTGTGTTTTTATGCAATTTGACTATGGGGTTAGTAATGGGGGCGTCTGTTTGACGCCATTCCATTACTAACCTCCGGGCTTGATGTCACCTGAAAATACAAAGCTGACATCAACCCCAAAAATATGAACCCCACTTTCCACCGCTATAGAGCATGTGGGAAAAGCCAGGCAAAGCGCAAGAATTGGTGCATCTAATAGATGTGCCTTTTCTGGGCAGCTGCAGACTGCTATTTTTAGGCTGCGTGGGTCAATATCCATGGCTTCTTACCAGCCTGGGAATACCAGCCCCCAGCTGTGAGCTTTAGCAAGGCTGGTTGTAAAAAATGGGGGAACCCCTTGCCATTTTTTTAAATTATTTATTTAAATAATTTTAAAAAAACAACGTGGGGACCCCTCTATTCTTGATAACCAGTCTTGCTGATGCTGACAGCTGAGGGTTGCAGCCATCAGCTGTGAGTTTTGCCTGGCTGGTTATAGAAAATACAGGGGAACCCTCACTGTTTTTTTCATTTATTTATATTTCAGGCAGAAGCTGATGAATACCCCCATCAGCCTCTCCTGCTCTCTCTGTTATTAGTAGCAGCAGGGGTAGGCTGATGGGAGTAATAGTCTCACTTAAATATAACCGTCATAATTCTCCCCTGCTCGTGCTGATCGCCTGCAGAGCATGGGAAAATGATGAGAGCCGTGTTCAGCACCCGGCGCCGGGGAGCAGTGCTTACTGTAACTCTTCTTCCTTGGGACCCGTCCATGTGGTACTGATGTGGCACACGGCTGCCACAAGTATTACAAACACGGACACTGACATCTCCGGTACTGAAATTTTCTAAAAAGCTTTATTTTTCAGGTCAGTACGATTACAGCAATACCTCATTTATATCATTTTTTATGTTTTGGTGTTTTTTATACAACAAAAACAATTTTATAGAAAAAATAATTATTTTTGCATCGCTTTATCCTGAGAGTTATAACTTTTCATTTTTCCGCTGATGGAGCTGTATGGCAGTAGGTTTTTTGTGGGACAGTATGATGTTTTCTGCGGTACCATGGTTTCTTTACATCCGTCTTTTTGATTGCATTTTATTGCACTTTTTATGTGACGATAAGATGATAAAGCATTTGTTTATTGCCTCATTTTTTATTTTTTTTATGATATTCACTAAAGGGGATAACTAGTGGGACAGTTTTATATATAGGGCCGTTGCAAACACGGCAATTGCAAATATTTGTACTTTATTGTTTTGTTTTTTTTCATTCAAATATTTATTTAGAGATAGAAAATACATTGATTTTTTATTATTATTTTTGATTTTCTTAAATACATTTTTACAATTATTTGAGAAAAATTTTTTTTGCTTTTTTCTAACTTTTTTACTTTGTCCCACTATAAGACAATCGCTTTTTGCAGGCTGATCACTTCTATAGCATATAGATGAAGCAGCATCTGCATGCTATGGAAGCTGTCAGCTCTGCACTGACAGACAAACTTGCCCACCACGCACTGCACATGATCAGCAAGTTTCTTAGCTCTGGTGACCCGGATGTTATCGTGCACCATGGCAACGATTGGGACCCCGTGTCATGCTGAAGGGTCTACTATACAAAGGCAGAGGGGCTGCCTTTGGATCTCACGGTGATCTGCTATGAAGACACTGAGCATGAACTGCCATGATTTCATCACTGGCATTTTCCCATGGTCCTGAGGTCACAGCAATTCAGTCCGACTGCGAGAACAGCTTCAGTGAATAGTGGTGATGTTACTGATGCTGCGCTCCCTCACAACCTATCTCGCGCTGAAGTCTGGAGCTTGGGAAAATGAACTGGCATTTTCCCACGCTCCAGAGTTCAGCGCGGGTCAGGCTGTGAGGGAGCACAGACTCAGTGACGTCAGCAACATCTCATTCACCAGTTGTTTTTCAGCCAGGACGGTCTCATCTTAGCACCGTCCAAGGTTGAAAAATGTATATCCCCCAGATATAGATTACGGCGTGGGACACAACGATGGATAGGTATGGTATGTTGTTGCTTTTTTATTTTATTTTTATTACAGGAGAATGAGGGCTTTGCGTGGATTAGGTGTATTTGTAAGTATGGTTTAATTAAAAATCACAAAAGGAGTCTGTGTCTTTATTTTTATTAAAGAATTTTTTACTGAGTGTCTGTGTTTTCTTTACAGTTTAACTATGGAGTTAGTAATAGGGACATCTAATTGACACCTTTCCATTACTAACCTTGGGGCTTGATGTCACCTGAAAGGTTGACATCAACCCCCCAACTATTACCCCATATGCCACGCCATAGGACCTCATGCCATTCTTTTCCATAAAATAATCTTTTATTCAATAAATACATGTCCAGAATTTTGCACACATACACTATACTAATTGTATTTGTCACTGACATGTATATATTTACCTATTCTATATGGATTTACTGTATGTAATCCATCTCTCCTATCCTGTCGGCTCCTGCAGTGATTTTACAGAAGCCAACAAATGAATAACCGGCTAGTCTTCTATTCATCTCTCTATGAAATTTAAAGATATATATATATATATGAAATATACTGTATATACATACATATATATATATATATATATATATAAACCTATTGTTTTTTTTTTGAGGGATAATAATGGAGATCAAAGAAGATACATCCTTGTACAGTGGTTCCCTAACATACAGATTAAGCACCAATACCAAAATTGGCACTCTATCATTGTTGGAATGTAGCTCAGATGGAAACACTATGACCTAAATAATGTCATATGTATATGCTGAAACAATCCTAGATAGGTGCAGCAATGGCAGCTACCATGTTCGCAATAGTCAGACATCAGAGATCAGACATAAGGATATAGGTGTGATTAGAAATTATTACCTGAGCGTGAAAGCTGTCACTGGAGATGCCCAGGCATCCCCTCACCCCGATGCACGTTTTCGCAGCCCTCAGAAGAAGCTGGTGACGAAATGCACATTGGGGTGAGGAGACGCCTGGGCATCACCAGTGGCAATTTTGTATGTTGTATGTTTATAATGTTTATGTTGGAACAAACTAATGTTTTAATATCATTTTTGGATCTCTTCTTATCCCCATATTTATTCGTATATAGGATTGTTTTATAAAGTGTGAACATAGCCTAAACCTGCATCAAAGACAGGGATCAACAATGGATGTACCAGTACGTCCCATGTCTGCAAGGGGTTAAGCCAATAACTGAGCAGTGTAAAGTTGGGCAGGTTGGGTTCACATGGATGTATTTCATGGTCCGTATACAGACCACACTAACCAGACTCACTGTGGGTCTTTTGCCATAAACTTAGAGTTATATATAAATATATATACTGTATATACAACTCTGGCAAAAATTTAGAGACCACCACATCAAAACCCTGTCATGGGCAGCCCATTCTCCAGACCTGAACCCATTGAAAACCTCTGAAATGTAATCAAGAGGATGATGGATAGTCACAAGCCATCAAACAAAGAACTGCTTACATTTTTGCAACAGAAGCAGTGTGAAAGACTGGTGGAAAGACCAATACCTGTGAATTGTACAGATGCTTAGATACAAACAGGTTATGTTCTACGATTGGATAGTCCTATCGAATAGTTAATAATTGTGAAATAAAATCCATTATTTTTTCTCCTCCCAATGAGAATAAATCCCCAATCACATTAACGGTATAAAATAGACTCCCCGATCACAACAAGATTACAAGCCGAAAAGATCTAACTGGAAGCCCTCTCTAATTCTATCTGGTTCTAAGGTATTTCAATAAAACAGATATTTCAAAATTTTCATTAGATGCTTATTATTTACAGGCAAAGGGGATATTCCTATGGGGTAACATATTGATGCTGTTATTTTATTTTTTACATGGCACCATCAATTTATGTACATACTATATTAGGGTGACACATTGTACCATTTGGTTTACTTTTAGCGGAGAACAGCAACTGTGTCAATATGATAATCTGGGAAGGACATTAGCCAAATGAGCCTAAAGTCATAAAAGAATAGGGTGAAAGGATTATGCTGCTCTAAAGATGTCAAGTGGAGGTAGTTTTGCAATATGGAATTAGCCTTATGCAGAATAAAGCAAGTGTGAACAGGTGCAAGATGTTATGACTCCGCATACAAAAGCTTACAGCAGCACTCTGTAAGCGCTAAGACATACGCAAACATTGAATATGTGAAATTTGGACTGGCACTACTCCTATATAGAATATACTTACAAAATTAAGACACTTAGTGCACAAATTGGCCAATTCATAAGAGCTCAACAGACATGACAAGGCAACCTGTCTTTAATGGGACCCTCAACCTAATGTTTATCCAATATGTTTCTCTAGGCTGGTTCTAGTGCTGGACCCTTCCTACACTTTATATTTGTAGACTTTAAGAAAGGGAGAGGCATGCTTGATAAGCATTAGGTTTAGGGTTCCATTAAAGAATGTTTGACTTGTGGCTCGTGGGCTCTCATGAATTGGTCAATTTGTGCACTAAGTACATTCATTTTTTAAGTATATTCTGTTTCACGGGAATGCATCCAAACTTCATATATTTAATCTTCTCACACCTTAGCGTTGACAGAGACTGCTGTATTTTTTTGTTTCAGCTGTATTTCATGGTCCGTTTGAGTTGCAATGCCTGGAACAACAATGGATCTCCTGACCCAAACCAGCAACCTAATGTATACCTGTGAGGCATGAGGATGTTAGTTTGGGTGGGGAGACCTACATTGCAGTCTGAGCATTGTGGTCTGTACCTAAACTGTGAAATATGACAGGCCTAACCAGGAATTATTATCTCTTTTTAAGGCTACTATGTGGAGAGGTTATAAGAAAGGAGGCTGCCACTGGCGGAGTGTTGTTGGCATGTTAGGTGGCATCTTTTTCAGAAAAAAAATATGGAATGGACGCTCTTGTAATTTAGTATTTCGTAATATTTTATTTGCAATGACATTTCTTCAAATATAGCAAATAATGAGCTATGTTGGGTTTCCATTTTTCTTTCTTTTGCATGACTTTTCCAGATTTACCCATAGGTATAAAAGAATACAGTTGCATAGATGTGTGTAGCTTGTGTGTCTTGATTATTTGTGATCTACAACTAGAAATTAATTTAAAGGGTCTAGAAAACCTGTGTTCAAATAATTTTTGGGGTACTTTTGAGATAATTGACTGAGTCTTGTATGCAGGACCCTTACATTTTAGTGTCAATAGTTTCTTTTTTCTGAAGGCCACCATGATGTCCCATTTATACACAGATTACCCCCCCAAAAATGAAACATTGAGACATGCTGTTATTCTTGGGGGTCTTTCTAACAGAAAGCAGAGGCCATGAATTGTAAAGCTCATTTAGTTTTTATTAACTAGAGAACAGTAGGTGATAAATAATATTTCCAACAAATGGAGCTTCAGGAATAAAATCTTTTTTTAGAAAATGGGTAATCATTGGACACAGAAGTGTGAATCCGGCCATGTAATTTGCCAGCAGAAAGATTTCATTGTTCTGGAGAAGAACTAATATTCACGCCATTTCCCGAAAACATGGTCTGGTCTATAAGACTCCCCATTATAGCTGGCTATCTTCAACCAGAGAAATAGTGCTAAGCTTAGTCATTTGTCAAGACTTCTTAAGAGGTCAAAGTTTGACTTATAGGAGAGCTCGTGTGACGCCATTCTTGGTTCTTGAAGAGAGCAAATGTGCATAGCGATCAACCAGAAATATTTCTCAAACACATATGGAATTCAAACTCCTATATTTCAGGATAATCCCAGATAGTATTAGAGTATCTCCTATGACAAGCGCAAAAAAACAGAAGTAATGGAGGACACTTCTGACATGGCAGCTATTTTACTGCCACAAAGAAGCGCTCTCTGCATTAAATCTTACATGTGCCCTTCGAATTTTATATAGAATCTTAATCTACTGTATATTTTCAATCTGGGTGTCACTCCAAATCTAGATTTTGTTGCTTGAAGGAAACCCCAAGATGCATCCAGACATAAATGACATGTATAATGATTTTTTTAAAAGTAGTCTTGGGCTGTTACCTTCTTTGAATCTTGATGTCATGAATCTATTTCAAATTATCTTGACTAAAGGCCAATACAATTGCCAATAGTTTTACACCTGAATTGAGAATTGATTTTGATTCATTGGATTCCACATTTCTTTGTCTTCGGTAAGTTTTAATACCACAAAAATTGCAGTTTTGTACAAGGACTCTGGAAATTCTCCTAATTCAGGAACTTCTTTAACAGGGTTGTCCGGCCTTAAGCTTCAAGTCTGCAGTCACTCTATGAGACTGCAGACTAGTGAATCCTCCCAACTCATGCACAGTGCATGCTGTGAGGATTCTCCAATGCCGGTGGTGGGCGAATGGCCTCAAATATGCAATTTTAATATATGCCATTATGTGCCTACTAGACATGCATTCCCACACTCATTGCAAGTGTATTGAGGCCAGAAATGACTAGATGGAATGTGGCCAGAAGTATGCAATTTGCTGGCACCGGAAAATCCTCACAGCACACAGTGCACACGATGTGAGGAGGCTCAAATCTGAAGTCACATAGAATGACTGCAAACTTGTAGCCAACAAGACAGGAGAACTTCTTTAAGGGCCTGTAGTAATCAGGGATGGACAGTTAGATTATATTTCCTGTAGGTTTTTAGTGATAGTCCAATGATATCTTGAGATGTATAAAGCCCACCCAAAAGTAGGTGGTCCTGCTTGAGTTCGTTGCGCTCTCTGGTGGATTAGGTTCATTTCTAGTGGGACAAAATTTCCCCTTTTAAGCATGAAAAAAAGTTAACACTGAAAACGTATAAAAATAATAGTCACCATTTTAGGGAATAGTTTCCTTCAGGTTTCTCCACAGAAGCAGGAAGGAGGTTCAAACCTGTTTTTATACATTATTATAATTGTTACTATCTAACGGGCAGCAAGGTGGCTCAGTGGATAGCCTTGCAGTGCTGGAGTCCTGGGTTCGAATCCCACCAAGGACAACATCTGCAAGGACTTTGTATGTTCTCCCCGTGTTTGCGTGGGTTTCCTCCGGGTACTCCGGTTTTCTCCCACATTCCAAAGACATACTAATAGGGAATTTAGATTGTGAGCCCCATCAGGGACAGTGATGATAATGTGTGCAAACTGTAAAGTGCTGCGGAATATGTTAGAGCTATATAAAAATAAATATTATTATTAAGATTATTAACTCTATAAGGCGTTGACATCATTGTATGTAAATAATCATGAATATATGACAATTTGTGTCCACAGGTCAACAACATGAATGCCTGCATAAATGCTAACTCTGCACATGAATTTTACATTGTCGCCTTCTCGATGTCTTCAGTGGGACAACTTGTGCTATTTTTAGGGATAATGATCATTTATCTGCTGACTTTTTTGGGGAATGCTTCGATTGTTTGTCTTGTGTACTTCACAACAAAACTTCACACACCAATGTATTTCTTTTTGTGCAATCTTGCTGTTGTGGACATCACATCCAGCTCTACTTGTATTCCTAAGCTTCTTACTATCACATTTACCCAAGATCACAGGATCTCATTTGATTGGTGCATGACCCAGATGTTTTTTTTCCTCTTGTGTGCCAATGGTGAAATTTTCATGCTGACATCGATGGCCTTTGATCGCTATGTGGCGATATGTAAGCCCTTGCAATATCACTTAATAATGAGAAAGAACGTGTACATTGTAATGGCCGCCTCTGCATGGATGGTCGGCACTTTAAATTCTATTTCGCACGTGGTACTTACATCCATATTGGAATTCTGCAATTCGCATGAGATCAATAATTTCTTTTGTGATCTGAACTCAGTGATTGCTCTTTCCTCTGCAGACATTACGAGCCGGAAGGTTTTTATGTTTTTTGAAACCGTCATCATATCTTTTGTACAATTTCTACTTACTATAATCTCTTATATCTTTATCTTCTCCGCCATATTTAAGATCCGTTCATCAGCCAGGCGAATGAAAGCTTTCTCCAGTTGCACCTCGCATCTCATCACTGTTATATTATTCTATGGGCCACTTATGTTCTTGTATATGAAGCCTGAATCTGAAGAATCGATGGAACAGGACATGTTGCTTTCGATGCTCTACATTGTTGCTGTCCCAATGTTAAATCCTTTGGTATACAGTCTAAGAAATAAAGAGGTGTGGAAGGCTGCTGTAACATTAACCAAAGAAATAAAATTGAAGGTCTATCTACGAGATCAAAAATTTGGTTGACAGTATTACCAGATTGGGCATGGGAACAAATCAAGGGATCATGCACCATCTGGATTACTTCCCATTTTACTCAAGACAAGCTGAGTTACAAGTCCAGAAAACTCTACATACTCAAACAGCAAAGATTCTGAAGCTGCTTGAACTATGGGATGAAAGACGTGAGACTATTGGGAACCATGGCTTGACTTCAAAGATCATTATCCAGTTTTTACACAGCACGGACAGAGGGCGTTGGTGCAGCAAAATGTTGAAAAGGAACTGTGCATGCTGAGGAGAGCGAGCTGGAAATATGTCAATTGATGAAGCATGGTTGGAGTTATAGTGTGAGGAGACTGCAGCCACGAAGGATGCAGTAACGGACCGTACACAGACCAAGGGTGAAAGGGGTTTATTATACAGTAGAAACTCTATGCAGGGATAAAACGGAGGGATAATATTCCCTAATACAGCAAAAGGCTAATGGGGATAACTTAAGAAACAGGGACAAGTAAAGCCGGCAATACAATAAAATATAAGTTATCACTCAGGCGCCAGTCACGGTTGAACGTCTGTCTGTGACTGGTGCTGTCTAGATTGCGTCGCAGTGTAGGTCTGTCACAATCCTGAGGTAAATGATGTAGTATCTTTTGACGTTGGTGGTGTTCTCCCGTGGTCCTGACGATGGCAGCGAATCCTCGGATCCAGATGCGGGTCTTGGGTCCAGCAGATGAGGTGATGAAGAGGGATACGTCCTTATCCTCAGCGGTGAGTGTCCCAACACTACAGAGATTTACAGTACTGCCCAAACACAGTTTACAATGTGCATCCTGGTTCGATGTGCCGAATCGTCACATGCCTAAGTTCCGTTCACAGACCTTGTCTCTCACGGTCAGTAGTACTGTCACTGGGGGCAGCTGTGGAAGCGTTGTTGGCTGTGTCAGTGGTCTCAGCAAGGGCAGTCATGTCGGCTCGGACAGCAGTGTCTGAGCAGTACTCAGTTGAAGGTCTCTTGTCAAAGCACTCTGCCATCCCAGGCTCTGCTCTGCTCTGCCCAGACGCCTCTCAGCTGATTTTACCTCACAGGCGTCCCGTGCGCCTGAAGTTCCCGCCCAAACTGTCTGGTCACTCGCGCGCTGCAACTCTGTCCGCTTAGCTACGCTCCCTTTTCTCAAATACAGAGTACGGTCTGGAGTCTCAAGCTTTCTACCTTGCAATATAGGTGACAGCCACAACGGTTCCAGACACTTCACAGAGGAGACATGCCTAGTTAGCTCCTTCCCCTTACAATAGCAACTTGTGGATCAAAGCTCAGGTGCACAGGAGGGTTAAAGCAGCAGAGCTGGGAAAATGATGTAGCAGAACTAGCTGAGAGATAACGATCTGGAGTAGCAAAGCTGAGGTGCACATTAGGTTTAAAGTAGCAGAGTTGGCACAGTTATGTAGCAGAGATAACTCCCTTGAGAAGTAGCAGAGTTGCAGGGCTGAGTTTGCAATTAGTCCAATGAATTACTGCCCACACAGTGATGAAGCAGAGGTAACTTAGTGATGATGAAGCAGATTAACAGAGCTGAGTTGGCAACAGCCCTCATCTGAACTCTCAGTGTATGGCTAGGAAGATTGGCTTTACAAGAGTCCACCAGGTTGAAATGGAAACCCAGTATGCTAAGGAGCAGTGGGACCTGGAAGCATAGGATGGAGGATGCAGAACCTGGCGCTAAATCCTGGACCAGTAACAAATCTGTAGATGTAGCCAAATTTGCCTTAACATAGTTAAAATAGCACTGTATATCATGGTGCCAAAAAGTGTATTGTTACACCTAACCTTATTTAATGGCTTGCGTAATATTAATTTACCTGAATCCTCTTAGATGAGATACCCTTCTGTGACAATTTCTCAAGATGGTGCATTATTTGTCGATTTAAACTTGGATACATCTGTACAGTGGCGTAGCTAGAGTCCAATGGGTCCCGGTGCAAAATTTGTACTTGGGCCCCCATGCATATTTTTCAGATGTATGGGCCAAAATGTAGGTTTTAGTGTTCTGTTACCCTCCTTCAATATGTAGCAATGTCCCCCATTCTATACAAATGTCCCCCATTCTGGGCACCTTCCAGGTGAATATGTCAGTCCATCCTGGGTCCCTTTCAGATATGCAGGTCCCCCATCGTGTCCCTTTCCTGATAAATATGTCGTCCTTTCTGGTATATACTCGTACGTCCACCTTTTGGTATATATCTCCCATCCTGTGCCCCTTTCTGGTATATAAGTCACCAATCCTGGTAAATATGTTCCCCATCCTGGATCCCATTCCTAGTATATTTGTCCCCCATCCTGGGCTACTTCCTGCTATATATATATCTTTCTGTTATATATCCCCCATCCTGAGCTTCTTCCTGGTGTATATGTTCCCCATCCTGCTATATACTGTATGTTTCCAATCCTGGTAAATAAATCCCCCATCCTGGCCCCTTTCTGGTATATACTCTATTTTCTCCATTTTGCCTCTGCATAAAAAAAAGCGGTGTCTTGTTCTGTAGCATATGAATAGAAAGAACTTGAGGGCACTGCAAATACTTAGGGGATCGCTGACCACACACAATGAAAGACTGATAGGGAACACTCAAGAAAAGGTAGTGTGTATACAATGGCCAAGATCACCCAAATAAAGGAAACTCAAATACAAAATCCATTTTTATTAATGAAAAAACACACTGAACAACACTTAGATTAAAATCAATTAAAGAAGCCAAAAAGAGACTGTACAAAAAAACCACCAAAGATCCATGTAGGGACCAGTCAGTGACCTCCTCCAATGTGCTAGCTGCAGGCGAAATGGACATGGACTATTAGCAAGGAAATATGCCTTATGATAATTATTTGAAAATATCTCTTAGAACGTTACTAGCACCAGCTGGCAACCTAAACCCACAGCAGATAAAGCAAGAACAATGTTGATAATACACTGAAACTCAAAAGACTGTTGTGTCACAGTAATTCAAAACATGCAATTATATATGACTAAGCCTAATACCTTCCATGAATACATGCTTAAGTAATATTATATGAAAAGTGGTATAAAAACTCCCTAACACAACAAGAATAAAAGCTAATGAGAAATCTGTTCACAACACCATGAAATATTGTGCAACTTAGTGTATACGAAAACGTAAATGGAAGAAAGGATACCGTTCCAAATGTCTAGATGGATAAACACATGAAAAGGAAAAAGGTGGTTGAAGGCAAAACCAGTATAGAGACAAAAAAGACTCATATTAGTGAAAAGGCACTGTGGGAACCTGCTACAAGCATGATTGTAAGGAGGAGGGCTCTTCTGTAGCGGCACAGTGGCCGTCAGCTGACATCGGTGTTCCTGCTATGACGACACATGACATAACTGCCATGCGATGCTAATGTCTGGCACGCCAACGTCAGCTGCCGCCCTCTGATTGGCAGGTAGTGTGTATTGCAGCACGGGGAGATGGAAGGTCCCTGTGTTTCAATACGCTTCAGATGAATGTGCATCCTCAGTTGCACATCCAGCTAAAAAAGACGTCGACAGGTCCCCTTCACCACACGTCTGGTTGCGTTTGCACCCTCTGTGACCACAATCGTTATGCCCCTGCATGTGTGTATTGTCCTTTACAGACTACACCCTACCATTGAGTAAGGAAAAGTTTAAATTCTCACCGTGTCATGCATTTGTCAAAACAGGGCCGGACTAGGACCAAAAAAGCAGCCCTGGCACAAATAAAAATTCACCAGCCCACATACAAGTGTCATAGAATCAAATTGTAGAACACTGTCAGGTCGTGCCAACTTTTGCAGTGGCAAAAACCATCAAGCGCTACAAAGAAACTGGCTCACATGAGGACCGCCCCAGGAAAGAAAGACCAAGAGTCACCTCTGCTGCTTAGGATAAGTTCATCCTAGTCACCAGCCTCAGAAATTGCAGGTTAACAGCAGCTCAGATTAGAGACCAGGTCAATGCCACACAGAGTTCTAGCAGCAGACACATCTCTACAACAACTGTTAAGAGGAGACTTTGTGCAGCAGGCCTTCATGGTAAAATAGCTGCTAGGAAACCACTGCTAAGGACAGGCAACAAGCAGAAGAGACTTGTTTTGGGCTAAAGAACACAAGGAATGGACATTAGAGCAGTGGAAATCTGTGCTTTGGTCTGATGAGTCCAAATTTGAGATCTTTGGTTCCAACCACAGTGTCTTTGTGCGACGCAGAAAAGGTGAACGGATGGACTCTACATGCCTGGTTCCCACCATGAAGCATGGAGGGGGAGGTGTGATGGTGTGAGGGTGCTTTGCTGGTGACACTGTTGGGGATTTATTCAAAATTGAAGGCATACTGAACCAGCATGGCTACCACAGCATCTTGCAGCGGCATGCTAATCCATCCGGTTTGCGTTTAGTTGGACCATCATTTATTTTTCAACAGGACAATGACCCCAAACACACCTCCAGGCTGTGTAAGGGCTATTTGACCAAGAAGGACAGTGATGGGGTGCTGTAAGGGGGTGAAACACCAAAGGAGCCAAGGGGGAGTTGCCTTCCTAGCTCCGTGCCCGGAACCATTGAGCAGGGCATTAGGTTCCCCGGGGGATGCTTTAGGAGACTGTACTAGAACCAGGAACAGGGCAGGACTGAGAGCGGGAGAATTGTGCGTGCTTTCGGCAGAGCAGCGCAGGGATGGGAGCAGAGAGGATGCTGACACAGGAGAGGAGAGGAGACAGGTGCAGCGACTGAACACTGAGGGATCGCAGACACAGGCGGTGAGCACTGAGCAAGAGACTGAGTATGAGAAGCCTGTCACTACACCGCTTGGAGGGCTGGTCACTCCCCTCCTGTTAGAGACTTTGTCACATCGACAGACCACGTGCCTTGACAAGACGCTCCCCTGCCTTACCCTGAGACGCTTCCCTGTGACCAAGGAACATACCGTAACATGACACTGACCTGCCAAGAGAGACTGTCCCAGGCAGAGCCCCTGACCCTGGTTAGGGAACGCCGCTGCCGCAGCAAAGGGAAGGACCTTGAATACAGGGGGATACTGTTAGGCATCGGGTTCCCGCAGCTGCACAGCAGGAATCCAGAGCCTTGCATCCAGCGGTCTCCCATTCTACTCTGACCGCTCAGGAGTCTGCACAGCTATCTTGGCATCTCAGATGCTCTGCTCAGACCAGCTCTGTGGGACTGGTTTTTGCTACCACCTCGGGGTCAGCAATAGCAGCGCAGGCTGTCCTGCAACAAGCCACCCCAGTGGCTAAGTCCTCTTGTCACGCTACTGGGCATGCTCACGAGACGATCTCCCATTGGAGATCGGGAGTCACGTGCTCAGGTCCTTCTCCTGATCTGATTGGTCCATCACAGAGTTCTGGAGGGTCCCGGAAGCGCACGGCTATAAAAAGTCCACATGGCCGCTCGGCCATGCGCTAGTATAGACTCTATTTGCTACTGTGTGAATGGTGATGGATGTATGGACTGCAAATGACTCATTATCATTCCCCTCCCTCTGATATTACGAGTGCATTAGGGATCTAGTTATAGAGTCAGTGCCAGTCAGTGGCAAGTTACTGGCCACACGGCACATCCTCCAAGTGCTAGCGGCCGACAGTGCGCCCCTCTAGGGCACTGTCGCATTGCGGCTGGGTCAGTTGCTGCGCTGCTGTAGCAGCACTAGTTGATGTCCACGGGAGTGACACTGCACGCACGGTTTCTCTAGACGGACATCGTCCTGAGTCTTGGGTTAGTCCTGTGACCACATACCGTGTGTGCACTTCACTGAGTCCTGTGAGTTCAACAGGCTCGGCATTTATGTTCATGCCTTAAGGCAACTCTGTGAATCAACAGGGTACGCTCAGCGCACATCGGGTGACGTTTAACCCGCGTGTGCTATACCGCCATATAGCGCGTCTGCCATTGTCTAGCAGCGGTTTTAACACCTACTGCACGGTGGACCCTGGGCGGTGAACGCACTTCCTATTATTTAATATTTAGTGCGTTCCGCCGTCCCTAACATTATACTAGTGCCAGGGTCTGGCAGCAGCTACAGTGGTACATTCGGCAGCTGGAGAGCAGGTTGGTGGCTATTGAGAGCTCCACCTCAGCTGCGAATGCTACTATGGCCGCTGCCCAGACAGTCGCAGAGGCTGTCTCGCGTGTGCCCACATCCACACCTGTACCGACAATATCCCGCCTCCCGTTGCCCGATAAATTTTCCGGTGACAGCTCCACCTGCAGGGGTTTCGTGAGCCAGTGCTCTATCCAGCTCGAGTTATTGGCCATGCAATTCCCTACAGAGCGGGCGAAAGTGGGGTTTATCATCTCCCTTCTGTCGGGCAGGGCGTTAGAATAGGCCACGCGGCTGTGGGAGCGTGGTGACCCTGTGGTTCTGAGCGCTGCTCTGTTTCTAACCTCTCTAAAACAGGTCTTTTTGGGACCACGGGTCACTCAAGACACCTCTCTCAAGTTATTAGCTTTGATTGCTGTAAAAGAGAAATAGCGCAATAGTGCATTATCCGGTGTGCAGACAACAATTGCAAGTAATACACTCACCAAATGGAGTTTTGTAACAGGCAATGGAGGATTCACTGCTGCAGAACCACAGATCCATGAGGGACCAACATAGAAGATTCAGAACAGGAAAAATGTGGTCAGACAATCCGCGCTGCAAATCACTAAAAACTCGGATTATTAATACAGTGGTCTTTATTCTACGCGTTTCAGAGTCTCACAGAACTCACAGTCGAAGACGACTCTGTGAATCAACAGGGTACGCTCAGCACACATCGGATGACGTTTAACCCGCATGTGCAATACCATATAGCGCGTCTGCCATTGTCTAGCAGCGGTTTTAACACCTACTGCACGGTGGACCCCGGGCGGCAAACGCACTTCCTATTATTTAATATTTAGTGCGTTCCGCCGTCCCTAAAAGATACTGCCATCCTTATACCCCTTGGACTGCCATGTTAACCCCTCATACACCAGTTGGACTATACCTAGGACCCCAGAGACAGAGGACATCAAGCACCCCTTGTGCCTGGGAGCCTACGTGAGAGAAGAGTGATCTCTTCAATCAAGATCTTCAGGAACTGATAAGTTTCTTCCCCATAAGAGAATAACTTTCTGTTGTTTTGCACTTCTGTTATTTCTGCAGTTTCTGATATTACCTTTTACAGCATTTTCTCTGTTACATTATATGTTTACCAGTATTACTCCCTGTAAATAAACCTCCCCTTTTTCTGTTTGTCTGCCTGCTCCGTGGTGACATATATTCCTCCTGCACGTTATTACAGTGCTATTCCAGATGACCTGGCCTCCACAGTCACCAGACCTGAACCCAATCAAGATGGTTTGGGGTGAGCTGGACCGCAGAGTGAAGGCAAATGGGCCAACAAGTGCTAAGCATCTCTGGGAACTCCTTCATGACTGTTGGAAGACCATTTCCGGTGACTACCTTTTGAAGCTCATCAAGAGAATGCCAAGAGTGTGCAAAGCAGTAATCAAAGCAAAAAGTGGCTACTTTGAAGAACCTAGAATATAAGACATATTTTCAGTTGTTTCACACTTTTTTGTTAATTATATAATTCCACATGTGTTAATTCATAGTTTTGATGTCTTCAGAGTGAATCTACAATTTTCATAGTTATGAAAGTAAAGAAAACTCTTTGAATGAGAATGTGTGTCCAAATTTTTGGTCTGTGCTGTATATTGTTCCTGTTTGTTACTGAACAAAGAAGCTCAGTGTCCTCCCTGTCAAGTATTACCATGGTGAAGCATGTGTTCGTTTTGCCCCGGACATCAGAGATCCAACCCATGAGTCTAACTGCCACAATCTGGAGTGACCTACCCGTACACTTTTACGATGACCTTCAATCTTCCTCTAATTCCCTCTTTCCCTCTCTACTGCTGATTCTGCTGTACCTTGTTCTTCTCTAAGTACCCCCATGGATGGCTGGGCATACACTTTAACTTTACAGGGTAGTTAGGCAGCTCGGGCATATAGCCCACCTGAGCACACAGGGGTCAGGTCCCGAACTGACAACTATAGGAAGATCTTCCTGACTTATTCCCAAGCTAACCCCTCCTGCAATTAACTCTTATATGTCTTTCAACTATTTCTACTATGCAGTGAGCTCAGTGCCCCCATCTAGTGGCCATAACATAGACTGCACTGTTCCTATCATATACATGGTGCAGAAACATAACAACATATAATATATAAATAATGCAGCAACCTGAATTACATGTTAGTACGCTACAATGGTATCAAATATATATATATATATATATATATATATTGTGAGGTAGCGCTGTTATTCGGGTAGGGGATACTCGCTCAGCAGCTACAAAATCAGATCCGGCACAGATTTTCCATCAAATCATAACAGTCTATGCGGTTTATTCCAAAATCATAAACCCATAACAGCAACATAAAGATCATATAAACGGCATTGCGTCCATGACAGAGCTTCACTCTGTTAGCAATGTCCAATACGCAGGCTTTTCAGCCTCACAGTTATATCTCACCCCGTCAGGGTTCTCTCATGGCTGCTTCTCCATACTGCAGACATTCATTCCCTCCAGGGAACTATCAGGCACTTGCAGCCTTTAAACTTAGCGTCCACACGTGCTGTCAGGCAGGAAGCCCCATCTCAGCGGGACCTTCCACACTGGACCAACCAGGTCCCAACATTCACCCCCATGTGACCTACCCTGGCCACATTATATGGTCCATAGCCACGCCCATCGGGTCACATGACTCTGACCGCATCACAGGTCCTTCAAGCCTTTACACACTCTTTACAATAGTGCTTTAAACACATCCCCTGGGTGGGTTTGTAGGTAACCAGGTCCGCCCATCTCTCTAGTTACCTGGAGACTTCTCCCTTACACATTGAAACAACACCTCAGCAGTATCACTGATGATTAACATATAAGTCTCCATCCCAAATCCACCCACTTTGAGATACATAACGGCCATTCAGTATTCTGCCAATCATCCTTTCTCCTGGGACATCATCACCGCACACCCTAGCGGACTCAGTGGTTACTACACCACAATATACATAATAACAACATGGAGATTTAAAGGAATACAACTCACAACCCCTTAAAGTTGAACCCAGAACAGCAAAAAAATTATCAGTGTATAGAACAATGTGTGTACCCCCACCCAACCAGTGGCACTGTGGGCAAGTTGATACCCATCCTCCGTCCCTGGCCCTGATTACACAGAAACTTACTGCTGCTGTCTCCCAATGTTCTGCACTGTCATCAGAAACATTTTCAATGCTCTGTAAATACTTTCATGCCCTGCTGTCACACTACACAGGACGAAGTGGGTGGTCTGATGTCCTGATCACAAGCTGCACTGAGAGGCATGGCCGGAGCAGCACAGAACAGCACACCCCGGCCCCCCATACTCTTTCTATGTTACCTCACTGCAGCTCGTGATCAGGACTTCAGACCGCCCACTTCCTCCTGTCTACTGCAGCAGCAGTGCAGCACGATTATGTGTGCAAGGTAAGCTAATGCTGCCTGGCATGCTGGCTGCTGAAGTGAACTCTGGAACGCCCAATGACAACGATATATTGAGCGGCCCATTACAAGGAACGGTCACGAGTATTATGTGATGCTAGAGTGCATGTTTGAATCATGTAAGCCACGTGCCATACTAAAGAGGGCCATTCCCCTGCTGGGAGAGAGAGGGAGGGAGGGAGAGAGAAAGTCTGACATGCTCGATTTGAGTAGCGAGTAGAGTTGAGCGAAACAGGTCGGTCAGATTCAAAAATCGCGTACTTTCGCCAAAGTTGGGTTTCGCCGATCGAAACCCGACCCTAGCGTGAGGTCGGCCATGAGGTCGCCGATCAGCGTGCCAAAGTCGCATTTCAAATTATGCTTCCAGCGCCTTTTCTCACCCAATGATGGAGGACGCACACTGTGGGCAACGCGATGACATGCGCAGCGGCCACCACCATCTTAGAGAAGGGCATTGAAGTGATTGGCTGGCTTTGTGTGGCGTCACAGTGGCTATAAAAGGCCATGACCGCTGACAGCCATCTTACTTCTGCCGATCTTAGAATAGGGAGAGGTGCTGCTGCTGATTCTGCATAGGGAAAGCATTAGGCAGGGAAGAAGAAAAAAATAACTGCTTCTGCTGATAGCGCTTTTCACTGTACAGTTAGGGTGCAGTGAAAGGGGAGGATTTTTGTTGTGTGCAGCAGCGCTGGTGGTGATTAGGCTGCCTTTTAAGGTTACCTGCTAGCTGCATTGCTGTGTGCACACTGCTGTACAAACTGCTTTTTTCAAAGCACTCGATTTTTATTATTTTGTCCTGGTGAGTTACTGAGCTTTAATTTTTTCACACACCATCTAGCAGTGTACGCTCCTCACACACTACCGTGTATTCCGGCTGGTATCACGGACAAATAGAAGCTATCTGGGTGTGACTCTGGAAGAAAAAGCAGAGTAGTTTGTCCGTTTTTCCAGAACTACACCTTAGAGTTGTGTCCGTTTTTCAAACAGTTTCGTATATCTGCTGTTTGATTACAGTCAAAACTAGACAGAGACAGCGTGTGTCAGTCCATATACAAATACACGGAGCTTGACAATTTTCCATACAGACACCGTACAGCGGTGTACGCTCCTCACACACTACCGTGTACCGCCTTCTAGCACGGACAAATAGAAGCTACCTGTGTGTGACTCTGGAAAAAGAAAACGAGGAGTTTTTCCATTTTTCCAGACCTACACCTTAGAGTCGTGTCCGTTTTTCAAACAGTTTCGTATATCTGCTTTTTGATTACGGTCTAAACTAGACAGAGACAGCGTGTGTCAGTCCGTATACAAATACACGGAGCTTGACAATTTTACACACACACCGTACAGCGGTGTACGCTCTTCACACACTACCGTGTACCGCCTTCTAGCATGAACAAATAGAAGCTACCTGTGCGTGACTCTGGAAAAAAAACGAGTTTTTCCGTTTTTCCAGACCTACACCTTAGAGTCGTGTCCGTTTTTCAAACAGTTTCGTACATCTGCTGTTTGATCACGGTCAAAACTAGACAGAGACAGCGTGTGTCAGTCCGTATACAAATACATGGAGCTTGACAATTTTACATACACACACCGTGCAGCGGTGTACGCTCCTTGCACACTACCGTGTACTGCCTTCTAGCATGGACAAATAGAAGCTACCTGTGTGTGACTCTGGAAAAAGAAACAAGGAGTTTTTCCATTTTTCCAGACCTACACCTTAGAGTCGTGTCCGTTTTTCAAACAGTTTTGTATACCTGCTGTTTGATCACGGTCAAAACTAGACAGACACCGTGTGTCAGTCCGTATACAAATACACGGAGCTTGACAATTTTCCTTACACACATCGTATAGAGCTGTCCGATTCTCCAACAGTATTGTATACCTGCCGTTCACATTACAGTCACTTTTATACCTAGTCAGCGTGTGTGTGTGACACTCCGTAAATACATATACGGAGATTGTTATTTGTACAAAAATCGTACACAGCTGTACACTTCTGATACAGTTCCGTATATCTGCTTGTTGGATTACAGTCCAATAAATACTGTGAGATCGTCTGTGACTAAAATAATATATACGTTGATTTAATTTGTTTAATACACCTTACACAGCTGGACGCTCCTCATACAGTACCATCTCTCTGCTGGTATTTTTGGTACATTTTCCCAAACATGAGGAAGTATGGTGGAAGAGGCCAAGGACGTGGGCAGGGGAGCGCAGCTGGTACTGATGGTGGTGGTGCATCGGCTGGTTCTGGCAAAAACACAATAGCAGCTAAGGCAGGAGGTGTTGAGCCTGCGTCATCCTCTGGCCCAAGAAGGTCTGTAAGGTTGCCTTTTCTTGGAGTAGGAAAACCGCTTTTAAAGCCGGAGCATCAGGAACAGGTTTTGGCGTACATTGCCGAAACAGCCACCAGCTCTATTGCCTCCTCTTCTGAACTGTCGAAACCTGCAAGCACGGAGTCGTCAGTGCAGTGTTCTGGTCATAAAAAAACCCTTTCCTTGTGTCCTTCACACCCACCAAAAGTTAAGGATGTGGCAGCCCACACTTCAGATTACTCTATGGAGCTCTTTTCACATACCATGCCTGGGCTATCCATTCATTCTGCTGGTACATTGACCCACAGCACTACATTGCCCTCGCAGTTTATTGAGCCAGAATCTGACCCTGATGAAACCCAGGTGCCCCTTTCCGCATACTATACCACCTTACCCGGTGACACAAAGGAAGGTAAGGAGGAAGGTGCAGATGACTTTGAAGAGGAGGTGATAGATGACCCAGTTCTGGACCCGGATTGGCATCCATTGGGGGAGGAGGGTGGCGCTGACAATAGTTCAGATAAGGAGAAGGATCCGCAGCAGGCATTGACATCGTAGCAGCAGTTATCTAGCAGGCCCGTAGCTGTCCTAAAACATGGAACAAAAACTAAAAGAGTTGCAGGACAGCTTGACCAGACGGTCAACTTAGCACAGCGTGCAAGGCCAGAAAATGTTTACCATAGTAGGAAGAGTGCAGTGTGGCACTTCTTTGTCCAAAATCCTACTGATGAGGCAAAGGTTACCTGTAAGAAGTGCGGAAGGACCTTTAGCCGAGGTAAACAACTCAGAAATTAATCAACATGCACTTGCAAGCGTGGACGGACTACAAAACCTCAGGTAGCACATGTGCACCTGCTCCGACTGAAGGTAGCCAACAACGCTCCATCACTACCCCCACTCTAAGACTACCGCCACCATTAAGCACACCACCAGCACTAAATGTGGAGGTGTCATCGCAAGGCCAAAGCACTCAGGGAATCACAATGGTTTTGCAACACAACACTGAATCTAGGCCATCACCACCAATACCATAACCAACCCCCTCTCACTCCATCCGGTCCACCGCTACTTCCCCCATATGCAGCTCTCCTGTCCAGCTCACCCTACCAGACACTCTGAGTAGGACAAGAAAGTACTCATCCTCTCATCTGTGTGTTTGAACGCCTACATTGCCAAACTAATTTCATTAGAGATGATGCCCTACCGTTTGGTTGAAAGCGAAGCTTTCTGCGACCTCATGGCCTACGCTGTCCCATGATATGACCTACCCAGTCAGCACTTCTTTTCTCAAAAAGCCATCCCTGCCCTCCACTGGCATGTGAAAGACCACATTGTCCATGCACTAAAATAGTCAGTGAGTGGAAAGGTGCACCTCACAATGGATGCATGGACCAGTAGGCATGGCCAGGGCCTTTACGCGTCCATCACTGCACACTGGGTTAATGTGGTGGATGCAGGCTCCACTGGGGACAGCGGAAGTGGAACAGTGCTGCCTAGCCCACGGTATAGGAAACAGTTGGATGTAGGCTTTCGCTCCTCCTCCTCCTCGTCTATCAGCAAAAGCTCATCCACAGAGCGCAGTCGCACGAGCACTACATCCGCAGCTGGCAGTGTTGCACACGAGGTGTCCCACTATCGAATAGCTAGTGGTAAGCGTCAGCAGGCTGGGTTAAAGATGATGTCTTTGGGCGACAACAGACACACCGCGGAGGTACTGGCCGACTGCTTGCAGCGACAAACAGAGTCATGGCTTGGGCAGTCTACATCTTGAGCCAGGCAACGTAGTCAGTGATAACGGCCGTAATTTTGTGGCAGCCATAGCCCGTGCAAAACTCACACACATACCTTGCCTGGCTCACACTTTGAACCTGGTGGTGCAGTGCTTCCTTAATAATTATCCGGAGTTAACATCCCTGCTCCATAAGGTGCGAAGACTGTGCTCGCACATACGTCGCTCGGCCGTACACTCCAGTCGTATGCAGAAGCTGCAGCGATTGCTCCATCTCCCCAAGCACCGCCTAATCATAGATGTTGCAACAAGGTGGAACTCCACCCTGCACATGGTTGAGAGGCTGTGCGAACAGAGGCAGGCTGTCATGCATTTGTGGGAGGATACACGGGCAGGCAGTTTGAGGGAAGACATGGAATAGTCGGGTGTGCAGTGGTCAAAGCTGAAAGACCTCTGTAAAGTCCTTCAGTGTTTTGAGGAATGCACATGGCTGGTAAGCGCAGACGACGCCATCATAAGCATGAGCATCCCACTTATGTGTCTGCTCATGCAAAGTTTGACGCATATTAAGGATAAGGCGTCTGCAGCGGAGGAGGAGGAGTGAAGCCTTGATGACAGTCAGCCATTGTCTGGTCAGGGAACTGTCCTGGACGAGGTGGAGGAAGAAGAGGAAGAGGAGAAGGATGAGGGGGATGATTATTTTGGGCAGGAGGATGTTTCTCAGGGGGCAAGAGAAAATGTTGGCATTCCAAGGTCAGGGACATTGTTTGTGCGTGACTGTAGGGATGTGGATTTGTCAGAAACTGCTCCTCCACCCACCACGGGCAGTGCATCATTGACACCTGGAACATTGGCCCACATGTGCGATTATGCCTTGCGGATCCGAAAAAGGGACCCCCGCATTGCCAAAATGATGAAGGATGACGACTACTGGCTGGCCAGCATCCTCGATCCATGCTACAAAGGCAAATTATACAACATCATACCACAGGAGAACCTAGAGATAATATTGGCAAACAAACAAGCAACTCTGGTAAACCGTTTGTTTGAGGCTTTTCCAGCACACAGCAGCGGTGCTGGTTCTCCCATGAGCCATAGTGGGTAGAGTTGAGTGACTTTTGGTTTTTTAGGGTCGCGTTTCGTTCCGTGAAACCCGACTTTTCCAAAAGTCGGGTCGAGCAAGATCGTCCGATTATAGGGAAAAGTCGGGGTCATCCCGAAACACGAAACCCAATGTAAGTCAATGGGGAATAAAAGTCGGCAGTGAGAGGAGGACAGGAAACACACCTACAGTGCCCATTTGAATGCCAAAAGCATCAATTCTTCTTACTTAAGCTTGTCAACCTTAATTAACTTCATAATACAAGTTACGCACTGAAAAATGGGGGTTATTTGGCTAAAGTTGTGGGGGGGGAGGGCTGGCTGCAGGTTTTCATGTGCCCTGGGCGAAAGAGCGCCCCTTTAACACATACCACAACTCATCATGCTCCGATACGGCAGATAAATAGCGGTATAGTACAATGAAAAATACCTCACTTTTTACATCTCATGACGAGGCCCATCTATTTCTCCATACAGAATCATTGGTCCCATATAATGTTTGAAACAGTATATGATGAGCTCCACATAATGCTACAGTATATGTTGGTCCCCATGGATGAAGCTCCACTGTCTTATGGGCCCAAATAATGCTCCAAACATAATGGGCCCCATTTCTAATGCTCTAGTGTATAATGGGCCCTGTAAATGCTGCTCCAGTGTCTGATGTCCACCTTTGGAATGTTCCAGTGTATGGTGGGCCCCATCTATCATTCTCCAGAGTATAGTGCTCCCCAAAAATTGCTGTCCCAACATTGAAAACAATCAAATAAGTCACCTCGCTAGGGAATACCTGTACTTGTCTGGACAGGTGCTGTAGCTTGCTTAACAGCTCGCCAGCCGTTCTCACGCCCAGTATGGATTGCACGTGATTGCACAAAGGTTAGAAAGGGTACCGTATCCCTGGATAACATGTATGGATAGCGTACACATTCAAAATATATGTCTCAGGAGGCAGGCTCAGACGGTGTTAGGCCCAGTATGGATTGCACGTGATTGCACAAAGGTTAGAAAGGGTACCGTATCCCTGGATAACATGTATGGATAGCGTACACATTCAAAATATATGTCTCAGGAGGCAGGCTCAGACGGTGTCAGGCCCAGTATGGATTGCACGTGATTGCACAAAGGTTAGAAAGGGTACCGTATCCCTGGATAACATGTATGGATAGCGTACACATTCAAAATATATGTCTCAGGAGGCAGGCTCAGACGGTGTCAGGCCCAGTATGGATTGCACGTGATTGCACAAAGGTTAGAAAGGGTACCGTATCCCTGGATAACATGTATGGATAGCGTACACATTCAAAATATATGTCTCAGGAGGCAGGCTCAGACGGTGTCAGGCACAGTATGGATTGCACGTGATTGCACAAAGGTTAGAAAGGGTACCGTATCCCCGGATAACATGTATGGATAGCGTACACATTCAAAATATATGTCTCAGGAGGCAGGCTCAGACGGTGTCAGGCCCAGTATGGATTGCACGTGATTGCACAAAGGTTAGAAAGGGTACCGTATCCCCGGATAACATGT
Organism: Dendrobates tinctorius; assembly: GCF_039654945.1. Lineage (NCBI taxonomy): Eukaryota > Metazoa > Chordata > Amphibia > Anura > Dendrobatidae > Dendrobates > Dendrobates tinctorius. The sequence continues at coordinate 3,773,626 of NW_027361912.1, forward strand.
ATGGATAGCGTACACATTCAAAATATATGTCTCAGGAGGCAGGCTCAGACGGTGTTAGGCCCAGTATGGATTGCACGTGATTGCACAAAGGTTAGAAAGGGTACCGTATCCCCGGATAACATGTATGGATAGCGTACACATTCAAAATATATGTCTCAGGAGGCAGGCTCAGACGGTGTTAGGCCCAGTATGGATTGCACGTGATTGCACAAAGGTTAGAAAGGGTACCGTATCCCCGGATAACATGTATGGATAGCGTACACATTCAAAATATATGTCTCAGGAGGCAGGCTCAGACGGTGTCAGGCACAGTATGGATTTGACGGCCCAGATTACACAGCGGAGGAGCAGGGAGAGGTAAAGATTGCAAATGCTGGGGCCCTGCCCAAGCAAGGGGGGCCCACTCGTGGGCGTCGGTACTGGCACTGGGCCCCTCATAGTACAGCGGTGTGTCTGACGGCGGGTGTGCACCACCGCCGTCAGAGACACTTGATTGCACTATGAGGGACCCTGTGCCAGTGCCCGCGCCCAAGAGTCGGCCTACCCACCTGTCCAGGGCAACGGCACTCGCACGGTGTCGTGCGGTAGGTGGTGACCCCGGACATGGGGGGGGAGGCAGCACAGTTAGGGAGTTTTAGAAAGTGGCATATGTTGATGTTGGACATTCAGCTGATGCAAAAGGCGAAATAGGTGAAGTACCAGGAAGAGGTGGACCAAAGCAAGCCATTTTTCTGTCACCCTATGTGTCATCAGGGGAAGGTGGGACAAAATCCTTGGAAACCCATGCGTGGTTCATTTTAATGAAGGTTAGATCATCCACATTTTGGGTTGACAGACGGGTCCTTTTTTCTGTCAGGATTGATCCAGCTGCACTGAAGACTCTTTCCGATAGCACACTTGCAGCTGGGCAAGCGAGCTCCTGTAAGGCATATTGGGCCAATTCAGGCCAGGTGTCCAGTTTAGCGGCCCAATAGTCAAAGGGGAATGACCTGTGTGGGAGAACATTGATATGGGAGGAAAAGTAGTTTGTAACCATAGTTGACAACTGCTGTCTCCTGTCACTTTCCATCGATGCAGTATTACCAGTTGTGTGAGCGGTATTTGAAAAATCAGTCCACAACATTGTCATGAAACCCCTGTCTCCAACGCCACTTCTGCTGTGTGCACCACGAACACCTCTGCCATGCTGCCCCCGGCCCGTGTGAGAACCATCACCGCTGCTGTGTGCTGGGAATGCCTCAAGCAACCGATTTACCAGAGTTGCTTGTTTATTAGCCAATATTAGGTCAAGGTTCTCCTGTGGCATGATGTTTTGTAATTTGCCTTTATAGCGTGGATCCAGGATGCTGGCCAACCAGTAGTCGTCATCGTTCATCATTTTGGCAATGCGGGGGTCCCTTTTTAGGATCCGCAAGGCATAATCTGACATGTGGGCCAATGTTCCCGGTGTCAATGATGCACTGCGAGTGCTGGGTGGAGGAGCACTTTCTGGCAAATCCACATCCCTCCAGTCACGCACAAACCCTGTACCAGACCTTGCCACGCCAACATTTTCACTTGCCCCACGAGATGCATCCTCCTCCCCTAAGTAATCATCCCCATCATCCTCCTCCTCCTCCTCTTCTTCCTCCACCTCGTCCAGGAGAGGTCCCTGAGCAGACAATGGCTGAATGTCATCAAGGATTCCCTCCTCCTCTTCCTCCTCATCAACATTGGCTGCAGACGCCTGCTCCTTAAGGTGCGTCAAAGTTTGCATGAGCAGACGCATAAGTGGGATGCTCATGCTTAGGATGGCGTCGTCTGCGCTTACCAGCCGTGTGCATTCCTCAAAACATTGAAGGACTTTACAAAGGTCTTTCAGCTTCGACCACTGCACGCCTGTCAACTCCATGTCTGCTCTCAAAGTGCCTGGCCGTGTATCCTCCCACAAATGCATTATGGCCTGCCTCTGCTCGCACAGCCGCTCCACCATGTGCAGGGTGGAGTTCCACCTTGTTGCAATGTCGATAATGAGGCGGTGGTTGGGAAGGTGGAGCAATCGCTGCAGCTTCTGCATACGAACGGAGTGTACAGGCGACCGGCGGATGTGCGCGCACAGTCTTCGCACCTTCTGGAGCAGGGCTGTTAACTCCAGATAATTTTTGAGGAAGCACTGCACCACCAGGTTCAAGGTGTGAGCCAAGCAAGGTATGTGGCTGAGTTTTGAAAGGGCTATGGCTGCCACAAAATTACGGCCGTTATCACTAACTACCTTGCCTGCCTCAAGATGTACACTGCCCAGCCATGACTCAGTTTGTCGCTTCAAGTACTCGGCCAGCACCTCGGCGGTGTGTCTGTCGCCCAAACACATCATCTGCAACACAGCCTGCTGACGCTTTCCACTAACTGCTCGATAGGGGGACACATCGTGTGCAACAGTGGCAGCTGCAGATGGAGTGCTCGTACGACTGCGCTCTGTGGACGAGCTTTCGCTTCTGGAGGAGGAGGAGGAGGAGGGTCGAACGCCTACAGCCAACTGTTTCCTATACCGTGGGCTAGGCAGCACTGTCCCACCACCGCTGTCCCCTGTGGACCCTGCATCCACCACATTAACCCAGTGCGCAGTGATGGACACGTAACGGCCCTGGCCATGCCGACTGGACCATGCATCAGTTGTGAGGTGCACCTTTCCGCTCACTGACTGCTTGAGTGCATGGACAATGCGGTCTTTCACATGATGTTGGAGGGCTGGGATGGCTTTGCGAGAGAAGAAGTGGCGACTGGGTAGGTCATAGCGTGGTACTGCATAGGCCATGAGTTCGCGGAAAGCTGTGCTTTCCACCAACCGAAAGGGCATCATCTCAAACGAGATTAGTTTGGCAATGTGGGCGTTCAAACCCAGTGTACGCGGATGAGAGACTGAGTACTTTCTTGACCTACTCATAGTGTCTGGGAGGGTGAGCTGGACTTGAGAGCTGCATATGGTGGAAGTAGCGGTGGACAGGGCGGACTGAGAGAGGGTTGATGATGGTGATGGAGTTGGTGTTCTTTCTGATGGCCTAGAATCAGTCTTTCGTTGATATAACAGTGGGATTCCCTGACTGCTGTGGTCTTGCAACGACACCTCAACATTTGCTGCTGTGCTAACTGGTGGGCTTACAGTGGGGGAAACAATGTAGCGTTGCTGACTACCTTCGTTGTGATCAGTTGCACATGTAGCACTTGAGGTTTGGTGTTGTGTCAACGCTTGCAAGTGCATGCTGGTTAAATGTCTAAGCATGCAACTGGTATTCAAATTTTTCAGATTTTTCCCTCGGCTAAAGGTCTTTGCGCACTTCTTATAGATAACCTTGGCCTGATCATGAGGATTTTGTTCAAAAAAGTGCCACACTGCACTCTTCCTACTTTGGCAGACATTTTGCGGCCTAGCACTCTGTGATCTTTTGACCCTCTGGACAAGCTGTCCAGCAACTCTTTTGATGTTTGGAACCTGTCTTTGGAGTGCTCCGGGCCTGCCAGATAACAGCTGTTGCGATGTCGATGTCTGCTGTGGATGCTCCTCATCTGAGCTATTGGAAGCAGCACCCTCTTCCCCCAATGGATGCCAATCTGGGTCAACAACTGGGTCATCTATCACCTCCTCTTCTATGTCATGTGCACCTTTCTCTGTGTCACCGTGTATGGTGGTATAGTGTGCAGGAAGGGGCACCTGAGTCTCATCAGGGTCAAAATCTAGCTCTGTACACTGCGAGGACAATGTAGTGCTCTGAGTGAATGTACCAGCAGAATCATCCATCAGCGGCTGTGCATCAGTGCACTCCATGTCAGATTCATCTTGGCCTGGGTAATTCACCATTTCACTTGATAATCCAGGCATGGTATGTGAAAACAGCTCCATGGAGTAATCAGTAGTATGGCCTGCGTCATCCTTCAATCTTGGTTGGGGTGAAGGACACAAGGAAAGGTGTGGTTCATGAACATGAGCCTCCAATGACGACTCAGTGCTTTTACTTTTTACAACTGAAGAAGAGGAGGCGATAGAGCTGGAGGCTGAGTCAGCAATGTAAGACAAAACTTTTTCCTGATGCTCTGCCTTTAAAAGCGGTTTGCCAACTCCTAGAAAACTAAGCGTTCGAGGCCTTATGTAGCCAGACGATGACGCAGGGTCAGCACCTCCTGCATTCGGTCCTATTTTGCTCTTGCCACTACCATCAGATCCACCACCAACACCATCATTACCAGCTGCCAACCCCCGCCCAATTCCACGGCCTCTTCCACCAGCCTTCCTCATTTTTGGTAGAAATGTAGACAAAATCGAACAAACTATATAGTAATGTAAAACAAGGTACAAGGTGTCTATAGGACAGGGGAGATTTAGAATTTCTGCACACACTTGTGGACAGTGGACACTTTTGGATTGTGTGAGGTCCACTGATATCTGAGCGCTATGTGACAGGCTCGATGGCACAGCTGCCTGTGACCAAAGTGACGAGAGGATAATGGAGATTTTGAATCTCTGCGCACACTTTTGGACACTGGACACTTTTGGATTGTGTGAGGCCCACTGATATCTGAGCGCTATGTGACAGGCTCGATGGCACAGCTGCCTGTGACCAAAGTGACGAGAGGATAATGGAGATTTTGAATCTCTGCGCACACTTTTGGACACTGGACACTTGTGGATTGTGTGAGGCCCACTGATATCTGAGCACTATGTGACAAGCTCGATGGCACAGCTGCCTGTGACCAAAGTGACGAGAGGATAATGGAGATTTTGAATCTCTGCGCACACTTTTGGACACTGGACACTTGTGGATTGTGTGAGGCCCACTGATATCTGAGCGCTATGTGACACGCTCGATGGCACAGCTGCCTGTGACCAAAGTGACGAGAGGATAATGGAGATTTTGAATCTCTGCGCACACTTTTGGACACTGGACACTTGTGGATTGTGTGAGGCCCACTGATATCTGAGCGCTATGTGACAGGCTCGATGGCACAGCTGCCTGTGACCAAAGTGACGAGAGGATAATGGAGATTTTGAATCTCTGCGCACACTTTTGGACACTGGACACTTGTGGATTGTGTGAGGCCCACTGATATCTGAGCGCTATGTGACAGGCTCGATGGCACAGCTGCCTGTGACCAAAGTGACGAGAGGATAATGGAGATTTTGAATCTCTGCGCACACTTTTGGACACTGGACACTTGTGGATTGTGTGAGGCCCACTGATATCTGAGCGCTATGTGACACGCTCGATGGCACAGCTGCCTGTGACCAAAGTGACGAGAGGATAATGGAGATTTTGAATCTCTGCGCACACTTTTGGACACTGGACACTTGTGGATTGTGTGAGGCCCACTGATATCTGAGCGCTATGTGACACGCTCGATGGCACAGCTGCCTATGACCAAAGTGACGAGAGGATAATGGAGATTTTGAATCTCTGCGCACACTTTTGGACACTGGACACTTGTGGATTGTGTGAGGCCCACTGATATCTGAGCGCTATGTGACAGGCTCGATGGCACAGCTGTGACAAAAGTGACTAGAGGATAAGGGAGATTGGATTGCTTTTAAAAAAGCAGTTTGCGGAGCAGTGGGTAAACAGCAATGCCAGCGTGTCAGGAAGCCTTAAAAGGCAGCCCAACAACCAACACCACTGATACACCACAATATAGCCTCCCCTTGCACTGCACACACAGTGACTTGTGTGTTGTGCAGGCCAAATCGCTAGCAGCAGAAGCAGTTTTTTTGTCTTCTTCCCTGCCTAACGCTCTCCCTACAGAATCAGCAGCAACCTCTCCCTATACTAAGATCGGCAGAAGTAAGATGGCGGTCGGAGTGCACGCCCTTTTATACCCCCTGTGACGCCCACCAAAGCAAGCCAATCACTTGCATGCCCTTCTGAAAGATGTTGGTGACCCGTGCCTAGGTCATCACGTTGCCCACAGTGCTGAAAAAGAGCGCAAAACAAACTTTTGAAACGCGACTTTGGCGCGTAAGTCGCCGACCTCGTGGCCGACCTCATCCTAGGGTCGGGTTTCGTTTCATGAAACCCGACTTTGCCAAAAGTCGGCGACTTTTGAATTTTTTCGACCCGTTTCGCTCAACTCTAGTAGTGGGCACAATGGAAGAGGTGTTCGTGGTGCACACAGCAGAAGTGGAGTTGGAGACAGGGGTTTAATGACCATGTTGTGGAATGATTTCTCAAGTACCTCTCACGACTGCTAATACTGCATCGATTAAAAGTGACTGGAGACAGCAGTTGACAACTATGGTTACAAACTACTTTTCCTCCCATATCGATGTTCTCCCTCACAGGTCATTCCCCTTTGACTATTGGGCCTCTAAACTGGACGCCTGGCCTGAATTGGCACAATATGCCTTACAGGAGCTCGCTTGCCCTGCTGCTAGTGTGTTATCTGAAAGAGTCTTCAGTGCTGCTGGATCAATCCTGACAGAAAAAAGGACCCGTCTGTCGACTCAAAATGTTGATGATCTAACCTTCATTAAAATGAACCATGCATGGGTTTCCAAGGATTTTGTCCCACCTTCCCCTGATGACACATAGGTTACCAGAAAAGTGCCTCGGTTTTTTCCTCCTCTTCCTCGGACTTGCCCAATTACACCCTTTGCAGCAGCTGAATGTCCAGCCAGAGCATCTACATATGCCAATTTTTAAACCTCCCTAACTGGGCTGCCCACCCCTCCCCCAACGGCTGGGGTCAAGACCTGGCGCACCCAGGCAAGTGTCGTTGCTCTGAACAGGTGGATGGGCCCACTGATGGCCGACGGCAATGGCACAGGGCCCCTCATAGTACAATACAGTGTCTCAGATGGTGGGAGTGCCCACTCGCCGTCAGACACACCAGCGTACTATGAGGGGCCCTGTGCCAGTACCGTCGACCACGATTGTGCCCCCCTGCTTGGTCATGGCCACAGCACTTGCAAGTTGCAATACTTACCTCTCCCTGCTCCACCGCTGTGTAGTCTGGGCAGTTAAATCATTCACAGGGACGGCCACTAGAAATTTGGTGTATTGATCAATGATGGTTAAGATGTAGCTATGGCCTGTCCTGCTGGCCTCTACCTTCAGATGATCAATGGCTACCATTTGAAATGGACGTCAACTTACAAGCGGATGCAGTGGTGGTTTATGATCACCTTTCACAGTTATGATAGTCACAGACATGGGACATTCCTGCCCCCATTTTTCAATGTCTCCTCTCATGCCAATCCAATAGAATCGCCTACGGCCTGTGGCTTCTGTCTTTTACACTCCAAAATGACCAGACACATCATGATAGGCAGTGAGGACCATGGGTACATCTCTCCCTGTGAACAAAATTTGATGGAGCTGAGTAACGGTGATGTGATCCACGCTACTGCGATAAAGCAATCCTTTCTTCACAAAGAACCTTTTTCGCTTTCTCCACAGACACAATAATTGAGGGTCTGCATCGCCTCTGCAACATCTACCGGGAGGTTTTCCCGCTATGAGTAATTCCAAAATTTCTGCTAACACTCGACTTTGCGTCTATACTTGTATCCATGTAGGTTCCAGTAGCGGAGATTCTGGACTCTTAGGAATAAAATCTTTGGATTTAAGTGCGCTGCCAGACAAATATTCAGATTCCAATCATGTAGATGAATTAATCTCTTTATTCCCAACGCGTTTCGAAGTCCATACTTCTTCCTCAGGGGATGACATGATATGGCAGCGCACTTAAATCCAAAGATTTTATTCCTCAGAGTTTTATGTGTCGGTCACTGGCGGACCGTTGGATGTGCAGCAGGCTGACAAACTAATCCTACATGCTTTGCTCTCTCCTGGAAAGGGTGAGTATATTTTTTTATTAAACCCTTTAAGTCACCCAGATAAGACCCTATTGCGCTCTTGTTTTACCTATAGCTTGGACAAATTTGGAGATTCTGGACTGGCTTACTGAGATTGAAATATATACGAACACTGTATACTGGTGTATGCTATGAATACCTTTCCCTTTTTCTACTTTTTTAATTCTGGTGTAATACATAGTGAGCCTGTGAGTGTCTGTGTCTGACTCTGGAAGTATAGATGGAAATTTAACCCTAGACTGGACACATCTGGTATGTGCTGATACAGTACCTTGTTTCATCTGTAGGATAACCAACTGTGGGGGGACCCTCTTCTTGCCGCAGACGAACACGAGACTGAGACAGTTTGTATTGAACAAGTCCGTTTTTAGTGCCCATCCTTCTGTCGACAACAGCAATTCACCACAGCCGTTTCACATTTCTCTGTACACAGGTCCTGGTACCTTCACTTCCTTTGTAACTATAATCGGGGCGTCCTCTGTGGCTCTTCCACTGTGGCTGGCGTAGGCCCAACCACCACAGCGCTGCACCAGTCTGAGTACACCGTCCGTATGATAGCCCCAGGCCATCTTCGTCTGCGGCTACGGTCCTCTGGGCCACCCCCCGGGAACGCCTCAACTGTCAGTCCTCTCTGGAGCCTTTCCACTGTCTCTATTTCCTCAGCAGAACTTCCTCTTTACTGTGCTCCCTTCGCTGACTGACTCTTCCAGAACCTTCCCTCAGCTTTTTATACTTCCAGTTCTGGTAATTCTTCCCACCGTCACCTAACAGTTTATTTGACCAATGGCAGTTATTCAGTCCCACTCCTGCACTCTCCACTGTCCTCCAATGGGCAAGCTAAAACACTGCACCCTTTCTCTTTATCTTAGCGGTTTCACACCTACACTGCGCTACACCTCTGCTTCTCACTACAGACTGGTTTGTCTGTCAGTCCACCTTCCCTACATCATCCATAGTGAGTGAGCGTGTGTGGGTTACGCCTTCTATATATACGATGAATCGGAGAAACACATTTTTAAACTATGCTCGATACAGCTTGTATCTTGTTATACAGTACCTTTGGTCGACATTTAGCATTACGGTCAAATCCATACTGTGTAAGCATCTGAGAGTGACTACGGGACTATTTATATGGAGATTTCAATTGTACCCTAAAAAATATATACTTGTTATCTTGTTATCCAGGACCTTTTTTACAACATTTTTTATTATGGTCAAAACCAAACTGAATGAGCGTCTGAGGGTGACTACGGCAATATATACCGATATTTTCAATTTGGCCAACACTGTATACAGCAGACCGCTTCTGATACAGTAACCTTTTTAGCTATTTAGATTCTGGTGTAATCCATAATGATCCTGTAAACGTCTGTCTGTTACTCCGGCAATATATTTGGAACTTTAAAATTACCCCAACACTGTATACAGCTGTATGCTTGTGTTACATAACCCATTTACAGCTTTTCACATTCTTGTGTAATCCATACTGGGCCTGAGAGCGTTTGTGTCTGCCTCCTGAAATGTATACAGAGAATCAGAATGTTTACACTATACTATATATACCTTGTATCTGGTGATGCTGTACCCTTTTTAAACTTGTTGTTTTATTGGGTAATCCATACTGAGCCTGTGAGCGTCTGTGTATGCCTCATGAAATATATACGGAGATTTACTGTTATCCATAGACTGTATAGAGCTGTATGCTTCTGACACAGTACCATAAATCTGCTGGTATTTTGGGTCCATTTTCAAAAAAATGAGGAAGTAAGGTGGAAGAGGACGCAGATGTGGGTGTGGAGGGCCACCTGGTACTGATGGTGGTGGTGGTGCATCTGCTGGTAGTGCCAAAAACACAATAGCAGCTAAGGCAGGATGTGTTGAGCCAGCATCATGGTGTAGCTCTGGAAGGCCTGTAAGGCTCCCTTTTCTGGGAGTAGGTAGACTGCTTTTAAAGCCGGAGCATCAGGAACTGTTTGTGGCTTACATTGCTGAAACAGCCTCCAGCTCTATCGCCTCGTCTTCTGAAGTTGTAAAAAATGCAAGCAATGAGTCTTAACTGCAGGCTTCTGGTCAGGAGCAACCCCTTTCCTTGTGTCCTTCACCCACACCAAAAGTGAAGGATGTGGAAGCACACACCTCAGATTACTCCATGGAGCTCTTTTCACATACTATGCCTTGGTTAATTAAAATAGGGCCAATCATGTACTGGAGCAAGGTAAATGGGGCAGATCAGACACTGGAGCAGCATCTAAGGGGCACATTATACACTGGAGCATTACAAATGGGGCCCATTATATATGGAGCATTATTGGAGCCCATCATACACTGGAGCATCATCCATGAGGCCCATCATGTACTGGAGCAATGTAAATGGGGCAGATCAGACACTGGAGCAGCATCTAAGGGGTCCATTATACACTGGGGCATTACAAATGGGGCCCATTATATATGGATAATTATTAGGGCCCACGATACACTGGAGCATCATCCATGAGGCCCATCATATACTGGAGAATTGTAAATGGGGCAGATCAGACACTGGAGCAGCATCTAAGGGGCCCATTATACACTGGAGCATTACAAAAGGGGCCCATTATATATGGTGCATTATTGGAGCCCATCATACACTGGAACATCATCCATGAGGCCCATCATGTACTGGAGCAATGTAAATGGGGCAGATCAGACACTGGAGCAGCATCTAAGGGGACCATTATACACTGCAGCATTACAAATGGGGCCCATTATATATGGAGCATTATTGGAGCCCATCAGACACTGGGGCATCATCCATGAGGTCCATCATGTACTGGAGCAATGTTAATGGGGCAGATCAGACACTGGAGCAGCATCTAAGGGTCCCATTTTACACTGGAGCATTACAAATGGGGCCCATTATATATGGAGCATTATTAGGGCCCACGATACACTGGAGCATCATCCATGAGGCCCATCATGTACTGGAGAATTGTAAATGGGGCAGATCAGACACTGGAGCAGCATCTAAGGGGCCCATTATACACTGGAGCATTACAAATGGGGCCCATTATATATGGAGCATTATTGGAGCCCATCATACACTGGAACATCATCCATGAGGCCCATCATGTACTGGAGCAATGTAAATGGGGCAGATCAGACACTGGAGCAGCATCTAAGGGGACCATTATACACTGCAGCATTGCAAATGGGGCCCATTATATATGGAGGATTATTGGAGCCCATCATACACTGGAGCAACATCCATGAGGTCCGTCATGTACTGGAGCAATGTTAATCGGGCAGATCAGACACTGGAGCAGCATCTAAGGGGCCCATTTTACACTGGAGCTTTACAAATGGGGCCCATTATATATGGAGCATTATTAGGGCCCATGATACACTGGAGTATCATCCATGAGGCCCATCATGTACTGGAGCATTGTAAATGGGGCAGATCAGACACTGGAGCAGCATCTAAGGGGCACATTATACACTGGAGCATTACAAATGGGGTCCATTATATATGGAGCATTATGTGGAGCTCATCAGATACTGTATGGAACATTATATGTGACTAATTATTTGGTATGGAGAAATATATGGGGCTCATTATTCTGTATGGCGCACAATGTGGTGGCCATAACACTGTACTGTCCTGTTTTTGAGCTATTGTACAGTTTAAAATAGATCAGTCATGTCATGTAAGCAGTGAAGTATGTGTCATTGTACTATACCTATATTTCTGTGGCGTATCGGAGCATCATGAGTTGTGGTATGTGTTAAAGGGGCGCACTGACACTCTTTGGCCCAGGGCACACGAAAACCTGGAGCCAGCCCAACCCCCCACAACTTTAGCCAAATAACCCCCAGTTTTCAATGCGTAACTATTATTAGGAAGTAAATTAAGGTTGACAAGCTTCAGTTATAAGAATTGATGTTTTTGGCATTGAAATGGGCCCTGTAGGTGTGTTAACTGTCTTCCATTCCCTGCCGACTTTGCTTCCCCATTGACTTGCATTGGGTTTCGTGTTTCAGTCGGCCTCCGACTTTTCCCTATAGTCGGCCGATTTTGTTTGACCCAACTTTTGCGAAAGTCGGGTTTCATGAAACCCGACTCGAACCGAAAAAAGGCAGTCGCTCATCTCTAGTAGCGAGCATTCAAGCATTTCAGTGCTCGATCATCACTAGTCTCTACGTGTTTCTTTGTCCCATTCCTAAATGACTTTATCTTTATTGCCCTATACTTTGAATAAGTCACAGGTCACAGTCTGAGCTACTCACGCTCTGATAAGTGTGTTCCAGCTGGTGTGGCAAACCATCCGGATCGTTTTGTGACAGATATGGATTATCATCACGTTGGTCAGGTGAGGAATATGGTGTTATATTACTTTTAATGCATTTTAAAATATGATGGGGAGTATTATTTCAAATAAAGGACTTTATTCTTGGGTCTTTATTACAATCTTATTATGAGGTTAGTAATGAGGGACGTCTTATAGACTCCTCTCCATTATTAACCTGTGGGCTTGATGTCAGCTGACAATACAAAGCTGACATCAACCTGACAAACACTACCCCACTTACCACCACACCAGGGCAAATGGGAAGAGCCAGGCAATGCACCAGAATTGGCACATCTAATAGATGTGCCTTTTCTGGGGTGGCTGAGAGCTGCCATTTTGAGGCTGGGGACCAATATCCATGGCCCCTTACCAGTCTGAGAATATCAGCCCCCAACTGCCTGCTTTAGCTTGCCTAATTGTCAAAAAAATAAAGGGGGCCCTATGCTGTTTTTTAAATTATTTATATAAATAATAAATGGCATGGGGACCCCTCTATTTTTCATAGCCAGCCTAGATAGCGCTGACAGCAGAGGGGTTTGCTTAGCTGGTTATAACAAGAGAGGGGACGGCATGTAATTTTTGTATTAGTTATTTATTTATTGCATGGATGCCGGCTGGTGAACACTCCCATCATTGTACACCTGCTCTAGCTGTTATCAGTGAAACCAGGTATAGGATTATGAGAGTATGCCTGTGACTGGCAGTACACTTTCCTGGCAGTACTCTTTTTACTGCCAGTCACAGCTACTGGTTTGTAAGAATAATATGACAGGAGAACAAGAGGAATAACAGATTCCAATGTTATAAAAATTATATAATCAATTTATTAAATCACAGTCAATATAGATAGAATACATAAAGCATCATAGCAAAAATATATATAGGACATACAATAGATGAGGGTAAGTGACCCATGCATTAACACCCATACCCATAAGTTTAACAACAGTGTGAGCCACATAAAGTGGCAACCCTACTGAGGGGAAATAATAATACGCCAGACATAGCAACCACCAAAAGTTGGTCCCAAGTAAGGGAAAAGGTCCTGTCACTAGTAAGCGCTTACCACGGTAGATATGCACGGGCACCCAAAGAGAGGATATACAGCCCCGACGAGTGTTTCGCGCCCACCCTGGTCACTTTCTCAAGGGTGGATGAGAAACGCACATTGGGGGCTGTATATCCTCTCTTTGGGTGCCCGTGCATATCTCCCGTGGTAAGCGCTTACTAGTGACAGGGCCTTTTCCCTTACTTGGGACCAACTTTTGGTGGTTGCTATGTCCGGCATATTATTATTGCCCCTCAGTAGGGTTGCCACTTTATGTGGCTCACACTGTTGTTAACCCTATGGGTATGGGTGTTAATGCATGGGTCACTTAGGCTAGTTTCAGACTAGCATTTTGGGGTGCAGCGCAGGGCCGCCGCTAAGCCCCGCTCCCGGCCGTGCCCCCTCCTGTCATCTCCTCCTCCGATCGCATGACTGAGCATGCGATCAGTGTACCCAGTACTTAGCGTTGGGTGTGCTGATTGTGCGCTGGTCTGATTTTGCTGGCGCTATACCCAGTGCACAAAAACGCCCTGTGTTGCATCTTTGTGCGCTGGGCGCAGTGCCAAAAGGGCGCAGCACCAGCGAAATCAGACCAGCGCACGATCAGCGCACCCAACGCTAAGTATAGGGTACGCTGATCGCATGCGCAGTCATGCGATCGGAGGAGATGACGGGAGGGGGCGCGGCTGGGGGTGGGGCTTAGCGGTCGCGCTGTGCCCGGAAACGCTAGTCTGAAACTAGCCTTAGGCTAGTTTTACACTAGCGTATTTTACATGCAGCGCACGGCGCCGCTAAGCCCTGCTCCCTGCCCGCCCCGTCCGGTCATCTCCTCCTACTATCACACGCGGCCGCATGTGATCTGCACACCCTATCTTTAGCATAGGGTGCCCAGATCGTGCTCTGGCCGTGCGCTAGTAGGACTTTTGCATGCGCTGCGCACTTTTGAAGGTGCGCCGACCGCGCCAAAATGCAACATGGTGCATTCGGCGCACACCGGCATTTGGCGCACACCGGCGCACCTTCAAAAGTGCGCAGCGCACGCAAAAATCCTACTAGCGCACGGCAAGCGCACAGTGTGTGCACCCTATGCTAAAGATAGGGTTCGCAGATCGCATGCGGCCGTGTGCGATAGTAGGAGGAGATGACCCGACAGGGCGGGCAGGGAGAGGCAGGGGGCGGGGCTTAGTGGCACCGTGCGCTGCATGTAAAATACGCTAGTGTGAAACTAGCCTTACCCTCATCTATTGTATGTCCTTGCTATGATGCTTTTTGTATTTTATCTATACTGACTGTGATTTAATAAAATGATTATATGATTTATATAACATTGGAATCCATTACTCCTCTTGTTCTCCTTTGATATTATGTATATGGAGTGGATTATAAATTAATATGGCGGTATATTTTTATTCATGTCGGCTGGTTTCTCCTATTAAGGTGTTTGGCATTTTGTCTGTTCTAATTGTTTGTAAGAAGAAGGACCGGCTTGGGGGTTCCTGTCTTGCGTCGGGTCCGGAAATGTCAGGCTGTCTCTTCTCTTGTCCGGGGGAAAGCTTTGAGACCCGTACCGACCTTTGCACTACAGAGCAGGGGGCGTGACTACAAGGAAGAAGCCTCAGAGCACGCGTAAGCAGACAGACTTGGTGGAAGCAAGCAGCGTGTGGCAGGGACAAGTGAGTGCTCTGACTCGTGAGCTCCGTAATAGCGCAGGCCCACGCTCGTGCTTCCACGCGGTAACTCACAAAGACTGTGACAAATATCTCGCCTTGTGCCCGCTGTCTCCTGCGACATGAGGTGCCAGACACTCCGGGCCCGTGAGTAACACGCACGCACCGCTAAGGAAGGACCGGGTGACTCACCGTGAACTGTACTATTACTCCCCGGTGTACCTCTGTCAAGCCGCGTTAGGCTGCATTAGTGTTGTGGACTGTACTGCTCCCTGCGCAGCAAACTCTGGACCAAAGAACCCATTAAAGACGCCGAGGACAAGCCGCCGCCGTCGAGATTCGGGTCAAGGACACCCACAGGACGACACCGAATCCACCACGCGCTGACCGTGTTGGCGCCACCGTACCCACTGTGGACTTTCCAGTCAGGAAGCCGTCGGACTGATAAGTTAACCCTTGAGGACTGTTGCTAGCTCTATTTTTTTCTTTACCTTATCCTGTGTACCAACTGTTATTCCCCTGTATATCCTATCTCCTCCCTGCGTGGACTATACCCATGTTCAAGTAAAACCACATTAACTCTTGCTCTGTCTCCTGTCCATTACTGTATCCCGCAACCTGCTCACCCTTGACGTAGTCGGCAGGATGCAGTCCAATAGCACGGAGGCGGCAGAGCAAACAGTTGGGGGGGCAGCTGGGGGAGCCCGAAGGTCCAGCATATTCCTGGGGGCAATGTTAGTTACTAGGTAGTTAGCCTATTACTAAGGGTGTGTATACAACTGAAATACGTCAGGTACAAGGCCTCACCTTTTATTGTTTTAACCACATTTAAATAAAGAATATGTTTTATTCCTGGATTGTTGTGCCAGAATCTTTCCTCATTTTTTTGTCTACCTTCCTGCGATCACCAGTGGAAACGGCACCCTCAGGAGGAACTCCGGGCCAAATTTCCAGCTACACATTCTCAACGTGGAGTAAGATCCCTCGTCCGTCTCCTTCCCCTTGCATTTCACCATATTTCTCCATTAGTCTTCCTATGGTGTATATGAGTGGCTACTGCACATACAGAGCATCACTGAAGTGGTCTGAACAACTAGAGATCACATTAGTGGGTCTGCTAGTGGGTCTTTAGGGTTTTTAGTTTCTTCATAGTCAAGTATAGGTCAATAAAGATAAATGTCTCCTGATGAGTTGGTCAGGGATGGGAAAACAAAACGCATAGATATATGATAAGAAAACTTTTTGGCTTTTAGGTGCTGTTTGCACCATACTTTGTAGTTAGAGACATAGGGTTTATGTTGGGTGTTCTGTCAATTTAGTCATGTCCTGATTAGCCACCAGGCTGTGAATATCTAGTGCTCTATTTGTACGTTAGAATATTTAAAGATATTAATAAAGGTTTTATCCCTTTGTCAGTGAGTCTTCCAATGTTGGGGCTATATCTAAAAGAATTTCAATGAATTGTATCAAACTCTGATCGACTTCTGATCAGAGTGTGATTATCATAAAGTTACCAAATTTCTCAGATAAGAGAGAAATGGTCATGTGACCCTAACCTTAGGACTGAATGGAAAAGTATGAAATTAGTTTGTATCATACCAATGCTTTCCAATTCCTCTTCTGCTTAGAGACTCTTGTATATGTATCCAATGAATTAGGTAAAGGCTGTTACTTATTTTGACATTATATGGTTTCCTTATTAACTTTACTGCCCAGCAATTTCTCCTCCCCCGCAGCAGACTCTGATTGGCAAATTCATTAAAACACTTTAAAGAAGATTTTCTCCCAAAATGGATACAGTATTTGACCAGGTATAAGTAAATCAGCTATAACAATATGCAAAGTTTTATTATTCATTTCTATTGCTTTTTTACTTATACTGCTTTTGGCATTTTTTTTTATTTCAAAAACTGAGGGTAAACTATTACTAAGCCACTAATTTTAAAACGTGCTCATTTATCACAGTTGTTGACAACCAATATGTCTGAATATCGTGTTATAATTAACCCCTTTCTGACATCAGATGTACTATTCCGTCCATGTCACCCGGGCCAATTTGACCATGGACGGAATGGTATGTCTCAGCGATCGGCTGTGAACACGAATGGTGTGCAGCCAATTGCAGCCGGGAATCAGCTGATTCTCACAGCTGACTCCCGGCGCTAAGTGCCAGGAGTGGTCACAGACCGCTCCCAGGATGTTAGCCTCTGAAATGCTGCGATCGAACGCGATCACAGTATTCCGGGAACAGGCAGAGGGCTGACAAGAAGTCTCTCTGTGCCAGTGCAGTGCACTGAATGGAGCGCTGACAGCTTCATCTGCATGCTATAGAAGCGATCAGCCTGCAAAAAATGATTGTTCCCTAGTGGGAAAAAGTGTAAAAGTTAGAATAATTAAAAAAAATAAAATAAAAGTAATAATAAAAAAATCAATATTTATTCTATCACTAAATAAATATTTTAATGAAATAAAATCAAGAGAAGTCCACATATTTAGTATCGCCATGTCTGTAATGACCCAACCTATAAAATTGTCCCACTAGTTAACCGCTTTAGTGAACACCATAAAAAAAGGCAAAAAACTATGATATATCATAATACCGCCAAACAAAAAGTGGAATAACACGCCATAAAAAAACGGATATAAATAAACATTGTACTGCTGAAAACGTCAACTTGTCCTGCAAAAAACAAGCCCTCATATGACTCTGTGGGCTAAAATATGGAAAAATTATAGCTCTCAAAATATGGTGATGCAAAAACTATTTTTTGCAATAAAAGTGTCTTTTAGTGTGTGACAGCAGCCAGACAGAAAAAAACGCCATAACGCCTCTTTCACACATCCTGATATTTCTGGTAACGGAGATCTCAGTGTCTATGGTGTAATACTTGCAGCACATGTGTGACATGCATGTGCCGCATCAGTACCACAAGGAGGGGCACCAGGGAAGAAGCGTTACATTAAGCGATGTTCCCGGCACCGGGTGCTGAACACGTCTCTCATCATTCTCCCCTGCTCTGCCGGCGATCGGCACAAGCAGGGGAGAATGATGAGAGCCGTGTTCAGCACCCGGCACCGGGGAACAGCGCTTACTGTAAAGCTTCTTTCCCCAGCGCCAATGCGTGTCACATTGATTACATCCATGTGTGTTATGCGTATGCATGTGTGCTTGATGTTTTGTGGCCCATGCTGACATTAAAAAATGGATATGTCATCATCATGTTTTGCCCACGGACACACGGTCCGTGGAAACACACAGACCCATTCACTTGAATAGGCAAATAACGCTCCGTTCCTCCCGAGTCTCTCCGCATGGCTAACTAGTACTGTACAGCCACATATGGGGTATTGCCACATTCAGTAGAAATTTTGGGACAAATTTTGGTGCCATTTTAACCCACTTCTTGTGTGAAAATGTAAATCTTTGACTAAAAAAAAATTTTAGTGGTAAAACTGTAGTTATTTTGTCCTCACTGTCCAATGGTATAAAAGTATGTGACACCCCCATGGTGTCAATATGATCACTGCACCCCTAGATGAATTCATTGAGAGGTGTAGTTTGCAAAATGGGGTCACTTATAGGGAGTTCTGCTGTTTTGGAACCTCATTGGCTCTTCCAGTGGGTCTTTGCACCTGCAAACCATAACAGTAAAATCTGACGTTCCTTTCCTTCTGATCTCTGCCATGTGCCAAAACAGTGGTTTTCCCACACATATGTGGTATCAGCATACTCAGGATAAATTGCACAATAACTTTTGGGTCCAATTTCTTCTGTTTCCCTTGGGTAAATAAAAAATTGAGGACGAAAATATCAATTTTGTGGAAAAAATAGAATTTTTTTATTTTTACGACTCTACGTTATAAACTTCTATGAAGCACTTAAGGGTTCAAAGTGCTCACCACACATCTAGATAAGTTCCTTAGGAGGTCGAGTTTCCAAAATGATGTCACTTGTGGAGCATTTTCCACTGTTTAGGGACATCAGGGGCTCTCCAAACACAACATGGTGACTGATCATAATTCCAGCAATTTTGCGTTGAAAAGTCAAATAGCGCTCCTTTCCTTCCGAGCTCTGCCATGCGCCCAAACAATGATTTACCTGCATATATCAGGTATCAGCATAGTCAGGAGAAATTGCACAACAACGTTTGGGGTCCAAATTTTCCTGTTCCCCTTTGCAAAATAAAAAAATTGGATCTGAAGTAATTTTTTGGGGGGAAAAAGTTAAATGTTCATTTTTTTAATCATGCCAAAAATTCCATGTTCCTCAAATAAATTTTATCACTATCATGAAGTACAATATGTCACAAGAAAACAATGTCAGAATCACTGGGATTCATGGAAGCATTCCAGAGTTAATACCTCATAAAGGAACAGTGGTCAGAATTGTAAAAATTGGCCTGGTCATTAACATGCAAACCACCCTTGGGGATAAAGGGGTTAAAAAGGGCTTAAAAGAAGATATCCAGCCCTCTAAGAATAAACTTGAAAAACTTGTATATTTTATTTCAGGAACCTACACGTGAACATAAAGTCGGTGTCTGTTGAGCAAAAATTCAACACGTTTCAACGGTAAGGGCTTAACCATGACTGTTGAAACGCGTTGTTTTTTGCCTTTTTTATGTTCATGTATATGTTCTTGAAATAAAAGATACAAGTTTTTCAAATCCATTCTCGGAGTGTTGGATATCCGCTCTTTTGCTCATTACCAACATGCTCATGTCACAGTTCACCTGGACCAGGAGTAGATTGCATGACCGATGAGTTGGGCTATTACTTCAATTTGTAAAAATAAAGGCTTTCACAAAAAAACAGAGAAACTACCCTATTACGGTACACAAATAATACATATCTAAACATGTTGGCTACTGCTCAAATTTTTCATATGCCAATATAATTTTACTTCATTTTTTACTCTTTAGTTTACTTTTAAGATTGTTTTTGAGCCTGATCTAAATTGAAAATATTTCACCATGGCATTTTTAACATCTGTATTTTTGAAGCTGTATATAAGAGGGTTTAATAATGGGGGAGTCACAGTGTAAAAAATAGAGAAGACCTTGCCGATGTTATCTGCATTTAAACCCGTACTTGGTCTAAAGTAGTTTCCAAGTGCGGTGGTGTAGAAGGTGATGACGACGGTTAGGTGGGACACACAAGTTGAAAACGCTTTGGATCTGCCATCTCTTGAGTGAATTCCTAGGATGGTGTGTAATATATACACATAAGACAATAGTATTACAAGAAAACAGATACTTCCTATTGAACGGGTCAATGCTATGACAATGTATTTTTTTAATTGAGAGTGGCCACATGTAAGTTCCAGAAGTGGGGGGATATCACAATAGAAATGATTGATGATGGCATTGGAACCACAAACAGGAAAGACAAGTAAAGTGATGGTTATGGAGGCAAGAAAACTACAAAAATAGGCTCCTAAAGCCAAGATCCAACACATTGTCTTGTTCATCATTTGGTGATAGAACAATGGTCGACATATCGCAACATAACGGTCATACGCCATTGCTGACACTAAAAGACTCTCCGAGGCCGCGAAGAGCGAAAAGCAAAACAATTGTGTAGCACACGCTAAGGAGGGAATAGACCTCATCTTGGAAGTAAAATCTGCCAACATCCTTGGTGTAATACTTGATGAGAAACATAAGTCTACGAAGGATAAATGGCTTAGAAAGAAATACATGGGGGAATGAAGATGGCGCATCATCCTTATCAGTAGCATCATGCAAAGGTTACATACAAAGGAGCACGCATAAATTACCAAAAATAGCACAAAAAGTGAGAATTGAATATAGCAGTCTGTAGTTAACCCGGTCATGTAAAATGTTACAATTGTGGTCTGATTCGTGATTTCCACCTCCATATTGTCCCTGAAAGAAAATGGTCACATAGATTAGAAAACGTATTGAGTGATAAAATGGACATTTCCAAAAACATTCATGAATTATCTAATCATAAAGGAGAAGACGTTCCAAAACTATCTCTTATCATTTCCAAAACAACCCTTTCATTGGTTGAGAAAAGAGAAAGGTTTATCAAGTACAACCTTATTCAATTAATTAAAAAAAATCTCAAGATTAGAAATAACCCACAATGCCATTTGTTATGAGAAAAGCATATGGCCCCTTATTAAATGCTGATATACTATATGCTCCGATGGGCATTATACAGTCTGACTGTTCTTAGTGTAAAGAACCCTTTCCTATTTAGATGCTGGAATCTCATTTCTTCCACACATAATGAATGTCCCTTGGTCCCTTAGAGGTTCCTTGATGGGTCAAAATGTTTGTATTGACCCCACATGTATTCTATGTGGAAATGAGATTGTGAGACTTTAGGAGATACTCCCGGAGTGGACCCGCTGGACCGTGGCAACGAACCTCCCACGGGCGAGCTGACCAGGTGGACCACCCCCTATACAGGGAGTGTTAGGGGCAGACCCGCGGGTAACTGTCACCACGGCAGCTGGTACCCAAGGAAGGACACAGGAGTCACGACAGGAGGCCGGAGAGCTGGCGGGGGATCTCCCCTGGACAGGAACACGGATGGCGAACAGGACTAGAGTCACGGCAACATGGCAGGGACCGGACAAGTACTGGAGTCACGGCAACACGGCAGGGACCGGACAAAGACTGGAGGACACAGCTGGGAGACAGAACAGGACGGAGTGGAGCCCCGGCTATCAGGACCTAGAAGAGAGAACAACGGAGAGCATGGGTAAGGTATAGACAGGAGAGCGAGGTTCGAAGGCAGAGGAACGCACAGTGGAACGAGGGGCCAGAGTCAATAGCTGGCACAAGTGATCATCAGGCACCGCCAGGAGGAAGAGGCGGCCTGATATAGGAGATGTGACTGGGACTTCCGGGTCATGACCCCCTCCCAGAGCAGGGGGAGGAGAGCGCGTGCTTTCAGGAGGAATGGAGAGCGCGAGCGCTCCTGAGCACAGTGGGAGCGCGCGCCCGAGGAGCAGGAAGCCAGGCAGGAGCGCGCGTCCGTCGGAACGCAGGAGACAGAGCGGGAGCGCGTGCTGGGTAAGTGTGCCGGGGGGTGGAGAGCCACGATGAGGACCGCGGCGGGCGCAGCAGCAGCGTGGAAGCAGGGAGGGACCGGGACGGCTGGAGCGGCGGTGTGGGAGCCGGCGGGGACCGCGGCAGCAGCGGCGTGACAGAGATCACATCCGAGTTTATTCTAAACTGAATGTACCCAATTTTTTAAATCTCTTATAGGTGAATCCAGAGTTGGACTAGGGTGGCAAAGGCTCACGAGTAACATTGACTTGGTTGGGCCCACTGTTCAGCTTTATACAAATATTATATTTCCCTATTTCACAAATTTACTTTTGTGTCTATATATAAATAAACTGGGTAGTTTGTTGAATGAATGATGAGATCCTGCATTGGTTTATACACAGTGAATTCATGTATTGGCCAGCTACTGCTTATGTTGAGGGTAAGTAGTTCACTCTTGCATAGGGGCCTACCGGAGGATTCTCCTATTCTCCTGTAGGCCAGTCCGAGCCTGGGTGAATCCTCTTTAGAAATCTACCTTTGAACCTATTAACTTTCATATATCTTTTTTAAAATATGGATCCCAAAGCTTAATTAAATATTCAAGATGGGGTCTTAAGATACATTTAAACTGAAAGGTTATTGTGAATAAGTGTTATTAAGAATGCTCGTTTATCGATAATCTATCAGTGTAAGCTAGCTGCAGATCACAAAATGAACAAGGATAATTCATTGGATGAAATGTTCTTTTGTGTGGCACAAGAGATCGTCATTCTATTCAGCGTATCATCCTGTGTAAACAGGACCTATACTGCCAAGAACAATGGCAGCCAATGCACACTGAGCGATCTATTAGAGATCGTTCAGTTGATATAGTTTTTATCATTCGGAGGTCATTTAGTGTCACTGGTCAGTCCATGTAAACAGACCTGCCATTGTTTTTGGCAGCATAGGTCCCTTTTACACAGGATGATGTGCTGCCGAGAATGACGACCCCTGCTTTTGCACCCTAATATCTTAATTCAAATTGCTTTTGCAGCTGCTGCTTGACATTGAGCACTGTTGCTTACTTGTTACCAAAATACCCAGCTAGGGACGATCACAGGCAGAGGAGAATCCCTGAGCAAGAACAGTCTATTGGTGCTTTGCAGTCCAATAATGTGTCTGTGTCAGATGCTGCTTCCTGCTTTGAAGGTGGAAGTGAGCAATATTTCCACTTGAGCCCCTGTGTGGCTGCACAAGTTGCACCAATGGTATGTCTGCTCCCCACCCAGGACATATTATCTAAAAAAACTGATAGATCACAGAGTATTAAGCATTATGCATTACATACTGTATGAGAGTCGCAATAAAACAAGAAGTAACCTAAAAATTTAAATGGACCCTAGCAGCAAATGATCCATACCAAAGTCATTCTATCAATAGCATTTCTTCTGCATGGTCCAATCATTGTTTATGAATTGGCTAAAAGATTTCCAATCCACTGCCACACACCAATATTAAAAAATAATAATGATTACATGTATTACAACAGTTTTGTTTTATCCTTTTTGATATTTTAGTCTCATTTTAAATAAACTTATTTCTATTCAAGATTAATGGATAGAAAATACTTTAATAAAGAGGTTGAATAGTTGTCACTCACCTGTTTTGGCACAAGTGCCAGACCTGCCTTCTTTCTTCTGTGGCTGCCTCTTTGTTGTTGTCTACAAAAAATGTCCCAAGTAATCCAGTAAACTCCTCTCTCATATTATCACCCAAAACCTTTTAAGGTCAGCCTTAGCAATGGTTGCTTGGGAACTGGGTAGAATTGTTTAAGTTGTCTCAAGTTGGTCAGGGGTTTGCTGCTCCTTCATTTGGTTCAGCTTCAATCAGCTGTTTGTCATCTTCTCAGCTTCTCCTGTCTTCCATGCTACAACCAGAAATTTACAAGCTCAGTCCCATATACTTAGGTGTTGTCCACAACAACCTCTCAGCAAGTTAACAACTTCTGACAACTTTTCACACCTGGTCTCTGCAATCAAGTTAACCTATCTCTTCAAGCAAATATCCAGTTTGCCTATACTTCAGTGCATTTCTGAGATTAATCATCGCCTTGCTGTAAGACACCAGACTGCATTTTCTTCTTTGTTACTTCACTGCTTTTACCCATTATCCTGATGGAAGATACTACACTGTTTACAAATTATTAGGCAATATACTGTACATTTTGGATGATTATTTTTATTATTGGACAAAAACAGGGCGTTGGTCAATCCAAAAGGTTAATAAACCTTAAACCCTATGATTTAAGAAAGTAAAAGTGAGTTTTTGTGTTTTTGGGGAGAATAGCTGTGTGCAAAAATATTATACAACTAAATGAAAAATGTAAATTTTCTGTCTCAATTGTTTATTTTTGTCTATTGCAGTGAAAATAATAGCCAGACAACTCAAAATGTGTAAAAATACATTTCTGTCATTTAAAAAAAATGTATATCAGTATATGTGCCATTCTAGAACAATACACCTGCCCTTCTTTTCAAAAACAGTCATAAGCTCCATTTATGGAGTCTTCAGTTTCTTAAACTGTTGACAATCCATTTTTGAGGCAGCACCATCCACAGCCTTTAAGACACTGTTGAGAGGTGACGGTTCCTTTTTCTTTAAATCACCTATTTAAGAAGGGTCCACAAGTTTTCAATCGAGTTTAGGTCAGTTGAGGAAGGTGCCGTGTCATTATTCTTTCATCTTTAAGGCCATTACTGGCAGCTGAGAAATGGAGATTTCAGTGCTGCGATGGAACATATATAGCCAAAATAAATGTACTCTTGAGAGCTCTCAGTATTCTTGAGATTAATCATTATACTAAAATTTCTCCAGAGCCGTGCCTCTTGAGATGATTGTGAAAAAGATGAATTCATTGAAAAAAATTTGGACAAATGTTTCTTTCTCAATAAGCAGTAAGACTCACTGAATAGGTCTCCATAAAGTCATAGCAATAAACACTACACATTATAGACATTAAATATTACACAGATAAAAGAAACTGTAATCCTCAAGAATTCCAACATAAAAACCATGTGAGAACCATTAACATGATAAGTAGTAAGATACTTAAAATGTAAGCTTGGTCCAAAACTAAGCTTGTCTTAGCAGCTCCAACTTCTTCGACATCGGAAGGCCAAATCTTATGGAGGCCTTTAAATGAAGGTTGAACCATGTAATTCATTGACAGGCTGGGTAAGTCAGATTTTGTGACCTGACTTTCTATTACAGATATGAGCAAAATACACTCTTGTTTGCCTTTAGAACACCAAATTAATAAGATTTATTTTAATGAGTGTTTGGGAAATCAATACAGCACTAGGGATGAGCTTTCCGATATTGAAATATCGGAAATCGGCCAGATATTTGCGATATCGGAATTCCGATTTCCGATTCCGATATTTTTTTCACATCGGAAATCGGGAGTCGGAAATCCCATAATCCTTCAGCCTCAGAGCGCTCCATGGAGTCAATCAGGAGCTGAAGAATTGATGACAACAATGTGTAACTCCCCTAAGCTTGGTAGGAGGCGTCCAGACTTGCAAGCTAGGGGCTGCGCTGCGATTGGCTGGCTGGATGGTGTGATCAGGCAGTATAAAAGGCTGCGCCTGCCATTTTAGCCTCATTCTACTGTGAAAGCAGATAGGGATAGGTGTTATGATTGAGTCACCGTAGGAGGCAAAAATAGAAATGCTAGCTAAGTCCAGAAAACCAGAGAAGTTGGCAGCTATCGGATGGCAGACCCCTGAACCTATCAACACAACTAGAAGTAGCCGTGGGGGGCTCCTACGATGCCCTAGGCCCCTCGATCACAGCCGGAGGACTACATAGCCTAAAGACAGAAAGGGAAATCTAAACTGCCCCAGAGCAGACCCCAAAGCAAAAGGCAGCCCCCCACATATAATGACGGTGAAGCAAGAAGAAAGAACAAAACACAGACAGAAAGATAGACTGAGCAAAGATGGGGCCCACGCTAGCTTAGATAGGAAAGGACAGGAAGGCTGCTGTCTGCAATCCGTGAAAAACCCTATGAAAATAAGAGCCAACAAACTGACAGTAAAAAAGGCCCTGAAGACGCTAGGCTTCAAAAAAGCTATGTCAGTACTCAGGAATATTCTGAAGACAGAGCAACAGGCAAAAGGAGATTCAGCTCACCCCAGCAGGGAATGGCAGAATCTAGAAAAGCAAGGAAAACAAAACACTAATGCAAAAAGGCAAAGCAGAAATCTTAGCTTTAGATGAGCAGGAATCAGACTGGTTTCCTAGAAGTCCACAGAGAAATCACCCGCAGGCCAGAAGGGCGTCGGCAGCCTTATATCCAGTCATTAACTCCACTCAGCCAGTCATCATCATCAGCCCCAGGTGTTTGACAATCAGGCTCACTACCTTTCTTCACCAGAAGAGGGAGTTCCTCGGGCCTCAGTAGTGAAGGGGAAAATGAACTCACAACAGATAGGTTGCTGTTGGAGATAGGGAGAGATCTCGGATCAAATAGCGATAGAAATTGCTTTTCAGCGACTGTAGCAGCCCCTGTGTGTTACAGAAGCAGTCTTTTTCCTCACTGACCCCGCTCAGTTTCATTTTTTGTGCTGAGCAGGCTCTCAGTGAGGTACTTAGTGAGACAGTGCAGAGCACATTCACTGCAGCTGCTGCAGCTCCTCTTGCTGCAGCACTGTGTGGTGTGTGTCTCACTGCCTTTTTACAGCCTTTTCTTTTCATCCCTTAAATCCCCTTCCCCTATTTTTTCCTAAAAGTCTAGCTTCACCATCCAGTACATTTTAATGAACGCTATATAGGGATTTTTCAGTGAGGGGTTCTCCCCCGAACCTCCCCCCCAATCTCTTACCCTCATTTATCCCTCAATGGGGGTGGACTGTTCTATCACGCACCCCCAAATTTTTCACCAGTAAATTCACTCTCAGTGCCCCTATAAGTGTTACTTTACCTCACAGCATCTATTGAGGTTAAAGTTAAACACTATATAGGGATGGTACTTTGAGGGCCCAAACAACCTCTGTGGCTGGTGCCACACAGCACCTGGCCCAGTCCCGGAGAATCCTTTTTTTTTTGGTATCACAGCAGTGTCATTTACTGCGCTGTGACATCCGACCGTAACATGTACACCAATACCACAAACACACGCTACTCTTTGTGTAGGCCACACTAGATTCAAATAAAGTGTAGCAGACACACCATCATACAGTGCCATTAGTGTTTCTTATACCTGTCTGTAGTCCTACAGGAATAAGCACACTAATCCCTAATAATTACTTTCTTGCGTTCTGAATCCATCGATAGAGATGAAGAAGGCAAGGAGTAAGGGATGTCCCCGCGGCGGCCGCGGAAGAGGTGCATCAGCAGCTAGACATGGTGCACAGCCAGAGCAAGCAGCAGGCCCAAGTCACTCAGCACCTACTTTCACCCGGCAGCAGTCATTTATGCGCAGCTTGTTAGGAGCGCAGGGCCATAGGTTGATAAGAGAGGATCAAGTAGAAACCGTTGTTGGTTGGATGGCAGCTGAGGCATCCACCTCAATGAGCGCAGCATCCTCCCAGGACCTCTCCACCACATCGGGTCAGGCCACTGAAGAGCAGCACCCATCTTCTTCTTCACCGCCCACTAAATTGCCCAGACATTCAGAGGACCAGGAGCCAACCTTAATCCTCTTCTCGGAAACTATTGGCTTGGAATCTGTGTGCCAGCCAGACAGCATTCCTGCAGCTGAAGAGGTAGTGTGCACAGATGCGCAACTACTGTGTGCGTCTGAGGAAGAAGTGGAGGGTGGGCCAGTGCCCACAGTGACCAGACCCCAGTCAGCAGATAATGATGAAACTCAGCTGCCAGTTTCTGCTGACAAAAGTGTATTGTATGACGAGGTCCTTGACCCATCATGGCATGCTGAGGGGCAACAAGCAAGTGGGGATAGCTCAGAGGAAGAGCTTGCAGGTGTGGCGCAGTGTGGCCGTCCACGTGGGAGAGGAAGAGGGAAAAATTGGTTGTCGGCTCCCTCAACTTCAGCACCCGTTAGGAGCAGGGCTCTTTTAAAGAGCACAAGGGGTGCGCCCAAGAGTTGTGGTGCATGGGCCTTTTTCTACCAAGTTGCAGATGATGTTACAGTAGTCAGATGCAAGCTCTGTCAACAAACTGTGCGGAGAGGGAAGAACGTCAGCAACCTTAATACCACCAATATGTTGACGCATGTCAGGAAGAGGCACCCTGTGGAGCGGCAGCATCACACCCAAGATAATTCGCCACCTGCAGCTGGTCCCCCACCTTCCACCTCTTCAGCCACAGCGGCCATCTCTTCCTCCAGCTCGCAAACAGCTGCTCCCGCTTCCTCACCAGAATGCCAGGGTGCATCTGCAGGCAGTGTTATACGGCGGCACACTGTCTGTACTTTGTCAGCATCGGCATCCCAATCCCTGGCATCCTCACACTCCCAATCCAGTGTGCAGCCATCTGTCACACAGGTGTGGGAGAAAGGGCGCCCGTACTCGGCAAACCACCCAAGAGCACAGGGCATGAATTCTCGCATTGCCAAACTGCTTGCAGTGGAAATGCTACCATTCTGGCTAATGAGCAGCCAGCCTTTATCGATATGTTGAGGTTTGCAATCCCACAATACAGCGTTCCCAGCCGCGTCTTCTTCAGCAGGCAAGCCGTCCCCACCCTGCAACAACATGTGGAGAATAAAATTTAGCATGCGCTTCAAAATGCAGTTAGTAGCAAAGTCCACCTGACCACCGACGCGTGGACCAATCAGCATGGCCAGGGACGCTACATTTCCATCACCGCCCACTGGGTAAATGTAGTTGAGCCTGGAACTGAAGTAGACAGTGCAAGTGCACGGGTCTTGCCAACTCCACGGATTGCAGGCCTCTCTTCCATACAAATTGACTCCTCCTCATACTCCTCGTCAGACTCGCCTGCACCCAGACGTACCATAACAACCGATTTCAGCACTGCATCGGCCAAACATCAACAGGCCGTGTTGAAATTGGTTTATCTGGGTGATGTTAGCCACACTGCAACTGAGCTGTGGAACACGCTCAAGGAGCAGAGCGTGAAAAGAGGGAAGAATAGGAAGGAAGCATTTAAGGAAACCAGGATGGATGAACACAGAACTTAAGCACATGCTAAAAAGGAAGAAAAAAATGTTTATAAAATGGAAAGAGGGAGGCATATCTAAAGAAGAATATAATGCTGTTTGCAGAATCTGCAGGGCACAAATCAGATTACTAAAGCTGAAAATGAATTGAGGCTTGCAAGAGATGTCAAAAGCAATAATAAAGGATTTTGGGGATATGTCAAAAGTAAAAGAAAAGTCAAAGATGCTATAGGATTTTTACAGGATGAAAATGATGAAATGGTAAGACAGGATGTTGAGAAGGCTGAACTTTTAAATTCCTATTTTGCATCTGTTTTCTTTCAGAAAGGAAATGTAACATCAACTGTTATTCACTGTCCTATTAAGGGAATAGAAGAATCCAGGATATCTATAAACAGAAAGATAGTGAGGAAACACTTAGCTAACCTAAATGAATTCAAGTCTCCAGGACCAGATGAATTACACCCCAGAGTACTGAAGGAGATAGCAGAAGAAATTTTTGAACCCCTCTCCATAATCTTTGAAAATTCTTGGAGAACAGGAGAAGTGCCAGAAGACTGGAGAAGAGCAAATGTTGTTCCTATCTTCAAAAAGGGGAAGAAGGTGGACCCGGGCATCTATAGGCCGGTGAGTCTGACTTCTATACCAGGAAAGATCTTTGAACAAATTATTAAACAACATGTATGTCAATACCTGGATAAGAATGAAGTGATTAAACAGAGTCAGCATGGGTTTGTAACTAATAAGTCATGTCAGACTAACTTAATTTCCTTCTATGATGGTATCACTGATTGGGTGGATCAAGGAAATGCTGTAGATATAGTATATCTTGACTTCAGCAAAGCATTTGACAAAGTCTCTCATAAAATCCTTATTAAAAAAATGACTAAGTATGGAATGGACAAGGCAACTGTTAGGTGGATTCATAACTGGCTTAGTGATCGGACCCAAAGAGTGGTCGTAAATGGCTGCACATCCAGTTGGAAGAATGTCTCAAGTGGGGTACCACAGGGCTCTGTCCTGTATTGTACAACATCTTTATCAATGATTTAGATGAAGGAATTGAGGGTAAACTGATTAAATTTGCTGATGACACAAAGCTAGGAGGGATAGCTAATACTAGAGAAGAGAGAGAGAGGATTCAAAAAGATTTAAATAAACTGGAGAAGTGGGCAGCAACTAACAGAATGGTTTTTAACAGGGAGAAATGCAAAGTACTACATCTGGGCAATAAAAATGAAAAAAGCATATACAGAATGGGAGGAATAGGGCTAAGTGACAGCACATGTGAAAAAGACTTGGGTATACTAATAGATCACAGACTGAATATGAGTCAACAGTGTGATGCAGCAGCAAAAAAGGCAAATGCAATTCTAGGATGTATTAACAGAAGCATACAGTCTAGATCACGTGAAGTCATTATTTCCCTCTACTCCTCTTTGGTCAGACCTCATCTGGAATATTGTGTCCAGTTTTGGGCACCACATTTTAAAAAAGACATCAACAAACTGGAGCAAGTTCAGAAAAGAGCGACCAGAATGGTGACCGGTCTGCAAACCCTGTCTTATGAGGAAAGGTTGCAGGATTTGGGAATGTTTAGTTTGCAAAAGAGAAGACTGAGAGGAGACTTAATAGCTATCTACAAATATCTAAAGGGCTGTCACATTGTAGAAGGATCAACTTTATTCTCATTTGCACAAGGAAAGACTAGAAGCAATGGGATGAAACTGAATGGGAGGAGACACAGATTAGATATTAGAAAAAACTTTTTGACAGTTAGAGTGATCAATGAGTGGAACAGGCTGCCACGAGAAGTGGTGAGTTCTCCTTCAATGGAAGTCTTCAAACAGAGGCTGGACAGACATCTGACTGGGATGCTTTAGCGAATCCTGCTTTGAGCAGGGGGTTGGACCAGATGGCCCAGGAGGTGCCTTCCAACTCTACGATTCTATGATTCTATGATTCTATGACATGTGGCTGGCGCCGCTCAACCTCCAGCCAGGTATGGTGGTGTGTGACAACGGCCGAAACCTGGTCGCGGCTCTGGGCCTAGGTGGTCTGACTCTTATTCCATGCCTTGCCCATGTCCTAAACTTGGTGGTGCAGAGTTTCCTTAGGAACTATCCTGACCTTGAGGAGCTGCTGCACAATGTCAAATACGAGTGCTCTCATTTGCGGCGTTCAAGCATGGCTGCATCGCGCCTTTTAGCCATGCAGCGCAGATTGGGCCTGCCCGAGCACTGCATCATTGTTGACCTCTCCACCAGGTGGAATTCGACTTTGCATATGCTGCGGTGGTTGTGTGAGCAGCAACCTGCAATTATGGAGTTGCAGCTGCATCAGGCGCAAAGTAGGCGACACACATCTCAGTCCTCCCACTTTACAACCACAGAGTGGGCATCCATGAAGGGCATATGCACCATTTTGAAGTGCTTTGAGGACTCCACTCTGATGGTGAGCACGGATGCTGCCCTACTCAGCCTGACTATTCCCCTTATATGCCTTATAGAATCATCACTTAAAGGACTAAGGGATGAGGTTTCTCAGGAGGAAGAGGAGTTTGATGAGACACTTGCACCAACCAGGCTATCTTCATCGGCCCGGTTGGTACAAAACTCTGTGGGTGCCTCACAAAGGTCCAGGCAGGACACAGCAAGCGAGGAGGATGAGGAGGACTATGAGGATGAGCCAGAGGAGGAAAGTACACAGCGCTCTACTAGTAGTCACCAGATAGAGCGTGGATGGGGTGATGCAGAGCAGCCAGAGAACATTCCTCCAGCTGGTGACAGCGATGCATGGCCAGTCGGCAGCCTTCAGCACATGAGTGACTTCATGCTGCAGTGTCTGAGAAACGACCCACGCATGGCTTGTATTCTCCACACAAATGACTACTGGGTGGCCACCCTCTTAGATCCACGTTACCAGGACAGCCTTCAAAGCCTAATTACTCTTTCACCTCATACTGTTTTCCATGGGCTCTAGTACCGCCAGGTAGTGCCCATTTCCTTGACTGCTAATTTCACAGCATGCTGTATTTCTGGGCTCTAGTACCGCCAGCTAGTGCC
The DNA here is from genome assembly GCF_039654945.1 of Dendrobates tinctorius. Lineage (NCBI taxonomy): Eukaryota > Metazoa > Chordata > Amphibia > Anura > Dendrobatidae > Dendrobates > Dendrobates tinctorius. The sequence continues at coordinate 3,805,728 of NW_027361912.1, forward strand.
CATTTCTGTGACTGCCACTTTCACAGCATGCCGTGTTTCTGGGCTCTAGTACTGCCAGCTAGTGCCCATTTCCGTGACTGCCACTTTCACAGCATGCTGTTTCTGGGCAACAGTACCGCCAGCTGTATCTCGTTAGACCAAAGTGGAAAAAAAGGACGACAGATGCCAAACACCTAAAGGCAGAAGCAAAAGAGGCGGGATCCAGCCAAACCGGCTGTTTCCTGGCAGTGAAGTGCGGACACAGGTGCCTCCACCGAGGGGTAAAATGAGTTCCAGCATCGCCAGCTGGTTCTCGGGAGTGCCCAAGGGCACGGGTACCTCCTGCTCCAAACCATGTTTCGTCAGCACTTGCCGTTACACGGTTGTGTCCACCGCACTGTTCCATGCCCCCGCCGTACATCATTCCAGCTCAGTTTGCTGCTATCCATGGTGTCGGCAGTGTAGGAGCCCCCTACGTGGACTCCGGGACCTGGCGCTCAAGGCTGGTCTCGACAGTGCCAGTAGGCCCTGCTCCTCCCCTGCTGCGACTGCGGAGTAAATAAGACTGTGTCCGGGTTGCGGGGGCAAATGTGGCTCTTGCACCTTCTGCCGAGAAGCCATTACTCCGGTAGAAGACCCAAGACAGGAAAACAGAGGCAGAAGACCCAAGACTGGAAGACAGATGCAGAAGACACAAGACAGGAAGACAGATGCAGATGTCCCCGACTCCTGTCTTTTTGCTCATGAACTTGTGTCTTTGTGGGGGTTTTTTGGGCTTCTCGGCAGTGCTTTTGGCTTATGTCACTACTACATTGAGGTATCTGGGCTACAGTAATGTCAGCTGTTGCCCAGTACTGCCACTGGCACTTTTACCTTCTGCTGCTTATCTGGGTTCCAGTAACATCAGCTGGTTCTCAGTAGAGTCAATGGCTTAGGTCCCTCCTTTGTGGTATCCGAGTTCCAGTAACGTCTGCTAGTACTTGGTAGTGCATTCTGGCACAGGAACCTCCTGATTAGTTAACGGGCTCCGGTAACGTCAGCTCGTGCCCGTTAGTTCCATTGGCTCTTATGCTGATTTCTGCTGCCTATACGGGTTCCAGACTCACCAGCTGGTTTTCTCAAGTTCCTGTGCCTACTGTTACTTCTGCATATTTCCTCTGGGTTTGGGACATTCTGCGACCAGCCAATAGCAGAAAAACCATAGACGGAGGTTTAGGAAGCAGTAGGAGCAGATGTACATGAACCAAAAGCAGAAAATCAATATGCAGAATTACTGAATAACAGTAATATAATCAGCAGAAGACTAAGCATGGTTTAAAGGGAGTGTATCCAATCCTCCATGTGGTGCACCTGGAAACTCCCTGCAAAGCAAGGTGAGCTGAACGCGGACACATGTCAGTCAAAGGGCATATTGACACCACCACCGGCATTTTTAATTTAATAATGTCAAATCAGTAACCCTAACCCTAACTATCCCTAACCCCTAACCCTTAACCTTTACCACTAACCCTAACCCTAACTAACCCTAACCCCTAACCCTTACCCTAACCCTAAACCCTAAACCCTAACCCCTAACCATAACCCTACTAATCCTAACCCCAAACCCTAACCCTACTAACGCTAACCCCTAACCCTACTAACCATAACCCCTAACCCTAACCCTAATAACCCTAACCCCTAACCCTAACCATAAGCATAACCCTAACCCTAACTAACCCTAACCCTAACCCTACTAACCCTAACCATAACCCTAACTAACCCTAACCCCTAACCCTACTAACCCTAACCCATAACCCTTACCCTAACCCTTATCCTACTAACCATAAACCCTAACCCTACCCCAACTAATCCTAACCCAAAGAAAAAAGACGGCTGTTAAGAAGATGGACACCAGTTTTCCTGCTACAGCTTTCACTCTGTGCATTTTTCTAGCGATTTTTTTTGCTCCTCTGCCTCTGCAAACTCCTTCCCCATTATCCTGAGGTGTTTCCCCTCCATTTTATCCATTATATAGCACTGCAGTGGTCATTTTGTAATTCCAATTTTTTTCTCCCATTGACTTGCATTGATATCAGAAATCGGAAATTCCGATATCCAATATTTTCCAATATCGGAAATCGGAATTCCGATACTATATTGGGCAATATCGCTCATCCCTATACAGCACAGCATTGTATGGTGTACGCAAGATTTCTGTTTTATTAGCACATGTATGGTATTTAAATAGTGTCACAGACAAAGGAAAAGTTCCCTCTGACAAATGAGCCAATGTCAACTTTAGGGCTGTGAATAGGAATGTGGAACTTCCCCGCCCAGCAGTGTTCTTTGTTCACGACACAGGAATGATAAGACTTGATGAAGACCACAGACACAAAATGAAGTCTGATCTCTCACATTCCCCCTTTTTTGACCAATTAAGGATATTTCAGGAGGTACATAGGACTTTCCTACCTGCTTCACCTCAGTTCCCTGCCTGAACACCCATATTCATATCACAACAATGGATCTCTTCTTGTCTGTGGTCCATAATATACCACAAGGGATTCTTTAACATGGTTTCCCGTGCACATGCACTTGATTATCTTGGGTATAACATAGATTAGCACTTTTTCAGCTACATATACAGTACAGACCAAAGGTTTGGACACACCTTCTCATTCAAAGAGTTTTCTTTATTTTCATGACTATGAGAATTGTAGATTCACTCTGAAGGCATCAAAACTATGAATTAACACATGTGGAATAATATAATTAACAAAAACGTGTGAAACAACTGAAAATATGTCTTATATTCTAGGTTGTTCAAAGTAGCCACCCTTTGCTTTGATTACTGCTTTGCACACTTTTGGTCTGTACTGTACCAACTGACAAAACAATACCAGTTGCACAAAGGTTTGTGCAGTTCTTGAGCCACCTGCTTAGACCCTTCCAATAAATGATGGGTTCTGGAAACAGAATGTTTCTCTCTCCATATGTCTTTGCTTGCATTGTGTTCCTGTAAATATTTGTCCCTTATTTTGGCTATATTCTGTATATCAGCCTCAACCGGCAGATTTTCCATAAGGTCGACTTAGTGACCACATGAAGGAACTATTATCTGTTACATTCGCATTCTCTTCCTGTGAGATATGGAGTGATTCTTTAATGTGACTGCCTGTATCCAAGTAGGTTTTCCCTCAATCTTCATTGAAGTTGCTTTGGCTAGAAGAACCTGTAATGGCATCAAGTCTTGGCTCATGGTTCTTTTTCACGTGAACTTCAGGACCATCCTGTCGCCAGGCTTCAGATCTTAAGCTTCTGGCACCGATTCAGGGTCTGGAATGGAAGAATACACCTGTTTATTACACTGTTTAGTCAATTATGGAAGCCTTGCACATCGCTTGTCAGGCTACCATGCTACATCTGAAGTATCTGTGGAATGTAAAATCCTATTCTAGGTGCTTAATCAAAAATGTATCTCCTATGGAGCCCTACTTCCTGTAGGTTATTAAGGAAAGAGGTAAAAGCAAGAATTTGTTCTATGACTTGCCACTCTCCTCCTTTGCCTTCTGGATTTTCTACTTTAATGTTCCATTCAGCCTTTTCACCTTACCATTCCTCTGTGGAGAATAAGAGTGTAGAAAGCATGCTCAAATCACAGAGATTGCAAATCTGCCTTGTGATCGCTCCTGTAAGATGTGTACTGCTATCATTTCAGGAACCCCATATATAAATACCACCTCCTTCATTGGTTTTTGAGCAGTAACCTTAGGAGTAGCTTTCTGCATTAGATGTGAATCAGGCCAACCTAGAAATAGATCAAAACAAACAAGCACAAACATATATACCCCTTCTTGTGGTAGCTGTATACAATCAAGCTGCAATTTCTGGAATGGTAAGAGTAGATTAGGGGTTGTTTCTGGTGGGTTATTACAATTTTGCCTATGTTGTGTCGGGCACACATCATGCAAGACTGGGTTTACTTCGCCACTTGGGTGAGACAACACAGCATTTATTCTTAGTTATGCCAGATCTATATTTAGTAGGCCCAGGAACTTAGGCCATTGTTCATATGAGCCTAAACGTTGACTCTTGAATTTATGTGTTTGTCTTCGGTGGGTCAAGAGACATAGGCCATTGCTCATATGACTTTAAGATAATACAGTGGCGCTTAATTACACAAAGATTCCGGCAGCAAATGTAAAAGACAATAATCACCACAAATGTCAGAATAAAAACATTAGAAAAAAAATAAACTGTTGTGCTCAGAGACTCTGATTATATGGTGTTAGCATACTAAAGAACTGTAAGAAATTTATATATATTTTATAGGTATTTTATAAATCCGCCCAATATATGTCCAAAATATCACTGGGAATAAACATAACAATTAAAAAAATAAATAATATATGAAGTCCAAGTCCAAGTAGGGTTATTTCATCATCGCAGGCCAATTCTCTGAGGAAGGAGACAGACGAAGTTCCACAGCAAAGCGCATGGGGTGTTTGGGCTAACCTACAATATGGTCTTCTATGGGTGATTTATTTATGGATGATATGTTGTATTTTTTATTTTATTGGGTCCCCTAGGAATAATTTTGGTAATTTTTTAACTAGATTGTGTCTTCTTGCCTTTTAGAGGCACCATTCTCTGGGAATATAGTAATTCTATGAAGTTATTGGTGCTCCTTTACTGAATATCTATTACTAGTAGTGATTAAGCTTTATTGTATGTGTTACCTTTATACAGATCTGCCACTATAAGTTTATAATCCTCTAAATGTACTGGATATAAGATTCTGATGGTGTTAGATTGGTGCCAAATGTATACCATGTGAGTGATACAGGAAAAACTTGCGTATATTATATTATGGACCACTGGCCCTTAGATGTTGAAATTCCTACGCCCCTAACTTATACCTATACCGTAATGTTTTGTCTTAAATCAAGTTCAATGTTTCATGGGACAGCATTGATTCTTTGTATGATCTTCTGCAAAAGATTACCCTACATTTACCACAATTGTGACCTTTGTTAACACCTATTGATATAGGTTTGAGGTTTTTTTACTGGTTTTAATGCTGTTTATATGTGTTATGTTAATAAAAGTTATTGGTTTTATATCATCAATATTCCAAGGTGTGCACATTGTTATTGCATCTCTTTTTCTTTTTTTTCATTTACTTGCTATCATTGGAAGATTACCCACTGTATAAGTCCATGTAGCTTGCTGACTTGCAAACAGTGAAGGACAAAATATGCAGGTTGAGTAAATACTCAAACAATGAATGTTGACATCATCCCACCTTTCCCTAGACCTGTGCATGATGGCTGAAGGACAGATGTGGGTAAAAAAGGGGACGTTTTATACTTCTGCAGAAACACTCCACAGAACAACAGCCAAGGCACCATGACTCCATCAAGAGGAATACAGATTTGAAACTCTAAAGGATGCCAGCTTAAGGGACGTCTGTCCCAGCTGGAAGGATACAGATCTACTCCTTTAACCATCACTGAACCCATGGAGACGATTGGAAAAGCCAGGTTGGGGCCATGTGGTCACCTGGCCCCAAAGATATGTTCGAAGAAACTAGGTTGGGACCTTCCAGTCACCTGCCCATGGAGAATTTCGAAGAAGCCAGGTTGGGACATTCAGGTCACCTGGCCATGCACCTCAATGGACTGTCAGCTTTCTAAACTTGTTGTTTCCTCCTCTCTGTTGGTGCTGCCAAAAAGCGGGGTGCCATTGGTGGGGGTAGTTGGCCTTGGAAGTCCCGGCGAGCCAGAAGAAGGGTGAGACTCTGCAATTTGCACCATCGTGTCGTGTGTATTTGCTGGGACTGTTCTATATTTTATTGTCTGCTGGTGGTTCAATAAAGTATTGCCACACTTTTTTACCCTCACCCTTTGCTGTCTGAGTAGTATTATGCCCACATGGAAGGAGTACGTGTGTTGTTGGATGAGCCCTGGTCCTGCTGTCTGTCTAAAGACAATTGGGCCAGCGGATCAGAGCACCCACTGACCCTCGTGTGTCCACACTTGGTGGCAGGGGTGGGTTACTACTCTGCCCGGCCTGTCCAGAGAGGTGCAGGGAACTGGTGTTCGTAGACACTGTCTAAGGGCTCCGCAACCAGGGAGGCATATTGAAAGACCCAGCAGAACATCGATGAGGCATACACAGCAGGTTTAGTATGCCACTATATCCAACCCCACAAGCTTAGCCTTGAGAAGAGGACAAGAGGGTAATTACAGTCACAACAAAAAGCAGAGACTACAGGAGTTATTCCAGCTTCAACAGATTGAATACAGAGCCAACGGCAGTCGATGAGATTGATCCAGGAATTGGTCCTCTGGGATGCCTAGAATGTTGTGGAGGCAAGGAGTTTTAGCAAGAGGAATTTAACTGTATTTCAAATCAATGATCCAGTGGCAATCTGGAATCAAGTACCCAGTCCCAAGCAGCCTGAATCCATGAGTTGCTGGTCGCATTGGGACCCGGAGCCTCAGGGGGGAGAAGGAGCAGAAGGAGTTGTTCTATTGGTGTGGGTGGATCTGTACCATCAAGCTGAAGAATCGCAGGGAAGGTGGTGCCACACCTTTCGACTTCATCAGTTTCCAGGAACCACAGGATGCAGAGAACACCATGTGTGGACGGAATGGATATGAGTTAGTTCTCGTTGATTACATGAGGCGTTACCCAGGTCTTGCCGGGGGATCGGGAAAAGGATGATCAGAATCCTATTATGATGTTCGAATAGGATGCCACTCCACAATAGTATTAAAAATAAATTCAGCACTCCATTTAGATGCACAGCATGTACAGCACCATGAAATTAATGGTGCTATATAAATAAATAATAATAGATGCAGAAGAATTAGAAATATTTTATTAAAACAGGTGATAGGCATCGAGTTCTCGCCACTGCACAGGGTGAATCTCAAGCCATGTCCTCTGCAGCCGCTGAGGTTCCTGCTCAGCAGAGACGTCGGTACCAGCGTCTTGCCCAGCCTAATGCTAGGCATCTGGTTGCTCCTCCAGGCTCAGCTATTGTACCATGCATAAGTCAGCAGCGAGCAGATGCTCCTGGGACTAAGTCCTGCTTTTCTCCTACTGAGCATGCCCGTGGGACGACCTTTCATTGGAGGTCAGAGGTCACATGCTTGGGTCCTGTTGCTGCTCCAATTGAACCACCAGGAAGGTCCCAGAAGGCTGAAACTATAAAAGGTTTGCATGGCCGCCCAGCCATGCGCTAATATAGAGCAGGGTTATAGACCATGTGGAGTGAGTGTTGTATGCATGTATGAATGTCTCAGGTGAATGACTCACTATGAAACCCCTACCCTTGGTACGCATGTGTTGTTTAGCCTAGCCTGTTAGTGCCCAGGCTGAGGAGCAAGTAGGAGGCAGAGTCAGAGACTGGCATCAATGCCAAGTGGTGGCTTGGTCTGTACACCCCGGTGCACTTGGTCGACACTCCACGGTCGACAGCGTCAATTAGTGGCATCCACAGTTGCGACGCCACATGCTTAGTAGGTCTAGAGGGACTCTGACCCTGTGCCCTTGGGGCAGAGTTCTGTGACCTTATACTGAGCGTTTACCTTGCCGAGCTCTGTGAGCTTTAACAGGCTCCGGCATTTATGTTCAGTGGTAGTGCGGCTCTGTGAAGCAACAGAATTCGCCCCTGTATACACCGGGTGACGTTAACCCGCATGTGTTCTTCTATTACACCACCATATAGCGTCCGCCATTACTGAGCAGCAGTTTACCACCCCTGCACTGTAGACCCCGGGCTGCGAACGCACCTTATTACCATCTTTTATTATTTGGTGCGTTCCACAGCTCTAACATTATATTAGCGCCAGGGTCTGGCTAGTAATGGCGGACGAACAGCGATTGCAGCGGTACATCCTGCAGCTACAGGGTAGGTTGGCGGCTCTTGAGCGCAAAACCTTAGCCGTGGATGTTACCGCAATAGCTGTTCAGGCTGCTAGCATGGCTGCAGCTACTTTGTCCACTGCCACCCCTGTTCCATCATTATCCCGCCTCCCGTTGCCAGATAAATTTTCTGGTGATAGTAAGGCATGTAGGGGATGTCTAAGCCAGTGTGCAATACACCTTGAGCTCCTGGCTGCACGTTTTCCCTCAGAGCGGGCTAAGATGGGGTTCATAATATCCCTCCTGTCGGACAGGGCGTTGGAGTGGGCCATGCCACTATGGGAGCGCGACGATCATTTGGTGCAGAGCGTTCCACGGTTCTTGAGCACTCTGAAACAGGTTCTTTTTTGACGTCGGGTCACCCATGATACGGTACTCCAACTGCTGGCATCGACACAGGGCTAGTCCATGGTCAGTCATTTTGCCATCCACTTCCGGACCCTAGCGTCTGAGCTGGAGTGGCTGGATAAAGCCCTCATTCCTGTATTTTGGAGGGGGCTGGCTGACCATGTGAAGGACGCCCTGGCCACTAGGGAGATTCCCGCCACACTGGAGGAGTTAATAGCAATATCTACTCGCATCGCCTTCCACTTTAACGAGTGAAGGTTGGAGCGAGCCCAGTGTAGGCAGAGGTTTCGGCTGGCACCCACCTTCGCCAAACCTCTGGAACCTCTGGTCCAGGCGTTCGAGCCACATGAGGCCATGGAGACATCTCAAGCGGGATCCAAGTCCCGGACCGCTCGGGCACACATGGTCTGTCATGTCTGCCAGCAGTCAGGACATCTTGCCTCCAGATGTCCTCGGCAACTGGGAGAGCATCCCTGTTTGGTGACCTTGGGAGCTGGCTCACTAAACGCAGCGGTGTCTTCTTCTAAGTTGACCTTTAAGGGGACAGTTTCTATTGCCTCATCCACCCATGTGGTAGAGCTTTGCATGGATTCCGGGGCGGAGGACAACTTCATGTCTTCTGCCTTCGCCCGACGGCACGCAATTCCACTAGTTATGCTCGCCAATCCAGTGACCATACAGGTGATAAATGGGTCGACACTACCATCACAGATAACCCATCAGACCATCCCTTTTATGCTATCCATGTCTCCTTCCCATCAGGAGATCATCTCCCTGCTAGTCATTCCCGAAGGAATTGATGAGGTCCTCTTAGGGATGCTGTGGTTACGTTGCCACTCCCCTCATATAGAGTGGTCCTCAGGGAGAATTCTGGGATGGAGTAAATCCTGTGTTGGTAGATGCCACAGGGACTGCATCCAGGTTGCTACTATAGAGGTATCCCTGGATCTTTCCTCTCTTCCCAAACACTATCGGTCCTATGCGGACATGTTCTCCAAGAAGGCGGCTGAGATCCTTCCGCCTCATCGCCCCTATGACTGCCCTATTGACCTCTTGCCTGGTGCTAAGCCTCACCGGGGTCAAGTTTATCCCCTCTCTCTCCCAGAGAAAGAGGCAATGTCGCAGTACATCCGAGAGAATTTGGCAAGAGACTTTATTAGGAAGTCAGTGTCACCTGCAGGGGCGGGGCTTATCTTCATGCAGAAGAAGAACGGAGAACTATGTACATGCATTGACTACAGGGGTCTTAACGCCATCGCTGTTAAGAACAAATACCCTCTGCCCCTGATACCGGAGGTTTTTGATAGGTTGCGGGGAGCGAGGGTTTTTACTAAGCTAGATCTGCAGGGTGCTTACAACCTAATTCGCATCCATGAGGGGGACGAATGGAAGACGGCATTTAACACCAGGGATGGGCACTATGAATACCTGGTGATGCCCTTCGGGCTCTGTAATTCTCCTGCCGTCTTCCAAGACTTTGTGAATGACATCTTCCGGGATATGCTCACCACCTCGGTTGTAGTCTATCTGGATGATATCCTCATCTACTCTCCAGAAATAGACTCCCACTGGAGAGATGTTTGCTAGGTCTTCAACCTCCTACGGGCAAACTCGCTGTATGCCAAGTTGTAGAAGTGTGTGTGTTGAGCAGGAGTCCTTGCCTTTCCTGGGCAATATTATCTCCGCCCAGGGATTGGCCATGGATCCTGCCAAACTACAGGCGGTGATGGATTGGCAGGAGCCTCATTCCCTCAAAGCGGTGCAGTGCTTTATGGGATTTATCAACTATTACCGCCAATTCATTCCCCACTTCTCGACTCTGGTAGCTCCCTTGGTAGCCCTCACCAAGAAGGGAGCTAATCCTAAATTATGGCCTTAGGAGGTCTCCAAGGCCTTCCTCTCCATCAAGTCTCACTTCGCTAGCGCTCCCATTTTACATCGCTCCGATGTGGATAAAGCATTTATTTTAGAGGTGGATGCCTCATCCGCCGGTGCTGGAGCAGTCTTGTTCCAAAAGGATGCTCAAGGTCTCAAGCATCCTTGCTTTTTCTTTTCCAAGACCTTCTCACCGGCAGAGAGGACTATTCCATCAGGGACAGGGAGTTGCTAGCCATGAAGTTAGCCTTTTCTGAATGGAGACACCTCCTGAAGGGGGCTCGCTATCCCTTCCAAGTCTACACTGACCACAAAAATGTAGTTTATTTACAAACCGCCCAGCGGCTAAATTCTCACCAGGCTAGATGGTCCCTGTTTTTCTCCTGGTTCCATTTCACCCTCCATTTTCTCTCCGGGGAGAAGAACATTCGGGCCGATGCTCTCTCTCGCTCTGTAGTGTCATTGGAGGAGGAGGAGGAGGAAGAGTCTCGGTTAATTGTCCCTTCAGAGAGCGTGATAACTGTGGCCCAGGTTTCGCTGGAGTCTGTGCCCCCGGGCAAGACTTTCGTTCCACCTAATTTGCGACCGGAGGTACTCTCTTGGGCGCACTCGTCCAGGGTGGGTGGACATTTTGGGACCAAGAGGACATCTGAGCTCCTGGCGAGGACGTACTGGTGGCCGCATATGGTCCGTGACATCGAAGATTATATTCGGGCGTGTGTCTCCTGCGCCAAGAATCGTTCTCCTCAGCAACTGCCTGCTGGGTTACTTTATCCTCTGCCGGTAGCAGACAGGCCCTGGGAAATGGTTGGGATGGACTTCATGGTGGGTTTACCCAAGTCTCATGGCTGCACCGTTATCTGGGTAGTCACCGACCATTTCTCCAAAATGGTGCACCTGGTGCCTCTCCCTTGGGTACCTTCTGCACGGGCCTTGGCGGCGTTGTTTATAAAGCTTGTTTTCCACCTACAGTCATGGCCAAAAGTTTTGAGAATGACACAAATATTATATTTTCACATGATCTGCTGCCCTCTGGTTTTTATGTGTGTTTGTCAGATGTTTTTATCACATACAGAAATATAATTGCAACAATATTATGAGTAACAAAAGGTTATAGTGACAGTTAGAATGAGTTAATATTATTATTAATATTTGCAGTGTTGACGCTTCTTCTTCAGGACCTCAGCAATTCTCCCTGGCATGCTCTCAATCAACTTCTGGATCAAATCCTGACTGATAGCAGTCCATTCTTGCAAAATCAATGCTTTTATTTTGTCTGAATTTGAAGGTTTTTGTTTGTCCACCCGTCTCTTGATGATTGACCACAAGTTCTCAATGGGATTAAGATCTGGGGAGTTTCCAGGCCATGGTCCCAAAATCTCTATGTTTTGTTCCCTGAGCCATTTAGTTATCACCTTTGCTTTATGGCAAGGTGCTCGATCATGTTGAAAAAAGGCATTGTTGATCGCCAAACTGCTCTTGGACGGTTGGGAGAAGTTGCTCTCGGAAGACATTCTGGTACCATTCTTTATTCATAGCTGTGTTTTTAGGCAAGACTGAGAGAGAGCGCATTCCCTTGGCTGAGAAGCAAACCCACACATGAATGGTTTCAGGATGCTTGACAGTTGGCATGAGACAAGACTGGTGGTAGCGCTCACCTGGTCTTCTCCGAATAAGCCGTTTTCCAGATGTCCCAAACAATTGAAAAGGGGATTCATCAGAGAAAATGACTTTACCCCAGTCCTCAGCAGTCCACTCCCTGTACCTCTTGCAGAATATCAGTCTGTCCATGATGTTTTTTCTGGAGAGAAGTGGCTTCTTTGCTGCCCTCCTTGAGACCAGGCCTTGCTCCAAGAGTCTCCGCCTCACAGTGCATGCAGATGCACTCACACCTGCCTGCTGCCATTCCTGAGCAAGCTCTGCACTGCTGGTAGCCCGATCCCGCAGCTGAAACACTTTTAAGAGAGGGTCCAGGTGCTTGCTGGTCTTTCTTGGGCACCCTGGAGCCTTTTTGGCAACAAGGGAACCTCTCTCCTTGAAGTTCTTGATGATGCGATAGATTGTTGACTGAGGTGAAATCTTTCTAGCTGCGATACTCTTCCCTGTTAGGCCATTTTTGTGCACTGCAATGATGACTGCACGTGTTTCTTTAGAGATAACCATGGTTAACAGAAGAGAAACAATGATGCCAAGCACCAGCCTCCTTTTAAAGTGTCCAGTGGTGTCATTTTTACTTAATCATGACAGACTGATCTCCAGCCCTGTCCTCATCAACACCCACACCTGTGTTAATGGAGCAATCACTGAAACGATGTTAGCTGGTCCTTTTAAGGCAGGTCTGCAATGATGTTGAAATGTGTTTTGTGGGATAAAGTTCATTTTCTAGGCAAATATTGACTTTGCAAGTAATTTCTGTTAAGCTGATCACTCTTTATAACATTCTGGAGTATATGCAAATTGCCATTAGAAAAAATGAAGCAGTAGACTTTGTAAAAATTAATATTTGTGCCATTCTCAAAACTTTTGGCCATGACTGTACACGGTATGCCAGACAAAATTGTCAGCGATTGGGGTCCCCAGTTTGCGTCTCGGTTCTGGAGAGAGCTTTGTCGGCTACTCAGCATTGAGCTGAATCTCTCTTCAACTTACCATCCCGAGACGAATGGGTTGGTAGAGAGGGCCAACCAGACCCTGGTCACGTACCTGCGACATTTTATTTCAGCCAGGCAGGATGACTGGGCGTACTTGCTACCGTGGGCAGAGTTTGCGCTGAAAAACCCCGTAGCCGACTCCACCGGACAAACCCCATTTCTCCTTAATTAAGGTCAGCATCCGCGGGTTCCTGTGCCAATGCCCGTGTCTGGATTCATAGCTGGCTTAGTGATCGGACCCAAAGAGTGGTCGTAAATGGCTGCACATCCAGTTGGAAGAATGTCTCAAGTGGGGTACCACAGGGCTCTGTCCTGTGCCCTGTATTGTTCAACATCTTTATCAACGATTTAGATGAAGGAATTGAGGGTAAACTGATTAAATTTGCTGATGACACAAAGCTAGGAGGGATAGCTAATACTAGAGAAGAGAGAGAGAGGATTCAAAAAGATTTAAATAAACTGGAGAAGTGGGCAGCAACTAACAGAATGGTTTTTAACAGGGAGAAATGCAAAGTACTACATCTGGGCAATAAAAATGAAAAAAGCATATATAGAATGGGAGGAATAGGGCTAAGCGACAGCACATGTAAAAAAGACTTGGGTATACTAATAGATCACAGACTGAATATGAGTCAACAGTGTGATGCAGCAGCAAAAAAGGCAAATGCAATTCTAGGATGTATTAACAGAAGCATACAGTCTAGATCACGTGAAGTCATTATTTCCCTCTACTCCTCTTTGGTCAGACCTCATCTGGAATATTGTGTCCAGTTTTGGGCACCACATTTTAAAAAAGACATCAACAAACTGGAGCAAGTTCAGAAAAGAGCGACCAGAATGGTGACCGGTCTGCAAACCCTGTCTTATGAGGAAAGGTTGCAGGATTTGGGAATGTTTAGTTTGCAAAAGAGAAGACTGAGAGGAGACTTAATAGCTGTCTACAAATATCTAAAGGGCTGTCACATTGTAGAAGGATCAACTTTATTCTCATTTGCACAAGGAAAGACTAGAAGCAATGGGATGAAACTGAATGGGAGGAGACACAGATTAGATATTAGAAAAAACTTTTTGACAGTTAGAGTGATCAATGAGTGGAACAGGCTGCCACGAGAAGTGGTGAGTTCTCCTTCAATGGAAGTCTTCAAACAGAGGCTGGACAGACATCTGACTGGGATGCTTTAGCGAATCCTGCTTTGAGCAGGGGGTTGGACCAGATGGCCCAGGAGGTCCCTTCCAACTCTACGATTCGATGATTCTATGATTCTTCCACCTACTTTAGGGTGGCAGACTGGGCGGTGGAGGCACATGACATTTGGGACTGCACACAGGATGCCATCCAGGCCTCCAAGGAGAGAATGAGGGTTTCTGCAGATACTTGCCAGCGCCCCACTCTGACCTTTTCTCCTGGCGACCTAGTGTGGCTCTCCGCCCATAATATCAGGCTGCGAGTTGAGTCTACTAAGTTTGCGCCTCGCTTTATAGGTCCCTTCAAGGTCCTGGAGCAGGTTAACCCTGTGGTATATCGCCTGGCTCTTCCTCCACACCTCGGTATCACGGACACCTTTCATGTGTCCCTCCTAAAACCTGTTCACATGTCCCAGCTTTCTGAGTCATCTGCCAGGACATCGGGCTCTTCTACGGATGATTATGAAGTGAACACCATTGTCGGGTGCAAGATGGTACAAGGTAAAAAGTACTACCTGGTGGACTGGAGGAGTCATGATCCAGAGGACAGGACCTGAGAACCTGTAGAACACATTCGTGCTCCTCAGCTCATTGCAGCTTTTGAGCAAAGCAAGGCCCAAGGAGGGGGGGGCATGTTAGGCATCGAGTTCCCGCCACTGCACAGGGGGAACCTCAAGCCATGTCCTCTGCGGTCTCCTATTCTTCTGCAGCCGCAGAGGTTCCTGCTCAGCAGAGACGTCGGTCTCAGCATCTTGCCCAGGCTAATGCTAGGCGTCTGATTGCTCCTCCAGGCTCAGCTATTGTACCATGCATGAGTCAGCAGTGAGCAGATGCTCCTGGGATAAGTCCTGCTTTTCTTCTACTGAGCATGCCCGTGGGACGACCTCTCATTGGAGGTCGGAGGTCACATGCTTGGGTCCTGTTGCTGCTCCGAATGGACCACCAGGAAGGTCCCGGAAGACTGCAGCTATAAAAGGTTTGCATGGTCACCCAGCTATGCGCTAATATAGAACTGGATTATAGACCATGTGGAGTGAGTGTTGTATGCATGTATGAATGTCTCAGGTGAATGACTCACTATGAAACCCCAACTACCCTTGGCACGCATGTGTTGTGTAGCTTAGAATGTTGGTGCTCAGGCTGAGGAGCAAGTAGGAGGCAGACTCAGAGATTGGCATCAACACCAAGTGGTGGCTTGGTCTGTATGCCCCGGTGCATTTGGTCGACACTCCACGGTCACCAGCGTCAATTAGTGGCGTCCGCAGTTGCGACGCCACACACTTAGTAGGTCTAGAGGGACTCTGACCCTGTGTCCATGGGGCAGAGTTAAGTGACCTTATACTGAGCGTTTACCTTGCCGAGCTCTGTGAGCTTTAAAGGGAACCTGTCACCCCCCAAGGGCGTTTTTAAGTTAAAGAGTCACCTTCAGCAGCGCTAAGGCTGTATTCTGTGAAGGTGGCTCTTCTGTTTCTGACCCCTAGTAACACTGAAACATCGACTTTTATAAATAGCTTCTCATACCTGTAATGTGTCCCATAGGTATGGTGTGTCCCCCTGTATCAGCCGCCTCCCCGCCGTCAATCATGCCTCTGTCCTGTGTCTGGGCTCCGCCTACCATACATTCATCATGATGCCCCGAGCTTCGCTGCCTTCTCGTGTTTTGAATGCCAGCGCCTGCACTTTGACAAGAGTTCTCGAGCATGCGCAGTGCGCTCTGCCTGAGAACCGACATCAGGCTATTGCAGTTGCGGAGGCCCCAGATCCTCATACCTGTAATGTGTCCCATAGGTATGGTGTGTCCAGATGGGAAGCATGGTGGCTCAGTGGATAGCACTACAGCCTTGTAATGCTGGGGTTCTGAGTTCAAATCCCACCAAGGACAACATCTGTATGTCTGCATGTCTCCAAAGACATACTGATAGGGAATTTAGATTGTGAGCCCCATTGGGGACAGCGATAATAATTTGTGCAAACTGTAAAGCCCTGTGGAATATTGGGGACAGCGATAATAATGTGTGCAAACTGTAAAACCCTGCGGAATATGTTAGTGCTATATAAAAATAAAGATTATTATTATTATCCCACCCCGCAGTGTGCTATGATGTATTCACACTGTGGGGCTGGGGCCTCCGCAACACGCAGGTGCAATAGACTGATGTCGGTTCTCGGGCAGTGTGTACTGCGCATGCCAAAAACTCTTGTCACAGTGCAGGCGCCAGCATTCAAAACAGGAGGAGGCAGCGACACATGGGGCATCATAATGGATGGATGGTAGGCGGTGCCCAGACACAGGACAGAGGCAGGGAGGCGGCTGATACAGGGGGACACACAATACCTATGGGACACATTACAGGTATGAGGAGCTATTTATAAAAGTCGATATTTCATTGTTATTAGGGTTCAAAAACAGAAGAGCCACCTTCAAAGAATGCAGCACTAAGGCTGCATTCTGTGAAGGTGACTCTTTAACTTAAAAACGCCCTGGGGGGGTGACAGGTTCCCTTTAACAGGCTCCGGCATTTATGTTCAGTGGTAGTGCGGCTCTGTGAAGCAACAGAATCTGTCCTATACACACCGGGTGACGTTAACCTGCATGTGTTCTTCTATTATACCGCCATATAGCATCCACCATTACTGAGCAGCGGTTTACCACCCCTGCATGGTGGACCCTGGGCTGCGAGCGCACCTTATTACCATCTTTTATTTGGTGCGTTCCGCCAGCCGTAACAACAGGTATATCCACTGTATGGAAAAAGTTGACGTTTTGGCCAACAACTAGGCCTACTGTTCAGAACAACAAACACACCCATCCACGAGACCTAGCTTTCTGTTCCACTTTGCAGGAGGTACTAGACGCCACTCTTGAAGTCAGAACAATATAAATAGGATGTTGGTTGAATAGCAGATAATGCATCCAGTATGTTTCCCAGCAACACCCTCTCTTCCACGTGGTACAGTCTCACTAGCCAAGAGTCTGGACCACATAATCCTGAAACTTATTCTCCTTCCTCCCACCATGGTGACTCCCAGGATACAAGTGATCCCACACTTGGACACTCCGAGGAGCTCTTTACATGTCCATTAATTGATTCTGGCCTCTCGCACTGCACGTTTCAAGAAGGACATGAGGAACTTATGTGTAGTAATGCACAAATATTGGAGCAACTATGGTTAGTAGAAGATGACGATGGGGAACTGTAATTACTGTCTCAAAATGTGGATGTGGCTTTGACACAGTTGCCTACAAGTCATACTAAATAAGCAAGTCAGGAGGAGGACTAGAGTGCGGAAGTTGAACAAGAAGTGGTGGATGACGAAATCACTGTCCCAACTCTTGGCAAGATGCCATACAGAGCGAGTGCAGCAGCACAGAGGAGGAGGGATCTGCAGAGCTGTAACAAGCAGGCAGAGGCAGTGGGGTGGACAGAGGGATAAAGCAGACAACTGTTCTCTAGAGCACAAACACTGGGCAAGATCCTAGGGTTAAGTGTTTCCCAGGTGGCTCTTTTTTGCAAAAAGTGCAAAAGACAAGAAAACAGTTATTTACAACTTGTACTGTACCAAGATCATCAGTGGCCTTACCACTGCCAGCCTGACCACCACCAGCATGCTCAGGCACATTCCATCAAGGCACAAAACTATGAGAGGTTGGAAAAGTTGGGCTTGTCTAGCTTAGAAAAATATTGCGTCAAAGGGGATCTCATTTACATTAGAGTTGAGCGACTTTGGTCGGATCGGGTTTCGTGAAACCCGAATGAAACAAAATAAGTTTCAGATGAAACTCGTCCGACTAGAGCAAAAAAAGTCGGAGTTTCGTCCGACTTTTATTTCCCATTGACTTGCATTGGGGTCGGGTTTCGGACGAAACTCCGACTTTGTTTTGCTCTAGTCGGACGAGTTTCATCTGAAACTTATTTTGCTTCATTCGGGTTTCACGAAACCCGATCCGACCAAAGTCGCTTAACTCTAATTTACATGTATAAATATATGTGTGGTCAGTACAAAAGATTGGTACAGGACTTATTCCTTCCAAGGACCATATGTGATGCAGCGCTAGGCTGCAGCGCCGGAGGTCCCCCTAGTGGGTGCTGCAGCACAGGAGGCAGCAGCTCCAAGTGAGTAGAGTCCTTCCAGAAAATGACACAGGTGTCGCAACATGTCATGAACTTGCCGGGAAGAGATTGTCAGCAACGCGGTGTCAGCAGCAACGATGGGAGAAGGGCCAGCGGCAAGCAAGGAAAACGGAGGCCGGTAAGAACACGAAGATGGGGAGAAAACTAGAGACATAGTCAGGGACGAACCAGTGTGTCAGGAGCCAAACTGGAGCACGGTATCCGAGGGGCAGAATGAAAGCATAGTCAGGAACAAGCCGGGGGGTTAGGGGAACCAGAGAGCATG
Organism: Dendrobates tinctorius; assembly: GCF_039654945.1. NCBI lineage: Eukaryota > Metazoa > Chordata > Amphibia > Anura > Dendrobatidae > Dendrobates > Dendrobates tinctorius. Next base: position 3,824,078 of record NW_027361912.1, read on the forward strand.
GATCAGTACCAAGACAGAGAACAGAATGTAGGTCAGGGAAGAAGCCGGGTCATACACAACAGGAATCAATCACGCAAACAGAGAAACAACATTACCACGGAGTAACCTAGGTCAGCTGCTCTAGCCAAGGGACTGGAACTATCACCGACGCTGGACCTAGGCTATGATAACCCGAAATAGCCGCCCCTGCATCAGAGAGAGGCAGATACAATTAACCGAGACTTGACCAGGACAGGATAGGAACAAACACCGCCTTGGATCATGACACCATAATAAGGACCAGGGGGCATTCACTATAGGTGGAAGAAAGGTGATTCCAACAGCTAAATAGCAAAAGGGTTCTTTACAGTTAGATCAGTCAGAATGTGGTATGCCTGACCAAACAGGTAGTATAGCAGACACTATAAGAGCTTTAAAAAAAAAAGTTAATTTACTGACGAAATATGCAATTGGTGGAGAAAGGTTAAACTTGATGGAGCTAGGTCTTGTTTCTACCTACGTAACTATGCAACTATGTGGGCCGAACACCTGAGTCCACAATCAGTGTCTACGGGTGACACCACTGCCTCTTCTATATAGACGTGCCGCATGTGCGTATACGCAGGGAAGCCGGAGGCGTCACTGCACACATAGTGGAGATGGGATTTCATAAAATCCCCTCCACTATGCTGTAACATCTGGACGCTGTGGATTGTATGCTGCAGCTGTACGGAGTGTCCAATTCGCAGCAAATCCTGACCAAATCCTGACCGTGGAAACGTACCTTAAAGGTATTTGCACACAACGCTTTTTTTAAAGGCAAGTTTTAAAGCAATACTTTTCTTTCCTGATGCATTTTTGCACTTTTTTCCACTGTTTTCTAAAGCAGTATGTAAATAGATTTTATTTTTTCATTATTTCATTTGTTTTATGTTTTCACAAGTTTTTTAAGGGTTGTCTACTGAGCGTTTTTTGTAGTCTCTTTTGAGCCAATTTTCAGATTATTTATTTCTTACCGGAAAATGCTCAAAAAACAGTCCAAGAACCTCCGGGGAATCTTTTTAGTCATCCTAAGTCATCCAAAACATAAGGAAAACCAAACACATAGTACAGCTTGGAGAAGCACTGGTCCCAGACTCACCCCTTGCACGGGACAGGTGTAACTAAGCGGCTGCCAGGTCCTGCAGCACGGGAATCCTGTATACAAGTTTCAGGCTGAGTCCACACAAGTTCCTGTAGCTTCCAGAAACACACCCACCCTGTGACAATTACCAACCTCCATTACATAGGGCCCAACCCCTCCCACCAGTGAGATAGACATCACATGGGCTGATCCCGTGACCCTGACATCATTGCAGGTCCTGTATTTAGGGAAAAACCCGGTCAAACATTAATCTGCTGGGAGAAACATATCTCCCATCCAGTAAAACACCCTTTACTGTACCACACTATTCATCCTGTGACTTCCATAATTCCATGACACTTCCTTCCTGATGTTGCAGTTTCAATGTACTGTGATCATTACCATTATCTATAGATACATACAATATACCATTCTTTAAAAATAAGTTTACTGAACTCTGGAAAAAAGGCCTAATTGTGTGATAAAACTTTAACAGCTAAAACATTTTTCACTGCTCTTTTAACTTCTGCATTTTTAAAACTGTAGATGAGAGGGTTCAATAATGGTGAAGCCACGGTGTAAAATATGGAGAAAACCTTGTCAATACCGCCTAAGTTTAACCCTAAGCTTGGACGAAAATAAATTCCAAATACAGTGCTATAGAATGAGATAACAACGATAAGGTGGGAGGCGCAGGTGGAAAATGCTTTGTGTCGTCCTTCCGCTGAATGAATTCCTAAAATATTATATATTATTAACACATAGGACATGAGAATGACAAAAAAGGAAACAACCCCCATTACGAGAGCCATAGAAAAGACAACAAGTTTTCGGATGTGAGCATAGAAACATGCCAGCTTCAAAAGTGGCGGGATGTCACAATAGAAGTGATTTATTTCATTGGAACCACATAGAGGGAATTTAAAAACAGTAATGGTATGAGTGATGGATGCCAAGAAGCTGCTAAAGTAAGTTCCGGATACCAAAGCCCAGCACATAGACTTGTTCATAATGCTATGATAGGCAAGTGGTTGGCAAATTGCTACGTAACGATCATATGCCATGCAAGTGACCAAGAAGCTCTCGGACGTGGCAAACATAGAAAAAGCAAACATTTGAGTGGCACAACCCAAGGATGAAATAGACTTTGACTCCAAGGTAAAATCTGCCAGCATTTTGGGGGTAATAGTCGAAGAATAACAAAGGTCTACAAAAGACAAATGACTAAGTAAAAAATACATGGGAGCATGAAGATGATGGTCCATCACTATTAAAAGCATCAAACAAAGGTTACTCAAGAAGGAACAGGCATAAACAATTAAAAATAGAATAAATAATATTAATTGAAGGCCAGGGTCCTTGGTTAATCCTATCAAAATGAACTGTGCAAAATCCGTGTGGTTCATAATGTCCATTAGGAATCTAAACAAGAATTAAAGAGAATTATAGTTCAACTCAGACATCTACCATCGACTCATTTTATTATAGAACTGAAAATGTCATGCAAAAATTCGTTTTTAATGGCTTATCATATGTCTATAGTATAGAGATGAGCAGATCGATCCAGGAAGGACCGAGTTTGACTCCAAATATTCTGAAATTCACCATTTCCGCCACATTCAAACACTTTAGAGATTTGATATTTGATATGAAGTTTGCAAAAAAAAACTTGCCTAGCACAATTTCTCACACTACTGAAGCTTAAGAAAAGTGACTAATGTCTTTTTGTATGACCCATAATGCCCTGCAACTTGTGGATTATCATATCTTGACATCTTGTGGATTATCATATATTGTACAATGGTGGTCAATACATGGATCATTACTAGTGTTGAGTAGAGTTGAGCGACTTTTGTTTTTTTAGGGTCGCATTTCGTTTCGTGAAACCCGACTTTTCCAAAAGTCGGGTCGAGCAAGATCGTCCGATTATAGGGAAAAGTCGGGGTCGTACCGAAACACGAAACCCAATGTAAGTCAATGGGGAATAAAAGTCGGCAGTGAGAGGAGGACAGGAAACACACCAACAGTGCCCATTTGAATGCCAAAAGCATCAATTCTTCTTACTTAAGCTTGTCAACCTTAATTAACTTCATAATACAAGTTACGCACTGAAAAATGGGGGTTATTTGGCTACAGTTGTGGGGGGGGAGGGCTGGCTCCAGGTTTTCATGTGCCATGGGCGAAAGAGCGCCCCTTTAACACATACCACAACTCATCATGCTCCGATACGGCAGAGAAATAGCGGTATAGTACAATGAAAAATACTTCACTTTTTACATCTCATGACGAGGCCCATCTATTTCTCCATACAGAATCATTGGTCCCATATAATGTTTGAAACAGTATATGATGAGCTCCACATAATGCTACAGTATATGTTGGTCCCCATGGATGAAGCTCCACTGTCTTATGGGCCCAAATAATGCTCCAAACATAATGGGCCCCATTTCTAATGCTCTAGTGTATAATGGGCCCTGTAAATGCAGCTCCAGTGTCTGATGTCCACCTTTGGAATGTTCCAGTGTATGGTGGGCCCCATCTATCATTCTCCAGAGTATAGTGCTCCCCAAAAATTGCTGTCCCAACATTGAAAACAATCAAATAAGTCTCCTCGCTAGGGAATCCCTGTACTAGTCTGGACTCCTCGTCGTCCCCATCTTCCATCTCACTGCACAGTATTTCAACTTTGCAAGTGCTGTGATCCTGAGCAAGCAGGGGGGGCCCACTCGTTGGCGACGGCACTGGCACAGGGCCCCTGATAGTACGGTGGTGTGTCTGATGGCGGGTGGGCCGAACCTGCACTTTCATCTGCAGCTTCCTCTTTGTCACCGTGTAAGATGGAACTGTATATGGGAAGGGTAACCTGAGTTTCATCAGGGTCAGATTCAGGCCGTGTAGCGTGCAAGGGGAATGTAGTGGTCTGGGTCAATGTACCAGCAGATTCATCGAGCAGTGGCTGGGCATCAGTGCACTTGTGTCGCCCCCAGGAGTACGGTCGCCAGAGTGGCATTACCTTCTTCCTAGGGAGTGTGATGTCATGCTTGGGAGCAACGAACGATCTCTCTAGCAGGTTAACTGATTGGGCGGCGTTATTCCCACGAGTCATGACCCTCCAAACAGCGTTCATGAAGGCAAAGTGTTTGTTTTACGTGGGCAGTATGGTTGCAAAGCTGAACCTTAAAGGAATGTCCAGAAGGGCACCACCAGGAGTGGAGCCTACGGTTAAATTCGACTCCACCTGGGAAACCTCAACCATGCCAGCTACAGAACAGATGCACACATTGCAAGCTTAATTCCGTTAGCGAACGAGACTCCGTCATGCCCCGCGGTCTGAGTCCGGCTTACTAGAGGGACACGTGAGGCTCTGGCACATGAGATTGGCCAATAACTGGTGTGTCATGCCCTTACATGTCCGTGGCTGCATGTGCGCTACACTGAAAAGGCCAGCGTTTGTCGCTTACAGGTGCAGATAACCCGCTGAACAACGTTAGTGATGGGGATCACTGATTACAATTATTACCCGCGAACAATGATTTCCCAGTAAGTGCAGGTCAACCGCAGTTCCGGAATTAGGCCTAACCGTCATTCCTGAAAAAATGAAAAACTTACGTATGCAAACCACAGGTGCTGTAGCTTGCTTAACAGCTCGCCAGCCGTTCTCACGCCCAGTATGGATTACACGTGATTGCACAAAGGTGAGAAAGGGTACCGTATCCACAGATAACATGTATGGATAGCGTACACATTCAAAATATATGTCTATACATCAGGAGGCAGGCTCAGACGGTGTTAGGCCCAGTATGGATTGCACGTGATTGCACAAAGGTTAGAAAGGGTACCGTATCCCCAGATAACATGTATGGATAGCGTACACATTCAAAATATATGTCTATACATCAGGAGGCAGGCTCAGACGGTGTTAGGCCCAGTATGGATTGCACGTGATTGCACAAAGGTTAGAAAGGGTACCGTATCCCCAGATAACATGTATGGATAGCGTACACATTCAAAATATATGTCTATACATCAGGAGGCAGGCTCAGACGGTGTTAGGCCCAGTATGGATTGCACGTGATTGCACAAAGGTTAGAAAGGGTACCGTATCCCCAGATAACATGTATGGATAGCATACACATTCAAAATATATGTCTATACATCAGGAGGCAGGCTCAGACGGTGTTAGGCCCAGTATGGATTGCACGTGATTGCACAAAGGTTAGAAAGGGTACCGTATCCCCAGATAACATGTATGGATAGCGTACACATTCAAAATATATGTCTATACATCAGGAGGCAGGCTCAAACGGTGTCAGGCACAGTATGGATTTGACGGCCCAGACTACACAGCGGAGGAGCAGGGAGAGGTAAAGATTGCAAATGCTGGGGCCCTGCCCAAGCAAGGGGGGCCCACTCGTGGGCGTCGTTACTGGCACTGGGCCCCTCATAGTACGGCGGTGTGTCTGACGGCGGGTGTGCACCACCACCGTCAGAGACACTTGATTGCACTATGAGGGACCCTGTGCCAGTGGCCGCGCCCAAGAGTCGGCCTACCCACCTGTCCAGGGCAACGGCACTCGCACGGTGTCGTGCGCTAGGTGGTGACCCCGGCCATGGGGGGGGGAGGCAGCACAGTTAGGGAGTTTTAGAAAGTGGCATATGTTGATGTTGGACATTCAGCTGATGCAAAAGGTGAAATAGGTCAAGTCCCAGGAAGAGGTGGACCAAAGCAAGCCATTTTTCTGTCACCCTATGTGTCATCAGGGGAAGGTGGGACAAAATCCTTGGAACCCCATGCGTGGTTCATTTTAATGAAGGTTAGATCATCCACATTTTGGGTTAACAGAAGGGTCCTTTTTTCTGTCAGGATTGATCCAGCTGCACTGAAGACTCTTTCCGATAGCACACTTGCAGCTGGGCAAGCGAGCTCCTGTAAGGCATATTGTGCCAATTCAGGCCAGGTGTCCAGTTTAGCGGCCCAATAGTCAAAGGGGAATGACCTGTGTGGGAGAACATCGATATGGGAGGAAAAGTAGTTTGTAACCATAGTTGACAACTGCTGTCTCCTGTCACTTTCCATCGATGCAGTATTACCAGTTGTGTTAGCGGTACTTGAAAAATCAGTCCACAACATTGTCATGAAACTCCTGTCTCCAACGCCACTTCTGCTGTGTGCACCACGAACACCTCTGCCAAGCTGACCCCGGCCCGTACGGCTCGTGTGAGAACCATCACCGCTGCTGTGTGCTGGGAATGCCTCAAGCAACCGATTTAACAGAGTTGCTTGTTTATTAGCCAATATTAGGTCAAGGTTCTCCTGTGGCATGATGTTTTGTAATTTGCCTTTATAGCGTGGATCCAGGATGCTGGCCAACCAGTAGTCGTCATCGTTCATCATTTTGGCAATGCAGGGGTCCCTTTTTAGGATCTGCAAGGCATAATCTGACATGTGGGCCAATGTTCCCGGTGTCAATGATGCACTGCGAGTGCTGGTTGTAGGAGCACTTTCTGGCAAATCCACATCCCTCCAGTCACGCACAAACCCTGTACCAGACCTTGCCATGCCAACATTTTCACTTGCCCCACGAGATGCATCCTCCTCCCCTAAGTAATCATCCCCATCATCCTCCTCCTCCTCTTCTTCCTCCACCTCGTCCAGGAGAGGTCCCTGAGCAGACAATGGCTGAATGTCATCAAGGATTCCCTCCTCCTCTTCCTCCTCATCAACATTGGCTGCAGAAGCCTGCTCCTTAAGGTGCGTCAAAGTTTGCATGAGCAGACGCATAAGTGGGATGCTCATGCTTAGGATGGCGTCGTCTGCGCTTACCAGCCGTGTGCATTCCTCAAAACACTGAAGGACTTTACAGAGGTCTTTCAGCTTCGACCACTGCACACCTGTCAACTCCATGTCTGCTCTCAAAGTGCCTGGCCGTGTATCCTCCCACAAATGCATTATGGCCTGCCTCTGCTCGCACAGCCACTCCACCATGTGCAGGGTGGAGTTCCACCTTGTTGCAATGTCGATAATGAGGTGGTGGTTGGGAAGGTGGAGCAATCGCTGCAGCTTCTGCATACGAACGGAGTGTACAGGCGACCGGCGGATGTGCGCTCACAGTCTTCGCACCTTCTGGAGCAGGGCTGTTAACTCCGGATAATTTTTGAGGAAGCACTGCACCACCAGGTTCAAGGTGTGAGCCAAGCAAGGTATGTGGCTGAGTTTTGAAAGGGCTATGGCTGCCACAAAATTACGGCCGTTATCACTAAATACCTTGCCTGCCTCAAGATGTACACTGCCCAGCCATGACTCAGTTTGTCGCTTCAAGTACTCGGCCAGCACCTCGGCGGTGTGTCTGTTGCCCAAACACATCATCTACAACACAGCCTGCTGACGCTTTCCACTAGCTGCTCGATAGGGGGACACATCGTGTGCAACAGTGGCAGCTGCAGATGGAGTGCTCGTACGACTGCGCTCTGTGGACGAGCTTTCGCTTCTGGAGGAGGAGGAGGAGGGTCGAACGCCTACAGCCAACTGTTTCCTATACCGTGGGCTAGGCAGCACTGTCCCACCACCGCTGTCCCCTGTGGACCCTGCATCCACCACATTAACCCAGTGCGCAGTGATGGACACGTAACGGCCCTGGCCATGCCGACTGGACCATGCATCAGTTGTGAGGTGCACCTTTCCGCTCACTGACTGCTTGAGTGCATGGACAATGCGGTCTTTCACATGATGGTGGAGGGCTGGGATGGCTTTGCGAGAGAAGAAGTGGCGACTGGGTAGGTCATAGCGTGGTACTGCATAGGCCATGAGTTCGCGGAAAGCTGTGCTTTCCACCAACCGAAAGGGCATCATCTCAAACGAGATTAGTTTGGCAATGTGGGCGTTCAAACCCAGTGTACGCGGATGAGAGACTGAGTACTTTCTTGACCTACTCATAGTGTCTGGGAGGGTGAGCTGGACTTGAGAGCTGCATATGGTGGAAGTAGCGGTGGACAGGGCGGACTGAGAGAGGGTTGATGATGGTGATGGAGTTGGTGTTCTTTCTGATGGCCTAGAATCAGTCTTTCGTTGATATAACAGTGGGATTCCCTGACTGCTGTGGCCTTGCAACGACACCTCAACATTTGCTGCTGTGCTAACCGGTGGGCTTACAGTGGGGGAAACAATGTAGCGTTGCTGACTACCTTCGTTGTGATCAGTTGCACAAGTGGCACTTGAGGTTTGGTGTTGTGTCCACGCTTGCAAGTGCATGCTGGTTAAATGTCTAAGCATGCAACTGGTATTCAAATTTTTCAGATTTTTCCCTCGGCTAAAGGTCTTTGCGCACTTCTTACAGATAACCTTGGCCTGATCATGAGGATTTTGTTCAAAAAAGTGCCACACTGCACTCTTCCTACTTTGGCAGACATTTTGCGGCCTAGCACGCTGTGATCTTTTGACCCTCTGGACAAGCTGTCCAGCAACTCTTTTGATGTTTGGAACCTGTCTTTGGAGTGCTCCGGGCCTGCCAGATAACAGCTGTTGCGATGTCGATGTCTGCTGTGGATGCTCCTCATCTGAGCTATTGGAAGCAGCACCCTCTTCCCCCAATGGATGCCAATCTGGGTCAACAACTGGGTCATCCATCACCTCCTCTTCTATGTCATGTGCACCTTCCTCTGTGTCACCGTGTATGGTGGTATAGTGTGCGGGAAGGGGCACCTGAGTCTCATCAGGGTCAGAATCTGGCTCTGTACACTGCGAGGACAATGTAGTGCTCTGAGTGAATGTACCAGCAGAATCATCCATCAGCGGCTGTGCATCAGTGCACTCCATGTCAGATTCATCTTGGCCTGGGTAATTCACCATTTCACTTGATAATCCAGGCATGGTATGTGAAAACAGCTCCATGGAGTAATCAGTAGTATGGCCTGCGTCATCCTTCAATCTTGGTTGGGGTGAAGGACACAAGGAAAGGTGTGGTTCATGAACATGAGCCTCCAATGACGACTCAGTGCTTTTACTTTTTACAACTGAAGAAGAGGAGGCGATAGAGCTGGAGGCTGAGTCAGCAATGTAAGACAAAACTTTTTCCTGATGCTCTGGCTTTAAAAGCGGTTTGCCAACTCCTAGAAAACTAAGCGTTCGAGGCCTTATGTAGCCAGACGATGACGCAGGCTCAACACCTCCTGCATTCGGTCCTATTTTGCTCTTGCCACTACCATCAGATCCACCACCAACACCATCATTACCAGCTGCCAACCCCTGCCCAATTCCATGGCCTCTTCCACCAGCCTTCCTCATTTTTGGTAGAAATGTAGACAAAATCAAACAAACTATATAGTAATGTAAAACAAGGTACAAGGTGTCTATAGGACAGGGGAGATTTTGAATTTCTGCAGACACTTGTGGACACTGGACACTTTTGGATTGTGTGAGGCCCACTGATATCTGAGCGCTATGTGACAGGCTCGATGGCACAGCTGTGACCAAAGTGACTAGAGGATAAGGGAGATTTTGAATCTCTGCACACACTTTTGGACACTGGACACTTTGGGATTGTGTGAGGCCCACTGATATCTGAGCTCTATGTCACAGGCTCAATGGCACAGCTGTGACCAAAGTGACTAGAGGATAAGGGAGATTTTGAATCTCTGCACACACTTTTAGACACTGGACACTTTTGGATTGTGTGAGGCCCAATGAATATCTGAGCGCTATGTGACAGGCTCGATGGCACAGCTGTGACCAAAGTGACTAGAGGATAAGGGAGATTTTGAATCTCTGCACACACTTTTGGACACTGGACACTTTTGGATTGTGTGAGGCCCAATGAATATCTGAGCGCTATGTGACAGGCTCGATGGCACAGCTGTGACCAAAGTGACTAGAGGATAAGGGAGATTTTGAATCTCTGCACACACTTTTGGACACTGGACACTTTTGGATTGTGTGAGGCCCACTGATATCTGAGCGCTAAGTGACAGGCTCGATGGCACAGCTGTGACCAAAGTGACTAGAGGATAAGGGAGATTTTGAATCTCTGCACACACTTTTGGACACTGGACACTTTTGGATTGTGTGAGGCCCAATGAATATCTGAGCGCTATGTGACAGGCTCGATGGCACAGCTGTGACCAAAGTGACTAGAGGATAAGGGAGATTTTGAATCTCTGCACACACTTTTGGACACTGGACACTTTTGGATTGTGTGAGGCCCACTGATATCTGAGCGCTATGTCACAGGCTCGATGGCACAGCTGTGACAAAAGTGACTAGAGGATAAGGGAGATTGGATTGCTTTTAAAAAAGCAGTTTGCGGAGCAGTGGGTAAACAGCAATGCAGGAATGTCAGGAAGCCTTAGAAGGCAGCCCAACAACCAACACCACTGATACACCACTATATAGCCTCCCCTTGCACTGCACACACAGTGACTGGTGTGTTGTGCAGGCCAAATCGCTAGCAGCAGAAGCAGTTTTTTTGTCTTCTTCCCTGCCTAATGCTCTCCCTACAGAATCAGCAGCAACCTCTCCCTATACTGAGATCGGCAGAAGTAAGATGGCGGTCGGCGTGCACGCCCTTTTATACCCCCTGTGACGCCCACCAAAGCAAGCCAATCACTTGCATGCCCTTCTGAAAGATGGTGGTGACCCCTGCCTATGTCATCACGTTGCCCACAGTGTCCGTGGATCCTGATTGGCTGAAAAAGAGCGCAAAACAAACTTTTGAAATGCGACTTTGGCGCGTAAGTCGCCGACCTCGTGGCCGACCTCATCCTAGGGTCGGGTTTCGTTTCATGAAACCCGACTTTGCCAAAAGTCGGCGACTTTTGAAATTTTTCGACCCGTTTCGCTCAACTCTAAGTAAGACAGGTCAGAGGGCAAGCCAGGTCACATACCAAGAAGTCAAACCACAGGGAGCAAACACTAATACAAGCAGGGAAGCAGGAATAAATGGGCAGAGGACAAGCCAGGGTGTAACGGGTCAGCTGCTCAAGCCTGGGGGCTAGAACTATAACCGGTGCTGCCTGCCAGCCACGGCAGACAGAAATAGCAACATAGATCCCAAAACGATACAGAGAAAGGTAACCCTAGCATGACCAAACCGGGGAGAGAATAACAAGAAGCAAACCTCAGCCTTGATCATGACAGTAGCCCTCTCTCAATGGAGGGGGCCACAGGACCCCAGGTGTTCCTGGATAATGAGGGTGGAAGGCCGGACCAACCGATCCTCATGAACCGAATACGCCGGCACCCACGACCGGTCCTCAGGACCGTAACCCTTCGAATGGACCAAATACTTAAGTGAACAGCGGAGCATACAAGAATCCACCACCCATTTTACCTCATACTCAGTCTGACCATCCACCACAACAGATGGCGGGTGCAAAGGCAACTCACCTGAGGAAGACACCAATGGCTTCAGAGGCGCCTTATGAAACACATTGGGGGTCCGCAACGACGAAGGCAAGTGCTAGCGAGAGGCCACAGGATTAACCACCTCTAAAATTTCGTAAGGACCAATAAACTTGGGACCCAACTTAACAGAAGGAATCCTCAACCTTATAGTCTTGGTGGATAACCATACCTTATCCCCCACCTGAAATGCTGGCCCCACCAAAACGTCATTTATCCACAAAAAAATTATATTTGCCATGAGCTGCCCAAATGTTCCTCTGGACCTCCCTCCAAACCTCCCCCAACCGCTGAAATGCCGATTCAACCCTTGGACACCCCGAATCCAGCTGGGAAAACTCACCAAAGTGAGGGTGAAAACTATAGTTGCAAAAGAACAGAGAAGTACCAGTGGATTGATTGACATGATTATTGAAAGCGAATTCTGCCATGGGTACAGAAGAGCACCAATCTTCCTGTCTAGATGTGGCAAGACATTGTAATATCTGCTCCATCTGACTGTTGGTCTCGGGATGACAGGCTGACAAAAAGGTCAGACTGATACCCAGCCTTTTACAAAAAGCACTCCAGAATTTCGACACAAACTGCACTCCTCTATCAAACACCACACCATGCAATCAGACAACATGCTCAATTAATAGTTTTGATAGTCTCTCGGCATCAGGCAGACCCGGCAATGGTGCAAAATGCGCCTGTTTACTGAACCTATCCACTACTACCCAAACCACGGTTTTGCCATTAGAGGGGGGATAAAATCCATGGACAGATGAGTCCAGGGTCTATCCGGAATTGGCAATGGCACCACTTCCCCGGCCAGCCGGTTATGAGAGGTTTTAGTGTGGGCACAGGTTTCACAGAAGGACACAAATACAGCGACATCAGAAGCCAATGAGGGCCACCAAAACAGTCTAATGATGGCTTTACGTGTGGCCAAGATTCCAGGATGCCCACTCAGAGACGAGTCACGGAACTCCCAAAGCACCCTTAACTAATACTGGACAGGCACAAAGAACTTATTATCAGGTACGGACAGTGGAGCAAGAGACTGGGCCTCATGAATCTCCTGTTCCAATACCGAAGAGACCCTAACCACCACCACTCCGCGTAGAAGAATGGGGGAAGGAGGTTCAGGGGGTGACATAGGATCAAAGCTGCAAAACAATACATCAGCCTTCACATTCTTGGACCCAGGCCTGAAAGCGATTGAAAATTGAAATCGAGAAAAAAAAAGTGACCACCTCGCCTGTCTCGGGGTTAAACATTTGGCGGACCCAATGTAAGACAGGTTCTTGTGATCCGTAATGACAGTGATACGATGGATAGCCTCCTCCAAAAATGCCTCCATTCTTCAAAAGTCAGTTTAATGGCCAATAACTCCTGGTTACCCACATCATAATTCCTTTTGGGGGAGGAAAACTTTTTCAAAAAGAAAGCACAGGGTCTTAAATTACTTAACGTGGTGGGCCCCTGGGATAACACCGCCCCCACTCCCACCTCCGAGGCGTCCACTTCCACAATAAACGGTTCAGATAAATCAGGTTGAATCAGTACAGGGGCAGGCATGAAGCACTCTTTTACAGAAGAAAACACCACCAAAGCTGGATCTGACCAGTTTTTTTTATATCAGCCGCCTTACAAGTTAAATCAGTGAAGGGTTTGACCACCTGAGGAAACCCCTTGATGAATTTTCTATAATTACTGGCAAAACCCAGAAAACGCTGAAGACCCTTGAGATCTCTGGGCTGCACCCAATCCACAATAGCCTGTACCTTTCTATACAAAACGCCTCAGCAGACAAAATGAACCCCAGAAAGGACAATTCTTGGACAAAAAATGAATACTTCTCCAGTTTAGCAAAGAGCGAGTTCTCCCTGAGCCTCTGAAGAACAGCAGGGAGGTGACCTATGTGATTCTGTTTATCACAAGAAAATATGAGGATATCATCCAGATAAACTACCAAAAGCGCCCAATAAAATCAGAAAAAACATGATTGATAAAATTCTGGAATACCGCTGGCGTGATAGTCAGGCCAAAGGGCATAACCAAGTTCTCAAACAAACCCTCATAGGTGAGAAATGCAGTTTTCCACTTATCCCCCTCCCGCATATGGATATTATATGCTTCCTTGAGGTCCAACTGTAGTGTGAATATAAAAATGACTATTTTGAGTCCATATTGAAATATATAGAATGCATTCAGACCATTACATAGCTGAATTTCTGGTCAAACATTTACAGATAGACCGATAATGCTCACAGTGACACATTCTTGAGAACTGTTGTTTTTACCTGAAACCCTTTCACTTCACAAACAGTTCTAAGTTTATATATGTTTGTTGTTTGTTATTGTGGTTTCATCTAAATCCATGTGGGCTTTTCTTATCGTTTGATTATCGCCTGGTATCTCAGTTTCATCCGATCTTGAAAGCTGGTCACTGAAAGGGCAGGGTGAAACTAGAGTTATTACATAGTGTAAATCACTAAATAAGGCCAGAGAAACATGACTAACACAGAAGCAAAAACTTGGATACCTTTACGTGTACAGTGTGGTGATACCTGCATAATTGGGGATGCCCATGCAGTGTTGTGAACTTCCGAGGGGTTTTCTGTCTTGGTGTTGCTTCTCTGAATTTCCAGATGGATGATGTTTAAAAGCCTCTTGGTGATGGATGATGTGAATACATGTATTTAATCATTATATATATTTAATCTTTATATGTACTTAACCTTTGTATGTTAAAATACACAAAAGTGTACGCAATCATACTATTCAATCATACTATTCCTTTAATTTTGTACTTTGAAATAAAATTGCGTTATATTGCAAGTAGTAGCCTTCTTTAAAGCTGTATCCGTACCTTAGTGTTAAAAACTTGGCAATACACCAACTTTGAGAACCCCCTGGCCCCAGACAATTGAATTGTATAAATCAGGTATAAGTGGGAGTGGGTAAGTGTTCCTTACAATGATTTTATTCAATTCTCGAAAATGGAGGCATGGGCGTAAACCAATATCCCTTTTTTTAACAAAAAAGAACCCCGCCGCCAGGGGAGAAACAGAAGGGCAAATGTGCCCCTTACAAAGGCTTTCAGAGATATACTCCTTCATAGCTGCCCACTCAGGGCCTGGAGAGGTTGTACAAATGGGCCTTGGGCAATTTGTCACCAGGAACTAAATCAACAGCACAATCGAATGGGCGGTGTGGTGGTAGATCCTCAGCCTCCTTGTCGGTAAAAGCATCCTCAAAATCCTTCAGGTACTCCGGAATACCCTCCAGGCTGACAGATGACACATATACATTAACAAGACATCTCTTACAACAATTGGGACCCCAATTAACAATATTCTAAGCTTCCCAGTCAATGACCGGGTTATGTACTAGTAACCAGGGAAACCCCAGAACCAATCCCCCTGGCAGATTGTCCAGAACAAAATATGTAATACGTTCTTGGTGATGGAATCCCACCCTGAGAATAAAGTCCTCAGAGACAAATCATCACATTCTTAGCAAAAGGAGTTTTCAATGGCCACAATATTGATGGGGGCTCCCAATCTGACTGTCCCTAACTTACATTTGGCCACCAAATCAAAGTCAATCAGGTTCAGTGATGACCCACAGCTAGTGTTGAGCATTCCGATACCGCAAGTATCGGGTATCGGCCGATATTAGCGGTATCGGAATTCCGATACTGACTTCCGATACTTTTGTCATATCGGATTCCGGAATCGGAATCGGAAGTTCCCATCATGCTATGAGCCTGCTTGCTTTGATTAAGCCAATGGGAATCCTCCGAAGTGTGGGCACATCCTGTTAGGCATGTAGGCATGTTAACTATTAGCATGGCTGTGATTGGCTGCCGAAATGATGTCATGATGCACTATAAAAGCCACCGCAGCCGCCATTTCTGGTTCACTCTGCTGTGAATTCAGTTAGGGACAGGCTGCTGTAGAAGACTGTGAGGGACAGTTAGAAATAACGATTCCACCAAACTTCTAGTGCTTTACCCAGGCTACATAAACCACCACTGTAGCCTTCTTTGCCCTAGCAGCAGTGTTCACAGCTGTCTGCAAGGGCTGTGGAGTGGGTCCTGCAGCCACGTCAGGCTGTAGGCCACCCAGTGTGATCACTGCTGCCTCATACATCTTTTAATTTTTGAGCTGCATTTTTTACATAATTTCAATCTAGTGTGCTTCCATCCGTATCCATATACGTTGGTTGCAAACACTAGTAGTAGACAGCGGAGCCTTTCTGCAGCCTTTCAGTGCTAGTGTCCACTTTGCTGCACTGTTCACGGCTGTCTGAGAGGTCTCTGACTGTGTGTGAGTGCAGCTCACGCTGAGTAGTGTGTCCTGCAGCTACGTCTGGCTGTAGGACGCTCAGCGTGCGTCAGTGCCTCACACATTTTTCTTTTATTGCAGCTCATTTTTTCTTCTATTAGTGTGCATCCATCCGTCTCCATCTACGGTGGTTGCAAACACTATATAGGAGTACACAGCGGAGCCTTTCTGCAGCCTGTCAGTGCCAGTGCCCACTTAGCTGCACTGTTCACAGCTGTCTGAGAGGTCTCTGACTGTGTGTGAGTGCAGCTCACGCAGAGTAGAGTGTCCTGCAGCTACGTCTGGTTGTAGGACGCTCAACGTGCGTCACTGCCTCACACATATTTGTCTTTGAGTGCAGCTCATTTTTTCTTCTCCTATTAGTGTGCATCCATCCGTATCCATCAACATTGGTTGGTTGCAAACACTATATAGGAGTAGATAGAGGAGCCTTTTTTTCTGGCTTGTGCCCTGCCGGCGCAGCCAGATTAGTATTACCCAATTTTTTTGGAGCCTCATCTTTTGCATTGTAGGTTACCTGCCTGCATTGTAATAGCTCCAAAAAGTTGGTGATACTATCAGTTTCAATTCTTTGTTCACATACTTTGAGTTTGTTTCCAACAAAGAAACCACAAAAAAAGTTCACCAAACACTACATTTGGAACTTGTGTAGGCCACATCAGCTCCTATTAAAGTGTAGTCCACACACACACACTTCATAAAATTAGTGTTTCTTGTACCTGTAACCAGCTGTTCAGGAATAAGCACACTAAGGCCCCCCTTTGTACTTTTCTGCCTATCTTAAGCAGTCTGGCAAGATGAAGCAGGCAGGGAGTAAGGCGCGTGGGCGTGGGCGTGGAGTTTCAGCAGGGAGAGGACGTGGGGATTCTGCAGGGAGAGGACGTGGGGATTCTGCAGGTAGAGGACGAGGGGATTCTGGGCCTGCTGCGGGCACCAGTGGATCAGCATCCCCCAGTTTTAGCAGGCAACAGTCCTTTATGCGCAGCTTTGTAGGACCTCAACGTACCCCACTGCTGCGGGAGGAACAAATTGAAGCCGTTGTCGGATGGATGGCAGCTAACGCATCGACTTCAATTACTTCCACATCCTCTCAGGGCCAGAGCACCGAAGAGCAACCATCTGTCTCTTCACCACCTGCCAAAGTGCCCAGGCCGTCAGAGAGACATGGACAGGAGCCATCACAGTCTCTACTTCTGTTCTCGGAATCTGTTGGCTTGGAAAGAGGGGGCCAGCCAAGCAGCATTCCTGAATGTGAAGAAGAGGGAGTATGCAGTGATGCGCAACTTCTTTGTCCCTCTGAATCTGAAGAGGCGAGTGGGCCAGTGCCTATGGTCAGCACACCTCAGTACGCATCAGATGATGACGAGACTCAGTTGCCACTTTCTGGTGCGTACGGTGCTGGCGAGACAACCCCGGAGAAGCAGCTGTTTGAAGAGGGGAGGGAAGATGATGAGGTCCTTGACCCATCATGGCGTGAGGAACAGGAAGGTGGTGGGAGCAGCTCGGCCAAACTTCTGGCAGTTGAAATGCTGTCATTCAGGCTGGTGGACACTGACACCTTCCGGGACTTAATGGCATTGGCAGTCCCCCAATACAACGTGCCCAGCCGCTTTTATTTCATCAGGCGAGCCGTCCCTGCCCTGCAGAAACATGTTGAGGGCAAAATAAAACATGTGCTACTAAACGCCGTTAGTAGCAAGGTCCACCTGACCACCGATGTGTGGACCAGTAACCATGGACAGGGACGATACCTTTCCCTCACTGCCCACTGGGTCAATGTTGTGGAGCCGGGTACAGATCTGGAGAGTGGCGCTGTACGTGTTCTTCCAACGCCACGGATTGCAGGACTCCAGTCTGTACACATAGACTCCTCCTCCTACTCAAGTTCCTCAGAAACAGCAGAGCAGGAGCCTGTTACGAACGATATGAGCACAGCCATGGCCAAACGTCAACAGGCTGTACTCAAATTAATTTCTTTGGGGAATCGAAGCCACACAGCGCAGGAGCTCTGGAATGCTATCAAGCTGGAGAGCGATGTGTGGTTTGGGCCAGCGAATCTCCAGCCGGGCTTGGTAGTGTGTGACAATGGCCGAAATCTGGTGGCAGCTCTTGGCCTAGGCAACCTCACACACATCCCATGTCTGGCACATGTGCTTAACTTGGTCGTGCAGAGCTTTCTGAGGGACTATCCGGATCTTGATGCACTGTTGCACAAGGTCCGCATAGATTCCGCTCACTTGCGGCGTTCCAGCACGGCATGATCGCGCCTCGCTGCTCTGCAGCGACGATTTGGCCTTCCGGAACATCGCATCATATGTGACCTACCCACCCGGTGGAATTCAACGTTACATATGTTGGAGCGGTTGTGTGAGCAGCAGGCAGCAGTCATGGAGTACCAGCTGCATCAGGCACAAACAAGTCGCACTGTGCGCCGTTCACACTTCAGCACCATTGAGTGGGCCTCTATGAAGGACATCTGCCTCGTTTTGCGTGCCTTCGATGAATCCACGCGGATGGCGAGTGCAGATGATGCACTAGTCAGCATGACTGTCCCCCTTATCTGCCTGCTTCAACAAACACTGCAAGCACAAAGGGATGAGGTTTCGGAAGAGTTGGAGGATGAGGAGTCCCAAATGCCATCTGCTTCTGGACAGTCTGCGCTACGTGTTTCCTCACAAAGGCCTAGGCAGGGGACACTTTGTGAGGAGGATGAGGAGGAGTCGATGGAGGAGGAAGACATCTCTCCAGAGGAGGGAGGTACACAAACCTCTACTCAGTATGTACAGCGAGGGTGGGGTGATGCAGAGCAGGCCGAGGACACGCCTCAAACAGGAGACAGCGGTTCTTTGGCAGTTGGGAGTCTGCAGCACATGGTTGATTTCATGCTGCAGTGCCTGAGAAACGACCGCCGCATCGCCCACATTCTCGTCTCGGCTGATTATTGGGTGTACACCCTCCTAGATCCTCGCTACCGGGACAGCATACAAAGGCTCATACCAACGTTGAACCGGGAGCGTAAACTGTGGGAGTACGAAGAGTCACTGGTGCAGTCCATAATGTTTTCCATTCCACCCGACAGCATTGTTGCTAGTGCTTTACAAAGCAGCTCTGTGCGTCGAGGCAGTGGAGGAAACTCTGCACAAAGAGGGAGCAGAGGCAGCGCCGCAGCACAAGGCAAGACCACTATGGCCCAAATGTGGCAAAGTTTTGTGTGTCCACCACAATTGTCTACACCATCAGCGACGCCTCGAGTCAGCAGGAGGCAACGCTTCCGTCAGATGGTGTCAGACTACATGTCTTGCCCTGTCACTGTACTCCCAGATGGCTCTTCCCCCTTCAAGTTTTGGGTCTCTAAGCTGGATACATGGCCAGAGCTTAGCCAGTATGCATTGGAGGTGCTGGCTTGCCCTGCTGCCAGTGTATTATCGGAACGTGTCTTTAGTGCCACAGGTGGTGTACTAACAGACCGTCGCACGCGACTATCTTCCGATAATGTTGACCGGCTGACTTTTCTGAAAATGAACAAGGCCTGGATCTCCAAAGACTTTGCCATTCCTCTTACAGACTAAATTAGTGGTTGGCAACTGTACCAGGTCTGCTGGTGTGTTCATTTTTTTACCACCTGAACTATAATCCCTGTGCTTCAACACAGCCAGTTGTCGCTCAGATGTGTCGTCTGCACAGAGAAACACACACTAGCTCCTGTGTTAGTGGGGTTCAGTAACGCCAGCTGATCCCCTGCTGTGTGGACGGCAAAGTCACCAGCTCCATCAACATTCAAACCACTACTGATTTTTAACCGTGCCCAACTTAGGTCTCTGGCTCCACTGTCTCTACTATTTCCCCTGACCTCCAACCCCGCCATCTACATCTCTGAAGTGGCGTCAGCACAATCTACACTTGTTCCTGTGTTCCTGTGGCTCAGTCCCATCAGTTTATCCCCTGATGTGTGTCCGGCAAGGTCTCCTGCTCTGTCCACATTCCCATAACCAGTAGTGGGAATGAGGACAGAGCTGGCGAACTTGCCGAACAAACATCAGGGGATCAACTGACGGGACTGAGCACCAGTAACACAGGAACAAGTGTAGATTGTGCTGATGCCACTTCAGAGATGTAGCTGGTGGGGTTGGAGGCCAGGGTAAATAGTAGAGCCAGTAGAGCCAGAGGCCTAAGTGGAGCATGGTTAGAATCAGTAGTAGTCAACAACCTCCATAAAAACCGCTGCCCATTGGCCTCTGCATGCAGCATGCGTAATCCTGGGCTCCAACAGTGTCAGTTGGTGTTCAGAAGTGTCGTCTCCACAGAGCCAAACACATTCGTTCAAGTGTTAGTGGGGTTCAGCACTGCCAGCTGTTCCCCTGCTGTGGAGATGGCAAGTCTCCTGCTGCCTTCACCTGCCAAAATCCAGTAGGCCCCAGCCTGCTCCACGCCTAATCCTGGGCTCCAACAGCGTCAGTTGGTGTTCAGAAGTGTCGTCTCCACAGAGCCAAACACATTCGTTCGAGTGTTAGTGGGGTTCAGCACTGCCAGCTGTTCCCCTGCTGTGGAGATGGCAAGTCTCCTGCTGCCTTCACCTGCCAAAATCCAGTAGGCCCCAGCCTGGTCCACGCCTAATCCTGGGCTCCAACAGCGTCAGTTGGTGTTCAGAAGTGTCATCTCCACAGAGCCAAACACATTCGTTCGAGTGTTAGTGGGGTTCAGCACTGCCAGCTGTTCCCCTGCTGTGGAGATGGCAAGTCTCCTGCTGCCTTCACCTGCCAAAATCCAGTAGGCCCCAGCCTGGTCCACGCCTAATCCTGGGCTCCAACAGCGTCAGTTGGTGTTCAGAAGTGTCGTCTCCTCAGAGCCAAACACATTCGTTCGAGTGTTAGTGGGGTTCAGCACTGCCAGCTGTTCCCCTGCTGTGGAGATGGCAAGTCTCCTGCTGCCTACACAGTCCTACTACTACTGATTTTTAACCGTGCTCCACTTAGGCCTGTGGCTTCACTGATTTTCGTATTTCCCCTGTCCTCCAACCCCGCCAGTTACAGCTCCGAAGTGGCGTCTGCACAATCCACACTTGTTCCTGTGTTCCAGGTGTTCAGTCCGGTCAGTTAATCCCCTGATGTGTGTCCGGCAATGTCGCCTGCTCTGTCCACATTCCCATAACTAGTTAGCTGACTAGTTATGGGAATGTGGACAGAGCAGGCAACATTGCCGGACACACATCAGGGGATTAACTGACCGGACTGAACACCTGTAACACAGGAACAAGTGTGGATTGTGCAGACGCCACTTCGGAGCTGTAACTGGCGGGGTTGGAGGACAGGGGAAATACGAAATTCAGTGAAGCCACAGGCCTAAGTGGAGCACGGTTAAAATTAGTAGAAGTCTACAAACGATCTTAAAATTTCTTCAATGCAGCCTCAGCCTGCTCCGTGCTTGTCCCTGGGCTTCAACACAGCCAGTTGTAGCTCGGAAGTGCTGTCCACACGGAAAGAGACACTTGCTCCCGTGTCTCAGTGGGGTTCAGTAACGTCAGCTGATCCCCTGCTGTGTGGATGGCAGTCTCTCCTGCTGTCTCCACATTCCAAAGACAGTAGGCCTCTGCCTACACCCTCCTATTTCCTGGGCTTCAACACAGCCAGTTGTAGCTCGGAAGTGCCGTCCACACGGAAAGAGATACTTGCTCCCGTGTCTCAGTGGGGTTCAGTAACGTCAGCTGATCCCCTGCTGTGTGGATGGCAGTCTCTCCTGCTGTCTCCACATTCCAAAGACTGTAGGCCTCTGCCTACACCCTCCTATTTCCTGGGCTTCAACACAGCCAGTTGTAGCTCGGAAGTGCCGTCCACACGGAAAGAGATACTTGCTCCCGTGTCTCAGTGGGGTTCAGTAACGTCAGCTGATCCCCTGCTGTGTGGATGGCAGTCTCTCCTGCTGTCTCCACATTCCAAAGACAGTAGGCCTCTGCCTACACCCTCCTATTTCCTGGGCTTCAACACAGCCAGTTGTAGCTCGGAAGTGCCGTCCACACGGAAAGAGATACTTGCTCCCGTGTCTCAGTGGGGTTCAGTAACGTCAGCTGATCCCCTGCTGTGTGGATGGCAGTCTCTCCTGCTGTCTCCACATTCCAAAGACAGTAGGCCTCTGCCTACACCCTCCTATTTCCTGGGCTTCAACACAGCCAGTTGTAGCTCGGAAGTGCCGTCCACACGGAAAGAGATACTTGCTCCCGTGTCTCAGTGGGGTTCAGTAACGTCAGCTGATCCCCTGCTGTGTGGATGGCAGTCTCTCCTGCTGTCTCCACATTCCAAAGACAGTAGGCCTCTGCCTACACCCTCCTATTTCCTGGGCTTCAACACAGCCAGTTGTAGCTCGGAAGTGCCGTCCACACGGAAAGAGATACTTGCTCCCGTGTCTCAGTGGGGTTCAGTAACGTCAGCTGATCCCCTGCTGTGTGGATGGCAGTCTCTCCTGCTGTCTCCACATTCCAAAGACAGTAGGCCTCTGCCTACACCCTCCTATTTCCTGGGCTTCAACACAGCCAGTTGTAGCTCGGAAGTGCCGTCCACACGGAAAGAGATACTTGCTCCCGTGTCTCAGTGGGGTACAGTAACATCAGCTGATCCCCTGCTGTGTGGATGGCAGTCTCTCCTGCTGTCTCCACATTCCAAAGACAGTAGGCCTCTGCCTACACCCTCCTATTTCCTGGGCTTCAGCACAGCCAGTTGTAGCTCGGAAGTGCCGTCCACACGGAAAGAGACACTAGCTCCCGTGTCTCAGTGGGGTTCAGTAACACTAGCTGATCCCCTGCTGTGTGGATGGCAGTCTCTCCTGCTGTCTCTGCATTCCAAAGACAGTAGGCCTCTGCCTACACCCTCCTATTTCCTGGGCTTCAACACAGCCAGTTGTAGCTCGGAAGTGCCATCCACACGGAAAGAGACACTTGCTCCCGTGTCTCAGTGGGGTTCAGTAACGCTAGCTGATCCCCTGCTGTGTGGATGGCAGTCTCTCCTGCTGTCTCTGCATTCCAAAGACAGTAGGCCTCTGCCTACACCCTCCTATTTCCTGGGCTTCAACACAGCCAGTTGTAGCTCGGAAGTGCCGTCCACACGGAAAGAGACACTTGCTCCCGTGTCTCAGTGGGGTTCAGTAACGCTAGCTGATCCCCTGCTGTGTGGATGGCAGTCTCTCCTGCTGTCTCTGCATTCCAAAGACAGTAGGCCTCTGCCTACACCCTCCTATTTCCTGGGCTTCAACACAGCCAGTTGTAGCTCGGAAGTGCCGTCCACACGGAAAGAGACACTTGCTCCCGTGTCTCAGTGGGGTTCAGTAACGTCAGCTGTTCCCCTGCTGTGTGGATGGCAGTCTCTCCTGCTGTCTCCACATTCCAAAGACAGTAGGCCTCTGCCTACACCCTCCTATTTCCTGGGCTTCAACACAGCCAGTTGTAGCTCGGAAGTGCCGTCCACACGGAAAGAGACACTTGCTCCCGTGTCTCAGTGGGGTTCAGTAACGTCAGCTGATCCCCTGCTGTGTGGATGGCAAAGTCTCCTGCTGCCTACACAGTCGTACCACTACTGATTTTTAACCGTGCTCCAATTAGGCCTGTGGCTCCACTGTCTCTCGTATTTCCCCTGTCCTCCAACCCTGCCAGTTACAGCTCCGAAGTGGCGTCTGCACAATCCACACTTGTTCCTGTGTTCCAGGTGTTCAGTCCGGTCAGTTAATCCCCTGATGTGTGTCCGGCAATGTCGCCTGCTCTGTCCACATTCCCATAACTAGTTAGCTGACTAGTTATGGGAATGTGGACAGAGCAGGCGACATTGCCGGACACACATCAGGGGATTAACTGACCGGACTGAACACCTGTTACACAGGAAGAAGTGTGGATTGTGCAGACGCCACTTCGGAGCTGTAACTGGCGGGGTTGGAGGACAGGGGAAATACAAATATCAGTGATACTCGTATTTCCCCTGTCCTCCAACCCCGCCAGTTACAGCTCCGAAGTGGCGTCTGCACAATCCACACTTGTTCCTGTGTTACAGGTGTTCAGTCCGGTCAGTTAATCCCCTGATGTGTGTCCAGCAATGTCGCCTGCTCTGTCCACATTCGGGAATGTGGACAGAGCAGGCGACATTGCCGGACACACATCAGGGGATTAACTGACCGGACTGAACACCTGTAACACAGGAACAAGTGTGGATTGTGCAGACGCCACTTCGGAGCTGTAACTGGCGGGGTTGGAGGACAGGGGAAATACGAAAATCAGTGAAGCCACAGGCCTAAGTGGAGCTTGGTTAAAATTAGTAGAAGTCTACAACCGATCTTAAAATTTCTTCAATGCAGCCTCAGCCTGCTCCGTGCTTGTCCCTGGGCTTCAACACAGCCAGTTGTTGCTCGGAAGTGCCGTCTTCACAGAGTAAAACACTAGCTCCTGTGTTTGTGGGGTTCAGTAACGTCAGCTGTTCCTCTGCTGTTTTGATGGCAATCTGTCCTGCTGCCTCCCAATTGACAGCACATCAGGCCTCAGCCTGCTAAGTGCTTGTCCCTGGGCTCCAACATCGCCAGTTGCTGCTCATAACTGACTTTGGCACGGGTACTCCCTCCTGCCCAGCTTGGTTCCAGCCCTGCCTGCTGTTTCCGGGAAGTGTCAATGTCAGTTTGCCACCCCAAGTTGCCATGTCGTGTTGCGGTTGGGTTAGCCGAGGCTAGGGTGCCAGCAGTTTAGGTGCTTCCTATGTGGACTGCGGGTTCTGGTAAGAAAGGCTTGTTCCGTAGTGCCAGTAGGACAAGCACCCCCTGTAGGACTGTGTGATTCGGTAACTGCGGCCAGCTTGCGGCATGCCAACTTTGCTTTTCAGGGGTAACTTCTGCTACCCCTCCGGGTTCCAGCACCGTCAGCTGGTTCTCGTCAGAGCCTTTGGCCTAGGTGCCTCCATCTCGGTATCCGAGTTCCGGCAACGTCTGCTGGTCCTTGGTAGTGCTTTGTAGCACAGGTACCTCCTGCTTAGTAACCGGGTTCCAGCACCGTCAGCTGGTCCTCGGTTGTGCCATTGGCTCTTATTCCTTCTGCTGCCCCTCCGGGTGCCAGCACTGTCAGCTGGTCCTCGCTATTTCCATTTGCTCTTGCAGCTTCTGCTACCCCTCCGGGTTCCAGCACCGTCAGCTGGTTCTCGTCAGAGCCTTTGGCCTAGGTGCCTCCATCTCGGTATCCGAGTCCCGGCAACGTCTGCTGGTCCTTGGTAGTGCTTTGTAGCACAGGTACCTCCTGCTTAGTAACCGGGTTCCAGCACCGTCAGCTGGTCCTCGGTTGTGCCATTGGCTCTTATTCCTTCTGCTGCCCCTCCGGGTGCCAGCACTGTCAGCTGGTCCTCGCTATTTCCATTTGCTCTTGCAGCTTCTGCTACCCCTCCGGGTTCCAGCACCATCAGCTGGTTCTCGTCAGAGCCTTTGGCCTAGGTGCCTCCATCTCGGTATCCGAGTTCCGGCAACGTCTGCTGGTCCTCGGTAGTGCCATTAGCTCTTGTTCCTTCTGCTGCCCCTCCGGGTGCCAGTACTGTCAGCTGGTTCAAGAGGACAAAGAACAGGAAGACAACCACCAAGATGCAGAACAACAAGAGAGAGAAGACAAAGAAGCATAAAAAAACAAAGCAGAAGAACATTAAGCATAAGACTAATGCTCTGAGCAAATGATATTATCTTATTTATAAGCAGAAGAAGACTAAGCAGTGTATGGGGGTGAGTCCGTTCCTCCTCGTGGTGCCCCTGGAAAAGGCCTGCTGCTGCAGGCCAAACTGAACGCGGACAAATCCTGTTGTAAATCTTTTGTGACAGGCATAACGGAAGGTGTAAACTTCTAACTTTTCTAGATAACAACTACAGGAATGCCTGACACAAACAAGAATATGATGAAGAAGAAAAGGAAGAAGATGAAGAAGTTGAATATGTAGAATAATAATTGTAGAATAAGAAGAATATGAAGAATGTAAGAAAAGGAAGAAGAAGAAGAATGTAAAAAAAGGAAGTAGAAGAATTTAAAAAAAGGAAGAAGAAGAAGAATGTAAAAAAAGGAATAAGAAGAAGAATGTAAAAAAAGGAAGTAGAAGAATGTAAAAAAAGGAAGAAGAAGAAGAATGTAAAAAAAGGAATAAGAAGAAGAAGGTAAAAAAAGGAAGAAGAATAAGAAAGAAGAAGAAAGAAGAAAGAAGAAGAAGACATACATGTCTGGCAAAATATAAATGAGGCTAACATAGTCAATATCTTTGTAACTCCTAACGTCTTTAAAAAAAAAGTTTAATTCCTGCTATTCCATTTGATTGGGCTAAACCTCTATGGCTTTAATGTCTCCTCCACCTCCCACAATACATTCTATTTTATTCTTAGTTGTTTTTCTTCATGTAGAATTAACCTACAAGGAAAGAAAGGGTTTTTTTTAATTCCGATATTTTGGCCCCATTGACTTGCATTGGTTCCCGGTATCGGAATCGGCGATACCGATACTTTTTTTTAAGATCGGCCGATCCATTCCGATCCGATATTTTCAAGTATCGGCTGGTATCGCTCAACTCTACCCACAGCCACAAAAGCTGAAGTGGGAGTACAACAGTTTTCAGCAAAAAGTTCAACTTCCAATTGTAATTTTAGCAGTGAGGAAAAAGGTACCTGAGAGTCTGGCCAACCTCCTCGATGATTACCCAGACTTAGGCGTTTCCCGGCACCTTGGAAATCGGAGAACAGGAAGGACAGTCCTTTTTCCGGTGTCCAGGACTACCGCAGAAGAAGAAGAGTCTGCCTTCCCGTCGTCATCTCCTCTCTCTTTCCTTGACGGTGGTGGCTTCCACCTCCATGGGCTCGAAATGTGATGTAATGTCGGAGGAACACTGCATGACACCCCTCTCCCATAGTCTACGATCCATCGGATGGCCTGAGTCATAGCCTCCTCCAAGGAACTAGGTGGCTGATGGAGAGCCAGAGCGTCCTTCAGATGATCAGACAGTCCCCGCCGGAACTGACACATGAGCACGGAGTCATTCCAGGACACCTCAGGGGACCATCTTCTGAACTTCAAGCAATACCACTCGGCTGAGAGCTTTCCCTGAATAAGACCCTTGATAGTGTCCTCTGCCAACCTGACACAGTTCAGTTTATCATAGATAAGTCCTAGGGCCTCAAAAACCTATCCACCAACATCCATTCATGGACAGTAGGGGGCAGCGAGAAAGCCCAAGATTGGGGACCCTCCCTGAGTAAGGAAATAATTATCCCCACCAGCTGACTCTTATCCCCAGGTGATCAAGGTCTAAGCGAAAATAATAATTTACAACTCTCCCTGAACGCACGAAACTTGTCTTTCTGGCCAGAAAAGGTGTCAGAAAGCTTAACCGAGGGTGCGGGAGAGTGTAAAGCGACATCTACAGAATCACCAGGCCAACCAACAGCATGAGGTATGGTACCCTGCACAGTCTTAACAGTCTCCGTCAACTCTTTCTGTAATTGAGTATGGGACATGGCCAAGGCACTATGTTCCACCGATAATTATAGCATCATCTGTGTCAAACTGGACACCTGATCCGCCAGGTTACGAAGCGTGTCCATGACCAGAGAAAAAAAATGAAAAATCCCCTTTAAATGTTTGGTAAGTTATAATGTAATGATACTGTAGTGCAGTGTAGCTCAACCTCCACCAGGGGGAGCTGGTGAGGGAGGAGAGGCTGCACTCACAGCATAACACCACAGTGCAGCAGCACAGGAGCCACTAGGTGGTGAGAGAGTGGTCAGACGAGCAGGGTTAGCAACAGTCAGGAAACGCAGTATCAGATGGAAACACAATACACGTGGTCACGTACAAGCCAGGGAAGTCAGAACCAGCCGATAGCAGAGATATCAGAGAAGTAAGACAGGTCAGAGGGCAAGCCAGGTCTCATACCAAGAAGTCAAAGCATGGGGAGTGAACACTAAGACAAGTGGGGAAGCAGGAGTAAACAGGCAGAGGACAAACCAGGGTGTAACGGGGTCAGCTGCTCAAGCCTGGGGGCAGGAACTATAACTGATGGTGCCTGCCAGCCGCAGCAGACAGTAATAGCAACACAGATCCCAAAACGAGGCAGAGAAAGTTAACCCTAGCATGACCAGACCAGGAGAGAATCACAAGAAACATACCTCGGCCTGGATCATGAGAGAAGTGCTTCTAATCAGTGCAGGAGTAGGAGAAATTAGACGCTGTGGTCTTCTGTCTCCTCTCTGTCACAGTAAACCCATGACAGTATTCTTTCTGCCCACCATTATCAGGGCATCATTTATTGCTTAGAGGTTGAGCTGTTGATGCATCGCCTCAACGCTGCCTTCCACAGAAATGCTTGATGTGCCTTGTGTACTGCTGTGAGGCATTTGGGAACTTGTAGTTCTGGAGCACGCAGCTAGTGATCTTGCCTCGCTGTGACAGCCAGTTGTGTCAAAGTTCATAGTATGGGGAAATATTTTGGCATAAGGTGCTGAATCTTTTGATGACACTTTTTCAGAACTGCATGAAACCTTGGTTGACTATGTTCTCTCTGAAAAGATTGATACCACCACAAAATTGCACAAATGGAGTCTACTTGAACTGTGTTTGTCTCATTGTAATGAATGACTCTGCCAGAGGCCAGTTTAAAGAGATTCAAATGGAAGTTCAGATGGTACCTAAGTAAAAGTGGCGAAAAAAATATTGTGATGAATAGGCAACAAAATCTTTCTGCCAAACTTTTTCTCCTGGTTTTGGCTTAATAAATGGAAGCAAGATACTGATCAAATCTATACTATGTGATGGTTGCCCATGACTTCATTTTATACTCTATAGACCTGTTATAGGGATATCTTCAACTAAAAATCAATTTTATCAATTTGAATGTCTGAATGGGCTAAACGATAAAATTCTTCTTCGTCTTCAGCTTTTTTAGCAGAGACCTGAAGGTTTCATTGCAAAATTAACTGATATTTGTAACTATTCATAATTTTAAACACCTTGAATAAAGCCCTTGTTATAGCTGCCTAAAAACAGCCCTAAAGTATATTGATGCCTCCACCATGATTCACTCTGGGTATGGTGTTCTTTTGGTGATACACAATGCTGATTTTGTACCAAACATACCCTTTGTAATCATGTCCAAAAAGTTCAGCCATGGTCACTTCAGACCAGAACACATTTTCCCATTACTTTTGGCAAACTTGATATAAGTTTTGACAAAATATAACCAGGCTTGGAAGTTTCTCTTCATAAGAAAAGGCTTCAATCATGCCACCCTACCCCACAGGCAAAATGTGAAAAATCCGGGAGACTGTTGTCACGTGAAGCACACAATAACTACTTGCCAGAAATTCTTATATGATTCTTTGCAGTGCTTTCCTATACAGCAATAAAAACATGCATACCTGCCACTTGGAGAAGGCAAGGACCTAATACTGACAAATAAATTTGAAGTGATATGTAAATCCGTTGCAAAAAAATAGAGAGACTGTACTGATCAGTGCTGCAAAAGTCTCAGTTATGTAATGGAAGTTGATATAAATATACTGCTTCTAAATCAGGCTTCAAAATCAAAATATTAAATATTTTACATGAATGTCATGTGGGAATATTATACATGAGTCAATTATGAATGAGCTGAAGGATTGAAAAATAGAGGAATCAGTCAGTAATTTGGCTTAATGACTCCTCAGCCTTAGAGCTGATTAGCCAGTGGTGGTGTATGATGATCATGGGGCACCTGTTTGATGAGGCAGGGGGTGGGGAGAGCTCAGAGGAGCAGCGTGCTTGTAAATTTTCTTTTTCTAACTTTATGTGTGCACATTGCGGCTAGCTAATCAGAGCGCAGGAAATATCCACAATGTCCAGACACAACGGCTTATGTCATTGGCTGCTGAAATCACATGAATAATACTGAATAATGTTGAAAAGGCCTAGTATGAATAATGTTGAAATGGCCTAATATGCCCAAACCACGCTGTACCATTCACCTCATGTCGATCAAAGAGCGACATGCTACGTCAATGGAAAAACCTGATGATTCTTCCATTCATAAACTTTACTGCTGACCATATCTATTGACTGAAATTTATGTGCAAGAAAGATGTCATGTAGACCTAAGTGATTAACCATTAGAGTAATATGGATAATGACATTTGCGACAGACTAGCAATAATTATGAGATAAGGCAGTGAGGTGATGTGTGGCAAAGCCCCTTATTTTTACTATAAAATGTTGTACATTTCAACCAATAAACCAGAATTCATTTGAGATATGACTCTGTCTATGTCTTGTGATTTCTCCAGCCGTAAACCCCCAATATGCAATTTGGTGGCAGACAACTAAGAAGAGAACACACGCATTTGGTGTGCTCTAACATTTGGCGCCCAAGCCGTGGGGCTAGGATGAGACATTCGGGGATGACCAGCTGCAAATATGACCTCCAATTTGTTCTGTTACTAACATAATACAGTAGGGGAGATCTGATTTTTATAATTGTTTTGATCATATCTTCTTTGTTGTACAGGCCTCATCCACACTGAAACAATAATTTCTTCTGTGACTAACATGATACAGTAGGGGAGGTCTCAGCTTGAAATTGTTTGGAGCATATCTTCTTAGTTATGCAGGCCTCATCCACACTGAAACAATAATTTCTTCTGTTACTAAAGTCATACAGTATGGGAGATCTCATTTTAATAATTGTATGGAGCATACCTTCTTTGTTATACAGGCCTCATCCACACTGAAACAATTCTTTCTTCTGTGACTAACATGATTTAGCACGTTGTATTTCATCTTGTCATTTAGTGCAGCTGAAATTCAGCTGTGTGCAGAGCTGATGCAGAGTAAAAAATCTATCTTTTGTTGCTAATACTGTGCTCCTATCACAGTATCTGAGCAACATTACTGGGGAAAAAGCGAGGTTGTGGTGGAAGGTTGATTAGGATTGGTGTTCAAGGTGTATGTAGGGTAGGTGGTAATGTTAGTGAAAGCACTAGTGAACCAACAATGTCATGTCCCATACAAACACAACTAACCACTTCTGTTAGTGGACGGGCTACTCCACTACCTTTCTTGGGTAGATACACAGTGGTATGCCTTGTTGATGAGGCCCAGAAAGAGAATGTGCTCGAGTGGATGGCAAGCGCAGCTTCAAGTGGCTTGTCCTCCTCTTCCTCCACCTCAACACCACACTCAGTACAGTCCACAGAATTGGCACCTCAATTACCCTTGCTTCCCCCAGAGTCACAACTCTCCAATCCAAT
Organism: Dendrobates tinctorius; assembly: GCF_039654945.1. Taxonomy (NCBI): domain Eukaryota; kingdom Metazoa; phylum Chordata; class Amphibia; order Anura; family Dendrobatidae; genus Dendrobates; species Dendrobates tinctorius. The sequence continues at coordinate 3,855,162 of NW_027361912.1, forward strand.
TGACTGTAGGGAACCACAGATGGGTGTCTGCAGAGCTGTTCACACATTCTATGCCATGGACATCAGAAGTGTACTCAAAAGTGTCATAGAGTCAAGAGAAGGAAATCATCTGAACCGATGCCCCAAATCCTGACTCTCATCACCAGATGTTAACCCCTGGGGGAGGTGATCTTGGTGAGACTCAGATATCTGAGGCTCACATGGACTGTAGTGTGCTGTCAGAACAGGAAGAGGAGGAGTGTGACTGTCAGGGTGAGAAATGTGATAACACAGAGAATGATGATGAGGTTGTAGATCCCACTTGGTGTGAACACAGAGGAATGCATCTGAGTTGGTCATCTCAGGAAGTGAAGGAGGGGAGACTAGGAGGTTATGTTGCACTGTGCGGTGCAGATATGGAGTGATGGAGCCTCAACAAGCACTGCATCCTTAGCCACAACTGAGGGTGTGGCCAGCAGCATTCGCGGGGCTGCAGCTTGCAGTGGTGGCTAGGATTGCCTGGCCTGGGTCTTTTTTGACACTGCGAAAGAGGAGTCAACTCACCTAATCTGCCAACTTTGCAAAAAAAAATTGTAGCGGGAAAAAGTGCAATAATTTGACTACTACATGCATGAGCCTTCACATGCGCAATCAACATGCATTACTCTGCAAATCCCTTGGCAATAAAATGCTGATGGATGTTGCATTCCCCCAGTACCAGTTGCAAAGTCGCCATTACTTCCTGAGCTATACCAGCATGTCTCAGACAACATTACCCAATCCTTGGCAAAATGTATGTTTTCCAGGATGCATTTCACCACAGACACTTGGATGAGTAAGCATGACCAAGAGCATTACATCTCGTTGACTGGGTGATTCTGGTGACTGTGGGTGCAGGTGGGGAAGGGGTTGCTCCACAAGTCTTGTAATCCCCAAGACTTGCAGGACAAACCTCTGTATTTCACACTTCTTCCATTGTTTCTTGCCTGCAATTCTACCTCCACTAGGGCCTCCACCTGTGCCCTCAACCTCTGTCTTAATGAGATATGCATTCCAACAGTGCAGAGTGAATCCCCACCACCTCCGTACTGTGCAGCCAGGGTTCACCGCAATCAGGTAGTGTTAAAATTGATATACTTTAGAGATCGCAGTCATACAGCTGAAGAGTTGTGGACACCTCTCCAAGCCAAGTGTGAGCAATGGTTGTTTCTGCTCAACCTGGGTCCAGAGAAGGCTGTGTCTGATAATGGTGTGAACCAGGTGGCGGCTCTACCTCTCACACATGCCTTGCATGGCTCATGTCCTCAAGCTGGTGGTACAGCAATTTCTCCGCCACTATCCTGGCTTGGCTGAACTGCTGCAGAAAGCATGGAATATGTGTGCTCATTTCCACCATTTGCATCCTTCAAGTCATCGACTTGCATCGTTACAGAGGTCTTTGTCCATGCTAGTTAACAGGTTGATATGTGATGTGCCGACATGGTGGATTTCCACTCTGCACATGTTGCAGTGACTGTTACAGCAGCAATGAGCCCTGACACAGAATGTCATGTCATATAGCCTGGGTCAATGCAGTACGGACATGTCACATATAACATTTATGCAGTAGTCACAGATTAAGGACCTCTACACCCTTCCGCACAGTTTCGAAATGGCTACTAAGATGGTTAGCGCTGACGATGCCATCATCAGCATCACTATTGCAATCATCTTCATGCTGGGGCAGACTTTGAATAGCCTGCGCAAGGAGGTGGTAGTCCCAGAGGAAGAGGAGGAAGCAGAGGAGGATGCGGAAGGGATCACATTGTCTCAAAGTTCAAGACTGTTGTCACACAGGCGGATGCCAAGGGAGGGTGGAGTACTGCGATAGAGGGGGGCTGGTGATACCAAGAAAACTGTTAGTAAAGGTGCAAGAACCGAAGAACAAATGGAGGAGGAAGAGGTGATGGGTGAGCAACTGTCAGGAGATAAAGAGGATTATTATCCCCTCTCTGTTGTTTGTGGTTGGTGGGAGTGGATGGAAGAAACAAGCTTCAGTGTTACCCAGCCACCAACACAGCATGGGCTTAGACCTCATGGAAGAGCCCAACATATGAGTACCTTCTTGCTGTACTATCTGCATCATGATCCCCATATAGTAGTGCTGACTACTGGGTAGTGATGAGCGAATTGTTCCTTCTGCTGCCCCTCCGGGTGCCAGTACTGTCAGCTGGTTCAAGAGGACAAAGAACAGGAAGACAACCACCAAGATGCAGAACAACAAGAGAGAGAAGACAAAGAAGCATAAAAAAACAAAGCAGAAGAACATTAAGCATAAGACTAATGCTCTGAGCAAATGATATTATCTTATTTATAAGCAGAAGAAGACTAAGCAGTGTATGGGGGTGAGTCCGTTCCTCCTCGTGGTGCCCCTGGAAAAGGCCTGCTGCTGCAGGCCAAACTGAACGCGGACAAATCCTGTTGTAAATCTTTTGTGACAGGCATAACGGAAGGTGTAAACTTCTAACTTTTCTAGATAACAACTACAGGAATGCCTGACACAAACAAGAATATGATGAAGAAGAATAGGAAGAAGATGAAGAAGTTGAATATGTAGAATAATAATTGTAGAATAAGAAGAATATGAAGAATGTAAGAAAAGGAAGAAGAAGAAGAATGTAAAAAAAGGAAGTAGAAGAATTTAAAAAAAGGAAGAAGAAGAAGAATGTAAAAAAAGGAATAAGAAGAAGAATGTAAAAAAAGGAAGTAGAAGAATGTAAAAAAAGGAAGAAGAAGAAGAATGTAAAAAAAGGAAGAAGAAGAAGAATGTAAAAAAAGGAATAAGAAGAAGAAGAAGAAGAAGGTAAAAAAAGGAAGAAGAATAAGAAAGAAGAAGAAAGAAGAAAGAAGAAGAAGACATACATGTCTGGCAAAATATAAATGAGGCTAACATAGTCAATATCTTTGTAACTCCTAACGTCTTTAAAAAAAAGTTTAATTCCTGCTATTCCATTTGATTGGGCTAAACCTCTATGGCTTTAATGTCTCCTCCACCTCCCACAATACATTCTATTTTATTCTTAGTTGTTTTTCTTCATGTAGAATTAACCTACAAGGAAAGAAAGGGTTTTTTTTAATTCCGATATTTTGGCCCCATTGACTTGCATTGGTTCCCGGTATCGGAATCGGCGATACCGATACTTTTTTTTAAGATCGGCCGATCCATTCCGATCCGATATTTTCAAGTATCGGCTGGTATCGCTCAACTCTACCCACAGCCACAAAAGCTGAAGTGGGAGTACAACAGTTTTCAGCAAAAAGTTCAACTTCCAATTGTAATTTTAGCAGTGAGGAAAAAGGTACCTGAGAGTCTGGCCAACCTCCTCGATGATTACCCAGACTTAGGCGTTTCCCGGCACCTTGGAAATCGGAGAACAGGAAGGACAGTCCTTTTTCCGGTGTCCAGGACTACCACAGAAGAAGAAGAGTCTGCCTTCCCGTCGTCATCTCCTCTCTCTTTCCTTGACGGTGGTGGCTTCCACCTCCATGGGCTCGAAATGTGATGTAATGTCGGAGGAACACTGCATGACACCCCTCTCCCATAGTCTACGATCCATCCGGATGGCCTGAGTCATAGCCTCCTCCAAGGAACTAGGTGGCTGATGGAGAGCCAGAGCGTCCTTCAGATGATCAGACAGTCCCCGCCGGAACTGACACATGAGCACGGAGTCATTCCAGGACACCTCAGGGGACCATCTTCTGAACTTCAAGCAATACCACTCGGCTGAGAGCTTTCCCTGAATAAGACCCTTGATAGTGTCCTCTGCCAACCTGACACAGTTCAGTTTATCATAGATAAGTCCTAGGGCCTCAAAAACCTATCCACCAACATCCATTCATGGACAGTAGGGGGCAGCGAGAAAGCCCAAGATTGGGGACCCTCCCTGAGTAAGGAAATAATTATCCCCACCAGCTGACTCTTATCCCCAGGTGATCAAGGTCTAAGCGAAAATAATAATTTACAACTCTCCCTGAACGCACGAAACTTGTCTTTCTGGCCAGAAAAGGTGTCAGAAAGCTTAACCGAGGGTGCGGGAGAGTGTAAAGCGACATCTACAGAATCACCAGGCCAACCAACAGCATGAGGTATGGTACCCTGCACAGTCTTAACAGTCTCCGTCAACTCTTTCTGTAATTGAGTATGGGACATGGCCAAGGCACTATGTTCCACCGATAATTATAGCATCATCTGTGTCAAACTGGACACCTGATCCGCCAGGTTACGAAGCGTGTCCATGACCAGAGAAAAAAAATGAAAAATCCCCTTTAAATGTTTGGTAAGTTATAATGTAATGATACTGTAGTGCAGTGTAGCTCAACCTCCACCAGGGGGAGCTGGTGAGGGAGGAGAGGCTGCACTCACAGCATAACACCACAGTGCAGCAGCACAGGAGCCACTAGGTGGTGAGAGAGTGGTCAGACGAGCAGGGTTAGCAACAGTCAGGAAACGCAGTATCAGATGGAAACACAATACACGTGGTCACGTACAAGCCAGGGAAGTCAGAACCAGCCGATAGCAGAGATATCAGAGAAGTAAGACAGGTCAGAGGGCAAGCCAGGTCTCATACCAAGAAGTCAAAGCATGGGGAGTGAACACTAAGACAAGTGGGGAAGCAGGAGTAAACAGGCAGAGGACAAACCAGGGTGTAACGGGGTCAGCTGCTCAAGCCTGGGGGCAGGAACTATAACTGATGGTGCCTGCCGGCCGCAGCAGACAGTAATAGCAACACAGATCCCAAAACGAGGCAGAGAAAGTTAACCCTAGCATGACCAGACCAGGAGAGAATCACAAGAAACATACCTCGGCCTGGATCATGAGAGAAGTGCTTCTAATCAGTGCAGGAGTAGGAGAAATTAGACGCTGTGGTCTTCTGTCTCCTCTCTGTCACAGTAAACCCATGACAGTATTCTTTCTGCCCACCATTATCAGGGCATCATTTATTGCTTAGAGGTTGAGCTGTTGATGCATCGCCTCAACGCTGCCTTCCACAGAAATGCTTGATGTGCCTTGTGTACTGCTGTGAGGCATTTGGGAACTTGTAGTTCTGGAGCACGCAGCTAGTGATCTTGCCTCGCTGTGACAGCCAGTTGTGTCAAAGTTCATAGTATGGGGAAATATTTTGGCATAAGGTGCTGAATCTTTTGATGACACTTTTTCAGAGCTGCATGAAACCTTGGTTGACTATGTTCTCTCTGAAAAGATTGATACCACCACAAAATTGCACAAATGGAGTCTACTTGAACTGTGTTTGTCTCATTGTAATGAATGACTCTGCCAGAGGCCAGTTTAAAGAGATTCAAATGGAAGTTCAGATGGTACCTAAGTAAAAGTGGCGAAAAAAATATTGTGATGAATAGGCAACAAAATCTTTCTGCCAAACTTTTTCTCCTGGTTTTGGCTTAATAAATGGAAGCAAGATACTGATCAAATCTATACTATGTGATGGTTGCCCATGACTTCATTTTATACTCTATAGACCTGTTATAGGGATATCTTCAACTAAAAATCAATTTTATCAATTTGAATGTCTGAATGGGCTAAACGATAAAATTCTTCTTCGTCTTCAGCTTTTTTAGCAGAGACCTGAAGGTTTCATTGCAAAATTAACTGATATTTGTAACTATTCATAATTTTAAACACCTTGAATAAAGCCCTTGTTATAGCTGCCTAAAAACAGCCCTAAAGTATATTGATGCCTCCACCATGATTCACTCTGGGTATGGTGTTCTTTTGGTGATACACAATGCTGATTTTGTACCAAACATACCCTTTGTAATCATGTCCAAAAAGTTCAGCCATGGTCACTTCAGACCAGAACACATTTTCCCATTGCTTTTGGCAAACTTGATATAAGTTTTGACAAAATATAACCAGGCTTGGAAGTTTCTCTTCATAAGAAAAGGCTTCAATCATGCCACCCTACCCCACAGGCAAAATGTGAAAAATCCGGGAGACTGTTGTCACGTGAAGCACACAATAACTACTTGCCAGAAATTCTTATATGATTCTTTGCAGTGCTTTCCTATACAGCAATAAAAACATGCATACCTGCCACTTGGAGAAGGCAAGGACCTAATACTGACAAATAAATTTGAAGTGATATGTAAATCCGTTGCAAAAAAATAGAGAGACTGTACTGATCAGTGCTGCAAAAGTCTCAGTTATGTAATGGAAGTTGATATAAATATACTGCTTCTAAATCAGGCTTCAAAATCAAAATATTAAATATTTTACATGAATGTCATGTGGGAATATTATACATGAGTCAATTATGAATGAGCTGAAGGATTGAAAAATAGAGGAATCAGTCAGTAATTTGGCTTAATGACTCCTCAGCCTTAGAGCTGATTAGCCAGTGGTGGTGTATGATGATCATGGGGCACCTGTTTGATGAGGCAGGGGGTGGGGAGAGCTCAGAGGAGCAGCGTGCTTGTAAATTTTCTTTTTCTAACTTTATGTGTGCACATTGCGGCTAGCTAATCAGAGCGCAGGAAATATCCACAATGTCCAGACACAACGGCTTATGTCATTGGCTGTTGAAATCACATGAATAATACTGAATAATGTTGAAAAGGCCTAGTATGAATAATGTTGAAATGGCCTAATATGCCCAAACCACGCTGTACCATTCACCTCATGTCGATCAAAGAGCGACATGCTACGTCAATGGAAAAACCTGATGATTCTTCCATTCATAAACTTTACTGCTGACCATATCTATTGACTGAAATTTATGTGCAAGAAAGATGTCAGGTAGACCTAAGTGATTAACCATTAGAGTAATATGGATAATGACATTTGCGACAGACTAGCAATAATTATGAGATAAGGCAGTGAGGTGATGTGTGGCAAAGCCCCTTATTTTTACTATAAAATGTTGTACATTTCAACCAATAAACCAGAATTCATTTGAGATATGACTCTGTCTATGTCTTGTGATTTCTCCAGCCGTAAACCCCCAATATGCAATTTGGTGGCAGACAACTAAGAAGAGAACACACGCATTTGGTGTGCTCTAACATTTGGCGCCCAAGCCGTGGGGCTAGGATGAGACATTCGGGGATGACCAGCTGCAAATATGACCTCCAATTTGTTCTGTTACTAACATAATACAGTAGGGGAGATCTGATTTTTATAATTGTTTTGATCATATCTTCTTTGTTGTACAGGCCTCATCCACACTGAAACAATAATTTCTTCTGTGACTAACATGATACAGTAGGGGAGGTCTCAGCTTGAAATTGTTTGGAGCATATCTTCTTAGTTATGCAGGCCTCATCCACACTGAAACAATAATTTCTTCTGTTACTAAAGTCATACAGTATGGGAGATCTCATTTTAATAATTGTATGGAGCATACCTTCTTTGTTATACAGGCCTCATCCACACTGAAACAATTCTTTCTTCTGTGACTAACATGATTTAGCACGTTGTATTTCATCTTGTCATTTAGTGCAGCTGAAATTCAGCTGTGTGCAGAGCTGATGCAGAGTAAAAAATCTATCTTTTGTTGCTAATACTGTGCTCCTATCACAGTATCTGAGCAACATTACTGGGGAAAAAGCGAGGTTGTGGTGGAAGGTTGATTAGGATTGGTGTTCAAGGTGTATGTAGGGTAGGTGGTAATGTTAGTGAAAGCACTAGTGAACCAACAATGTCATGTCCCATACAAACACAACTAACCACTTCTGTTAGTGGACGGGCTACTCCACTACCTTTCTTGGGTAGATACACAGTGGTATGCCTTGTTGATGAGGCCCAGAAAGAGAATGTGCTCGAGTGGATGGCAAGCGCAGCTTCAAGTGGCTTGTCCTCCTCTTCCTCCACCTCAACACCACACTCAGTACAGTCCACAGAATTGGCACCTCAATTACCCTTGCTTCCCCCAGAGTCACAACTCTCCAATCCAATTGACTGTAGGGAACCACAGATGGGTGTCTGCAGAGCTGTTCACACATTCTATGCCATGGACATCAGAAGTGTACTCAAAAGTGTCATAGAGTCAAGAGAAGGAAATCATCTGAACCGATGCCCCAAATCCTGACTCTCATCACCAGATGTTAACCCCTGGGGGAGGTAATCTTGGTGAGACTCAGATATCTGAGGCTCACATGGACTGTAGTGTGCTGTCAGAACAGGAAGAGGAGGAGTGTGACTGTCAGGGTGAGAAATGTGATAACACAGAGAATGATGATGAGGTTGTAGATCCCACTTGGTGTGAACACAGAGGAATGCATCTGAGTTGGTCATCTCAGGAAGTGAAGGAGGGGAGACTAGGAGGTTATGTTGCACTGTGCGGTGCAGATATGGAGTGATGGAGCCTCAACAAGCACTGCATCCTTAGCCACAACTGAGGGTGTGGCCAGCAGCATTCGCGGGGCTGCAGCTTGCAGTGGTGGCTAGGATTGCCTGGCCTGGGTCTTTTTTGACACTGCGAAAGAGGAGTCAACTCACCTAATCTGCCAACTTTGCAAAAAAAAATTGTAGCGGGAAAAAGTGCAATAATTTGACTACTACATGCATGAGCCTTCACATGCGCAATCAACATGCATTACTCTGCAAATCCCTTGGCAATAAAATGCTGATGGATGTTGCATTCCCCCAGTACCAGTTGCAAAGTCGCCATTACTTCCTGAGCTATACCAGCATGTCTCAGACAACATTACCCAATCCTTGGCAAAATGTATGTTTTCCAGGATGCATTTCACCACAGACACTTGGATGAGTAAGCATGACCAAGAGCATTACATCTCGTTGACTGGGTGATTCTGGTGACTGTGGGTGCAGGTGGGGAAGGGGTTGCTCCACAAGTCTTGTAATCCCCAAGACTTGCAGGACAAACCTCTGTATTTCACACTTCTTCCATTGTTTCTTGCCTCCAATTCTACCTCCACTAGGGCCTCCACCTGTGCCCTCAACCTCTGTCTTAATGAGATATGCATTCCAACAGTGCAGAGTGAATCCCCACCACCTCCGTACTGTGCAGCCAGGGTTCACCGCAATCAGGTAGTGTTAAAATTGATATACTTTAGAGATCGCAGTCATACAGCTGAAGAGTTGTGGACACCTCTCCAAGCCAAGTGTGAGCAATGGTTGTTTCTGCTCAACCTGGGTCCAGAGAAGGCTGTGTCTGATAATGGTGTGAACCAGGTGGCGGCTCTACCTCTCACACATGCCTTGCATGGCTCATGTCCTCAAGCTGGTGGTACAGCAATTTCTCCGCCACTATCCTGGCTTGGCTGAACTGCTGCAGAAAGCATGGAATATGTGTGCTCATTTCCACCATTTGCATCCTTCAAGTCATCGACTTGCATCGTTACAGAGGTCTTTGTCCATGCTAGTTAACAGGTTGATATGTGATGTGCCGACATGGTGGATTTCCACTCTGCACATGTTGCAGTGACTGTTACAGCAGCAATGAGCCCTGACACAGAATGTCATGTCATATAGCCTGGGTCAATGCAGTACGGACATGTCACATATAACATTTATGCAGTAGTCACAGATTAAGGACCTCTACACCCTTCCGCACAGTTTCGAAATGGCTACTAAGATGGTTAGCGCTGACGATGCCATCATCAGCATCACTATTGCAATCATCTTCATGCTGGGGCAGACTTTGAATAGCCTGCGCAAGGAGGTGGTAGTCCCAGAGGAAGAGGAGGAAGCAGAGGAGGATGCGGAAGGGATCACATTGTCTCAAAGTTCAAGACTGTTGTCACACAGGCGGATGCCAAGGGAGGGTGGAGTACTGCGATAGAGGGGGGCTGGTGATACCAAGAAAACTGTTAGTAAAGGTGCAAGAACCGAAGAACAAATGGAGGAGGAAGAGGTGATGGGTGAGCAACTGTCAGGAGATAAAGAGGATTATTATCCCCTCTCTGTTGTTTGTGGTTGGTGGGAGTGGATGGAAGAAACAAGCTTCAGTGTTACCCAGCCACCAACACAGCATGGGCTTAGACCTCATGGAAGAGCCCAACATATGAGTACCTTCTTGCTGTACTATCTGCATCATGATCCCCATATAGTAGTGCTGACTACTGGGTAGTGATGAGCGAATATTTCAATATTCGGTTCAGCTCACGATCGCCAAATCTGCAATATTCGCAAATTTAATAGTTGATTAAATCCCCTAATGTAGCTGAACATACACAGCACAAAAGCCAGTGTTTCCCATGCTGCGAGTTCTTGGCCAATGAACTCACATCACCTACGTGACCTCAGCGCAGGCGCTGTAGGAAATTTTCCCCACAACAGCGCCATGGGAAATTTTCCCCAAGTCTGACACATAGTGAACTAATGGAGAGGACAGCCCAAGAGTATCTAGAACTCAAGATTAATACCATCACGTAGGGTATGGACGCTTTCACATTTTGATCTTTAACCCTTTCTGACCTTGGACGGGATAGTACGTCCAAGGCCAGATCCCATGCTTTGATGAGGGCTCCGGCGCTGAGCCCACATCAAAGCTGGGACATGTCACCTGTTTTCAACAGCTGACATGTGCCTGCAATAGGAGCAGGTGGAATCGCGATCCACCCACGCATATTAACTATTTAAATCCCGCTGTCAAACGCACATGAGTGTGGCTGAGCATCAAAACAGGTTGAGCTGATGCTTGTGGTATCAGGGCTCCCAGCACAGCATGCCTACACTGATCCCTCACCTACCTCATCTAAATTTGAAGTTCAATTCAAAGCTGTAAATGGTGTCCTAGACCCTGATACCTCATGCATAGTTGATTGCTGCCATGCCATTCTAAAATTTGTACTGTGGGTGAATTGAAGCAACTTTACTGGTGACTGCCCCTAATTTGATGTGTTTTGCCAGATTTTGGAAACGTTTGAAGGTTTGCATGCATTTGTTTTGCCACCCATTGACTCCAGTGGCGTTCGACTATGTTCGGCGAATATTCGACTAATAAATCAGCTAATATTGCAAAATCGGCGATCATAATCTAAACCAAACATTGAAATATTCGTTCTAGCAGCACTCCCAGATGCTCAAATAACACCCGACCATGCTCAGATTAGACGTTATCCGAGCACGTTCGCTCATCACTAATAGTTACTGCACTTCATTTGTACTATGCACCCCACAATGTTTGTATAAATGCAATACCCACACCTAAATAAATGCAGTGTGTTCCTGCTAATATTATAGCTGATGCAGATGTAGCAATCATCTAGGGACTTGCAAGCTTAAAAATCTGATATTCATATCGTACTTTTTACTCCTGCGATCTGGAAGAGGAGTCTTGTTACAGGTTTTTTATTTGAGCCAGGTAGGGACTGGGGCTGAAATTCAGTCTGGCATTTGAAATCACACAGGCCCATGGTGTCCCAGTCCAGAAGCACCAGATGGGATATATTACTAATATTACCCTGGATGGAGGAAAGCAAGATTAAGGGTGGTTTCACATTAGTGTTTCAGGGCGCAGCGACAGCCTGCGCACGGCCGCCGCTATGGCCCGCCCCCTGCCATGCCTCCTCTGGTAGCTCCACCTACGGTGCATGACGCTGCATGCGTCCTGCGTCCCCTGCGGACGCAGGCCGTGCGCAGTATGCATTTGGCGGCACATGCGTCCTTTTGACGGTGTGCCAACCAGCGCCAAAAGCAACCTGTTGCAATTTGGTTGCGCTCGGTGCACCGTCAAAAGGACGCATGCGCCGCCAAACGCATACTGCGCATGGCCTGCTTCCCCAGTGTTAAAGATAGGGGACGAAGGATGCATGCAGCGTCATGCGCCCGTAGACGGAGCTATCGGAGGAGGCGCGGCAAGTGGCGGGGCTTAGCGGCGGCCGTGCGCAGGCCATCGCTGCACCCTGAAACGCTAATGTGAGACCACCCTTACTACAAAACCAATATTTCCAGTGATACCCGTGGCCTGCTGGGGTAAGTGATGGAGTCAGCGACTTTGTGCTTCGTCACAGCTCTTAACAGTATGGGTGTCTTGAGAATGCCGATTCTGTTAACTTAGCAGTCAAGGAGGCCCAAGACCAGACAGGCCCTTCTGGCATTTGCCAGAATTTCTACATGGCCAGTCTGGCCTTGATTTGAGCTCATGAGCAAAAAGTTACACCACAATGTCTCTTTAACATGAAGCTTTAGCCTTCCATTAAGCGTTTCACTACCTATGAAGAGTTAAGTGATTTTGTAAGACAAAATGGTAATTTCACATAGAATTGCTGAATCATTTTTCTTAGTCACATCAGAGAATACAGCTAAAGGTTTCCCCAGAGACCCGAGATATAATAAGTCTCGGAGCCCTGTAATTATCATTTCTGTTACAACTTACAAGTCGAGTCCTCAGTGAAGGTGAAGCTTTATTACATCCATGGGGAAAACCTCTTTGGATCCTCATTAGAGCTGGTGTTTGTTTTCATACAAACGGTAATTAATCTTTTTTGTCCTCTCATAACCTTTATGAATTTACAGGCAAAGATTTGCAGAATGAATACTAGATAGTAAATAATCTGTACAACTATATCAGAGCTAAATAATGAGTAAATGTTCTGACTATTAAAGCTATATACAGTAAAATCTTCTTGCACCAATGGCTAGTTACAGAGAATTGATAGCAAAAGCAACGGTGAATTAAAAAAAAACTAACTAGCACATGGCTAAAATACCGCCTCACTGCCGGCTACAGACAAACCAGGTTACACATATGACGTCTGAATCTTTATCATTTAGTAACATACAGAATGTCATTTGCACTGATTCGTGGATTAGTTCAATGTGAAAAGAGATTTATATAATACAAGTAAGGTGAAGTTTCTGAATATCATTTGAGACAGATCCAAGTTTACAACAAGAAACTGTTGCCTACTGAAAACCTATATCAGTGAATTCCTTGTTACATGCCACACTTAGTTATCGGCATCTAGTTCTACAACTATTAAAGGGAACCTGTCAAGTCCTTTTTTTCTATTAAACACAATGTTAGTCATGCACATTGCTAAATGTCCCAGTATTTATGGCAAAAACCACTTTTTTATACTTTCATGATTGTCCCACATAGAGGGTCGTACTGTGGTGTCTCGACCCAAAAGGGGAATTGACCTTAGGATCCCACCCTACAGCTATGTGCAAATATCTGTTAGCCGCTATCCCCGTTATAGTGGAGAATTGACTGTAAAACACAGGAGGCGCCTACACATCTACTGCTGACTGTCAGCGCCTCTGGAGATGGGAAAGCTGAAAGTCATTGCGCAAGCAAGGGATCTGCTGGGAAATTTCAGTGATGTCGAGAGCAGTGACGGGAAGGAATTACGATGCGATGGGCGTGGAGAATTTAAAAATGCATTTTACTGACCATCAATATAGAGGTAGAGATCCCCACCTCAAACCTCAATAATTAAAAACGAAGGTATGTGGGGCAAACAAAGAACAAAAAGTATTTTTGTGATAAATACTGGAAAATTTTGCTTGAGAAAAACTTTAGTGATACAATGTGCATCACTATCAAGACATTGGGGGCACTTTAGCAGCAAAAAGAGGACATGACAGGTTTCTTTTAATGCCATCCCAGTAGGGCAATTTCTCAGGAGGAGACATATCAGTCTGTCCGACTCTAAATATGAATAACAAGCAAAAGATCTGAAAATAAGATTTTGGGCAAGAGGCTATAGTAATATATCACAAGAGGTCCTATTTCAAACTTCTCAAAGTATAATGGAGAATGGAATATGATCATAACTATGAACTGTTATGATTATCTAAAATTTATTAGATGCAATATCTACATTCATCGTGGCATGTGCGTGTATGCACTCAACTCCTGTGTCTGTCCACCTCTCCTCTGTTGTCATTATGACTTATTGCACATGCCCAGTATGCAGTAAAGTGTCAGTCATCTCGGATATGCATTGTAAGGTATGACTAACAGGGCGGATGCTTTGATCGGTGAACCTGAATGTACACACTGTAGTGCCCGCATCTCTGCCTGCAGTCCCTCTCTCCCTGCAGAGACACCAGCATACTCACCATCGTGGCCCCTGTCCTGCTCCTTCAGGTTTGTTGCTTGCCCAGGGTGTCGGGCACTGTGCTTAAGGCACGAGCGCATTTCCGCTTTCTTTAATTGGTGTGTTCCTCTAAAGTGTCCCCAGCCAATAGCTGTATGACACTTACTATTTAAAGCACCTCCTCCTACTTGGAGGTGCCTGTGCATTATTGTGAGTTTGTTTTCCTAACACTCTTGTGAGTTCTAAAGTCCCAGTGCTTGTATCTCAGCCTGGTGCACCAGCCAATACTAACCTGAACGGCAGCTGGCCCTGTTGCGCCTGCCAGTGCTCACCTCAATAGCAGCCGCTCCTGTGTCACCTGCCAGTGTTCATCTCAACGGCAGCTTGACCTATTGCACCTGCCAGTGCTCATCTCAATGACAGCCAGTCCTGTTGCACCTGCCAGTGATCATCACAATAGCAGCCGGTCTAGTTGCACCTGCCAGTGCTCACCTTAATGGCAGCCATTCCTAATGCACATGCCATAAAAACAAATAAAAATAAAAATACCTGAGTGATGCAGGGAGCATGGAATGGCAGACGGATCAGCAAAAAAAATATTTCATATATAAATAATAATGGCATAAAAACTGTGTTAGGGGTGGCGGAACACACCAACTAAAATATAATAGTAAGGTGCGTTGGGGTCCACCGTGCAGAGATGGACCTTGCTGCTAGGCAATGGCAGACATAAGATGGCGGTTGAGCACCGAAGACACGAGGGTTAATTGTCACCCGGTGTGAACAGCAGCAAACTCTGGTGCACCACAGAGCCACAGCAAACATTGCAATAGAATGCTGTTCCCTGTTAAGCGTCACAGGGCACAGTAGATATGGCGCTAGTGAGGTCCCTAAGGCTCAGCCCCTGGAGCGCTGGGGTAAGAGTCTGACCGGACCCACAATGCGCACGGTGTCGCACAAGAGACGCCGCTACTTGGCGCTGGCTCTATCTCCAATCTCCCCTGAACACATGCACAACCAACGGTAGGGGATAGTTTTGAGCTTTCACCAGAGACAATCATACATGCATACAAATCACATCTCATGGTCTATACTAGCACACGGCCGCGTGGCCATGAGTTCTCTTTATAGGTTCCAGTCTTCTGGGACCTTGCTGGCAGACCATTCCGAACTCGGTTGAGGACCTGAGCAGCTGACTGCCGTCCACCAATGAGTGATCATCTCACGGGCATGCTCAGAAGGGCAAATCCTGGACTTAGTCCCAGGAATTTCTGCTGCCTTCAGTTTGCTGTTGATTGCTATAGCTGAACCTGGAGAGGCAGCAGCAATCAATCGCAGAGCATGGGTCTGAGCAGGACGCTGAGACCTACTTCTCTGCTGAGCAGGATCCGCTGCGGCCAAGACTGAATGGGATACCGCAGGAGAAGACATGGCTTGGGATCCCTCCTTTGCAGAGGGAGAATCCCTGCACCTAACAGCACCCCCCCTGTAGGATTTGTCATACTCAAAGGCCGCATTAAGCTGAGGGGCCTGATTGTGGTCAACTAGCTCCTAGGTCCTATCCTCTGGCCCATGACCTTTCCAGTCCACCAAGTTTCCGTGTACCACCTTGGAACCAGCAAAGGCGCTCACCTCGAAATCGTCTGCGGACATGCCCAACGTCCTCGCAGATGACTCAGATAACCGGGACATGTGAATTGGTTTCAAGAGGGAAACATGGAAGATGTCGGTGATATCCAGTGGCGGAGGAAGGGACAGGCAATGCACTACAGGATTTACCTGCTCTAGGACCTTGAAAGGACCTAGGTAGCAGGGAGCAAACTTAGTGGACTCAACATGCAGCTTGATGTTATGGGCAGAGAGCCACGCTAAGTCACCAGGAGCGAAGGTCGGTGTGGGACACCAATGCGAATTGGCGGAGACCCTCATTCTCTCCTTAGAGACCCAGATGGCATTCTGAGTGCGGTCCCAGATGTCACGGGCCTCCACTGCCCAGACTACCACCCTAGATAAGATAGATGACACAGGCATACATACAGGAACACACGGATGCTGGCCGTAATTGAGGAGGAAAGGGGTCTTCCCTGTTGAATCGTCAATGGTAGTAAGGATGCCCAGTCATCCTGCCTGGCGGAGACAAAATGTCACAGGTACGTGACCAGGGTCTGGTTGGCCCTCTCTATCATGATGATATGCTGAAGAGATTTAACTCAATACTGAGCAGACGACAACGCTCTCCACAGTATCGAGAAGCAAACTGAGGACCCTGGTCACTGACTATTTTGTCAGGCATGCCATGCAGGTGAAACACGTGTTTAATAGAAAGCACCCCCAAGGCCCGTGCTGATGGTAACTGTGGAAGATGCACCAAGTGCACCATTTTGGAGATATGGTCAGTGACAACACAGATAACTGTATTGTTACGGGACTTGGGCAAGCCCACAATAAAGTCCATCCTGACCATCTCCCAGGGCCTATCGCCACTGGCAGAGGATATCACAAGCCCACGTGCCTCTGCCGGGAAGGCCGATTTTTGGCAACGAGACACACGCCTGAATGTAGTTCCTAACGTCACGTGCCATATGCAGCCACCAATACAACCTTGCCAGGAGCTCAGATGTCCACTTGGTCCCGAAATGTCCACCCACCCCAGATGAATGGGCCCAAGAGAGAACCTCCAGCCGCAGATTAGGTGGTACTACAGTAGAGTCTTGCTCGGAGGCACCGACTCAAGCGAAACTGGAGTTACGGCTCTCAAACTCTCCGATGGGACAATAAGCCGAGGCTTGTCTCCCTCCTCCGAAGAGACAACAGAAAAGGAGAGAGCGTTGGCTTCTCCCTGGAGAGAAAATGGAGGGTGAAATTAAACCGGAAGAAGAATAGGGACCATCTGGCCTGGTGAGAGTTTAACCACTGGGCTGTCTGCACATACAGCAGATTTTTGTTGTTGGTGAAGACTTGAAAGGGGTACCAGGCCCTCTCCAGTAGATGTCTGCACTCTGAAAAAGCCAACTTCATGGCTAGCAACTCCCTGTCCACGATGGAATAATTCCTCTCTGCCGACGTGAAGGTCTTGGAAAAGAAAAAACAGAGATGTTTTCGACCTTGCGTATCTTTCTGATTAGAGTTGAGCGAAACGGGTCGAAAAAATTCAAAAGTCGCCGACTTTCGCCAAAGTCGGGTTTCATGAAAAGAAACCCGACCTCAGCGTGAGGTCGGCCACGAGGTCGGCGACTTTAGCGCCAAAGTCGCGTTTCAAAACATGCTTCAGCGCCCTTTTTCAGCCAATGAGGAAGAACGGACACTGTGGGCAACGTGATGACATAGGCAGCGGTCCCGACCATCTTTGAGAAGGGCATGCAAGTGATTGGCTTGCTTTGGGGGGCATCACAGGGGGTATAAAAGGGTGTGCACGCCGACCGCCATCTTACTTCTGCTGATCTCAGTATAGGGAGAGATGCTGCTGCAGATTCTGTAGGGAGAGCGTTAGGCAGGGAAGAAGAAAAAAAATCAGCTGCTGCTGCTAGCAATTTTGCCTGTACAACACACCAGTCACTGTGCAGTGCAAGGGGAGGCTATATTTTGGTGGTTCAGCTCTGTTGGTTGTTAGGCTGCCTTATAAGGCTACCTGATAGCTGCATTGCTGGTTTCACACTGCTTTGCAAACTGCTTTTTTAAAAGCAATCCTTTTTTTTTTGTCCTGGTGAGATACTGAGCGTGCATTTTTTCACACCATACAGCGGTGTACACTGCTCTCTCAGTGCTGTGTAATGGCTGTTATCATTGCCACAGTGAAGCTAAGGGTGTGACTCTGTAAGGATAAGTCGAGGAGTTGTTCCATTCTTACAGACCTCCACCTTATAGTTTTGTCTGTTTTTCAAACAGTCTAGTCTATTTGCTGTTTGATTACATTCAAAACTATAGAGAGACAGCGTGTGTCAGTCCGTATACTAAAAAAACACGGAGTTTGACAATTTAACATACACCGGACAGCGGTGTACGTGCACGCTGCTCTCTCAATACCGTGTAATGGCTGTTATCACGGCCACAGTGAAGCTAATGGTGTGACTCTGTAAGGATAAGTTGAGGAGTTGTTCCGTTCTTACAGACCTACACTCTAGGGAGATTCCAATCCTGCCCTGTCCTACATAACATTTTTCACACCTGCCAAATTCATCCTGTCATACAGCGGTGTGATATACACTGGGCCTGACACAATACATCAGTGTCCAGAAGTGTGTAAGGACATTCCATTTCTCCCGTCCTATATAACATTTTTCACACCTGCCAAATTCATCCTGTCATACAGCGGTGTGATATACACTGGGCCTGACACAATACATCAGTGTCCAGAAGTGTGTAAGGACATTCCATTTCTCCCGTCCTATATAACATTTTTCACACCTGCCAAATTCATCCTGTCATACAGCGGTGTGATATACACTGGGCCTGACACAATACATCAGTGTCCAGAAGTGTGTAAGGACATTCCATTTCTCCTGTCCTATATAACATTTTTCACACCTGCCAAATTCATCCTGTCATACAGCGGTGTGATATACACTGGCCTGACACAATACATCAGTATCCAGAAGTGTGTAAGGACAATCCATTTCTGCCGTCCTATGTCACATTTTTCACACCAGCCAAATTCAGCCTGTCATACAGCGGTGTGATATACACTGGCCTGACACAATACATCAGTATCCAGAAGTGTGTAAGGACATTCCATTTCTCCCGTCATATATCACATTTTACACACCAGCCTAATTCAGCCTGTCATACAGCGGTGTGATATACATTGGGCCTCACACAATACATCAGTGTCCAGAAGTGTGTAAGGACATTCCATTTCTCCCGTCATATATCACATTTTACACACCAGCCTAATTCAGTCTGTCATACAGCGGTGTGATATACATTGGGCCTCACACAATACATCAGTGTCCAGAAGTGTGTAAGGACAATCCATTTCTCCCGTCCTATGTCACATTTTTCACACCAGCCAAATTCAGCCTGTCATACAGCGGTGTGATATACACTGGCCTGACACAATACATCAGTATCCAGAAGTGTGTAAGGACATTCCATTTCTCCCGTCATATATCACATTTTACACACCAGCCTAATTCAGCCTGTCATACAGCGGTGTGATATACATTGGGCCTCACACAATACATCAGTGTCCAGAAGTGTGTAAGGACATTCCATTTCTCCCGTCATATATCACATTTTACACACCAGCCTAATTCAGTCTGTCATACAGCGGTGTGATATACATTGGGCCTCACACAATACATCAGTGTCCAGAAGTGTGTAAGGACATTCCATTTCTCCTGTCATATATCACATTTTACACACCAGCCAAATTCAGCCTGTCATACAGCAGTGTGATATACATTGGGTCTCACACAATACATCAGTGTCCAGAAGTGTGTAAGGACAATCCATTTCTGCCGTCCTATGTCACATTTTTCACACCAGCCTAATTCAGTCTGTCATACAGTGGTGTGATATACACTGGCCTGACACAATACATCAGTGTCCAGAAGTGAGTAAGGACATTCCATTTCTCCCGTCATATATCACATTTTACACACCAGCCAAATTCAGCCTGTCATACAGCGGTGTGATATACATTGGGCCTCACACAATACATCAGTGTCCAGAAGTGTGTAAGGACATTCCATTTCTCCTGTCATATATCACATTTTACACACCAGCCAAATTCAGACTGTCATACAGCGGTGTGATATACATTGGGCCTCACACAATACATCAGTGTCCAGAAGTGTGTAAGGACAATCCATTTCTGCCGTCCTATGTCACATTTTTCACACCAGCCTAATTCAGTCTGTCATACAGTGTTGTGATATACACTGGCCTGACACAATACATCAGTGTCCAGAAGTGAGTAAGGACATTCCATTTCTCCCGTCATATATCACATTTTACACACCAGCCAAATTCAGCATGTCATACAGCGGTGTGATATACACTGGCCTGATATAATACATCAGTGTCCAGAAGTGTGTAAGGACATTCCATTTCTCCTGTCATATATCACATTTTACACACCAGCCAAATTCAGCCTGTCATACAGCGGTGTGATATACATTGGGCCTCACACAATACATCAGTGTCCAGAAGTGAGTAAGGACATTCCATTTCTGCCGTCCTATGTCACATTTTTCACACCAGCCTAATTCAGTCTGTCATACAGCGGTGTGATATACATTGGGCCTCACACAATACATCAGTGTCCAGAAGTGTGTAAGGACATTCCATTTCTCCCGTCATACATCACATTTTACACACCAGCCAAATTCAGCCTGTCATACAGCGGTGTGATATACATTGGGCCTCACACAATACATCACTGTCCAGAAGTGTGTAAGGACAATCCATTTCTCCCATCTTATGTCATATTTTTCACACCAGCCAAATTCAGCCTGTCATACAGCGGTGTGATATACATTGGGCCTCACACAATACATCAGTGTCCAGAAGTGTGTAAGGACATTCTATTTCTCCCGTCATATGTCACATTTTACACACCAGCCAAATTCAGCCTGTCATACAGCGGTGTGATATACATTGGGCCTCACACAATACATCAGTGTCCAGAAGTGTGTAAGGACATTCCATTTCTCCCGTCATATATCACATTTTACACACCAGTCAAATTCAGTCTGTCATACAGCGGTGTGATATACACTGGCCTGACACAATACATCAGTGTCCAGAAGTGTGTAAGGACAATCCATTTCTCCCGTCCTATGTCACATTTTTCACACCAGCCAAATTCAGCCTGTGATACAGCGGTGTGATATACACTGACCTGACACAATACATCAGTGTCCAGAAGTGGTTTAAATTCTCCCCTGTCCTATATACACCTTGTACCTTGTTTTACAGTTCCATATCGTTGGTGGAATTGTGGGTACATTTTTCAAAAAAAATGAGGAAGTGTGGTGTAAGAGGCCATGTTAGTGGGCGGGGGTTGCCAGCTGTTAATCATGGTGTTGGTGTTGGATCTGCTGGTAGTGCCAAAAGCAAAATAACACCTAATGCAGGAGGTGTTAAGCCTACGTCATCGTCTGGCTCCACAAGGCCTCGAAGGCTCCCTTTTCTGGGAGTAGGTAAACCGCTTTTAAAGCCGGAGCTTCAGGAACAAGTTTTGGCCTATATTGCTGACTCGGCCTCCAGCTCTATCGCCTCCTCTTCTGAACTTGTAAAAAATAAAAGCACTGAGTCGTCTTTGGAGGCTCATGGTCATGAACCACGCCTTTCTTTGTATCCTTCACCCCAACCAAAATTGAAGGATGCGGCAGGCCACACAACAGATTACTCCATAGAGCTGTTTTCACATACCATGCCTGGGTTATCAAGTGAAATGGTGAATTACCCAGGCCAAGATGAATCTGACATGCAGTGCACTGATGCACAGCCACTGATAGATGATTCTGCTGGTACATTCACTCAGAGCACGACATTGTCCTCGCAGTGTACTGAGCCAGATTCTGACCCTGATGAAACTCAGGTGCCCCTTCCCGCATACTATACCACCGTACACGGTGACACAGAGGAAGGTGCACATGACATTGAAGAGGAGGTGATGGATGACCCAGTTGTTGACCCAGATTGGCATCCATTGGGGGAAGAGGGTGCCACTGCCAATAGCTCCGAAGAGGAGGAGGGTTCATCCGCAGCAGGCATCGACATCGCAACAGCTGTTATCTGGCAGGCACGGAGCAGTCCAAAAACGGGTTACAAAAAGCTAAAAAGTTGCTGGACTGCTTGGCCAGACGGTCAAAATAGCACAGCCTGCAAGGACGCAAAATGTCTTCCATAGTAGGAAGAGTGCAGTGTGGCACTTTTTTGAACAAAATCCTAATGATCAGGCCAAGGTTATCTGTAAGAAGTGCGCAAAGACCTTTAGCCAAGGGAAAAATCTGAAAAATTTGACTACCAGTTGCATGCTTAGACATTTAACCACCATGAACTTGCAAGCGTGGACGGAACACCAAACCTCAAGTACCATATGTGCAAATGCTCCCAAAGAAGGTAGTCAGCAATGCTACATTGTTTCCCCCACTGTAAGCCCACCGGATAGCACAGCAGCAAATGTTGAGGTGTCGTTGCAAGGCCAAAGCTGTCAGGGAATCACAATGGTATATCAACGAAAGACTGAATCTAGGCCATCAGAAAGAACACCAACTCCATCACCATCATCAACCCTCTCTCAGTCCGCCCTGTCCACCGCTAGTTCCACCACAGGCATCTCTCAAGTCCAGCTCACTCTGCCAGAGACTATGAGTAGGACAAGAAAGTACTCTTCCTCTCATCCGTGTACACTGGGTTTGAACGCCCACATTGCCAAACTAATCTGGTTAGAGATGATGCCCTATCGGATGGTGGAAAGTGCAGCTTTCCTCGAACTCATGGCCTACGCAGTACCACGCTATGAACTACCCAGTCGCCACTTCTTTTCTCGCAAAGCCATCCCAGCCCTCCACCTTCATGTGAAGGACCACATTGTCCATGCACTCAAGCAATCAGTAAGTGGAAAGGTGCACCTCACAACTGATGCATGGTCCAGTAGGCATGGCCAGGGCCATTACGTGTCCATCACTGCGCACTGGGTTAATGTGGTGGATGCAGGGGCCACAGGGGACAGCGGTGGTGGGACAGTCCTGCCTAGCCCACGGTATAGGAAACAGTTGGCTGTAGGCGTTCGACCCTCCTCCTCCTACTCCTCTAGAAGCGAAAGCTCGTCCCCAGAGCGCAGTCGCAGCAGCACTCCATCCGCAGCTGCCAGTGTTGCACACGAGGTGTCCCCCTATCGAGCAGCTAGTGGAAAGCGTCAGCAGGCTGTGTTGAAGATGATGTGTTTGGGCGACAACAGACACACCGCGGAGGTACTGGCCGACTACTTGCAGCGACAAACTGAGTCATGGCTGGGCAGTCTACATCTTGAGGCAGGCAAGGTAGTAAGTGATAACGGCCGGAATTTTGGTAATTTTGTGGCTGCCATAGCCCTTTCAAAACTCAGAAACATACCTTGCCTGGCTCACACCTTGAACCTGGTGGTTCAGTGCTTCCTCAATAATTATCCAGAGTTAACAGCCCTGCTCCACAAGGTGCGAAAACTGTGCTCGCACATCTGCCGGTCGCCCGTACACTCCAGTCGTATGCAGAAGCTGCAGCGATTGCTCCACCTTCCCAAGCACCTCCTAATTATCGACGTTGCAACAAGGTGGAACTCCACCCTACACATGGTTGAGCGGCTGTGCGAACAGAGGCAGGCCGTAATGCATTTGTGGGAGGATACCCGGACAGGCATTTTGAGGGCAGACATGGAGTTGACAGGTGTGCAGTGGTCAAAGCTGAAAGACCTCTGTAAAGTCCTTCAGTGTTTTGAGGAATGCACATGGCTGGTAAGCGCAGACGACGCCATCATAAGCATGAGCATCCCACTTATGCATCTGCTCATGCAAACTTTGACGCACATTAAGGAGCAAGCGTCTGCAGCCGAAGTTGACGAAGAGGAAGAGGAGGAGGAAATCCTTGATGACAGTCAGCCATTGTCTGCTCCGGGACCTCTCCTGGATGAGTTAGAGGAAGAAGAGGAAGAGGAGGAGGAGGGTGATGATGGGATGATTATTTAGGGGAGGAGGATGCTTCTCATGTGTCCAGAGAAAATGATGGCGTGGCAAGGTCTGGTACAGGGTTTGTGTGTGACTTGAGGGATGTGGATTGCCAGAAAGTGCTCCTCCACCAAGCAGTCGCACTGCATCATTGATACCGGGAACATTGGCCCACATGTCAGATTATGCCTTGCAGATCCTAAAAAGGGACCCCCGCATTGCCAAAATGATGAACGATGACGACTACTGGTTGGCCAGCATCCTGGATCCACGCTATAAAGGCAAATTCCAAAACATCATGCCACAGGAGAACCTTGACCTAATATTGGCTAACAAACAAGCTACTCTGGTAAACCGGTTGGTTGAGGCATTCCCAGCACACAGCAGCGGTGATGGTTCTCAAACGAGCCGTAGGGGCCAGGGGCAGCTTGGAAGAGGCGTTCGTGGTGCACACATCAGAAGTGGCGTTGGAGACAGGGGTTTCATGACCATGTTGTGGACTGATTTTTCAAGTCCCGCTCACACGACTGGTAATACTGCATCGATGGAAAGTGACAGGAGACAGCAGTTGTCAACTGTGGTTACAAACTACTTTTCCTCTCATGTCGATGTTCTCCCTCACAGGTCATTCCCCTTTGACTATTGGGCCACTAAACTGGACACCTAGCCTGAATTGGCACAATATGCGCTACAGGAGCTCGCTTGCCCAGCTGCAAGTGTGCTATCAGAAAGAGTCTTCAGTGCTGCTGGATCAATCCTGACAGAAAAAAGGACCCGTCTGTCGACCCAAAATGTGGATGATCTAACCTTCATTAAAATGAACCATGCATGGGTTTCCAAGGATTTTGTCCCACCTTCCCCTGATGACACATAGGTTGACAGAAAAATGGCTTGCTTTGGTCCTCCTCTTCCTGGGACTTGAACAATTTCGCCTTTTGCATCAGCTGAATGTCCAACATCAACATATGCCACTTTCTAAAACTCCATAACTGTGCTGCCTCCCCCCCATGGCCGGGGTCACCACCTAGCGCACGAAACTGTGCGAGTGCCGTTGCCCTGGACAGGTGGGTAGGCTGACTCTTGGGCGCGGGCACTGGCACAGGGTCCCTCATAGTGCAATCAAGTGTCTCTGACAGTGGTGGTGCACACCCGCCGTCAGACACACCGCCGTACTATGAGGGGCCCAGTGCCAGTACCGACGCCCACGAGTGGGCCCCCCTTGCTTGGGCA
The DNA here is from genome assembly GCF_039654945.1 of Dendrobates tinctorius. NCBI lineage: Eukaryota > Metazoa > Chordata > Amphibia > Anura > Dendrobatidae > Dendrobates > Dendrobates tinctorius. The sequence continues at coordinate 3,880,028 of NW_027361912.1, forward strand.
GGGCCCCAGCATTTGCAATCTTTACCTCTCCCTGCTCCTCCGCTGTGTAGTCTGGGCCGTCAAATCCATACTGGGCCTGACACCGTCTGAGCCTGCCTCCTGATCTATAGACATATATTTTGAATGTGTACACTATGCAATCCATACATGTTATCCGGTGATACGGTACCCTTTCTCACCTTTGTGCAATCACGTGTAATCCATACTGGGCCTGACACCGTCTGAGCCTGCCTCCTGATCTATAGGCATATATTTTGAATGTGTACAGTATGCTATCCATACATGTTTTCCGGTGATACGGTACCCTTTCTCACCTTTGTGCAATCACGTTTAATCCATACTGGGCCTGACACCGTCTGAGCCTGCCTCGTGATCTATAGACATATATTTTGAATGTGTACACTATGCTATCCATACATGTTATCCGGTGATACGGTACCCTTTCTCACCTTTGTGCAATCACGTGTAATCCATACTGGGCCTGACACCGTCTGAGCCTGCCTCCTGATCCATAGACATATATTTTGAATGTGTACACTATGCTATCCATACATGTTATCCGGTGATACGGTACCCTTTCTCACCTTTGTGCAATCACGTGTAATCCATACTGGGCCTGAGATCGGCTGGCGAGCTGTTAAGCAAGCTACAGCACCTGTGGTTTGCACACGTAAGTTTGTCATTTTTTCAGGAATGACGGTTAGGCCTAATTCCGGAACTGCGATTGACCTGCACTTACTGGAAAATCCTCGTTCGCGGGTAATAATTGTAATCCCAGATCCCCATCACTAACAGTGTTCAGCGGGTTATCTGCACCTGTAAGCGACAAACGCTGGCCCTTTCAGTGTAGCGCACATGCAGCCACGGACATGTAAGGGCATGACACACCAGTTATTGGCCAATCTCACGTGCCAGAGCCTCGCGTATCCCTCTAGTAAGCCGCACTCGGACCGCGGGGCATGACGGTGTCTCGTTCGTTAACGGAATTAAGCTTGCAATGTGTGCATCTTTTTTGTTGCTGGATGGTTGAGGTTGCCCGTGTTGAGTCAAATTACGCCGCAGGCTCCACTCATGGTGGTGACCTTCTGGACATTCCTTTAGGGTTCAGCTTTGCAACCATACTGCCCACGTAAAACAAACACATTGCCTTCATGAACGCTGTTTGGAGGGTCGTGACTCGTGGGAATAATGCCGCCCAATCAGTTAACCTGCTAGAGAGATACTTCGTTGCTCCCAAGTATGACATCACACTCCCTAGGAGGAAGGTAATGCCACTGTGGCAACCGTACTCCTGGGGGCGACACAAGTGCACTGATGCCCAGCCACTGCTCGATGAATCTGCTGGTACATTGACCCAGACCACTACATTCCCCTCGCACTCTACACGGCCTGAATCTGACCCTGATTAAACTCAGGTTATCCTTCCCATATACTGTTCCATCTTACACGGTGACAAAGAGGAAGCTGCAGATGAAAGTGCAGGTTCGGCCCACCTGCCATCAGACACACCACCGTACTATCAGGGGCCCTGTGCCAGTGCCGTCGCCAACGAGTGGGCCCCCCCTGCTTGCTCAGGATCACAGCACTTGCAAGGTTGAAATACTGTGCAGTGAGATGGAAGATGGGGACGACGAGGAGTCCAGACTAGTACAGGGATTCCCTAGTGAGGAGACTTATTTGATTGTTTTCAATGTTGGGACAGCAATTTTTGGGGAGCACTATACTCTGGAGAATGATAGATGGGGCCCACCATACACTGGAACATTCCAAAGGTGGACATCAGACACTGGAGCAGCATTTACAGGGCCCATTATACACTAGAGCATTAGAAATGGGGCCCATTATGTATGGAGCATTATCTGGGCCCATAAGACAGTGGAGCTTCATCCATGGGGACCAACATATACTGTAGCATTATGTGGAGCTCATCATATACTGTTTCAAACATTATATGGGACCAATGATTCTGTATGGAGAAATAGATGGGCCTTGTCATGAGATGTAAAAAGTGAAGTATTTTTCTTTGTAGTATACCACTATTTCTCTGCCTTATCGGAGCAGCATGAGTTGTGGTATGTGTTAAAGGGGCGCTCTTTCGCCCAGGGCACATGAAAACCTGGAGCCAGCCCTACCCCCCCACAACTTTAGCCAAATAACCCCCATTTTTCAGTGCGTAACTAGTATTATGAAGTAAATAAAGGGTGACAAGCTTCAGTAATAAGAATTTATGCTTTTGGCAATCAAATGGGCACTGTAAGTGTGTTTCCTGTCCTCCTCTCACTGCCAACTTTTCTTCCCCATTGACTTACATTGGGTTTCGTGTTTCAGTCGGACCCCCGACTTTTCCCTATAGTCGGCCGATTTAGTTCGACCCGACTTTTGCGAAAGTCGGGTTTCGCGAAACCCAACTCGACCCGAAAAAAGGCAAAGTCGCTCATCTCTACTTCTGATAAAGGACGGCTCCAGCAACGATAGAAGAAGCATCCCCCTCCATTATGAATTGCTTAACAACATCGAGATGACGAAAAATGGGAGCCCCCCGTTAGGCGTTGAGTTCCCCGACTGCAGAAGGGGAATCTCAAGCCATGTCCTCCGTGGCCGCAGAGATTCCTGCTCAGCAGAAATGTCAGTCCCAGCATCTTGCCCAGTCTGATGCTAGGCATCTGGTTGCTCCTTCAGGCTATGCTATAACACCATGCTTGAGTCAGCAGCAAGCAGACGCTTCTGGGACTAAGTCCTGTCTTTTGCTTACTGAGCATGCCCGTGGGACAACCTTTCATTGGAGGTCGGAGGTCACATGCACAGGTCCCGTTCCTGCTCGGATTGGTCCACTGGGAGGGTCCCGGAAGGACGCCGCTATGAAAGAGTCGCATGGCCGCTCGGCCATGCACTAGTGTAGACTCTAATGATTTTTTGTGTGTATGATGATGGATGCATATATCTGGTGACTGACTTATTATAACTCCCTCCCTTGGATACGCATGTTGGTTAGGGATTCAAGGTTAGAGTCAGCGCCAATGAGTGGCTATGTTCACGCCACTGTGCTCCTAGTACTCTGCACACACTAGCGTCAGATGGTGTCACCCACTGCAGGGCACTATCGTACCGCAGCAAGTGGAAGCCACCACCTGAGCAGCACTTTGTGCAACCTGTGCGCTTATCTGGCTTAACCCTGGGCGATTAGAGGCATATGCCTGAGCGGCACTGTGCACACCTGCATGCTTATCTGTAATTGTATCCCTTGCTGATGCTGTAGTCGCGGTGCCGAGCGCTGATGGTCTAGAGGGACTCTATCCCTTGTCTCTGGGGCAGAGTCCTGTGGCCGTTTAGCAGCGTTCCCTCTGCCGGGGTCTGTGAAGTTAACAGGTTCCGGCGTTTATTTCTTTGGCTCTGTGTGGTAACAGAATTCATCCCTGTACACACCGGGTCAGTGGCTAACCCGCCGGTGTCCAGTTAGTGCTCCGCCATTACTGAGCAGCAGTTTTCCATCTCTGCACGGTGGACCCCGGGTTGCGATTCCATTTCCTTATATTTTATATTTAGTGCGATCTGCAACCCTAACACCCTCTAGAGAATTGTGACTTTATGGAAGTAAAAGCCCTGGAGACCCGTTCCAACCAAACCTTGGGATTAACTCCTTTCCTGGTGAGAGCTACCAGAGGAGCAACTAAAGTAGAGAAGTGGGGAATGAACTGACGATAGTAATTGATGAACCCCATGAAGTGCTGCACCTCTTTATGGGAATGGGTTTCTTGCCAGTTCATCACGGACTTCAGTTTGGCAGGATCCATGGCCAAGCTCTTGGCCGAGATGATATAGCCCAGGAAAGGAAAGGACTCCTGCTCAAATACATACTTCTCTAACTTAGCATACAGTGAATTAGCCAGTAGGATGTCAAAGACCTTGCAGACATCCCTCCGGTGGGAATCTATATCTGTAGAGTAGATGAAAATATCATCCAGATATACTACTACCGAGGTAGATAACAGTTCCCAGATGATGTCATTGACAAAGGATGGGAAGATGGCCGGGCCGTTAGAGAGCCTGAACTGCATCACCAAATATTCATAGTGACCGTCCCTCGTGTTAAATTAAGTCTTCCATTCATCATCCTCACGGATTTGTATCAGGTTATACGCGCCCCGCGTAAATACTCTTGCTCCCCAAAGCCTATCGAAGAGTTCTGAGATGATGGGTAGAGGATATTTGTTTTTACAGTGATGGCATTGAGACCCCATAGTCTATACACATGCGTAGTTCCCCATTCTTCTTCTGAATGAAGAAGAACCCAGCCCCTGCAGGTGACACTGACTTCCTAATAAACTCCTTGCCAGATTCTCTTTAATATACTGAGACGTTGCCTCCGTCTCCAGGATTGAAAGGGGATAGCCACGTCCCCGGGGAGGTTCTGTCCCAGGCAAGAGGTCAATAGGACAGTCATAGGGGCGATATGATGGCAGGGTCTCTGCTGCCTTCATGGAGAACACATCCACGTATGGCCAATACTGTTTGGGTAGGGAGGATAGATCTGTGGGGATCTCAGATGACCCAACCTGAACATGGGCCTTGTGACACTATCCCTGGCATGCTCTACTCCATCCCTGGATACTCCCAGTAGCCCAGTCAATATGGGGTGAATGGTGACGCAACCAGGGCATACCTAACAACACCTCATCAATACCCTCGGGAATCACTAAGCAATATTAACTCCTGATGACTTGGAGGAAACTCGAGGGAAAGAGGAATGACTTGATGGCTGATTTGATAAGTTAGCGCTGAACCATTCACCACTCGGATGGTAGCAGGCTTAGAGAGCATCACTAGGGGTATTGCATTCCGTAAGGCGAAAGAGGAGGACATAAAATTACCCTCAGCCCCGAAATCCATGCAAGCCTTTGCGACGTGAGAGGTCGCCCTGTAGGACAGCGTCACTTGGAATGTGATTTTGGGAGACATGCCCGTTGGCTACCGGACCAGTCTGCCCAATGTCAGAAGGAGATGGTGCAGCATGAACAGACTGGGCTTTAGTCTCCATAAGCCGATCCCTCTGAAATTTAGTCAGTTCGTTGGACCGAGTAGCATATTCCAAAGGATTGGCGAAACTTGGTGTCAACCTAATCCTTTGCCTACACTGGGCTTGTTCCAATCTTCGTTCTGAAAACCGAAGGTCGATACGAGTGGATATGGTGATCAACTCCTCCAGTGTAGTGGGAATCTCCTTTATAGCCAAAGCATCCTTGACATGACCAGCAAGGCCTCTCCAAAAAATCAGAATCAGTACCTTGTCTGACCATTCTAGTTCGGAAGCTATGGTCCGAAACCTTATGGCGAACTGGCTGGTTGGTACGGAGCCCTGCGTAAGAGCAAGAAGTTGGAGTGCGGCATCGTAGGTGACCTGAAGACCTGTTTCAGAGTGCACAAAAAGTGTACGGCGCTCCAAACTACCAGGTCCTTACGTTCCCACAATGGTGTAGCCCACGCCAACGCCCTGTCCGTTAAAAGGGCTATCACAAATCCCACCTTGGCCCACTCGGACGAAAATCGTGAACTCAGTAACTCTAAATGAATCGAGCACTGGTTAATGAATCCTCTGCAAACCTTGCTATCCCCAGAGAACTTATCGGGGAGTGGGGGATTTGATAGAAACGGGACAAGAGGGGCACCCAGAACTCCTGGTGGTGACTTCACCGGCCACCTGCGTTGCTACCGCGGACAAATCCACAGCTGAAGCTGCTCGCTCAAAAGCAGACAGCCTGCTCTCCAGCTGCTGGACACTTCGTGGAAGCTGAGGTTTGTGCGCCATTGCTAGCCAGACCCGCTTCATCATAAAGGCCTGACTGGTGGAGGGCTGCAGTGATAGTTGACTTTGTGGAACTTTCTCCCATCTCCCTACTGCATCTGTGGAGCTCAGCCACAGTGATCTTGGGGTTCTTTTTTACCTCTCTCACCATGGCTCTTCTCCCACGATTGCTCAGTTTGGCTGGACGGCCAGGTTTAGGTAGATTTCTGGTGGTTGCAAACTTCTTCCATTTAAGGATTATGGAGGCCACTGTGCTCTTAGGAACCTTGAGTACTGCAGAAATTCTTTTGTAACCTTAGCCAGATCGGTGACTTGCCACAATTCTGTCTCTGAGCTCCTTGGCCAGTTCCTTTGACCTCATGATTCTCATTTGGTCTGACATGCACTGTGAGCTGTGAGGTCTTATATAGACAGGTGTGTGCTTTTACAAATAAAGTCCTATCAGTTTAATTAAACACAGCTGGACTTCAATGAATGAGTAGAACCATTTCATGGATCACAAAGACATTGACAGCATGTGACTTAAATATGAGTGTCAAAGCAAAGGGTCTGAATACTTATGACCATGTGATATTTCAGTTTTTCTCCTTTAATGAATTTGCAAAAATTTCTACATTTCTGTTTTTTTCAGTTAAGATGAGGGGCAGAGTACACATTAATGAGAAAAAATAAACTATTTTGAATTTACCAAATGCCTGCAATGAAGCAAAGACTGAAAAATTTAAATGGGTCTGAATACTTTCTGTAACCGCTGTATATAATATATGAGTTTCACTTTTTGTATTGAAGAACTAAAATAAATTAACTTTTTTATGATATTGTAATTTTGTGAGAATCACCTGTATATAATCTGTGTGTGTTCCTTGTCATCTCCGTAACCACTATCGCATGTGGATTTTTATTTAAAGCCTTGTGGATTCACAGTTTTCTTTTGTTTTTGTTGGACATACTGACATCAACTGTCCAGTGAAGATTGAGAGAAGCAGGTCGTTACTGGCAAATTGCAGCAGAGAAGCTACCACCATGGCGAATCTTCAAAATATTAAATTAACTAACCCGATTGGTAAACACCGGAAAGAGAAGAACATGAAAAATGCAAAATTGAGGGGCTTTTATTTACGCTCTGCAAAATGTCAAGCAATGCAATGAAAGCATTGTTTCTACTGTAAAATGGTTCAATAATATCATGAGCTCAAGGCACAAAAAATAAGTACTGAGCTCCTGTAATAACCTGCAGGTATGGAGGATGTCTCCAATGTTGGCACCATCAACAGCGGCACGTGAGGACTCTCAAGTCTCTGTCCATGATGAAGAAATGGCCTCTGGGGAAAACATCAAGGTGCTGGGTGGTGATAGGGGGTCTGCTCTTACCACTCTTAGTCACAAGTTTGCACTCAGTACAGGTCACTGCAGGAACGATGCTGCGCTCTTTGGTCTGTCCAGCTACAACTCTCAGGGGCTCAGGCCTGTCACTGCGTACACAGGGCCTGCACACACTAGCAACTGTCTCTGACCTATCAGGGGAATCTCCTCCAGTCACAGAGGCTGGCGGGTCCACGTTCACACAAAGGTCGCTCACAGCGTACTGCCTGTCTGTCTCAGTCCTCAGCCGGAGGGCCCTCTTGGTCAGGGAATGCGGCGCAGCTGACAGCTCTCTCTCCTGCGCACTGTAGTTTCCCACCCTGACTCTGCTCTGCTTCCTGTGCGCAGCCACTTTTTAACAGGTTCCCGCCCCCTGCTGTCACATGGAAAGGTTGGTCCAGGTCCCATAACCTTCCCCCCGGAAACAATGCTGCCTGGCCAGGTGGTTCCAGACACGGAGCAGGAGCGGTAACCCCATTTAAGTTCCTCCTTCTCTTCACCCCCTTACTTTCCATCAACCTGAAAATGAAAACATTTTGGGTCTCAAAATCTGGCAATTCAAACATGCCAAAATTATTTCAACAAAACTCTGAAATAGTTTTCATCATTAAAATAATTAAAACTCCGGACAAGTTTAGCATCACTGTATTAAATCATGATACCGGATCATTTTTACAACACAATGAATCTCGTGAAAACAAAACCCAATAATCAATGGCAGAATTGTGTTTTTTCACAATTTCACTGCACTTTTTTTCAAGATTTCAAGTCGACGTCATTATATAGACGTTAAAATTGTTTTACTAACATATACAGTATCTGCAAAGTGTGTGCCAAAAGGATGGGGTAAATAGGGCACAATGGATAGGTTTGAGCTCGTGCCAGTAGCTATCCTAGTGCACATGCCTAACGCCTTCCCTCCACAGTCAATTTTCATTTTTTGGATTGTTTTTTTCCCCTTCTTCCAATAGCCATAATTTTATTTTTCTGTCCACATACAGCGGAAGCTGTCATCACCGACAAAAGCTTTTGTATGACATAGTAAATACATTTCAGTAAGCGTGTTCAATTCATTTCTCATTATTACACAAAATTTATGGACATCAATGGTTTGATTCCTTTACCTGTGTGGATTGGATGGGTTGTTACCGACATCTGGTGAGAATTTCACGTCAATAACCCCTTTAGAAATATATTTACTTAGAAAATTGGTGACAAGTTCAATCCTTATTTCACCCACTGCAACTGTGGGAGGGCTTGTTTTTTGCGGGACAAGTTGTATTTTTTAATGGCACCATTCATTTTACCATTTAATGTACTGAAAAACAGGAAAAAATTCCAAGTGAGATGAATTTGGGAAAAAATGTAATTCCGCATTTAATTTTTGGTGTTTTATTTTTATGGCATACATTCTGTGGTTAAAGTTTCTTTGAATCATGATTCTGCAGGTTAGTAAGATTATGATGATACCTAACTTGTATAGTTATTTTTTTTTATTTAAGGGGAGAGAAAAAAATTCAGCAATTTATAAAAAAAAAAATGGGCGGTTTTGTTTTGCCACTTTCCAACACTCATAACATTTTTGTTTTCCATCGGTTGGGGTGTGCGAGGGTGTGTTTTCTGTGTGATGAGCTGATGGTTTTATTGACACCATACTGTATTTTTATTGGTTTTCATTGCATTTTTTAGGACGAGTAGTAACTGCAAAAAAAACATATTTCTGGGGTTTTGATGTACTTTCTCGCTATGGCATTTACTGATCAGGTTAATTAATTTTATATTTTTATTACCTTGACAATACCAAATATGTTTATTTAATTGAATGTGCGCTTTAGTTAATTTTTTTAGTTGTATTTTTTATATTTTTTAAAACTTTTATTATTTACTGTTTTTGTTAGCCTCCTTATGGGACCTCAACCTCCGATTGCCCAAATGCATATATATACCGCAATACCACAGTGTAAATCTTGATCTCCTTTGGAGCTCAGCATATAGGTGAGGAGGACCTAGATGGCTGCAATGTGTCCTTCAGCAGGGCCATAATAACGCATCGGCATCCCGCAATCACATCTCAGGACACTAATGAGAGTTGGCAAGTGCCCTCAATGGCAAATGAAACCATTTAGATGCAACTAGTTATTTAATGTAGCCAGTAACTGCCACTCGTGAAGAGAGCTGAGCTCCAGAGCCTTCTCTAGCCCTAAGTTTTAGACTTGAAGGTGCAAAGTATTGAAGAAATTCCAGTGACTCACATGCGGTACTATTCAATTCAATGCTTAAAGGAGTCTGTCAGCACAAAATGACTATGCAAACCAAGCAAAGGTACTCATTTCACCCTTGGACAGCCAAGGAGTTTAGTGCAGTTTTTTTAACTTCTTGTTTTCCAACTATCTTTGCCCTCTTCTGGTGTCTGTAAAGACAGAGCTGTGAATCAGGGAGTAGGAGTGTGGAAGAGCATGAAAAACAACTAGGTGGGAAGGTACACTAATCTGTTCTGCCACGCTAAGGGTGCATCGACCATCAGTTCTTGGTTTGAACAGCCATTTTGTGCTTACATACTCTCTTTAACCATCTAATATGGTTCCATATTATCTCAGTTTTAAATACCTTACTACAAATTGAATTTTTGATAGATTGATTCATTAGGGGTAGAACCACAGGTTGTCTAGATGGGAAATCCCTTTAAATGATGTTCCTTAGAGCTGTTATAACATCGTTATTCCTCAAGCTGTATACCAGTGGGTTTAACATTGGAACTACAGCAACGCAGATCATGGTCAGCAACTTGTCCTGTTCTTGGGACTGTTCCGATTCAGCTTTCATATTCAGGCTGAGAGATGACAAGCAAAATAAGAGCACAATGGTAATATGAGACGAGCATCTTGAGAAGGCCTTTTGCCTTCCAGATGAAGTTTTGATCTTTAGTATAGTAGATATGATATGAATATAGGAGGTAAAAATGAGCATCATGCAAATAAATCCCAAAGTAGTCCCACTCGCGGTTATTAAAAGATGAATGTGTGTGCTGTCAATGCAAGAAAGTTTCAAGATTGACATCATATGGCAGAATATATGATTGATCTCCGTGGCATCAGAGAAGGATAACTTTGATATTAGTAAGGTGTGCACCAAAGCATTTATGGCACCCAAATTCCAAGATAAGAAGGCCAATATGGAGCATATCCACTTATTCATAAGAAGGATGTAACGCAGCGGAATGCAAATCGCCACATATCTGTCATAAGCCATAGTCGTCAATAAGAAGAACTCAGTCCCAACACAGAAGACATACAGAAATAATTGAAGAAAGCATTGAGAGTTCAAAACGCTGGTGTCCTGAGTTATCATAATGGCCAACAGTTTTGGTGCTATGACAGAGACGTATATCATGTCCAGGATCGACAGGTTGCACAGGAAGAAATACATTGGAGTATGGAGTTTGGAAGCCAGACATACAATGATAAGAATGATAAGGTTTCCCAATATGCAGATCAAATACATGAAGAAGATCCCAAGAAACAATGTAAGACGAAGTTCCGGATAATTCGAAAAACCCACCAAGTGAAATTCTCTGCGGGTTGTACAATTCGGTAAAATTGTCGTCATACTCGTTCATTGGATTTTGCATTTGTTTTAAGACATTGATCTACCTAGGCTGAAATGAAAATAAAATAAATCAGAGATGGAAAATAATAGGATAGATTAGATCTAGTGATGAGCGAGTATATTCATTACTCGAGATTTCCCGAGCATGCTCGAGTGATCTCCGAGTATTTTGGCGTGATTGGAGATTTAGTTTCTGTCGCCATAGCTGCATGATTTAAGGCTGCTAGACAGCCTGAATACATGTGGGGATTTCCTAACAAACAGGCAGTCCCCACATGTATTCAGGCTGTCTAGCAGCCACAAGTCATGCAGCTACGGCGACAGAAACTAAATCTCGGAACACATCTAAATACTTGGAGATCACCCGAGCATGCTCGGGAATTCTCAACTAACGACTATACTCGTTCATCACTAATTAGATCAGTTGCTAGGAAGGAGTTTTGTTCAATTTCTCAGTAATGGAAAGTTTAAAAAAGACTCTAAGTGCGATGACATGGTGCCTTCAGCCTGGGCTCTTTAGAAGATGGTCAAGGGTGGACAATTGTGCAAACCCCAGTTTAATAAGGTTATCCTGGAGATAGGAGCCTTGTGAGCAGTTAAGGGATGTGCTCACAGTGTCTTCTTCAGGCAGATTCCGCCCGGAATGCACCTGACAAAGCACCACAAAGGTGCCCCATAAAATGAACAGAATACAGTCATCACTGTTATCTCAAAAATATATCTATGACTTCATTTTTACAGTCATATGACAGTCATTTCAGACAAATATTGTCCACTAGATTATTGCCCGATGCTATCGCATCGGGAGGATGCGATAGCATCACACCTCTTGCCATGTTAACCCTCAACACACACACTCCTCAACACACACTCCTCTCACCTTTCACCATCTCCACTCACTCTTTCACTCCACATACGACCCCTTCTCTCACTCCGTCTCTCATACTCACGCCGTCATCGCCGCTGCTCCACGATCCCCGACATCTTCTTCCGCCGGCGCCATCCTGGATCCAGACGTTGTCCACTCCGGCGACATGTTCTTGCGGCGATGCCATCTTGAGTATCGTGAAATCCCGCGATAGTCAAGATAGCGTCGCCGGAAGAACATGTCGCCGGCGTGGACGACGGCGGGATCCAAAATGGCGTCGGCGAAATCTCGCGAGTTTTTGCCGACGCCATTTTGGATCCCGACGTCGTCCTCGCTGGCGACATGTTCTTGCGGCGACGCCATCTTGACTATCGCGGCATTTCGCCGATCCAAAATGGCATCGCCGCAAGAACATGTCGCCGGCGTGGACGACATCGGGATCCAAAATGGCGTCAGCGTAATCTCGTGAGATTTCGCCGACGCCATCTTTTTGGATCCCGAGTCGTCCACGCCAGCGACATGTTCTTGCGGCGACGCCATCTTGAATCTCGCGGGATTTCACGAAATCCAAGATGGCGTCGCCGCAAGAACATGTCGGCGGCCTGGAGAACGTCTGGATCCAGGATCGCGGCGGCGGAGGAAGATGTCGGGGCAGCGACGATGACGGTGTGAGTATGAGAAACGGAGTGAGAGAAAGGAACGTATGTGGAGTGAAAGAGTGAGTGGACATGAGTGGAGGTGAAAGGTGAGAGGAGTGTGTGTTGAGGCGGTGTGGTGTGTTGAGGGTTAACATGTGCGTGTGTGTGGTGACGTCACCGGTTACAACTGGACGGAAGTTGTTACAACCGGAAGCTGCTTAGGGCATTTATTATTATAGATGATGAGGAAGAAGCCGTCTGTTGTTGGCGGTGATGGCGTGTAGAGGCTTCTTCAGCCAATGTAATAGATTTAGAGTTAGGGGATTCATGTGTGAGACGACGGCGTTTATAAGCCTTAATCTTGTCAAGTCGATGCTGTTTTTCCTCAGGAGTCTCATTAGCACGGCGTTGTTTTTGTCGTAGTGCTAAAGCTGCTTTCCTTTCACTGGCATTGGCATACTGTGCATCGGTATTGAATGGTGGTATTGATAGGGCAGAAACAGATTGCTGATTAGTTATGTCAGTGAACGGCATATGGGATGAAGTGTAGCAGTAAATTGTTCCACATGCTGATGTGGAAGCATCCTGTTGTGAGTCTAATAATAATGATGAGGAAGAGGCCGTCTGTTGTCGGCGGTGATGGCGTGCAGAGGCTTCTTCAGCCAATCTTATGGATTTAGAGTTAGGGGATTCGTGTGTGAGGCGACGGCGTTTAAAAGCCTTAATCTTCTCAAGGCGATGGTGTTTTTCCTCAGGAGTCTCATTAGCACGGCGTTGTTTTTGTCGTAGTGCTAAAGCTGCTTTCCTTTCACTGGCATTGGCATACTTTTTGTTATGACTCATGTTGGCACAGGTAAAGGAGTCTATTTGGCAGTTATCTGGCAGTGAAGAAGGCGTCCTGGAGTATTGTAGAGTAAACAGATACTAATTGACCCTGTAATTGCCCAGCAGTAGTTGTGAAGTGGTAGTGGCAAATTGGCCCTGTAGTTAGACACCGGCAGAGGAGCAAGGCAGCAGTAGTTATGGCGGTAGAGGCAAATTGGCCCTGTAATTAGACACAGGCAGTGAACAGTCAGAGGAGCAAGGCAGCAGTACTTATGGCGGTAGAGGCAAATTGGCCCTGTAATTAGACACCGGCAGAGGAGCAAGGCAGCAGTAGTTATGGCGGTATTGGCAAATGGGCCCTGTAATTAGACACCAGCAGAGGAGCAATGCAGCAATAGTTATGGCGGTATAGGCAAACTGGCCCTGTAATTAGACACCGGCAGAGGAGCAAGGCAGCAGTAGTTATGGCGGTAGAGGCAAATTGGCCCTGTAAATTAGACACCGGCAGAGGAGCAAGGCAGCAGTAGTTATGGCGGTAGAGGCAAATTGGCCCTGTAATTAGACACCGGCAGAGGAGCAAGGCAGCAGTAGTTATGGCGGTAGAGGCAAATTAGCCCTGTAATTAGACACCGGCAGAGGAGCAAGGCAGCAGTAGTTATGGCGGTATAGGCAAATTGGCCCTGTAATTAGACACCGGCAGAGGAGCAATGCAGCAGTAGTTATGGTGGTAGAGGCAAATTAGCCCTGTAATTAGACACCGGCAGAGGAGCAAGGCAGCAGTAGTTATGGCGGTAGAGGCAAATTAGCCCTGTAATTAGACACCGGCAGAGGAGCAAGGCAGCAGTAGTTATGGCGGTAGAGGCAAATTGGCCTTGTAAATAGACACCGGCAGTAAACAGGCAGAGGACAAAGGCAGCAGTAGTTATGGCGATAGAGGCAAATTGGCCCTGTAATTAGACACCGGCAGAGTAGCAATGCAGCAGTAGTTATGGCTGTAGAGGCAAATTAGCCCTGTAATTAGACACCGGCAGAGGAGCAAGGCAGCAGTAGTTATGGCGGTAGAGGCAAATTGGCCTTGTAATTAGACACCGGCAGAGGAGCAAGGCAGCAGTAGTTATGGCGGTAGAGGCAAATTGGCCCTGTAATTAGACACAGGCAGTGAACAGTCAGAGGAGCAAGGCAGCAGTACTTATGGCGGTAGAGGCAAATTGGCCCTGTAATTAGACACCGGCAGAGGAGCAAGGCAGCAGTAGTTATGGCGGTATTGGCAAATTGGCCCTGTAATTAGACACCAGCAGAGGAGCAATGCAGCAATAGTTATGGCGGTATAGGCAAACTGGCCCTGTAATTAGACACCGGCAGAGGAGCAAGGCAGCAGTAGTTATGGCGGTAGAGGCAAATTGGCCCTGTAAATTAGACACCGGCAGAGGGGCAAGGCAGCAGTAGTTATGGCGGTAGAGGCAAATTGGCCCTGTAATTAGACACCGGCAGAGTAGCAATGCAGCAGTAGTTATGGCGGTAGAGGCAAATTAGCCCTGTAATTAGACACCGGCAGAGGAGCAAGGCAGCAGTAGTTATGGCGGTAGAGGCAAATTGGCCTTGTAATTAGACACCGGCAGAGGAGCAAGGCAGCAGTAGTTATGGCGGTAGAGGCAAATTGGCCCTGTAATTAGACACAGGCAGTGAACAGTCAGAGGAGCAAGGCAGCAGTACTTATGGCGGTAGAGGCAAATTGGCCCTGTAATTAGACACCGGCAGAGGAGCAAGGCAGCAGTAGTTATGGCGGTATTGGCAAATTGGCCCTGTAATTAGACACCAGCAGAGGAGCAATGCAGCAATAGTTATGGTGGTATAGGCAAACTGGCCCTGTAATTAGACACCGGCAGAGGAGCAAGGCAGCAGTAGTTATGGCGGTAGAGGCAAATTGGCCCTGTAAATTAGACACTGGCAGAGGAGCAAGGCAGCAGTAGTTATGGCGGTAGAGGCAAATTGTCCCTGTAATTAGACACCGGCAGAGGAGCAAGGCAGCAGTAGTTATGGCGGTAGAGGCAAATTAGCCCTGTAATTAGACACCGGCAGAGGAGCAAGGCAGCAGTAGTTATGGCGGTATAGGCAAAT
Source organism: Dendrobates tinctorius (assembly GCF_039654945.1). Taxonomy (NCBI): domain Eukaryota; kingdom Metazoa; phylum Chordata; class Amphibia; order Anura; family Dendrobatidae; genus Dendrobates; species Dendrobates tinctorius. The sequence continues at coordinate 3,895,245 of NW_027361912.1, forward strand.
TGGCCCTGTAATTAGACACCGGCAGAGGAGCAATGCAGCAGTAGTTATGGTGGTAGAGGCAAATTAGCCCTGTAATTAGACACCGGCAGAGGAGCAAGGCAGCAGTAGTTATGGCGGTAGAGGCAAATTAGCCCTGTAATTAGACACCGGCAGAGGAGCAAGGCAGCAGTAGTTATGGCGGTAGAGGCAAATTGGCCTTGTAAATAGACACCGGCAGTAAACAGGCAGAGGACAAAGGCAGCAGTAGTTATGGCGATAGAGGCAAATTGGCCCTGTAATTAGACACCGGCAGAGTAGCAATGCACAAGTAGTTATGGCGGTACAGGCAAATTAGCCCTGTAATTAGACACCGGCAGAGGAGCAAGGCAGCAGTAGTTATGGCGGTAGAGGCAAATTGGCCTTGTAATTAGACACCGGCAGAGGAGCAAGGCAGCAGTAGTTATGGCGGTATAGGCAAATTGGCCCTGTAATTAGACACCGGCAGAGGAGCAATGCAGCAGTAGTTATGGCGGTAGAGGCAAATTAGCCCTGTAATTAGACACCGGCAGAGGAGCAAGGCAGCAGTCGTTATGGCGGTAGAGGCAAATTAGCCCTGTAATTAGACACCGGCAGAGGAGCAATGCAGCAGTAGTTATGGCGGTAGAGGCAAATTGGCCCTGTAATTAGACACCGGCAAAGGAGCAATGCAGCAGTAGTTATGGCGGTAGAGGCAAATTGGCCTTGTAAATAGACACCGGCAGTAAACAGGCAGAGGACAAAGGCAGCAGTAGTTATGGCGATAGAGGCAAATTGGCCCTGTAATTAGACACCGGCAGAGTAGCAATGCAGCAGTAGTTATGGCGGTAGAGGCAAATTAGCCCTGTAATTAGACACCGGCAGAGGAGCAAGGCAGCAGTAGTTATGGCGGTAGAGGCAAATTGGCCTTGTAATTAGACACCGGCAGAGGAGCAAGGCAGCAGTAGTTATGGCAGTATAGGCAAATTGGCCCTGTAATTAGACACCGGCAGAGGAGCAATGCAGCAGTAGTTATGGCGGTAGAGGCAAATTAGCCCTGTAATTAGACACCGGCAGAGGAGCAAGGCAGCAGTAGTTATGGCGGTAGAGGCAAATTAGCCCTGTAATTAGACACCGGCAGAGGAGCAATGCAGCAGTAGTTATGGTGGTAGAGGCAAATTGGCCCTGTAATTAGACACCGGCAGAGGAGCAAGGCAGCAGTAGTTATGGCGGTAGAGGCAAATTGGCCTTGTAATTAGACACCGGCAGTAAACAGGCAGAGGACAAAGGCAGCAGTAGTTATGGCGATAGAGGCAAATTGGCCCTGTAATTAGACACCGGCAGAGTAGCAATGCAGCAGTAGTTATGGCGGTAGAGGCAAATTAGCCCTGTAATTAGACACCGGCAGAGGAGCAAGGCAGCAGTAGTTATGGCGGTAGAGGCAAATTGGCCTTGTAATTAGACACCGGCAGAGGAGCAATGCAGCAGTAGTTATGGCGGTAGAGGCAAATTAGCCCTGTAATTAGACACCGGCAGAGGAGCAATGCAGCAGTAGTTATGGCGGTAGAGGCAAATTAGCCCTGTAATTAGACACCGGCAGAGGAGCAAGGCAGCAGTAGTTATGGCGGTAGAGGCAAATTGGCCTTGTAAATAGACACCGGCAGTAAACAGGCAGAGGACAAAGGCAGCAGTAGTTATGGCGATAGAGGCAAATTGGCCCTGTAATTAGACACCGGCAGAGTAGCAATGCAGCAGTAGTTATGGCGGTAGAGGCAAATTAGCCCTGTAATTAGACACCGGCAGAGGAGCAAGGCAGCAGTAGTTATGGCGGTAGAGGCAAATTGGCCTTGTAATTAGACACCGGCAGTAAACAGGCAGAGGACAAAGGCAGCAGTAGTTATGGCGGTATAGGCAAATTGGCCCTGTAATTAGACACCGCCAGAGGAGCAAGGCAGCAGTAGTTATGGCGGTAGAGGCAAATTAGCCCTGTAATTAGACACCGGCAGAGGAACAAGGCAGCAGTAGTTATGGCAGTACAGGCAAATTGGTCCAGTAATTAGACACCGGCAGTAAACAGGCATAGGACCAAGGCAGCAGTAGTCATGGTGGTACAGGCAATGCCAAGCGTCCGCACAGCAAGTCGGCGTGAGGTAAATGACGCAATTTCACGAATGCTAGATGGAGGACGTCGTTAACACCTCTTGCCATGTTAACCCTCAACACACCACACCGCCTCAACACACACTCCTCTCACCTTTCACCTCCACTCATGTCCACCCACTCTTTCACTCCACATACGTTCCTTTCTCTCACTCCGTTTCTTATACTCACACCGTCATCGTCGCTGCCCCGACATCTTCCTCCGCCGCCGCGATCCAGGATCCAGACGTTCTCCAGGCCGCCGACATGTTCTTGCGGGACGCCATCTTGGATTTCGTGAAATCCCGCGATATTTAAGATGGCATCGCCGCAACAACATGTCGCTGGCGTGGACGACATCAGGATCCAAAAAGATGGCGTCGGCGAAATCTCGCGAGATTACGCCGACACCATTTTGGATCCCGATGTCGCCCACGCCAGCGACATGTTCTTGCAGGACGCCATCTTAGATTTCTTGAAGTCCCGCGATATTCAAGATGGCGTCGCTGCAACAACATGTCGCTGGCATGGGCGACATCGGGATCCAAAATGGCGTCGGCGTAATCTCGCGAGATTTCGCCGACGCCATCTTTTTGGATCCCGATGTCGTCCACGCCAGCGACATGTTGTTGCGGCGACACCATCTTAAATATCGCGGGATTTCACGAAATCTAAGATGGCGTCCCGCAAGAACATGTCGGCGGCCTGGAGAACGTCTGGATCCTGGATCGCGGCGGCGGAGGAAGATGTCGGGGCAGCGATGATGACGGTGTGAGTATGAGAAACGGAGTGAGAGAAAGGAACGTATGTGGAGTGAAAGAGTGAGTGGACATGAGTGGAGGTGAAAGGTGAGAGGAGTGTGTGTTGAGGCGGTGTGGTGTGTTGAGGGTTAACGTGCGTGCGTGTGTGTGTGGTGACGTCACCGGTTACAACTGGACGGAAGTTGTTACAACCGGAAGCTGGTTAGGGCATTTATTATTATAGATGTCATCATAAAAAAAAAATCATTATGCAGAAAAATATATCTGTGATAACTTCAATGTGGCTGTAGATTATTTTATCTCAATGTACACAGCAGGAGCAAAATGGTCTTCATCAACGCAAAGTCTGCGCCATCTCCAACGGCCTGGGACTTTATAGGGAAGCAAAAATTGAAAAGAAAAGAAAAACTAAGGGGTCACTCCAGGTACAAAAAAATATAATAATGATATACCATTTGTCAGCAATAGGGCTGATGACTAAAAAAACAAATAATGGTGTGGTATCATAAAGAGCTAACTATATATCATCTATCTAGTCTTCCGACTATCTATCTATCTATCTATCTATTATTTATCGATCCATTATCTAGCTGTCTATTATCTATCTATCTATTTATCTATTATCTATCATCTATCTATCTTATTTCTCTATATCTATCTTTTATCTATCTAAAGTATCTATTATCTATATCTATCTATCTATCTATATCTATATATCTGTGTATCTATCTATTATCTATTCATCTATCTATTATCTATCTGTCTATTATCTATGTATCTATCTATTATCTATCTGTCTATTATATATCTATCTGTCTATCTATTATCTCTCTATTATCTATCTATCTAGTATCTATCTATTATCTAGCTATCTATCTATCTATGTATCTATGTATGTATCTATCTATCTATCTATTATCTATCTATCTATCATCTATGTATCTATCTATTATCTCTCTATATCTATCTATTATCTATTTATCTATCTATTATCTATCTATATCTATATATTATCTATCTATTATCTATCTGTCTATTATATACAGTATCTATCTGTCTATCTATTATCTATCTATTATCTATCTATCTAGTATCTATCTATTATCTATCTATATTATCTATCTATCACCTATCTATTATCTAGCTAGCTATCTATGTATCTATCTATCTATTATCTATCTATCTGTCTTTCTATCCTCAAATATTACCTGTAGGTTCTGCACAGGACCTATGTAACTTTCTATCTCCTTTTATTATGCACAGGTATATATGCGATTTCCCCTGATCACTATAAGGGAATATATTCCCAGAAGATTGATTACAAAGAGAGATAATCTAGAAAGTTTTTTTTATAGTTTAGCTTCTAATATGGTAACTCTTGGCTGTTGACATCAATGGTTTAATGAAAAAATGTGAGTAGATAAACAGATAGAAAAATGTTAAATGTAAATAGAAAGCAAAAAGAATTGTTTCTTTGGAGGAAAGTCGATCTTAGTCTTATGAATGTCTAATCTGAATATAAAATTGCTGTATGGGTAAACCAGAGAAAATTCTGAAAAATGTGTAGATTGTGTTTATTTTTTTATTGATATGAAATCTACCATGGATGAATTAGATCCTCAAACCACCACGAGTATGTAAAACACTAAGAAAATAGGACATACGAGTACTGGAGCAAGAGGAGAGGCCCTGCTTTTACTATTGTGGGAATGTATGGAAGGGTGACTGTGATGACTGGGAAAAGAGGGGATCTGCAGTCAGGATTAAGGAAAAGTGAGAAACCTTGCTGTTTACATTAATCCTCAGAAGTCCAGTTTTTGTGTATGAGTGTTGTCACATCTACCATGCGCCACCGTAACTGGGATGTACAATTACGGTAGTTTGAATTAAAGGGGTTCTTTAATGAAAACAAGTAATCACTGATCCACAGGTTAGGTAGGTGATAACTTATTGATCGGTGGAATCCGACCTTTGGAAACCACATCAATAGGAAGAATAGGGAAATTTTATTCTTGACAAGCCATTTTTAACTCCATTTCAAAATGGAGCGTGAGGTCGGATGTCTGACCGCTTTCTCTTAGAGATACTGCAACGAACATTTTAATAGACAGAGCAGCGAGATGGTTATGGTGATAATAGAGTCATCAGCGCTCACCAACATGGGGCAGTACGCAAAGTTTCGAAGAACGTCACATATGTCAGCAATCCACAATCACTCAGCAGTTGTTATCTGTGGGGCCTGAGTGTTACACTGATGGGCATTGAGAAGCTGGAATTCAGACACTGGTCTCTGCTGCTCACTAAGCTTTGCCAACATATGAAAGGTCGAATTCCAGCTTGTGGTCAGGACACAAATCAGTCAGTGATGGGGCAAATTAAAGCGCTGCTGCAGCAAAGCAAGACGGGCAAAAGCCTGAGGTGACTTTCGAAAATATGCACTGACACGGCATACCTTGGCAAGTAGGTCCGGCAAGTCAGATTATGTTTTTAAAAACCATTGTACAACCAAGTTCAGCACATGGGCCATACATGGAACACATACCAGCTTGCCGAGCTTTAAAGCCGCCACCAAGTTATGCCCATTAACGCACACAACCAGACCTGGTTGAAGGTTTATTGGGGAGAGTCACTGTTCGGTCTGGTCTTTTATCACTTTCAACAGCTCGGCTGCATTGTGAGCTTTATCACCTAAACAGATGAGCTCTTTTAAGAGCTGAAAATTGTGCTGCCGTTTCACCAAGGTAGTGCTGCAGATTTCCCAGCTGGAGAGTGATGGGGAGGCTAGTTCCACTGAGGAGGTTGAGGACATGGCGCTGGACATAATGGTGGTGGCGGTGGGCGATGCCCAAAATTCAAATGGGCATGTTTGAAATGGCATCGTAAAGGCATGGGGAATATGTATTCCATTATCTTGCTAACTATTTGGCATGAGGGAGGGTCCTCCCAAATATAGGAGTGAGAGCCCTCACAAATGTTAATGGAAAAAGTAAAGCCAAAACGATCCTTGTGAACATATGCTAAAGGGGAGACATATAATGTGTGAACAGACATATATTCTGACAAGGGACAACTGAACGCTGTGCTGGGACAACGAACTGGATGTGGTGGGTGACTGTTGTGTCTGTGCAACTGCAGATTGTGTACAGGAAGCATCAGCGCCTCCTTCCTGGACAGCAGATTGGGAAGGGCATAACACAGGGGAAGGGCCAGTGGTTTCACTGTCAGACACAGATTTTGTACCCAGCCGTTCTGCCCACCTACTGGGGTGCTGCGCATATGAGCAGTACATGGCGTATGTTAAGAGAGGTATTATGTCAAATTTCCCTTTATAAATGGATGTGTGGGTAAGATTTTCCAACTAGTAGAATATACAGGTGCTTCTCACAAAATTAGAATATCATGAAAAAGTTAATTTATTTCAGTTCTTCAATGCAAAAAGTGAAACTCATATATTATATAGAGTCATTACAAACAGAGTGATCTATTTCAAATGATAATTTATGTTAATGTTGATGATTATGGCTTACAGCCAATGAAAACCCAAAAGTCATTATCTCAGTAAATTTAGAATAATTAACAAAAAAACACCTGTAAAGGCTTCCTAAGCTTTTTAAAAAAGTCCCTTATTCTGTTTCAGTAGCTCCACAATCATGGGGAAGACTGCTGACTTGACAGATGTCCAGAAAGCAGTCAGTGACACACTTCACAAGGAGGGTAAGCCACGAAAGGTCATTGCTGAAGAAGCCGGCTGTTCACACAGTACTGTATCCAAGCATATTAATGGAAGTTGAGTGGATGGAAAAAGTGTGGTAGAAAAAGGTGCACGAGCAACCGGGATAACCGCAGCCTTGAAAGGATTGTTAAGGAAAGGCCATTCAAAAATTTGGGGTAGATTCACAAGGAGTGGACTGCTGCTGGAGTCATTGCTTCAAGAGCCACCACACACAGACGTATCCAGGACATGGGCTACAAGTGTCACATTCCTTGTGTCAGCCACTCATGACCAATAGACAACACCAGAAGTGTCTTACCTGGGCCAAGGAGAAAAAGAACTGGACTGTTGTCAGTGGTCCAAGGTGTTGTTTTCAGATTAAAGTAAATTTTACATTTCATTTGGAAATCAAGGTCCCAGAGTCTGGGGAAGAGTGGAGAGGCCACAATCCAAGCTGCTGGAGGTGAAGTTTCCACAGTCAGTGATGGTTTGGGGAGCCATGTCATCTGCTGGTGTAGGTCCTCTGTGTTTTATCAAGACCTTCACTTCATGCTTCCCTCTGCTGACAAGCTTTTTGAAGATGGAAATGTCATTCTCCAGCAGGACTTGGCCCCTGTCCACACTGCCAAAAGTGACAATACCTGGTTTACAAACAACAGTATCACTGGGCTAGATTGGCAGCAAACGCGCCAGATCTTAACCCCATAGAGAATATATGGGGTATTGTCAAGAGGAAGATGAGAGACACCAGACCCATATTGTTGAACTGAAGTGAATGTACTTTTTGACGATTTTCTAATTTTCTGAGACACGTTTAATTACTCATATTATAATTCTGTGTAAGGCTGAAACCTGAAGAATTGTGTGGAGCATATTAATGCATTCATGTTACAAAATGTCCAAGTGCAGACCCAAAAATCAACATCAGATTATTCGATAGATGCTTAAAGAGACTGTGAGAAGGACAACACAATAAAAATTTCTGATAATAGAATATATAGAAATTAAGAGTACAAATTTGACCTTTGCACAATGTACATGTGGCGCCCCTGAGGATTCAGTTGCCACAGAGGTACTGCACTTCCTCCTGAGGTGTGGTACCCCACCATCCCGGTAAGTTGGAGGCTCCTGACTACGCTCCAACACTTGCATCCCACACAACACAGTAGTTCAGCAAAGCCACATTGCGACTCCCTGCTTGGAGTGTAGCAGAGCGCCTTTGGTGGCTCCCTGCTTGGAACACGAAAAATGCTGGGAGGCGGGTGGAGTTAGAATACATAAAAGAGCGGGAAGGTTTAGGAGTTCAGTTCAGGGTCAGAGGAGAGAAGATCCCTGGGAGAGGGATGGAGGAAGGAGGTGCTGCAGCAGATCTCAGTGACCTGGGTCTGCTGGCACGGGAAAGGAAAGGAGAAAGGCATTGAACAGAAACCTGATCTTCCATAAGAAGGAGAAACTAGTACGGAACGTAGGAGTAAAAGGGAACAGCGGATGTGGGTTAGGAGAGAACCCTGCCTAGAAGTTGTAAGCGCAATGCCGGGGCCCGGTCCCCAAGGTTGTATGGATACTAATGGTCCTACAGCAGACACCGGTGGAGTAGTGAGCTGTAAATGCACTACTCCCATCTAAGACTTGAGGGCACAACAGCAACTTGGATAGTGAGCCGGGACTTAGGAGTGAGGAGTCCCCGAAGCAGGCTACAGCTGCCTGCCGTACAAGTATAGTTCTTGGGATCATCTGTCAGGAGGAACTCCAGTGTAACTCAGTACTAGGAGTACTTCACACCAAAGGCACTATAAGAGGAGACGTTCAGAAAGGCACATGTTGTCGGAGTGTTGGAAGGGAGCATTCCATCTGACCTGGAGGTTGACTGAGTCCCTGACCCGGAGGACACAGCATGGAGGCAGGCACCTGTGTGTACTGCAGACTGTGAGTAAAGCTTTGGAACTGCATGCCCTGGTGTCCTCCAATTATTCCTGCGCTAACACACCCTGTACCACTACATCGGGGTACCAGCTTCTACACCGCCTGTGCCTCTCCTCTACCCCTACATCGACACTGCCCTGGGACTACAGCTCCACCTGTGGGGAGCTTCACCATCTTGGCTGCAACACACCACCAGTCCCAGAGGATCTGCATGCAGCATCGGCTTAGCATCTCACTTGCCGAATACCATAGGTGGCGTCACAAACTATTCATTTAATCAACTACATTCCACCATTTCAATTCCCCCCATTACTTGGGTGCCCAGGGCCATGGACCGGGTCACTGCTGCTGTGACACATCCCGCTGACACCGGCCCGGTACCGAGTACCCCACAGCCCTGGGAGGGCGACCCATACAAAGGTTTCCAAAAATTAGCCTAAGGGGTCTGTATCATACACACTGAAAGTGGCTGTGATGTGGACATCACAATACATTTAGCAGTTATTAGAAGAGGTAGAGATAGGGAGTACAAGTTTCATCATTGCACAATGTACAAAGGTTTAAAAAAAATACTCAAGTTGTCTCTATCAAGAAAGAAAGCTAGGGAGTAAACGTTTCACCATTTTACAATGTGCAAATATTTCAAAAAATTGCCCAAAGGGTCTCTATCTGACCAGGTGAAAAAGGCCATGATGTGTGCATCACAATACACTTTCCAGTTATTACAAGAGGTAGAGATAAGGAGTACAATTTTACCTTTGCAAAATGTGCAAAGGTTTCAAAAATTAGCCAAGGGGTCTCTATCAGACCAGCTGAAAGAGGCCATGATGGGGACATCACAATACAATTTTTACCGTATATACTCGCGTATAAGCCGAGATGAAATTTTCAGCCCATTTTTTGGGGCTGAAAGTCCCCCTCTCGGCTTATACACGAGTCATATACAGGGGTCGGCGGGGGAAGGGGTGTCAGTGACCATACTCAGCCCCTCCTGGCACTGTCTCTTCAGCCCCTGCTACCCCCATGATCTCAGCATCCCAGCTGTGCCTGCATTCAGCGGTCACGTGGTACCGCTCATTAAACTCATGAATATGCGCATATTTAATGAGCAGTACAACGTGACCGCTGAATGCAGGAACAGCTGGGATGCCGAGATCATGCGGGAAGCAGGGGCTGAAGGGACCATGTGCCAGGAGGGGGGTGAGTATGACGGGGAGGACGAGGAGCAGAGCAATATTTACCAGTCCCCGTTCCATCGCTGTCAGCGGAGGGCGCAATGACGTAGTCAGTGCGCGCCCTCTGCTAACGTCACTGCACAGGACCCGGGAGATAGCGATGGAGCGGGTAAATATAGCCAGTGCAGTGGGCCTGAGCCAGTGGCTACACTGGCACCTGGCCCCCAGCGTCGGAGAGGTGAGTAATGATATGTCTTTTTTTTTTTTTATATATATATAGCAGCAGCGGCAGCAGCAGCATATGTGGGGTATTTTATGTATGGAGTTTCTACTTGGGCCACCATTAACTCTTGTGCAGCATATGGGGGGTATTTATGTATGGAGCATCTACTTAGGCCACCATTAACCCTTGTGCAGCAATATATGGGGGGTATGTATGTATGGAGCATCTACTTCAAATCAAATCAAATCAAATCAAATTTATTATCGACAAGTACATATTACATATATACAAGGAATTCTTTGTGGCAAAGAGGCAACATAATATATAACAACAGATACAACAAGTAACATCTAACAAGACAGATACAGTATATAGTCTACACATGACGATTTAATTGTTGAACAGAGAGTGGATAGAAGCTGTTCATATGGCGGTTGGTACTGCATTTGGGGACTCTGAAGCGACGTCCTGAAGGGAGTAGTTGGAATGAGGAGTGTCCCGGGTGAGAGGGATCGGATGAAATTTTCAATGCGTGGGATCGAATACTCTTATCATAAAGATCCTGGATTTTAGGCAGGGGGGAGCCTATAATTCTCTCTGCTGTTCTGAAAGTCCTTTGTAAGCGGAGTTTGTCATGCGCAGTGGCTCCCCCATACCAGACTATCAGAGAGGAACAAATCACAGATCTGATGACAGCATTAAAGAATAAGATCAGCAGATTCTTAGACAAACCATATCTTTTCAGCTGACGCAGGAAGAACATCCTCTGTTGTGCTTTTCTTATAACAGCATCCACGTTTTTCCCCCATTTAAGATCATGAGAGATGATAACACCAAGGAATTTGGTCTCTGTGACCCTAAGAACCACTTCGTCATGGATGTAGATTGGAAGTATCTCATGTTGATCTTTCCTAAAATCCACAACCATCTCAGCAGTTTTTTTAGTGTTGAGTACAAGATTATTGGCTTTACACCAGTCACATATTCTTTCCACCTCACTCCGATACAAGTCTTCAGCATTTCCCCTGATGAGACCAATCAGTGTCATATCATCAGCAAATTTCAAGATTTTTACTGAGTCTGCTGAAGAGATGCAATCATTCGTATAGAGAGAAAACAGTAACGGGGACAAAACACACCCCTGAGGTGCCCCGATGTTTGTGACCAAGGTGTCCGAAGTGAATGGTCCAACTTTTACACTCTGTATCCTGGCTGTCAGGAAGTTATAAATCCACAAGCATAAGTTGAGAGGGACTCCAAGAGCTACCATTTTGTTATGAAGTAAATTCGGATCAATGGTATTGAACGCTGAGCTAAAGTCCATGAAAAGAATCCGGACATATGAGTGCCGTTCATCTGTATGATCCAAAATGTACTTCAGTGCCAGATTGACAGTGTCATTTGCCGAACGATTCTCCTTATAGGCAAACTGAAGCGGGTCCCATAGCTTCTGCGTGAATTTTATCAGGTGGGACATCATAATTCTTTAGAAGACTTTCATAGCTACAGATGTGAGTGCTACTGGTCTATAGTCGTTCAACTCAGAGGATCCCACTTTCTTGGGGACAGGGATAATTGTGGAATTTTTCCAACACTGAGGTACAACGCACTCTTTCAGTGACACATTGTATATATTTGTCAGTATAGGGGCAAGCTGGGTAGCACATACTTTCAGACACATTGGAGATACACCATCAGGGCCAGGTGCCTTTTTGACCTTAAGTCCCTTCAGGATGCGTATCACCTTTGCCTCGGAGATCACTACTTGGGTGTTGCACAATGAATGATCTTTATATGAACAGACTGAGGAGCTTAGAGATGAATAGCCACTGTGTGTAGAGCTTGCCTCAAATCTGCAGTAGAATTCATTTAACTCTGCTGCCAGATTTCTGCTGGGGTTCACTATAGTGGGGTGGCTTTTATAATTGGTGACCTCTCTTAATCCTCTCCATGCAGATCTAGTATCTTTTGATGAGAACCTTTCCTCCAGAATCTTTGCATACTCGTGTTTGGCTAACTTGATCTCTTTAGATAGCGAGTTCCTAAGTTTCTTGAATTCAGTAATATCGCCTGCTTTATAAGCCTCCTCTTTTCTCTTACGGATCAACCTGACTTTATTTGTAAACCACGGCTTGTTGTTTCCCCGAAAGTGGACAGATTTGGATGGAATAAACGTGTCTTCACAAAAACGAATATATGAGGACACTGCATCAACCCATTCATCCAGACCCGAGCATGTTTCCTGGAATACCTCCCAGTCCGTGCATTCAAAGCATGCTTGCAGTTGCAATTTTGCCTCCTCAGACCATGTCTTCTTTGTATAAACTGTAGGTTTGGATGTTTTCAACCTTTGCCTGTAGGCTGGAATTAAATGAATTAGACAATGATCTGAAAAGCCCACTGCTGCTCTCCTCACTGCCCTGTAGGCCCCTTTTAAGACAGTATAGCAGTGATCAAGCGTATTGTTCTCTCTCGTGAAGCAGTTTATATGTTGAGTAAATTTGGGGAGATCCAGGTTGAGTTTTCCTTTGTTAAAGTCCCCCATTACGATCACAAATGCTTCAGGAGATCCTTTCTCCCATTCTGATATTTTGCAAGCTAATTCACCAATAGCAGCTTTAACAGATGCTTGAGGGGGAATATATACTGCAACCAGAACCATAGATGAAAACTCTCTTGGAGCGTAAAATGGTCTACAATTGAGTGCAAGGTACTCTAGATCTGGAGAGCAACCTTTTCCCAGTATGTTAACATCACAGCACCAGCTAGTGTTGATGTAGAGACATACCCCACCCCCCCTTTGTTTACCTTGGGCCACCATTAACCCTTGTGCAGCATATGGGTGGTATTTATGTATGGAGCATCTACTTGGGACACTATTAACCCTTGGGCAGCAATATATGGGGGGTATTTATATATGGCGCATCTACTTGGGACACAATTAACCCTTGTGCAGCAATATATGGAGGGTATTTATCCTTGGAGCATCTTGTTGGGCCACCATTAACTCTTGTGCAGCACCACCCTCGGTTTATACATGAGTCAATAAGTTTTCCCAGTTTTTTGTGGCAAAATTAGGGGGGTCTGCTTATAGGCTGGTCGGCTTATACACAAGTAGAGATGAGCGAATTTGCCTTTTTTCGGGTCGAGTCGGGTTTCATGAAACTCGACTTTCGCAAAAGTCGGGTCGAACGCAATCGGCCAATTATCGTGAAAAGTCGAAGGCCAACTGAAACACGAAACCCAATGCAAGTCAATGGGGAAGAAAAGTCGGCAGTGAGTGGAGGACAGGAAACACACCTACAGTGCCCATTTTAATGCCAAAAACATCAATTCTTATTACTTAAGCTTGTCAACCTTAATTTACTTTATAATAATAGTTAGGCATTGAAAACTGGGGGTTATTTGGCTAAAGTTGTGGGGGGGTAGGGCTGGCTCCAGATTTTCATGGACCCAGGGCCAAAGAGTGTCACTGGGCTTCTTTAACACATGTCACAATTCATGATGCTCTGATACGGCAGAGAAATAGCGGTATAGTACAATGAAAAATACTTCACTTCTTACATCACATGACTGATATCCATTTTAAATTCTCCAATAGCTCCAAAAACGGACAGTATATTACTCCATACAGTATTATGGCCACCGCATAGTGCGCTATACAGAGTAATGAGGCCCATATATTTCTCCATACAGAATCATTGGTCCCATATAATGTTCGATACAGTATACGATGAGCTCCATATAATGCTACCTACAGTATATGTTGGTCCCCATGGATGAAGCTCCACTGTCTTATGGGCCCAAATAATGCTCCATATATAATGGGCCCCATTTCTAATGCTCCAGTGAATAATGGGCCCTGTAAATGCTGCTCCAGTGTCTGATGTCCACCTTTGGAATGCTCCAGTGTATGGTGGGCCCCATATATCATTCTCGACAGTATAGTGCTCCCCAAAAATTGCTCCCAACCTTTAAAACAATTAAGTCTCCTCGCTAGGGAATCCCTGTACTCTCGACTCCTCGTCATCCCCATCTTCTATCTCTCTGTACTTGGACTGTTTAGGCAGAGGGCGTACAGACGTGATGTCATCGCGCTCTCTGACCAGAATGTCACTGTCAGGAAACGCGAAAGACGTCACGGCGGTGGAGCAGGGAGAGGTAAGTATTTCAACTTTGCAAGTGCTGTGATCCTGAGCAAGCAGGGGGGGCCCACTCGTTGGCGACGGCACTGGCACAGGGCCCCTCATAGTACGGCGGTGTGTCTGATGGCGGGTGGGCCGAACCTGCACTTTCAGCTGCACCTTCCTCTTTGTCACCGTGTAAGGTGGTATAGTATGTGGGAAGGGGAACCTGAGTTTCATCAGGGTCAGATTCTGGCTGTGTAGAGTGCGAGGGGGATGTAGTGGTCTGGGTCAATGTATCAGCAGAATCATGTAGCAGTGGCTGGGCATAAGTGCACTTGTGGCGCCTCCCGAAGTACGGTCACCACAGTGGCATTACCTTCCTCCTGGGGAGTGTGATGTCATGCTTGGGAGCAACAAAGGATTTCTCTAGCAGTTAAATTAACACACAACACAGTTCCCTCTCCAGGCCAGCAGGGAGAGCTCTGTACCTGACTGCTGAGGAGCTGCTCTCTGTGGTCGGAAAGGAGGTAAGTTAGGGCAGTCTGTGAAGGGAAGGGGAAGTGTGTGGACATGAGAAGGGGAGCTGGAGGATGAGCAGAGTTTAAGCTCACTCCTAGCTGGAGCGCATGGTCCGGATTCCTGTCTCCGAGTTTGTAGGAACACTGACGGTCCTGCAGCAGAAACCGGAGGAAGTAGCAGCTGTAAATGCTCTGTTCCCAACTAAGGCTCAGAGGCCCCAGCAGCGACGTGTGTGAGCCAGAACGAAAAGGCTACGGCTGCCTGTCATATGAGAAAGTTCCAAAAGAGAGTCAACAGGGGGAACTTCAGTGAACTCAGTACTGCGAGTACCTCAGATAAGCGCTAGAACAGAGGCCACACTACCTATCTGCAGAGAGAGAATTCCTAATTTGCTTCCAGGCTGACCAACTCCTTCTCCATCTGTACTCTGGGTCCTGGACGGCACTTACCAAGTACAGGTAAAGGAACTGCACAACTGTGTCTGTCAGCTTTCTCCTGGGCCTGGCACATGGCTCTGTTACATCCTGCACTGCACACTATCTACCAACTCTTTCATCTGCCCTGCGACTATGGCCCTACCTGTGCAGGGCTTCTACGTCTTAGCTGCACCACAACATCTGTCCCAGAGAAGCGACACTGCAGCGCTGGTCAATCTGATCAGAAACCACAGGTGGCGTCACGTATCATTCACCTATAAACGTTATTCACCCCTTTGCATGGACGCCCAGCGCCACGGAACGGGTCACCACCACCGAGACACATCCCTCTGAGACACCGGCCCGGTACCGATTAACCCTCTGCCCTGGCTGGCGACCCACACTCCATGTCAGATTCATCTTGGACTGGGGAATTCACAATTTGACTTGATAACCCAGGTATGGTATGTGAGAAAGAGCTACATGGACTAATGTGAAGTGTGGCCTGCTGCATCATTCACTTTTGCTGGGGGTGAAGGACACAAGGAAAGGGGTTCTTCCTGACCAGGAGCCAGCACTTGACAACTCAGTGCTTGCATTTTTTGAAACTTCAGAAGAGGAGGGCAAATTGGCTGGAGTCTGTTTCGGCAACGTAAGCCAAATCTAGTTCCTGATGCTCCGGCTGTAAAAACGGTTAACCTACTCCCAGAAAGGGTAGCCTTCCAGGCCTTCCGGAGCCAGACCATGATGCAGGCTCAACACCTCCTGCCTTAGCTGCTATTGTGCTTTTGCCACTACCAGCATATGCACCACCACCATCAGTACCAGATAGCCCCCCCACGCCCACGTCCGCGGCCTCTTCCACCATACTTCAAAATTTTGGAGAAAATGTACCCAAAATAACATCAGATATATGGTGCTGTATCAGAAGCGTACAGCTGTATACAGTCAAAGGATAATTGTAAATCTCCGTATATATTTCATGAGTCACACAGAGATGCTCACAGGCTCAGTATGGATTAGACAAGAATATAAAAGGTAGAAAAAGGGTACAGTATCATCGGATAGCAGGTATATATAGTATAGTTTAAACATTCTAAATCTCCGTATATATTTCAGGAGGCAGACACAGACGCTCTCAGGCTCAGTATGGATTACAACACAAAATAAAAAGCCATAAAACAGTAATGGATCTGAAGCGTACAGCTGTATACAGTGTAGGGGTCATTGTCAATCTCAGTATTTATTTCCAGTGTCAGAAACAGACTCTCACTTGGTCAGTTTGGATTAGACCAGAATATAAGAACCAGTAAATGGGTAATGTATCACAAGCTTAAAGCTGTATACAGTGTTGGGATAATTTTTAAATCTACATATAAATTGCAGGAGTAACACACAGACTCTCACATGCTCAGGATGGATCACACCACAATATAAAAAGAAGATCCGCAAGAAATAATCACACATGTGGGCCAATGTTCCAGGTGTCAATGATACACTTAGAGTGGTGGGTGGAGGAGGACTTTCTGGCAGAAAGGGTACAGTATCATCAGGTACCAGGTATATATAGCATAGTTTAAACATTAAAATTGTACGTCTATATATCAGGAGTAGTGTTGAGCCACCCCGCTAGAGTTCGGTTCGGTTCGTCGAACAGGAGGCAAGTTCGTCAAATGTTCGTCGAACGTTCGACGAACACCGTCGAACCCCATTGAAAACAATGGCAGGCAAACACAAACACATACAAACACATAGAAAACAATTACAAAACACCTTAAAAGTTGTCCCAAAGCAGACAAAATGCTCAGAAGACACAAATAACATATATACAACTATATATAGAAAAGAGGTGGAGGAGTAAAAGGAGGAGGAGGAGACACAAATATAGGCATGTCATGCCCTTATAAAGTAAGGCTGGAATAAAAATCTAAAATACAAAAAAAATTCTAAAATCGAAGACGATCAGATACAGTCGGACTTCCCACCATAAATTATGCCAACTGCCGATCGGGCGGCGTTATTCCCATGACCCTCCGAACAGCGTCCATGAAGGCAAAGTGTTTGGCTTACGGGGGCAGTATGGTTGCAAAGCTGAACCTTAAAGGAATGTCCAGAAGGGCACCACCATAAGGAGTGGAGCCTGCGGCTTAATTGGACTCCACACGGCCAACCTCAGCCATGCCAGCCACGGAAAAGATGGACAGATTGCAAGCTTTCTCGATTCTGTGGGTGGTGGTGCATGGCCGTTTTTAGTTGTGCTAGCAATTTGTCAGCTTAATTCCATTAATGAACGAGACTCCGGCATGCCCCCATGGTCCGTGTCCAGCTTACTAGAGGGACACGCGAGGCTCTGGCACGCGAGATCGAGCAATAACAGGTCTGTCATGCCCTTACATGTCCGGGGCTGCACGCGCGCTACACTGAAAGGACCAGCGTGTGTCGCTTACAGGTGCGGATAACCCGCTGAACCCCATTAATGATGTGGATCTGGGATTCCAATTCTTCCCCGCGAACGAGGATTTCCCAGTAAGTGCAGGTCAACCGGAATTCCGGAATTAGGCCTAACCGGCATTCCAGAAAGAATGTGAAAAAATTAAGTGTCCAAACCACAGGTGCTGTAGCTTGCTTAACAGCTGGGCTCCTCTGCTGAGTAGCACACAGTTCTTACATAAACAGGCGGCATAGCTTGGTTCATGGGTGGGCAACTCTGCTGAGTAGCAGACAGTGCATACATAAACAGGCGTCATAGCTAGGTTCATGGGTGGGCTCCTCTGCTGAGCAGTAGACACAGGTACTAGGCCCAAAGTACTGACTGGGCTAAATGGAGTTAAAAAATGGTTCTTACATAAACAGGCGGCACAGCTTGGTTCACGGGTGGGCTCCTCTGATGATTTGCAGACACAGTTACTAGGCCCAAAGTATTAACTGGGCTAAATGCAGTCAAAAACTGGTTCTTCCATTAACAGGTGGCATAGCTAGGTTCACGGGTGGGCACCTCTGCTGAGTAGCAGACAGTGCTACAAGGCCCAAAAGGATTTCCTGGACAAGATGCAGTAAAAAATTATTAGAAACACACGGTGTAGCTCCTTGACAGGTGTACTACACCGCTGGCTACTAGACACTGCTACTATGCCATGAAACTGTCTATTAACATTGAAAAGCATTATTAATGTGAAAATAAAGTTACGCTTTTGGTGAACGAACCATTCTTGAACGGAACCTCGAACAGCCGAATTTTAAGCAAAGTGTTCGAGTTCAAAGAACAGCTCGAACACCGTCCAAAACAGCTCGAATTTGAACTTGGCAAACAGTTCGACTCGAACACCGCTCATCTCTAATCAGGAGGCATACTCAGACGCTCTCAGGCCCAGTATGGATTCGACAAGATTGTAGAAAGTTGAGAAAGGGTACAGTATCACCGGATAACAGGTATATATGTAGCATAGTTTACACATTAAAAATCTCTCGGTATATTTCCGGAGTCCGACAAAGACACTCACAGCCTCAGTATTTATTAGACAAGAATCTAAAAAGTAGAAAAAGGGTAATGTATTCGAAGCGTACACCAGTATACACTGTTGGGGTATTTTTAAATCTTCATATATATTTCAGTCTCGGTGAGACAGTCCAGACTTTCCGCATGAGGAAACGAGATGGATACAAGTACAGACGGAAAGTCGAGTGATTGCAGAAATTTTGGAATTACTAATCTCTGGAAAAACTCCCGGGAGAATTCTCAGATAAACCACCACTGCATCTCATTGTGAGTCGATATCCATAACAAATGGAAGCCATTGATCATCTGAAGATAGAGCCCAGCAGGACAGCGCATAGCTACGTCTTAACATCATCTATCAGTTCACCAAATTTGTAGTGGCAGTCCCAGTGAAGGATTTAACAGCCCTGACTACTCAGCGGTGGAGCAGGGAGAGGTAAGTATTGCAAGTGCTGGGGCCCTGAGCAAGCAGGGGGGGCCCACTTGTGGGCGGCGGTACTGACACAGAGCCACTCATAGTCCGCTGGTGTGTCTGACGGCGGGTGTGCACCCCCACCGTCAGAGACACGATTGTACTATGAGGGACCCTGTGCCAGTGCCGTCGCCCAAGAGTGGGCCCACCCACCTGTCCAGGGCAACGGTACTCGCACGGGTGCGTGCGCCAGGTGGTGACCCTGGCCCTGGGGGGGAGGCAGCCCAGTTAGGGAGGTTGAAAAAATGGCATATGTTGATGTTGGACATTCAGCAGCTGCAAATGGAGGAATTGGAGAAGTCCGAGGAAGAGGAGGACAAAAGCGAGCCATTTTTCTGGCAACCTATGTGTCAGCAGGGGAAGGTGGGACAAAATCCTTTGAAACCCATGCATGGTTCATTTTAATGAAGGTTAGATCATCCACATTTTGGGATGACAGACGGGTCCTTTTTTCTGTCAGGATTGATCCAGCTGCACTGAAGACTCTTTCCGATAGCACACTTGCAGCTGGGCAAGCGAGCTCCTGTAAGGCATATTGCGCCAATTCAGGCCAGGTGTCCAGTTTACAGGCCCAATAGTCAAAGGGGAATGACCTGTGAGGGAGAACATCGATATGGGACGAGAAGTAGTTTGTAACCATAGTTGACAACTGCTGTCTCCTGTCACTTTCAATCGATGAAGTATTACCAGTCGTGTGAGCGGGATTTGAAAAATCAGTCCACAACATGGTCATGAAACCCCTGTCTCCAATGCCACTTCGGTTGTGTGCACCACTAACACCTCTTCCATTTGCCCCCTACGGCTCATGTGAGAACCATCACCGCTGTTGTGTGCTGGGAATGCATCAAACAAACTGTTTACCAGAGTTGCTTGTTTGTTAGCCAATATTAACTCTAGGTTCTCCTGTGGCATGATGTTTTGGAATTTGCCTTTATAGCGTGGATCCAGGATGCTGGCCAACCAGTAGTCATCATCGTTCATCATTTTCACAATGCGGGGGTCCCTTTTTAGGATCTGCAAGGCATAATCACACATGTGGGCCAATGTTCCAGGTGTCAATGATGCACTGCGAGTGCTGGGTGGAGGAGCACTTTCTGGCAAATCCACATCCCTCCAGTCATGCACAAACACTTTACCTGACCTTGCCACGCCAACATTTTCTCTTGCCCCCTGAGAAGCATCCTCCTCCCCTAAATAATCATCCCCATCATCCTCCTTCTCCTCCTCTTCCTCCACCTCATCCAGGAGAGTTCCCTGAGCAGACAATGGCTGACTGTCATCAAGGCTTCCCTCCTCCTCTTCCTCCTCGGCTGCAGACCCCTGCTCCTTAATGTGCGTCAAAGTTTGTATGAGCAGACACATAAGTGGAATGCTCATGCTTAGGATGGCGTCGTCTGCGCTTACCAGTTGTGTGCATTCCTCAAAACACTGAAGGACTTTACAGAGGTCTTTCAGCTTCGACCACTGCACACCAGACAATTCCATGTCTGCCCGTATACCCTCCCACGAATGCATTACAGCCTGCCTCTGTTCGCACAGCCTCTCATCCACGTGAAGAGTGGAGTTCCACCTTGTTGCAACGTCGATAATTAGGAGGTGCTTGGGAAGGTGGAGCAATCGCTGCAGCTTCTGCATACGACTGGAGTGTACGGGCGACCGGCAGATGTGCGAGCACAGTTTTCGCACCTTGTGGAGCAGAGCTGTTAACTCTGGATAATTATTGAGGAAGCACTGAACCACCAGGTTCAAGGTGTGAGCCAGGCAAGGTATGTGTCTGAGTTTTGAAAGGGCTATGGCTGCCACAAAATTCCGGCCATTATCACTGACTACCTTGCCTGCCTCAAGATGTAGACTGCCCAGCCATGACTCAGTTTGTTGCTGCAAGTAGTCGGCCAGTACCTCCGCGGTGTGTCTGTTGTCGCCCAACACATCATCTTCAACACAGCCTGCTGATGCTTTCCACTAGCTGTTCGATAGTGGGACACCTCGTGTGCAACACTGGCAGCTGCGGATGGAGTGCTCGTGCGACTGCGCTCTGTAGAAGAGCTTTCGTTTCTGGAGGAGGAGGAGGGTCGAACACCTACAGCCAACTGTTTCCTATACCGTGGGCTAGGCAGCACTGTCTCACCGCCCTGGCCCCTGTGGACCCTGCATCCACCACATTAACCCAGTGTGCAGTGATGGACACGTAACGGCCCTGGCCATGCCTACTGGACCATGCATCTGTTGTGAGGTGCACTTTTCCACTCACTGATTGCTTGAGTGCATGGACAATGCGGTCTTTCACATGCAGGTGGAGGGCTGGGATGGCTTTTCGCAAAAAGAAGTGCCGACTGGGTAGGTCATAGCGTGGTACTGCATAGGCCATGAGCTCGTGGAAAGCTTCACTTTCAACCAACCGGTAGGGCATCATCTCTAACGAGATTAGTTTGGCAATGTGGGCGTTCAAACACAGTGTACGGGGATGAGAGGATGAGTACTTTCTTGTCCTACTCAGAGTCACTGGTAGGGTGAGCTGCACTTGAGAGCTGCATATGGTGGAACTAGCGGTGGACATGGCTGACTGATAGAGGGTTGGTGATGGTGATGGTGTTGGTAGTCTTGCTGATGGCCTAGATTCAGTCTTTCTTTGCAATAACATTGTGATTCCCTGACTGCTTTGGCCTTGCGATGACACCTCAACATTTGCTGCTGGTGGTGTGCTAACCGGTGGGCTTACAGTGGGGGAAGTGATGTAGCGTCGCTGACTACCTTCATTCAGAGCAGGTGCACATGTGGTACGTGAGGTTTGGTAGTCTGTCCATGCTTGCAAGTGCATGGTGGTTAAATGTCTAAGCATGCAACTGGTATTCAAATTTCTCAGATTTTTCCCTTGGCTAAAGGTCTTTGCGCACTTCTTACAGATAACCTTTGCCTGATCATTAGGATTTTGTTCAAAAAAGTGCCACACTGCACTCTTCCTACTATGGAAGACATTTTGAGGCTTTTAACGCTGTGCTAATTTGACCATCTGGCAAAGCTGTCCTGCAACTCTTTTGGTTTTTGTAACCCGTTTTTGGACTGCTACAGGCCTGCCAAATAACAGCTGTTGCGATGTCGATGCATGCTGTGGATCCTCCTCCTCCTCTTCTGAGCTATTGGCAGTGGCACCCTCTTCCCCCAATGGATGCCAATCTGGGTCAACAGCTGGGTCATCCATCACCTCCTCTTCAATTTCATGTGCACCTTCCTCTGTGTCACCGTGTAAGGTGGTATAGTATGCTGGAAGGGGCACCTGAGTTTCATCAGGGTCAGATTCTGGCTCAGTACACTGCGAGGACAATGTAGTGCTCTGAGTGAATGTACCAGCAGAAAAATCTAGCATTGGCTGTGCATCAGTGCAATCCATGTCAGATTCAACTTGGACTGGGGAATTCATAATTTGATTTGATAACCCAGGCATGGTATGTGAAAAGAGCTCCATGGAGTAATCCGTAGTGTGGCCTGCCGCATCCTTCACTTTTGGTAGTGGTGAAATACACAAGGAAAGGTGTTGCTCCTGACCAGGAGCCTCCACTGATGACTCAGTGCTTTTATTTTTTGAAACTTCAGAAGAGGAGGCGATAGAGCTGGAGGCTGTGTCAGCAATGTAAGCCAAAACTTGTTCCTGAAGCTCCGGCTTTAAAAGCGGTTTACCTACTCCCAGAAAAGGGAGCCTTCGATGTCTTGTGAAGCCAGACGATGACGCAGGCTCAACACCTCCTGCCTTAGGTGCTATTGTGCTTTTGCCACTACCAGCAGATGCACCACCACCACCACCATCAGTACCAGCTGGCAACCCCCGCCCACGTTCACGGCCTCTTTCACCATACTTCCTCATTTTTGGGAAAATGTACCCAAAATACCACCAGGTATATGGTACTGTAAAACAAGGTACAAGGTGTATATAGTATTGGGGAGAATTTGAATCTCCCTAGAGATTTTAGGAGGCTGAACAATTATCTCAGACCCACTACAGATTACACCTCAATTTAACAGGCTGAAATTGGCTGGTGTATGACAAAGTACAAGGAGTATATAGTATTGGGGAGAATTTGAATCTCCCTAGAGATTTTAGGAGGCTGAACTATTATCTCAGGCCCACTATAGATTACACCTCAATTTAACAGGCTGAAAGTGGCTGGTGTATGACAAAGTACAAGGTGTATATTGTATTGGGGAGAATTTGAATCTCCCGAGAGATTTTAGGAGGCTGACAATGATGCTCTCAGTCCAAGTATAGCAGCAGGCAGCCTAATAAGCAGGACTGCTGCACACAAAAGGGTGGAAAAATGAACGCTTGGTAACTGTGCAGAAAAGAGGAAGAAAAGTATTTTTGTTTTTAAAAAAGCAGTTTGCACAGCAGTGTGCAAACAGCAATGCAGCTATCAGGGAGCCTTATAAGGCAGCCTAATAACCAACAGAGCTGATGCACAAAAATATAGCCTCCCCTATCACTGCACACAAACTGTTGTGTTGTACAGTGGAAATCGCTAACAGCAGAAGCAGTTTTTTTGTTCTTCTTCCCTGCCTAACGCTCTCCCTTATTCAGAATCGGCAGCAGCAACCTCTCCCTATGCTAAGATCGGCAGAAGTAAGATGGCGGTTGGCGTGCACGCCCTTTTATAGCCCCTGTGACGCCACAAAAAGCCAGCCAATCACTTGCATGCCCTTCTCAAAGATGGTGGTGACCACTTCCCATGTCATTGCGTTGCCCACAGTGTGCGTCCTCCATCATTGGCTGAAAAAGGCGCTGGAAGCATTATTTGAAACGCGACTCTGGCGCTCTGATCGCCGACCTCATGGCTGACCTCACACTATGGTCGGGTTTCGTTTCATGAAACCCGACTTTAGCGAAAGTCGGCGACTTATGAATTTGACCGACCCATCTCGCTCAACTCTATACACGCGTATATACGGTAGTTATTTCAAGAATAAGAGATAGGGAGTGCAAGTTTCACCATTTCACAATGCGCAAAAGTTTCAAAAAATTACCCAAGGGGTCTTTATCAGAGCAGCTGAAAGAGGCCATGATGTGAACATCACCATACACCTTGCAGTTATTACAAGAGGTAGAGATAAGGAGTACAATTTCACCTTTGCACATTGTGCAAAGGTTTCAAAAAGTACAAAACCTTCCCCACGTGGGGTATACATACAGTAGATGAACACTAAGTACTTGTTGGAAAGGCAGGAGGAGGAGGAAGTTATTTCCAGAGCAAAATAGGTTTGGATGATAAGGGATGGGCGTTAAGACAACTTCCAAAAAAAAACATTTGGGCTGTATTGACTTTACATTGCTGTCATCCATAGGGCTTACAAAGTCATAGGACATCCAGCTCTTGTTCAGTTTTAGAAGAGTCAGCCTGTCTGCATTTTCCGTTGACAGGCATGTATGCGTGTCCATTATGATTGCACCCGCCGAACTAAAAACCTGCTCAGACAACACACTTGATGGCAGCACATCCAAGACATACAAGGAGGGGTTGGGCCAAGTGTGCAGCTTGGACAACCATTAGTTAAAGGGCACTGAATATTCAGGAAGGATGTTGGTATGGTCACTTAAGTAGTCCTTCACCATCTTGGTCAACTTCTCCCTTCTCATCATAGTTAAACCCACAGATAGCCCTTGCTGATGTGATGGTCTCATGAAAATGGCCCAGTTGGTGTACATTCTTCCCCTTGAGTTGCACCTTGTGTGTGTGGCCCTCCCCTGTAATCTTTGTAGGTGAAAAAGTCTGTACCTCCGACAGCAGCGTTTTCTGAGGGTAATATTTTTAG